>NC_133010.1:15904531-16508281 GCF_048564905.1 Vicugna pacos | reverse complement strand
GCCTCAAGACAATATAAACTGGCAGTACCAGGAAACTGGTTCTTTCAGATTTTTCAGAAACTCAAACCTCTTCTGCTTAGTTATAATTTACAACAAGTTATGAACTATCATATGAACTGTAAGGGGAAAGAGCTCTGCTAACATTTTTACCTTTGGTTTATTGTATCTTAAGATACAGGAAGATCTAGAAGTTCTTTTCTTAATCATATGCCAAGAAATATCACTTCACTCGTTCGGCTTGAGTGGAAGGTACATATTAAAGCAGCTCTAAATGTTATCAAAATATTACATCGTACACTTAAACGGCAGGAGGAACAAGTCTGGTTAAGCTGGTGGCTGCCAGATAATCTTCCTGTAAAGGTCCTCCCCTCTCTTTGTCATTAATGAGCATCTGCGAGTTGACATTTCGAGCTGGTGTGAATGTCCTGTCTCCAGCAACCATTCACCCAGTGGTGGGTCAGCCTTTGATTGTTCTCATGACAGGAATAGCAAAAAGGTGACTTTATAATTCTAGCCTTTCTTTTCATCATTGACCTGTACTCTTCAGTGAAACAGAGCTTTTCCTTGTACTCAGCCCCATCTGCACACTATACATACACTACGTGCTCGTGGATTCCTTCCACACTCAATGTGCTCTATCCCATAACACACATTAGTACTTCTTATGTTTAAATGATCCCAGATTGGGCCAGTAAGTGTCCCTTAAATCTGGCTCTTCTGTCCTTCTGATGTGCCCCCACCAGCTTCTGAGCAATCCCTTGAGTTCTGACACAAAGTGTCCCTAGCTTAGCAGGTTCACTCCTAAACTAGTTCAAGCAAGAAGGCTTTAAATAAAACGGGTTAACTCAACTCAATTTTAGTGCAGCAATTTGAATTCATGCACAAATAATTAGAACAGTGCCTAGAACATAGTCAGTGCCAGTCAGTGTGGAAAGGTCTCTTCCTTAACTATTTTAGCCACAGTGTATTCTTTAAAATGCAGACTAATTTATAACACAGATTTTTACGTCACTTTTTCAGTTTCATCTATTTATGCTTATTTTTTGCTCTCCTTCATTTCTTTTATCTCCATATGGAAATCCTATGGAGAGGGAATCTCCAAAGAGTTTTTTCTTTTCTCCAACATGGCACAATCTTAGATCACTGACTATCGCCAAAATATGCAGACAGCACAGCATAAATCCCCATAAAGTAAAGCCTTTTAGACTTCCTGAAATTATCAAGGGATTTTACCTGTCAGAGGAAATAATGTAAAGAAATGTCCGGGCCTTTTTTTTTCCCCCTTTGGTAAAAAAGTCAATAGACCAGCTTCATTTTTTAAGCAAACACAGCACTACTCAAGTCATCTCTGAATGAATCACTGATAAGGAGAAACTGATAGGGAGGAAAAAGAGGAGTATGACAGTTGGAGAGATCACAAAGAAAGTAAAAAGTGGGGCCTCATAGCTTGCAAGTTATTTATTTGTTTATGTCAGAATGTGAGGGTGGACGGGAGCGTGAGTCTGTGTGTAGCTGTGCATGCGTGTGCACACGTGGGGTTAGAGAGAGGATGCCCGGTCAACATTTACCCAACAAATACTTATTACAATCTCACTCTCGGTGGGCACTGCAGTCTTTTCCAGGAGTATAAGGACTGAGAAAACTAGACAGGTCTCTTCCTTAATGATTAAAGAAATATTTACACAAATAAATTTGAATTTGCAACCATTTTGATGGATATGGACACATGAGTATGGATACAAGTAGGCATATAAATACATATGTGTGTAGATGTATATTGCAAGAGGAATTGGCTCAGTCTTGGGGGAAGACATGGACCTTTAGAGGAGGTGACATTTGGGTTGGTGTTTGAGGTTTAACTGACAGTTAACTACGCAAGGTTTGGGCGCGTGTGTTTACAGGTGTGAGGATGGGAGAGAGCATGGAGAGTCAGAGCACCCAGCAGGAAGCCAGGCAGCTGAAGCAGAGGGAAGGGTCGGGGTGGGTACCAAAAGAGATGAGACTGGAGGAGCCTGACCTTGCTGGGTTTCAAAAAATCAAGTGCACAGTTTGGGTGTTTACCTTAAAGCAATGGTAACCCATTTAAGCGGTGTGAATAGTTGAAGGGGTAATAGTTATTGTATTTGCATTTAAAAAAGGCTCCTCTGGCACCTTATTGGAGGATGGATTCAGGGTGGGTGGCAATGGCGGATGCCAGGAGACCAGCTATGAAGGCCCTGGAGTTCTCTACACAATGGATGTTGAAAGTTGAGACCTAAGGCAGGTGTGTAACATCCTCTGGAGGTAACAATCGATGACTGGGCGAAGGCTTTGATACTGGGTGGATGGAGTGGATGGAGGGGGACCATCAAGGATAAAAATCCAGATTGAGAGCTGGGGAATCCTAGAGGTTGAGGTGAGATGGGCAAAGATCGCAAGTTTGATTTTGATATGTTCCATCTGACATTTAAGATAGACAAGAAGGAATACCAAGTACAGAGCTGGCTCTACAAGTGGAGAATTTAGAGAGACTTTCCAAGCCATAATTATGTTTTATAGCATGCTTCAAATAAAACACGTGCCATAATTTCAAGGAATCTTATTAAACTACTTAGCATGTGTATGATGGGAAAACTCAAGGTGAACCAAAGTTCTAAGGTACTAGATGAACAGCCTCTGCTACTTGAGAGTTGAATCATTTGCAAATTCATTTCTATTCTAAATGCTGTTATAATTCCCTGATCTAAAAAACCTGAAAATATGATATTGCTAGACTTTGTAGCAAGTGAGATATACCTATGGTTAGCATGTGAGAGCTAGCTAGCTATCTATATTGAAGTCATGAAAGTGATCACGTAAGTACAGAATTAATATTTAAATTATTTAACAATCTGCACAACTTGGGCTCCAGCCACAAATAACCAATAAGATTACACCAGTGTATCTAGTGGAAGCCCAGCCCTGTCACAATAACAGAACATCATTCTCCAATGGTAAAAATTCCTAATTGAAAATAGAGTGCAAATATTAGAAGGCAGGCGTGTTGATAGTTACTACTTGTAGACCAATAATGTCACTAACACCTAGGGATTTTTGTAATACATTGAGAACATTGATTTTTTTTTTTTTGGCAGGGGATGGGGAATACATTACCCTCATTCTAATCTACTGTTCAAGTGTGCTGTGAGAAAACCAAATTTACTGAGAGATATGTTTCAAAAAATTATGCCCACATTTTAATTTCAAAATTCCTTTTCAAAGGATACAAGAAACGTCATCATTTTATCTAAATCTTCACAGACTGATTTGCTTAACGTAACCTGTAACTTTGGGCCTCCGCTCCGATTCCCTTGGGTGACAAAAAAAGACAACAGAAATGACCACAAAGCTAAGTGAGCTTTGAGCTTCTTGATTCGGAAACTAACGGCGTAGAAGTACTACATTCTCCATTTGAACTGACAAAGTTGTCTTACTGGGTTTCCCACTTCCGCACATGTCCAATAGAGGCTTCTGAAATGCCTTTTACTGCGTCAGCTGGGTGTGTTTTCCCTCTTCCCAACCACATGTTTTCATGTTTCAGATTTCAGTTTAGGGGAGTAATGAAGTCCAATGGTAAAAGGAGGCAGTGTGATTGGGAAGTGTCATATCTATTTATTCAGACAAAGGAGGTTTTCTCTTGTCTGGCACTGTGAACGGTACAAAGAAGAAGGAGGGCATTCCTTTCCCAATCTTTGCCTCTGTTCCATGCAAGAGTAAAAAGCATCGTAAGAAAAGCAGATATTCCCATAAAACTTCACTGCCTGTGTAGATCTTTGTGCTGCTCAAATGAAAGCAGCTCCTTATTTCCCTTATCACCTCCACAGCCCAACCACCACAATTTCACCTCCTCTCCGTTCCCACTGCACCACGACACTCATAGCAGAAACTGTAACAAAGGGGTCAGCCTGAGGTTCAATGTTGGGCCGTTCAATTGACCAAGAAGCTTCCAGTAAGAATGAACAATATAGGGCAAGACAATCACAGATCAAACTGTGTTCTGTACGATCACTGCACCCCCTTGATAGGAAAAGCTACCTCTCCTGACTGCGTAGAACATGCCTTTCTGCGCAGAGAATCTTGTGATTGTGTCAAAGCCATTGGTTACTTGCACGCACACAAACACACACAGACACAGTGTGACTTCCACCTTGATTGTTGAAGACTTTACATTAAAAAGCTTCTTTCCTTAAAGAGAATAAGAAAAAAGGAGGAAATACAATGTTACATAAGACATCATAGGTGGACCCACAGTGGGAAGTAATCTAAAGAAAAAAATCTTCCTTAAAAATTTGATAAACTCAAGATGCTTGCTATATAGCTCATACTGAAGTGATATTTTATAATAACTCAATTCTCAAGAGTAGGTCTTATGGTCTAATAGAAAGACCATTAGAAGGAAGAAAATTTGAGTTTCACTCTCAGTTCCCCCTTTGCTTCTTAGATCCTACACTCTCTCGTAAGTTGTGTATATGAGTAATCTTCAAATCCCCCCAATCTCTCTGTAAATACTAAATATTATGCAGAGAGAAGAGATGTGGGTGTGTCTTTTTTTAGTGTGGCAGCAGTGCACAGACTAAATACATCGAGACAGACAACACAGTCTTTGTACCTCTCCCCCTCCAACTCCCTATCTGCCAGCACCGGACACATTTACTCCAAGCAACACAAAAAAATTCTAATACAACAGCTTATTTGCATTGGTAACAGACTTGGGCCTCTGCTATGAACATACTTCACTATGTTTTATGGTGCAACTTGCAACACTGGACCCAAGCAGTTCTTTGTGTGCATAAGAATATCTCAAGGGCATTAAAAATATAATCTCAGATAGTATCTCCTTTCCTGTTTTTTCAGTACCTGAAATCAATTGTGTGTAGACATGTACGTGTATGTATATGCCATGTGCATCTTACATATACATGCACAGACTTACACATACATGCATTTGTGTGAATGTACATAGTGTCTCTCTCCAGGTGTGAATGCCTTCCAGGCCTTCTGGAGATAGGCATTTACACAAGTTGAAGGCCTGGGAGAAGTAAAATATTAACCAGCTTGCATATTAGTTTGTCAACACTCACGGCCACCCATAAAAGATAGAGTCCTGAGAGAAATAAGGACCAAAAGGAGTAAATTTTTATAACGACGAGAGAGAGAGAAAGAGCACAATGTGAGCCTGAGTTTGATGGGAAGTGAAATTTGTAATCCTGGTCCATGGATGACAGATCCGTGGACGAGTGAGATGTCCTGCTTAAAAGAAGCAAGAATTGGGTATGATGAAAAACACCCCACGCCATCATAAAAATCCTGTTTCTCCAGCCCTGCGGCTCTCGTCAGGGCCAGACTGCCCCTGGAGCCTATCTGGGGAAGGACTGGGAAGGCTTAGGTTTGTCACAATTACTAAGGGAAGGGAATTCTGTTGGCCTTTCGTGGCTTTTTAATGAAGAATTTCCCCAAATATCCCAAATAACATGCAGTGTTCCCCTGAACTAAACCCATAATGAACATCCACCTGTAGAATCCGGTACAGAATCCTAATGAAGAACTTCATAAGAATTTCCCCCCAAAGCCCAGTGGTTTGCAACAAGGTTGCTGTGGTGAATGATTCAATCGTTTGTATAGTCTTCCTCCTAAATCTGGAATTCATAGACTACAAGATGAATAGAAAATAAGCTGAAGAAAAGGCAGCGTCGGCACTGAATCAATAATTTCCACTGCGGAAATATTTCATTTGTTATTACTGATGATAACAGTGTGTAGCTCGCAGGGGCCCTGCAAGTAGGGTTCACATTAGCAACAACAGGAAAATGCTGCATAAAGCAGTTTGGGGTTTGGGTGGAAATATATTAATAGTATTTACTCTCTCGTTTGCAAAATATCATACTTTCACATTTTCTCCGCCCCGAGAGTCTGTAACTCGACTCGGCATGTTTTCTCCACGATAACCATCACGCCCTTCCTTCTGTCACCATATACAAATGCCTGCTTGTAATTATCCTGATACAACTTTTAGTCCATTCTCCTTTCATTTTCCTATACTTCTTGGATAGAACATATTCTGATGTTTTTAATCTGTCTTAAATCCCAGTTTATTCATTACACACACAAGCAAGCTTCTGACTTCTTTGTTGCATGTTCCAGTGAAGTCACACCCCCCCCAAACATTAGTACAGTGAAATGCACGTTTTACTACAAATGGCTTTTATTTTATTGCCCCTTTTCAGGATCAATATATGCAGTGATTAGATTGTCGATAAATCACATTTCAAGATACTAAGGGGGTGACACAAAATATTTGTTCTTAAAAAAGGGGACAGAGTGTAAGAGGGTTGAGGATGACAGTTTGGTCCACAGTGAATGACCGAAGACAGGACAATCACATGCCTTCTGCACGTTTCTCTCTACCATGTCACGTCATGACTGTCCTGTACAGCTGACATCATGATGGCCAGTGAGTTAACTCCCCCATCCAGCCACCCAACTTAAAGGAGCTGGATGAGAAGTCCAGAGATCAGGTTTCTAGTTTCTGCTCTGCCACTAACCACCAGTGTCACCTTTAGCAACTCAGGGGGACCACTGTGGGTCCCCATTTCCTTAACTATAAAGTAAGAGCACTGAAATAAAGTACCTTTCAGGTCCTTTCCAGCTCCATAACAAAATGCATAATTTTGATTCTAAGACTGAGGGCACTGATCAGAAGAACCTGATTCCCTTAATAAATGTATATAAAATATATCCTGTGGGTCTCAGTTAGATTTCCCACCACAATATATATATTTTTAAAGTACTCGGTCTAGTCAAGGCTTTAAAAAATGCCATGCCTTATAAAAAACAAAAATGTTCCCTCAAGAAAGAAGTAACTCTACACATTATGGAGCAAGCACATTTATTATGGGAACAGTCACCAATCTGAAGGGGACACCAACTTTTCTAGTCCCATTCCGCTCACTGCTGTAAAAGTCACAGTTTTATGTTTTCTTTGAATTCTTGAAATAAAAATGATCTTATCTATCTGCTTTTCCAATCACACATTTTTGGCAGCTCTAAACTTCTTTGTAGGGGTTTTCTAAATTCTAACAGTCCACAGAAATAACAATTCGACAAAATCTATATACAACTGAACAGCGACCACAGAAAAGGTGTTTTTAAGAGCAAGCGCTTTGGTGTGAATCGACTTCAGGTCCGAGTAACTAGTTCATCCACAACCAATTCTGCCCTGGAGCTTCTGAAGAACACAATAGAAACCTGTTAAATTGGCAGCCTTGCTGAACTTCAACTATTTTATCTAACCAGGTCCCCAGTAATGATAGATACTTGAGAGCTGCTTTTTGATAAAAGTTTGATTTGGGGCACAGGTGCAACAATCAAACGGACCAAACCCCTTATTCTGATGGAGGCTGGCTGTTTCTGCTTCTGGGACACACACATATACATAAGGCTCGGGAACAACACCTTAGCTCATCCACACAGGTGTGCTTTAAGAGAACCTAACACTTAAAAAAAATCAGTTTTGTAAGATTTAAATAATAGAATATTCATATTTGGTTTTCAGGAGCACCCCACTATCATCTACTAAAAACACATTAATCACCTCCGTGACAGATAAAGTGGGACTGAATTTCTCCAGTTTTGACTGAAGAATTTTTTTCCCCCAAGAACACAGCTAATCCTTAACACAAATTCATTAAGGAAGCATACAATCAAGTCTCGACCATCTCTCCATGAGTAATATATAATTTACTGCAAAGTTGTCACACAGGTTTGCTCATTTCTGTCACCCAGCTCGTTTCTGGGCAGGCTGCCCACAAGCCCCATCTCCCCATAAATCGGTTTTGCTGTTTGTGACATGTAAGCGCATTTAAAACCTAACCTAAACAAAACAAAATAATTAGAAAGGCAACATGCCCGCAACAGCAATGAGAATCTTTTTCAGCTCAAACATGTAATACACTCCAAGACAAACACAAATGACTTTTTAAATAACCATGATTTTGGATTATCTTTGCCTCTCTTCCTCTCATTAACATGAATAATTCAGAGTGCTTATTCCACACAATGAAATGGTCTCCCCTCAATAATTCATTTTTAGCACACAGAAAAATAAGATGTCTAACACATCCTTATGTTTTTCCAAAGGTTTAAATTAGACATTTTTAAATGCAACTTTACTTTCACAGTGATCTATAGCTTGGGTTCCTTCCTTTCACTGCTATCCTGGCAGTAAGCAGGGAGACTTCTGAGTTCAGGGCAAGGAGAGAAGAGAGCGGTGGAGCAGGTAAGAAGGCAGAAGCCCCATCTGCCTTTGGTTCTCGATATTCTTCAAGTACAATCAATTATTCGCACAGTGTGAGCAAGACGGCCGACTGCTTTCTCCTTAAATACATGAAAATGCTTTGGGACATTACACCCTGATTTGAGTAAAAAGAACTTCCTAACGTTCTGGCCACACTAACCGAACACTGTTTTTATTATGCAACTTAACTTTGAGTGATAAAAATATCCTGACATTGAAGTTCCAGCTCTAGCAAACGTCCCTAAAAGGGAAAGCATTTCTAGATGGGAATGGGAGGCGGGACTCAAAACCTCAAATCTTGCTTTAATGATGACATGAACAAAATGATGGGAGTGGGTTTTCTCCTAATTATACACAAACTCATCCAGGTTCCAAAACACAGGTATCAAGAGTACTATGGAGATGGACGTTTTATTCACATCCTCTGTAACACCCCACAGCAGCACACCCAGTATTTGTGTGCGAAGCAATGCGTAGGTCTAAGGTCTACTGAATTTGGGGTTTCAAATATTAAGCTGGCCTCCCATTTTGTAAATTCCTCCCGGGAGGAAGTTGCATTCTTCTAGAGACCACACTCGTTTTCGGGGCTGTTTAATGCACTGCTTCAGAGCAGCAAATGCTACCCTTGTGACCAGGAAGAACGGGAAAGAATGCCATCAGGAGGAGCCTGCAGCTGCACTAATTCTCAGCTTCTCTCTGGTGATAAAAAGGTGGGGGAAAAAAGCAATCAGATTTCACCGGAGTATACACCAGCCTTGGCCAAAGGCTTGAAAACTTTTTTGATATCTCCTTTCATTGGAAATGAAAGGAGAGGAGCCTACAGTGTAAAAAGCCAAACACAACAGTTGCTGAACTTGGGTCAAGATCAGACACCACTACCCGCTTTGGGGATATTCATGGAGATGCACAAAACGAGGATGTATGTTTTGACACCTGTGAAAATAAAACATTGCACTTTAAGTGAGTGGGAGAGAACAGATGGTTGGTAATGATTTAAAACATTTATGTTTTTGGACTGTTACCAAGCCTCTGTATTAAAAAATATGGTGTCTTAGTCAGTACATACCAACAACTATCTGCAAGGTTCATTTTCCGGAGGATGCTACTGTAATAGAGGAGATAAAAAAACAAATGAGGCCAGAGGAAAAGGCGTCCCGTTTTCTCAAGGCATTCAGCGCGTGCTATTTCTTTCTGACTACATTTCATCAAAATGATCTCTGTGTGACGAGAGGGTTTTAATTTTTCCTCAAATAATGAGTCAACTACAAGTGCCCGGCTATCACATCCCTTTTGAATGCATGGGGTAGAACTGTCATTTTGTCCCGTATATCTGATTCACACTAACTGAAGCCCTTAAAAACCATCTGAGCAATAATAAAGTCTGGTTGACCAGGGTACCTTGCTCATGAAAAACAGTAACATTCTCCTTATTCTCAATTTGGTAGACAGGCATACGGTGTCATGATTATGTACGGGAACTAGCAGGTGCCAGGCCACCAACTAGTAAGGCAGGTAAATATTAACTATTGTCACACTGTATTTTGGGGTGTGTGTGTGTGTGTGTGTGTGTGTGTCAGTCTAAAGGGAGCCCATGTCCTTTAAACCCAATGGAATAGTGACAAATACAGATCAAATTGTATATAGAGAGTTTAAGGCAATGTCTGGGTTTAAATCGAAGAAAAAGAAAGACTGGTAAATAACAGTCTTAACTACTACAAAAACTGCTAAAGGAGGGTCTTGTTAAACATCCACAGTGTTTTGATTTGGTCCTGGTAACTTAATGGGGAAGAAGTTACACAGACGCCCACTCTGTATTATTTACTTCCTGTCTCTTTGAAAACCCTGGGATCTATTCAAGGACAGGTTTGCTGGTGGGAGGGAGCTGGGGGGGGGGACCTGCAGCGAGAGGGGAAGGGCCAACCGCTGCTCTAGCTTCACTCCTGTGAACTTAGTTGGAAATAACTCCTGACAGCCATCAAACATACACCTTTCAGCCTTCTAACAGAAACATGCTGAGAGGCAGGATGTGCAAACAGGGCAGAAGAGGGAGCGGGAACAGTGTGAAAGCAACAGCAGCGGCGACAAAGTAACCACGCAGTGCCTACTTGCCCCAACCCCGCTCCAGCCACCTGCCCAGCAGCCCCAACCCCACTGCCGGGACTCCCACTGAGCCCGGGCTTCCAGACTCCTCACTCCCCTCCCACACTGCCCGCAGCCTTAGCAAGAGCCTTTGCAAGGTCTCGGAGTTTGGGACTCATGCAAAAAGGGGCACCACAGCAAAGATGCTCATCTTCCTGACAAACACGCTTGGAGGACCGGATAAACTGGCATGAGAAACTCAAGACTGTTCCTTCTGGTGTCCGTTTTCCAACCTCGGCTTGCCCCGACTAGGGGCTGCTAACTAAAAACTGGCACTTGCCATCTGCCTCTACAAGGACTCGATCACACTGGCACTTGCCATCTACCTGTTTGAATTAAATCGAGAGCCACCGCAGCCTCTGACCTCCAACACGTCCTGAAGAAAGGAGCTCAGGATGAAGACCAGGAATGAGGCGCTCTGTGCTCACAGAAAACTGGCTAAACAGCCCTCCAGATAGTTAAGATATTTTCAGAAGATTTTAAGACCCCAATTCTTGCATCTCTTCATATCTAAAAAGCACTAAAATCATTAAGGGAGAAATCTGCTCTTCACGACGAGCAGCAAGCCTCTACCAAACATGTCCCTAACTGCACGCCCCCCCCCCATAAATCATATATGATACTGTTTCCCCCTGCCTCTTTGGGACAGTTTCTCAGAGCTTTCTGGGATGCTGTCTACCGGGTTATAGTACTCATTTTGCCCCAAATAAAACTTAACCCACAACTCTCACGCTGTGTGATTTTATTTCAGTCGACAGGGCTGGCACCAGAGTCCCGGCTTGGGAGTCCACCGCGGGGGCGCAGCAGTCCAGTCCAGCGCAGGTGGCTCACAAGTTCAGGCCCCGTCCTCCTCCCCTGCCCTTCTCGTACCCCCTCCATCGCCCGGACCCCCTCCCCTCCCCCCTTCAGCGCAGTCAATAAAGTGAACAGGAGTGGGTTCGAATATGGAGGGGAGGTGGGGTTAGATTAGGGGTGGAATGAAAACGATGTCCCCCTCAGTCACCAGGGGTGAAGTACCAGGAAAGGTGAGGATGCACGGCCCCGCCCACCCAGAACCCCTTTCCTACCCAGGGTGCAAGCAGCACCCCAAAATCTCGGCCTCTCCAACCCCGGACACCCTGCCCCCCAACCTCCGACACACGGACCCAGGGCGTTTACCTCGGAGCGGAGCGGCGCGGGGAGCAGAGGGCGGCAGGCGCCGGCAGGCACCGCTTTTGCAGGCGCGGAGCTTCGGCGGGAAAGTTCCCCGAGCTGCGGGGCAAACTCTCGGGGACTCCGCCCCGCCGCAGGCCGCGGGGTGCGCAGGAGCGCCGGGCGCGGGAGCGGGGGCGGCGCGGAGCCGGACGCTCGCCCTCGCGCGTCGGCCCGGCTGGGGCTGCGGCGCCGATTGGGCTCCCGGCCGCTCGGGCTCCCGCTCCCGCCGCCGCCGCCGCCGCCGCCGCCGCCGCCGCGCCCCGGCGCCCCCGCCCCCGCGCCCGCCCGCGGCTCCGCCCCCCGCCCCGCCCCCCGCGCGCCCCCTCCCATCTCCCCTCTGTCGCGCTCTCTGCCTCTGACTTTCTGACCTTCTGTCTGCTGGCCACTCGCCCTCCCTCCCAGCCCTAGGGCTCTCGCGCCACCCAGTCCTGGTCCAGAGAGTGATGATCTCCGACGTTTCCTAAGTTACCTCCTGTTCCTCACCTCTGCCCTGTCTCAGATTCCTTCCCAAGTGTTCTAGAAACACCTGAAGGGCAAATCTATAGGTTAGTAGGCTGTGGCAAGCGTTGACGGCAAAGTCTTAGAATTTCTTTTGCATTACAGATTGATCAGTCTATTATACACATATATAATTATATAGGTAGATCTATAGGTCAGTAAAGGTTTCAGTTAAGGATGTATCTGCCATAGGCAAGTTCGGTAACAGGTTTATGTAAGGCAGGGGCTTCCGAAGACCGAGCAAAGTGACCCTGTACAGTATCCAAGACCTTGTAGGTCCCTCAGGCCAGGCATTTCAAAATCGTTCAAGCCGAATTCAGCAGACCAAGATTACGATAGATTTTTTTTATCATTAAAGGAAACTTTATTGAGATTTAAAAATTAGTTCCAAATATTATGCTAGCAACAATTTGACCAAACTAGGGCAAATAAAATTAACATAACCCTTGATTGCTTACCTTGCATTCAGGTAGTCTGTAGGAATGAACAAAGAAAAACTAATTTTTTAAGAAAGTAGGAAGTGGTTAAACCTACCTCATTGCTACATTAGAATTTTTTTTCCAACGGAGACGTTATTAACATTCTACATTTTCAGTAGGTCTTATTCTTACTAGTAGGTTAGAAATAATACATCTAGTGGTAGTGAACTTGGATTCAGAGAAGAAATACTATTATAAGACTTGCTTGCCTGACTCTGATTTCTTTTAAACACAACCTGGTTTATTTTGTTAAAAGAACTTTAATTTGTATGTCTGCTGGTTTGTTAATTAACACTTAACTCAGATACTGTCTGTCTTCCCTGCATTGAAGTCCTTATTCACCAGGAGAATGAAACTCTTTTTCTGCATTTGGACTTTTAAAGAAACAAGGGAGTGTCCCTGAGCTGTATTTAACTGGAAATTGATGACTGCTTCTTGAATGAATTAACCATTTTAACTTAGTCATTTTGGGTTTGGTCCCATGGGTATCATTCTGTGTTCTAGGAACTCTTGGAGCTGTGACTGTTTCACCAGAGCAGTGAAGAACTCCCAGCCGGGCTCAGGGGACCTGGACTCCACTCCATTGCTGCTTCAAGACATACAACTTTTGTAGCCTATGCCTTCTGATTTGTAAAATAGAGGAATCAAGCAAGAATATCATTATAACTGTCTTGTTTCTAAATTCTGAAAGTTTTTAGAGCTCATGGGGGAAACTGGGCACGGTCAGGTCAATTCTGATGGAAACGGCGCTAGGCATTGCCCATCCATTGTGGGATTTTCCCGCATCTATTTCATTCACCTATTATAGCAAATGAAAGCCTTCAAACTGTGAACTGTTCCATTCCTAAATCTCTACCTGAAGCCATTAAAAAATATTTTAATGACTGAGGAAATTGAACTTTGTGACTTTCCAACATTGATGAATAAAGGATCAAAGAATCACCTAAAAACCACACCTAACATCCGTATAAGATGCATCTGCTCATGGCATTTGGTTATATGGTTACGGCCTGGCATGAGAGCCCTATAGTTAAGCCCAAATAGCACCTTCTTAGATTTTGTAGTTAAACTGGTTTAATTTTTACATTGTGCATTATTTCTAAACATTGGCTCCCAGCATGTTTCTAAACTCTCCAGTTTATTACTTTTGTTTAGTTCTTCAAATTTCTTAAAATGTTTAACTATTGATCGATCCTGGGCAAGTATGAAGCTTATGGATCATTGATCCTTTCATGTGTAGGTTGGTAACAATTATACTCATAAAAGAAATTTCTGAGGGGGAGGGGATAGCTCAGTGGTAGAGTGTGTGCTTAGCATGCATGAGGTTCAGGGTTCAGTCCCTAGTACCTCCATTAAAATACATAAACCTAATTACCTCCTCCCAAAAATAAAAATTAAAAATCATTAAAAGTAAATTTTAAAAAGTGAAACTTTTAAAAAGATCTACTTAAAAAAAAAAAGAAATTTTTACATCAAATCTCAAGGTATGTTTGTTGGCCAGAATGCTTTGGTGGAAAGAGGCCTTAATCATTTCCAGGTGAAATACACTCTGGGCAGATGTCACTGGACTAAGTACAAGAAATGCAAACTTCACTTTGAAAGTAGTGTAATTAATAATATAAAGAATGAGCTGTATGTAAGGAGAACGAGGTAGAGAAAAGGAGTAGAGAAGGCTATTTTCCTGGTGTCTCAATGTAGGAAAAAAAAGCTGCTTTAAGGTATGAGCACAGCACCATAATACGATAGTTCTTGCTGATTTTGAGTTTGTGCTTTTCAGTAACCACGCAGTTTCCAATGATGACGTGGCTTGATGAATAGACAGAATAACAATTCAACAGAAATGTATTAAGCACAATGTACAAGGCCATATGGGGGCTGCAAATACCTCTAAACCATCATAATTTATGGCTTCAACTGTTTTGTGGAGAGAAAGGGGAGACAGATTTACCTGGAAAAAAATATTTTGACATGAGTCAGTGGAGGTTAGGCCAGTAGCTAGCGTAATTTCCCTTTGAGTTTTCTTGCTCTTATCCTCCAGAGTAGGAGTAAAACAAGAAACTAATCAAAGAACATCATTTATGTTGATTCCCAAGCGAGCGAACACAAGCAACCCCAGTGAACCAGAGGGGAGAATGGCGGAAGTCTGGTGTTAGATGACAGAAGACACCGTAACCAGCTTTTTCTGGTTGGGGTGGAGGAAGATAAAAATAAACAATTCTTAAGGAAAAAGAGGTCTAAAAGGTGTTTAAAACCTTAAGTGAGTGAGATGAGATGGAAAGAATCTTGGAGACCTGGATGTGGTTCCCGGAAGCTGGGCAAGGCTTTCTGTCCCTGGGCTCAGTTCTATCACCTGGAGTTCACGAGGTCATGGAACTGGATGGGCCCTAATGGACCCTCCACCTTCGCAACTTCCCTGAGGTCTGATCCTGATCACTGACTTTGATCAAGCTATTCAGATGATGATTCAACTTCACCCATCGATGGAGCTGCATAACGACAGCCAAAGTGAATTCTAATCAGAAAATAAAAGCCTGGAGTAGGCTTTTTCTTCAACAGCAGAAATCCACAGCGAAGGTGAGAGCACACTAGAGGAGTGCGGTACTGATTATCCAACGTTCGTCTACAGGTTGCAGGATGTAGCACTGCACAAAGTATAACTTCCTCTCTGAAATTTCAGAAGAAAACTTCGTATAGTTCTAATATCAGAAATAAACAGGACAAAGGACAAAGCATTAAAACTTTACAGACTAGGAGGAGTCTGGAAGCACAATAACTTATTTATTTTCAGCACTATATAGCGAAGTTTGCAATTTGAGGTTGACCACAATTATTGAATGATAGGGAAATAAAAAAGACTTGGCTTTTGTGAACTCTGTCTTTAACACTGTTTTTTTAGGGAAGAAATAATTTTCTTAAAAAAATTAAGAAAAATATCAAGAACCAGATTATATACAGCTAAAGCACAAATTAAGTATCCAGAAGAATATTGGGGGGGGGGGGTTAAAGGGGGAAATGCATGCCCGGACAAAGCATAGGATTAATGGTAAATGAGGAAGAACTATGACTCCTAAAAAATTAAAAATTTTAAAAGAGATAAAAGGATAACATTGGTCAGACAGAAAAACTAAAAGATAATTATAAACAAATAAAAATGAAACAAGATGTGTTGCCTTTATTATGATGTATCTGCTGCCCAAGTAAAGCGATGATTCAAGGTCAAATAAATTAGAATAGTCAGCACCTAATAGTCTTGGTAAATGGAACAGGTCAATAAATATATATTGATTGGGTGATTGAATAAGAATGGCTGGCAGTTATTTTAGGAAAATCAAAGTCACTAGGGAACTTATGTCTGTAATTTTCATAACTAAGCAAGTATGAATTTCCTTTAAAAAAAATAAGAAACAAAACCTTTCCAAATAGTCACTTTTAACTCCTAAGCAATGAAATGTCATAAAAATTTTCTAAGATAGTGTTTACATGTAGAAAAACCTAAATTGGAAACATGTAACATGTGGAAATATAACTGTGCCTCTGTAGAAAGAAATTACATTTTTTACAGCTTTGATGGTTTGGGGTAGGTGATTGGAATAGGCAAAATTCTATGTGACCAGTTTACTGGGAAAATGCAATACTTTCCTCTAAATCAATATTTGGACACATACATTTTCATTTCCTGAAGTGGGTTCAGTTTTTGATATAAGCGGTTAAGATATGAAGTGATCTTGAAGTTGACTTCAAGACTCTAAGTCAAAATAAAAAATCATTTGCAGCAGCCTGAATTGATGTGAGGCTGTAAGTTTCAACAGTGTCTAGGAATGGGTTAGTGATGGAGCCTTCCTTGACAAAATATTTTGCTAATTAATTCACCAAGCATGGCTAGTCTGGTCAGTGTGGGTACTCTGGGTTGGTGCCTTGGATATAAAAACTAAAAAGATACAGTCCCTTTTATTAAGATGATAACTAATGAATTCAAATCATATATCATTAAATTTAGAAGTGCTAAGCCTATAGGGGAAAAAAAAGAGAAGGGTTTGCTGGGAGTAAAAGAAAAAGGAAAAATTGAAATAGCCTTGAATGATATCTATTCAATAATGTATATGTGTGCGTGTGTGCGTGTGTGTGTGTTTATATTTGAAAGGGAGAAAGCAAGCAAGCAAGCTCTTAAGAGATTTGATGAAATCAAGAGACTATGTCAATGACGTATCCTCAGGTAAAATATGGCATTTGAGGGCAGAGAGTAATTCTAAATCCACCCCTCCCATGCGATGAAGTATTTCCTTGTCCAGCACTGGGAGTGTCTGTGATACACGGTTCACCTCACCAAATCTAATATCATTTCAGCCCTGGGGGACACAGACCATGGTGACTGTCTTGGCTTTTTTGAACACTTCTTGTCGACCGTTCATTCAAAGTGTATCCTGTTAACAGGAGGATTTTTTCTGTAACAATGAAGGTAAACAATGATTTTTGAAAGCCAATGTATAAGATGAAAACATTAGTGCAAAATTCAAGAAATCTTTTATCTGGTAGCCTCATAAAATTTAGCACATAATATCAGAAATGTATTACAAATATTATTTCCTAAAGTTGATACTCAAAATAGCTGAACACAGAACCAACTCAGCTTAGTATCAAACTCATATTATTTACATCTCACCCTATGTCAACACACAGTTACTTATAACACTATTCAGATGTCTGATCTACTTAAAAGTCTCTTTTTCCCTTGTATTCAAAAAGGAACTTAAAAAATTTTCTCATTGTACTTAGAAAAGAGAAAGAAGTTAATTTCTACTAGATGTTGACTTTCTTGTTTTTGTCTTGAGCTAACAACAACAGGATTTAAAACTTGAAGGACCACCTTGTTCTAGGAGGAAAAATTGACACTATTTCTGACTTAACAATTTTGAAAGTAGCTTGAACCTCAGGTGCTGAGGTAAAAGTAAACAATTCTGGATATGATCTCTTGCTTGAATCCATCTTTCAACATATTTCTTAACACATGGCAGCATCCAAGGATAAATTTTCCAAGAAAGAATGTGACTTCATGCAACTCCCTCAAAAAGTTGTCAAATTTAGGTTCATGGGGAATGATAGATTTAAGCATTTATGAGTTAACTGTCCGAATGTTAAAACCACCTGCGTGACATGATATCACTATTACCCGAACATCTCTTACCTGCCTCACCTTCTCTCCTCTTGGTTCACATCCTGTGTTCTAACCACCGGGCTGAGCACCTTCACTGTTAATTTCAAAACACTAATATTATTTTGAAAAATTCTCCAAGCAGAGAGTAAGTCTGTAGGATAGTTATTGACTCAATGTAATTTTTAAGTGTTGAGTGACACGTTTGAGAAGCGCTCACAGCGTCATAGCTGGCACCTCTTTATGCCTTAATTTTCATTTTGATTGGAGGGACAGCTTAATGAATCTGCACCGAGATGTTCAATCTGCATTTTTCAGACTTCCTTGACTGCATTTCGGGAAGCGCTAAATCATATTATGCACATGTCCAGAAACTATCTATACCTGTCTTGTTTTGTTTTTCAATCACCACTAAAAGCAAAGGAGTAGGACACCAGCATGCTTTCTTTTGAACACTGTCTGCAGCTCTGGGTTAGGCGTACAGACATCTTCTTTCCCAGCCTAGGAGCTCACGCACATCTGTTTGCCAAGCTGACTGGAGTCTTTTATGGGAGAGAAAAGTGAAATATGTTTCAATCTGATGAAAAAGCAGGAAGGAGAACAAAGACTTTCATAAAGACATAGAAACAAATATTCGACAACTTTATTGGAAATGTGGTAAATACCAGGAATTAATGTGTAAAAATGATGTTCACCAGGCACTCCCTAGCTGTGAATAAACTTGTAAACCACCCTTTGGATTAAATGCAACAAAATGGTATTATGTTGAATCAGAATAACTTATAGGTGGGGAAGAGAAGAGCTAAAGCTTGTAGGCTGAGCAGAGAGCAGCGAGGACATGATCTCACACACAATGAAAAAGCGTCCAGTTAGGGAGGGAAGGGAGAGCCTAGTGTTTGCTATTCCTTCCTGCTTTTCTTGAATATTTAGAAAGCATGTCTGTTGATGGAAAGAACTAGTCAATATTTATAGATCCCATCACCTACCTTAGGTAGCCTGTCACTTCAGCAGATTAAACTGACCTCTTTTAAACATTTGTTTTAAAATGTAAATGGTACCTGCATGAGAAGAATGATTTTCCTCAAACCATCTCTTCCCTGCCATGTCTATTCTTGCCTGCAGGAAAACAAAATAGAGGACTGAATAGGATGTGGCATCATCATTTATGACTTTCATCCACTGTGTAAATATAAAGAGTCGCTGGGAACACAAGTTAATGAAAACAGAACTGTGACACCAATAGATCTAGAGGTGTGGGGGCTTGATAGAACTGTCTCCAATTTACAGGTTACAGTGTTGACGGTCCGCAAATTCTAGCAGATTTCTTATCCATTGCTCTGATAGTTCTGATCTCCGCAATCTCAGAGGACTATGAAAAATGGAGAAAGAACTGGGAGGAAAACTCATGGTCGTATCAAATGCCAAGCACAGTGCCTGGCGTATGATAGGCAAGCATGATTTATTGACAGAATCAGATTAAACTTAAAATAAGATTTATAGAAAAGACCAAGTAATCTGGCATTATTTAAGCTGTCTTCAAAATGTTTTGAATTGAAAAATATTTTAAAGAAAATGGGCTAAGATTGACAGCATCAAGGGTCATGTAATATTACATACATGTGTACATGGGAACCACATCTTGTGTTCATTTATTTATCAGATATTTACTGAGCATCTCTCATGTCCACAGTTGCCTCTTGGGATCGGTATGCAAACAAGAAAAGTAAGAGCTCTGCCTTTGTGCTATTTATGCTCTAGTGGGGAAAGGATACGGAACAAGTATACAAAATAAATAAACATGATATGTAGGACTGAAATTTTCTATGAAGGAAATAACTGGGGTCATTTGATAGGTAATAGTGGGGAGAGGGTACTGAGGTGGAAGCTCAGGAAAGAAGGTGATGTCTGAGCTGAATCCTTAGAGATGAGAAGGAGTAAACGAAACCCACATCCTAGGGAACAGTGTTCCAGGCAGAAGGATCAGAATGTGCGATGAGAAAGAGTTTGGTGTGTCTGGGGAACAGACAGAAAGCCAAACAGGCTGTGGGTGGCAAGACGAGTCCTTCTGAGCTGAGGCTAAGAAGTCAGTGGGCTCGGTTCACGGAGGGCTCGTAGACACAACAAGGCATTCACACTGTCTTTTACGTGTGCTGGGAAGATGCTGGATGGTTTTAAAAAGAGTCAGATTTATATTTCTTTTTTGGGTGGGGGGTTTGAGGGGAGGAGGTAATTCGGTTTATTTATTTAAACAGAGGAGACACTGGGGATTGAACCCAAGGCCTTGTGCATGCTAAACACACACCCTACCACTGAGCTATGCTCTCTGCCCGCCAGATTTATATTTCTTGGTAGTGAATGTAAATAACAGAATTAATATAGAGGTTGTATTACTGTTTCATGGATCAAAACACCTTTTAAAGTAGAATAATTTCTCCTTGAAGAATGTTCCGTATGTGGTCCTACCTTTAGGCGTCTGGAAATAATTTATGCATCATAACACGAGGACCCCCTTATGTCTGTGACACACATACACACACACAATACAGCAAGCCGATTATTTTTGTGTCTAGCTTACATCTTTAATGAAAGTCATAAATCACACTATAGCTGTACGATGAAATTTAGGATCAGTCCTATAATTAATTCTGGTGAGGTTTTGCATACACTTAGGAATGGACCTTCGATTTGGCTAAAGCGAGCCGAAGAGGGAAGATTTCTCAAGGTCTCTTTCAACTGCTACCACCGGCATTCCCACTAAAACTGTGGACCTTTTTGGACTTTTATGCCTTAAAAAAACAACAGCGACTCTGAGACTTGCTTAGTTTTACCGTTTGTTAAAGAAAAGTGCCCAGCTGGGGCTGCACACCCACCAACTGGAGCCCACGGGCTCTGATGACAGGAAACAGCAGGCCCTCGCTCGCTGCCTGAAGAATGTTGGCTGGGTTCCTGGTATTGGGGATCCTTTTTCACTATTTTGCTGTTGTTTTAATCATATTATAAAACCGTGGGCTGTCCAAAACCTTAGAGATGACATAATTCATGGGAGAAAATGTGTCCTAGAGTTATGTAGGAAATGTGTCAGTTTAAAATGGCAAGAGATATGATGGGGGGCGCTAGTTAGAGCTGCCTTAACTAAGTAACGCCAGCTGGGTGACTTAAACAGCAGATACTCGTGGTCTCACAATTCTGGAGGCTAGCAGCCCAAGATCCAGGTGTCAGCAAGGCTCATTTTTTTCTAAGGCTGCCCTCCTTGGCCGACTTCTCCCTGGGTCTTCACATTGTCTTCCCTCTATACCTGTCATGTCTTAGTCTTCTCTTCAAAGAGCCACCAGTCATATGGGATTTGAGGCTCACCCTAGTGACCTCATTTTAAGTTAGTTACCTCTTTAAGGACCTTATCTACAAACCCTGGGGATCAGACTTCAACACAGGAATTTTGGGGGTGAGTGGGTAATACTACTCAGCCTGTAATAAGGGGTAAGTAAGAAATCTGAAAACTAAAAGGAAAGCTATTAAGAACTGTATTTATGTAGCTTGAACCTCACTGAGCCCCACTCAGCCTTGAACTTCACAACTTCCATGCAATCTGGACTTGCAGAATCCTGTAGTCTACCTGCTTTGAATGACACCATTCAACATCCCAGCTTTCTTGTCCCAGTTTAAATACAGTTTGCAGTTGAGACCTACTTTTTTCCATCATGCCCGGATGGAACAGTGGTTTCAAGGAAGGTGACTTCAGTGGTGATGGAATTATATTATCATGTGGTGTTTAGATCAGGAATGAAAAGATCAGAATCATGCTCAGTGGAAAAGGAGTAGAAGAGGCAGGGTAACTCTAACCATTTCATTAGAAGGACAGGTTATTATAATGATTTTAATTATTTAGTTATTTAATCAGTGATATGAAATTTACTGATTACAAGGCTTGTTCCTGTCTGGTTTCAGGACATGTTTCTCTCCATTTACTAAATCAGAATGTTGCCCATATAACAGTTCACTGTCTTGATGCAAGATTTGATCACTGTTATTATTTGCCAACTCTCAAAATATTAGCTCGCCATGGTGGGTACTTTCTGTTTGCCCCTCCACATCCAAAAGTCACCTCCCCATCCTGCCCTGTGTTGGAGGGCAGACCTGTATGTACTGCATTTTCAGGTCCCCTTATCTCCTGGTTTCCGACTGGATTCTGCCCACGGGATGCTGGCACAGGTCAGAGAATAAGAGGAGAGAGAGAGAAGAGCCTTATATCCTTGGCTTCATCCTTTCCAGGTTGTCTAGAGGGCGCTTAAATATTCTTCCAAAGGTCACAACCCAACCCTCCATCCTCTGGCCCCTAGGACCACTTCCTTTCTTCTCCTTTCTAAGCCTAAAGGTACTAATTCCTATCCCGTTCCATCCCTTCCACTAGCCGTGTGATTCTATGTTCTTCCTGGGTGATTTTCTTAGAAGAGTTGCACTTCTTTGCAAATCATCCAGTTATTAAACTTTCCTCCATGTACCCCGTAAGAATGCCATCCTACCTGAATTACTGTGAATAAACGTATCTCCAGTTCAGCTGCATTACTGAGCAGATAAGAAGGCAGAGTCCCACCAGATGAATTGGTTCAGTCATTGATTTCTCACATTAAACATCTTTGTTGGGCATCTCCCACGCTCCTCACATTAAACATCTTTGTTGGTGTGGGGGATATGACACCTGGGGTCCCAAGGAGTTGAACATCTGTTGGAGGAGGGCAGAGGGAGACAGCTGTGTTAGTAAGAAATGGCAGAGAAGAAGACTAGAGGGTTGTCTAACTTTGGGCTAGTGGTCAGGGAGTATCAAGGAAAGTTCTACTAGAAGTGGCAAGTCAGTTCATCTTTGAGGACTGGGATGGGGAACAAAAAGGAGGAATGGGGGAAGGGGGACGTTTTTGTCACAGGAAAACGTATGTGAGGAGGTCCTGGGGTGAAAGAGAGAGAGAGAGAGAGCCTGGGGTGTTTGCAGAGCAGAAAGCAGCTCAGCGTGTCTAGAGCCCGTGCCGCAGTGGAGTGAGAATTATGAGGCTGCAAATGTTTGCAGGGGTCTTGTGTGTGCTTCTGAGGAATCTGAACATTATTCCAAAAGCAATGGGGAGAATGAGATTACAAGCAAGGGAATAAGACCTCAGAAAGCTCACACTGGCAGAGTGTGGAAAATGCTCAAGGCTGGAGGCAGAGAAGCAAGGGAGGGGGCTGTTGAATTAATCTAGACAAGAGATGCCAGTGGCCTGAACAAACGCCTTCGCAGTCGGAACGGGGGAAGCGGAGACCATGGAGGGATGTAATCTACAGGAAACCTGCCAGCGGCAGCCCAGGTGCTACCGCTTCAGACTGAACTTCAGAACACGCATAGCTCTGCGGATCAACAAAAAGCTGAAGTGTAAACTTGTCCTAACCTTTCCAGAATTTCAGTCACTCTTGTTCCTATTGCTGAAATAGCCACAGTTAGAGCGCTCATGGGAGACGGACCTTGTAGTTTTTATAGAGATTTGAATGGGGCGTGTCAATTAGTTGGCCCCAAATAAATATTTGCTGGGTGACTTAATCATCTGCCCTTTAAAACTAATATACCTTGAGTGACAACAGACTTCTATTATATGCTATGCTTTGCAGTTTTACTTTACCATGCTGGTCTTCAGCAAGAATGAAATCACATAGCTTAATATAAAAAATGAATAATTTACAACAGCGCCTTGTGGTTGGTCTGGGATTCCAGTCATGATTTTAAAAGGTCTTCACAGAGCGTAACACAAATGAAAAATTCTTGCAAATGCTATCTTTACGTTCCTTCACAAATAAATATGTTTTCCTTTATCTATTTTTAGATAGTCTAGTATGCACTGAACTATGCGTATGATTTTACATTATGTTTTTAGTCAGTATAGTAGTGCTTGCTACAAAAAAATATGTTATCTTTTTTTTTCAGGACATAAGGATATTATTCGCTAAATTTCCAAGTTTTTGCACTGATTATCACCTCGGTGACTTGAAAAAAGTTGGCCTAGTTCCACAAACATCCAAAAGGAGTTACTAGAAACATGAAAGATCATTGAAGATATTTTAACAGAATATTTAGAGAAATAAAAATTTTAAAGATGTTTGAGGTATGGCAGCAGTAAAGATTTTTAAAAACCACTTAAATTTGACTAGGGCCCAAAATTTATTTTGATAAAGCAAATCTACCTTATTAAGTTACTAATCTTCTTCAAATCCCAAAGAGAATAGATGATCCACTGAGAACTTATAGATGAGATTAAGACACATAGGGTATACATGAGGAAGAACAACATTAGTCTGAAAAATATATATCCATCCATCATACTTTATATACTGAACATGTAAAGTCAGACTGCGCCTTTCAGAACAACATTGTTTGAAGTGGCCATTATAGCTGTACTAGTCCTGAGCTTGCATCCCCAAATTTGATTTTCTTTAATGCATCTAGAGTTGATAAGAGAGTGTGCTTGTAAAAACTCAAGTGTAACTGTATTTATTTTCAACAAGAAATACTGCTGCCCAGATAGAGTAAGACCGAAAGCGAGGAAGGTATCCAAGGTAATTCATGTTATGATCAGGAGGCTGTTTAGTAACTGTTGAAAGAAGCAAAGCAGTTCATTTACATGCTAGCTCTGCCCATGGCTAGTGCAAGCACCATGCTGGGAGAGCTGATTCGGCCAAAAGACATCCGTCTGACCAATACCCTCGTGCACGGGCTCGTGTTGATCACTATGCCCTCTTTCCTGGGCCATTATGAAAAACTGGGTTACAAATTTTTAGATTATCTCTTTTCCCCTCCCCTCATTTGTCATCACTATAATTTCCTCCTGAATTCTAGGCACGTGGCCTTCTTCTATTGACTCATCTTTTTTTTCTAGATGGATTAATATCATTGATTAAGCTCCAACAACCTCTTTTACAAATGAATCCTAGTCAGGAGTGATAGATACACTTAAGGATACTGGATACGTTGTTGCCAGAGTCTTCTCAGCTACGTATTCACAACCTATTCCCGTGGTCCAGGGGCATCTTACTATTGCCTTCTGAGTTCTGGCTCTGATATTATGTTTAGTTTAGCTGAAGAGTAAATTATTCAGTCCACAGTGAGAGCTGAATTTCCAACAGTGATTTCTTTCAATGCATTTTAAAAATTTCCGGCAAGAGTCTCTCCCAAGGTAATGCTATTTGACCTCAGGGAGCCCAACCATCATTTACACTAAAGACACAGCATCTCAGAAAGGACAGATGTCTAAGTGCCCTCCTAGCAAAACGGCATCTGAAGGGGGCCTTTTCCCCATTTGGGTCTGGCACATGCTATATTTTGCCCCATCTTTCTGCATATGCGAAAGTTTTCCTTATTTAGGAAAGCAGCACGGTCTAATGGAAAGAGTGAAATCAGTTAAATCTTCAGCTTTGCACTTTAAAATTAGAACTTCGCTGACCATCCTAGAGAGAGCTGTTACAGAAATTAACACAGCACAGAGTAGGCATCTGAGAACTACCTAAAAGAGTTAATCAGTTACCTATTGCCTTGAAAGTCTACTTGTCTTGAATTCTTTGGCTATTACTAGAGCTCAGGCATAGACCATAAAACACCCTTACATCTTAAAAGAAGTGGCATATGTTTCTCTGAATGGTGTGTAAAAAATCGCACACCCATCTGAAAAATATAGGCGTGTATGGCTTTTTCCCTTAAGAAGCTAAATTCTTTTATGCTATTAATATTAAATGGAAATTAAATTAAATGGCCACTCTAAGGAAAAACTTATTTCTCCTATTTTTCTCATAGGCTTCCTCAGTGCAATTAAGCTCTTCGTTTTGGGGAGAGAAAGAAAAAGTTTTTAAGGGTAAGAGGATAAATAAAAATAAAATACAAAACACCTACTTCAGTATTTTACATATTGCCCCAAATGATTCATCTCTATGTCAAATACTTAAAGCTCCTTTATACAGTCCCCAGATAGGGTCTTAGAAAATTGATCACTCTCTCTTGTCTCTCTGTGTCTCTCTGTCTCTCTTTAACTTCAAAGCAGGATTGCAGGATTTTAAAACAAGTCATAGGAGTGCCATGTACCATAAGCGGATGAAACAGGGGAGGGTGGGAGACAGACAAAGGGTTTTTCTTTATGAAACAATGGAAGTGAAATTCGAGGAAAGCCAGAAAGTAGAATAAATAACATTAACCAAGCTTTGCCATCTCTCTCTCTCTTTTTTTATTTTTCATGGCAATCAATTTATCGACATAAGTCTGCTGACTGACAAAGGCAGGCATGTGTATAAAGTGCCACAGCAAATGCCTCAGGATTTTGATAATCCATTGAATTGTATTGATCATTCTTCAGCCTTAGATCTTTTCCCCCTGACTATATAAGCTGAAATATTTTAAAGTATTTATCTTCCAATTTACCCTATGCAATTCTTCCACATTAGAGTTCTTTTCTACTTTTGGAAGAAAATATTTTATAGTCTAAAAAAAAAAAAAACCCAATTGTCACTGTGATGTATTTTGCATTCTAAATAAACTTACTTATCTTATATATTTTTATAATTATTAAATAGAATAAATAATTGCAAAATTCTGTTAAAATTAGTGTTCCAGTTTTATAGTCTAATCTATAATTGTATTTAGATATTTAAGGCTTAATTTTCATACATGTATGTATTGGTTTTGGTTTTTTTGGTATTTATCTGCTGTATCTACCAAATAGTAATTTTCTGATGCAAAAGGAACAAATTAAAATTAGAAATCTTTGTGTTTCCTCCATTTTCCAATCTAACCAGTAAAAGAGCAATTCATTCAGATATGCAAAAAGGAGAAGCCACAGCTCAGGTGTAGACTGTCTGTAGCAGTGTGGACTTGGTCAATTATAAAGAAGAAGATACTCCAGAAGAGAAGTAGTAAGTTCATCTTTCCATCAAAATGACTATGAAATCATAGTAATTATCAAAAAAGACACATGAATACCATATCCCAACATTTCCCTTTTTGCCTTCACTTTAGCTGCTGAGAGGACAAACACACAGAATGACGTGTATTTCCCATAAGCGACTTAGCATGTACTTAGTCGTGAAGTTATGTGATGGATGAAACAAAAGGAACTCTTCATCCACAAGTAAGTTCCAGAAAAATCCAAATCTGTTGAAAAGGATGTTACTTCTAACCCAAGCTGAAGGACTTGAGTAATAAAATTAGAAACTAAACATGGACTTAAACTGCTCTTAGTCATTAAGCCAGAGAAATTTTAACCAAGCAGGGAGAAAAAAATCAAAATATCAAAATGATCAGCAGATTGAAAGAAATTGTGGAACTATTAGCTTTTCAGCACAGTTTCTGTTCTCACTTCATACCACTTCCTGGAAATAGGCAATTGCCTTTCTTTAAGTTTTGGACACGTTCTAGGAGTCCAGGCTGTCCTTTGCTGGGCATTTTTTCCTGTGCACTGCTAGTGATGATTACATTTCAAAAGAAGCCATGGGCATCCAAGGAGCTATGGGCATAACTTCCTACTTTCCCCTCCAGGAACGTTCACTGCCAGTCAAGGGAGAGACACAGAAAGTCAGAGGCCTGGTTTGAGAATGTTTGCCTGGGATTTCTACATGTCTGTGTTGTGGACAGATGTCTTCCTGAAATACGAGGAAATCCAGAACCTCCCAAAGGCAGATTTCCAACAGAACAATGGATTCCCCTGCAGAACTAGTGGACTGAACTAGACCTGATTAAATTTGCCTACGATGGCCACAAGGTGAGGAGGAAGACAGAGACACCTGCTCCTTTGAGATCTCCGAGTGACAGGTCTCTGGACCACAAAGTGTAATAGTGAATGTTCTTGGGATGAGACTAGGCATAAAATCAGAGCAATCTTGGAAAACCTCTGGCTTAACTTCCTCATTTTATAGCAAAGGAAACTTAATCCAGGTTACATGTCTTCTTACATGGTGTGTGTACAATCTACAACTCATGATTATCTTTCCAAGAATATTCGTTTGTGCTGCCACTTTGATAGAAAACTTCATTGAAAGCACCATATTTTTTTTCTGCTGAATCCTATACCACATTATTGCACTGCGTAAGCATCCTGATGGTGATTTTCTTCATTAGGAAAGCTGCAGATGTTGTTAATTCATTATTCACCTAAAGTTCAGACTACGTCTTTAAGAAGGAGGAATTTATTTCTTGAAGTGATATTGATTTTTCCATTAAAATATGTGCATTATCTGATGGACAATTTATTTCTTCAGGATAAAAGATAATCTCTCAGCTCGATGTCATTGGATTATTCTCTCATATGAACCTGGGACGAAACCTGGTTTTATCAACAATAAAATTAAACCCATAACCTGAATCTACCACGAAATGACTATTAAAAAGATGACATCTTTCTCATCTCTGGGGGTAAACAAGCTGTCACTAACGGCTCCTATACGCTGTTGAAAGCCTCTTTCAGAAATTCATTTATAATGAAGATTAGTTGTTTTCCCAATTTAATTAGAGAAACATTTAAACACCCATTAACCACTATCGAATAGTAAGTGTTGCAAAAATATGAATAACATTTTTAGCGATTAGGTGTTAGCTCTTTGACTGACAAACAATGAAGAAGATGTGCCTTTTCTAGAGAATTTCCAGTACCTAAGACCTCCCTTACTAGCCAGTTCCCTCCTAAAGAAAGAAAATGCAGAATCATCTCTCTTCTGCAAGACTATCTTTGTGGAAGGAAACACATCTTTGTAAATAGATGTTAGGGGTTATGTATGACAGTAGACTGATGTCTTTATATTTTCTTCCATACCAACAGGATCTGATTCTTCCAGATTTTTACACTAATTCACACTCCACTTTTATTTACAGAATTTATGCCCATTAACAATAGTACAAATATAACCTGATCTGAAATTTCTCCTTCATGTAACTGAAATTTTCTTGTCACAGAATGGTGGAAGAAGTTTAGCACTCTCATCTGGATCTCCTCCTACCCAGAGGACATATTTGCAAAAACATCTAAAACCCAAAGGACAATCCATCAAAGAGAAATAAAATTTTGGCAATGCAGTGCACCTTTGGGTCAATGGCAAAATTTCACTGCATTACCTATGGGGGAAAAAACCCCACAGTTACAGTTTCAGAAAAATAAATAAAAATTAAACGTGACTGTGCTTTGTTGGGATCCTGTTTCAGAAAATAAGATTCTAGAATTATCTAAACTTTGAATTCAAGAACCGGAACCAGGTTGAAATGTCAGCACCATCACCATGTTGATATTGTCAGGACTTCAATACCCAATCGGCCAGCAAAAACTTAGAGAAATGGACAGGAGAGTCTAACCAGAAGGGAAGTGGGTGGATGGCTTTTTGGAATCTTGTTGAAGCTGTACCAATTATCCTGCCAGTGGCACGCCTGCCAGCTCTGCTTCTAGAAACAGCCAGTGTGGCCAAGCATGAAGCTGTCCATCAAGAAAAGGCTAATTATTTAATTAAGAGGAGAAGCGTTACATGACTGCACCATTAACTTGATGACAGTGGAGTAAAACCCCAAGCCAGCTGCTTTTGCGTCTGATGGCTGTGTTTGATTTCCGTACGCTTGTTCACCGCCATGCTTAGCGCTATTGGGCAGCTCTGGTCTAGAAGATAAAACCCTTTAATACTCTATTTAGAACTACAGGAGACGAAGCTTGATCAATACTTTTTATGAATCTGTAAACTATTACAGCACAGCCTGTTCCCACAGACTTTCCCCTGGTGACACGGCTATATTATTTTGGGGCCAGAGGCTCAAGCAATATTGAAATCCTGCTTGAATTCATCTTCTACAGACCATAAAAGTGACAAGATCCCCAAAGATTTACATTTTTTATGCTATAGATTAATCAATCTTGCAGGTGGAAAGGGAAGGATTTTGGTGTGCGCGCTACAGACTCTCTTTTCAGCCCGAGGAGAGTGTGAAAAATTAATTTTCTTTTTTTCCAGAAAAAGTGGTTAGCGAGGGTGACTTGTCTAAATCAAAGAAAATGCAGTTAGAAGTTTCCTTTCACCACCTGCTTTTTGATAGATTCTGACAGTGATTCAACAGCGTCATAAAGAAAAGCTTCTGGAATGCATAAGCTAATGGAAAATAATTCTTTGGCAACAAAAAATAGCAACTGATTTGTGGTCGTTGCTGTTAAACTCAAACTCAGATACTGATGAAGAGATGGATCTGTTCAGAATTGTTACCAGTTGCAGTGTTTATGGCTGGAGGATGCGAAGTGCGCGGATTTACGCTGGGGACTTTTATCCACCAAACTATCACATCATCTGTCAGAACAGCCATGCCAAAACGGGCTTCTTTTGTTTTTAAGAAAAAGCTGTCAAATTTTTCCATATTCACTCTCTAAAAATGGAATTGTTTTTTTTTCCCCCAAGAGTCTTATCAATTATTTATGCACAGTAGCAACTAAATCATTTTAGTTTTGCCTCGGACAGTTCTTTAGTATAAAAGTGCCACGGACAATCTCAAAATGTCATTGAGTATTTTGCAGACTAAGGATAGCTTCTAGAAGCGTTAACTCACCTGTCCCACCAATTTAAAGAAGCTAAGATTTGCCTACAGAGAGGAGGGATAATACAATTATAAACTAAAATTCAAATTTTTTGAGAGCTTTAGTTCCTAAAACTCTTAGAAGCATGATTTGTCAATAGCTATCAAAGTGGAAAATACAGTCTTTGACACATGTATTTTCATGTGTCATGACATCTAGAAATTTATTTTACAGATATACAAGTAGGTTCACTTTCACACATGTGAAAAGACGTGTCTTTAAGGTTATTTCCAGAAGAATCTTTGTTATAACAAATGATGGAAAACCATCCAAACACCCATCTTTAGCAAACTCCTTAAATGCATTATTTTCTAACTACCTGTTGGATTACTATGAGCTGATGCGTTGACATACTGAATATGGAAAGATAATCAGCATACTGTTAGGTAGAAAAGACTTGATAGAGAATGATGTATCTATAAGTCTACATATATAATATATAAATATTTATTTTTATCATTTTTGTACAAACAGGAGGGAGGTAAAATATTTACATCTGCATAATCTCTGAAAGAATATTTTTGAAACTGTGAGACCAATAACTGGTCCTCTGTGAAGAGTGAGGTAGAAAATGGGTATCTTGTCTCTGTCTATGAAGACAGAAATGGGAGGAGACATTTTTCTGTGCTCCCATTTAAATTTTTTCTATTTACATTTAAACCATGTAAATAGATTGAAGTATTGAATAAATAACTTTTGGTAAAAAAAAAATAAAGAATATACATACATCAGCCTCCAAGGGGACCAGGATTTGTTGGATAAGTTAGATCCTTGAAAATTCTGGTCCCTCGTGTGGAACATGCTATCCTCTTAGCTGAGAGCCACCAACTTCCAGCCGCCAGCATCTGCCTGCCTCACCACTCGGCCACATCATGGGGCAGCCAGAAGGGCCAGAGGACTAATGCTCCCACCGTGTCTGGAGCGGCCCTGGACCACGCACTGCAGAGGGTCACCGAATCAATATCCCAACAACCGTGAGGATGGATTCCACACTGGAATCCAGCTCTTTTGCTCCAGGTGGTGACTTGTTTAATAATACATCCTGTATTGTCTGCCCTCCTTTTTCTCTCTCACTTCTTCACTCCTTTCCCACTTTCCTGAGATCACCTCCTAAATATAAACTCTAAAAGACACTCTGATCCTCATTGCCAGGTTTGCATCTGGAGGAATCCAAACTAAGACAATGGCTACTAGAAGCTGGAAAGTCAAGGGACAACTTCTGATGCGTCATAGCATCATCATTACTGGGGCTTCAGCTGTGGAATGAGTCACAGGTTCAAAGGGAGGGACTGGCTTATGAAACAGCTCTGGCATTCTGAGTGCCAGAGGGGCAGTGATCATTACAGACTGTGGCATTAGTTGATCATTGCTAAGTTTAAGCGAGTACTGAGGGAAGCTTCCGGTTCACCCAACTATCATCCCAAAGCATGGAGAAACCCAGAGGGTCTTCATGGCAGTGTTCAAAGGAATCCTCAGCTCCTCTAATTGGAGGGTAGCTTTGCTCAAAAATCAGATCATGCTAAGCATAGTACAGGAGGCTCAGTGCATGATCTTCCACCATAAATATCAGAACTCTGGAAAGGAATGATGGAAACCTCGAGACCTGGCATGGAGACATTTAGAGGATACGCTTGAGGACCTTGAACTCCAGATCCCCCTGAACTCCCTGGGCTGGGATAAGTGGCACAGTCCCCGTGCTGGAAAACAGCAGCCTCCCTTTGTCTGACAACCATGCAAAGACCCACCTTGGGCAGATGACTCCCAAGATGATACGAATCTTCCTCAAGATCTCCTCCCACCTCCCCTCTCTGCTTCTGGACTAATAACTGAGGCCACAACACAGCATAGCCTCCTTTGGGAGAAAAGGCATTATTTACTGAAAGAGCCACAGCATCTGCTAAAATGCACCGAGATGAAGCAGGAGAACATGCCCGGGAAGGGATCTTGAAGATGCTGGACGTGGTGAGGGGTAGAACGTAAGGCAGGACAAGGGGGGGGTTTATTGCCATGGGGGTGCTCTCCCAGGACGGAGGATTTAGCATCCCGGTGAGAATATCTGTACAGCTCGGGAAAGACAAGGGCGAACAATAAATAAGGTGGAGATGCCAGAACTGCCTTGGCAAAGTTTTGAGGGAGGGATCAAAACGCACAGAGAACTGATCACGCTGGAACAAATACCACAGAAGATCAGAGACCCCTTCAGTGAGCCTATACATACTGGGAGGAACCAGGGGACACTCCTTTCTCTAAAGCAGGAAAGATTTCAACTAGTCCTCTGTAAGGAGGGCTGCCAGATAAAATACAGGAGGCAATAATTGGGACACACTTTTGCCAAGAACTTATTCACTGTTTATCTGAAATTCAAATTTCACTGGGCATCCGTTGTGTGTGTTTGTTGTTGTTGTTGTTGTTGTTGTTGTTGTTGTTGTTGTTGTTTGCTAAATCTGACAGCTCGTTCCATCAGCCAGTGTTGATGATGGAAAACCAAGGAAATAGGCTCCCTCATGTCACCGGAGGTGGAAGGATTTCAGGACAGCAGAAGCCACGTGGTTGCACTTCATCAGCAAGGTAAGGAGAATGGAATTCTGAAAAGGGCCCCAGGGCTGGAATGAAAGCCAGTGTCTGAACAGCAGGGATCTGTAGCAATGGCTAACAGACCACGGTATTCGAGGGGCAAAATACATGGTAGCCAAAAAGAGTGCTGTTTGACCAATGTAACCAAGAAGGATTAAGAGTAAGTGATTTCAAATGGCATTATTTTATTCTTTTTTATGGCCAGTGCTATACCATTGTATAAATTATCACGACTTCTTCCATCGACAGTCCATCTATTGAGGGACATTTAGGTTGTTTCCATGTCTTGGCTATTGTATATAGTGCTGCTATGAACATTGGGGTGCAAGTGTATTTTCAAATTAGTGTTCCCTCTGGATATATGCCCAGGAGTGGGGCTGTCATTCTATGTGAAGTAAGCCAGAAAGAGAAAGAAAAGTACCAAATGATATCATATATATATGGACTCTAAAAAAAAAAAAAAAGACACAAATGAACTTATTTACAAAACAGAAACAGACTCACAGTCATAGAAAAGAAACTTATGGTTACCAGCGGGGCAAGGGGATGGGGAGGGATTAAATTGGGAGTTTGAGATTTGCAGATTCAAACTACTGTATATAAAACAGATAAACAACAAGGTCCTACTGTATAGCACGGGGAGCTATATCCAATATCTTCTAGTAACCTATAATGAGAAAGAATATGAAAAGGAATATATGTATATATATATGTGTGACTGAAATGTTATGCTGTACGTTTGCTACAACATTGTAAACAGACTATCCTTCAAGTAAAGAAATGGGAAAAAAGTGAGTGATTTCAGTTACAGAAATGAAAAATGTTGAAATGTTGACCCTTTGCCCAGCTTCCAGGCCTAGCCAGTTCTCAGGCCAATTGAATGGGAGGCCACTTTCCTTCAGGGAAGTCTCTGAAGCATCACAGGAGGCACCAGGAACAATTGCTCCCAACTCTTTCTCAAGGAGACCTGCCACCATTTCCGGAGTGTCTAAACCCAGGGTGAAAGCAAATACTCAAATCATTTTAGGACTCCTGGGTACAGCATTTGCATGAAACTGATACCAGTGAATCCCAAACACCTTCATGGCCCCTTTGGTTAGGGCAGGGCAGGGTGGGGGTGGGGGAAAGGCAGATGGTAAATGGATTCATGGCTCCATCTGCCTCACAGCAGGTCTGATGTGTCCACACACACCCCCCTGGGTCATCTCCTTAGCTCCTGAATGTATAACTGAATTTGACATACTTAACAGCAGGAAGAAACCTCGGATGAATTCCCTGATCTGTGAGGGAAGAGTTATCATGATAGGAAAGGCCAAGTGGAAGCTTCTTCCACCTCCCTTCAGGCCAAAAGAGGACATGACAAGCATTGGGAGAAAGGCAAAGATTAGAGCCATCCTCAGGGACTTAAAGGATCCTCCTCATATCCCCATTTAATTTCTGCATCTTACTCTTGATGAAAACAGGTGCACCCAAAGGCTAGTGTAAACTCAGCCGAATATTAGCCCTGATCTCAGCTGTAATGCCAGATGTGCTAACTCCGGAGAGCAAATCATTTTTCAATCTCCATCAAGAAGGAGAACCAGAAGTGTGCATTCACTTAGAACTGACACTGCATGAAAGGTCTTGTCCCATGGTTTGGTGAGCTCTCCAGTTCTCTTTCGTGGTGTGGTCCAAAGGGAACTTGATCATCTGGACACTCCCCTCAACACTGCACTGGCCCACCGTACGGATGACGTGGTGTTAATTCAACCTGGGGAGCAGGAAGGGGCAAGCACTCTGGGCGCCCTGGTAAGAAACATTCACACTAGAGGTTAGAAGGCAAGCCCTCAGGTTAGGAGATCCAGCGAAGTTTTTAAAAGTCCAGTTGTCTGGACGCCAAAGACAAGTGTTATACCTTGCACCTCCTACTGGTACCAAACCAAACGTGGGTCCCCTGGCCCTTGCGTGGTGAAGCCAATCTACTGACACTGGGCTGCGGTGAGAGAAAGTGCAGCGTTTGCTGCAGGGCGCCAAGCAAGGAGGCCAGGGCAGCTAGTGCTCCAAAAGCTTGAACTCCCTGGTAGGTTTTGGGAGAGGATTTTTAAAGGCCAGGTGAGGAAGGGGCATTGCAGGGTACGTGATCAGCTCGTGCACAATTCTCTGATTGACTGATGGTGAGGCAACAAGGTGGTGTCACAGGGGTTAACGTTATCGACCCTTAGGCACCAGTAGGTCTGGGGGCGTCATGCTCATGGTCATCAAGTAGTTAATTTCTTCCTTTCGGTGGGGGTTTTAGCATCTGTAAAACAACTCAGGACATGTGCATCAGAGACTACTATCCAGGCACTTCAAGGGGAGCTACTGCAGAGGATAAGGGAGAGGGATCTGTTCCAGGAAGGCCCCATAGGGTCCTGCTCAGCTACAACCCCCTGTTCTCTTTGACACTCAGTCCTGAGGAGGACGGATGTTGGACAAGAAAGGGAATAACATTTTGGATGGATAGGTCAACCATAAACTCGGCAGAGGAACTTGGTTTTAGGGGAACTTGGTTTCCCGACTACCGAGAAAGCAGCACAGTATTGGATAAGCCCCTTCAGATCTGGCAGAGAGCACACACTGCGCCTGGCGGCCCTTGACGCCCCGGAGGGTTGCAATTGATGCTTATTTGGACTGAAACGGATTCTGGGTGGAGGCTGCTCTGCACAATGCCTCCTCCAACACTGCTCTTGGACAGCGTGTTCACAGATTACCGGAGTGTTATCATGGAATCACCCAAAATACTGCCTTGGGCGAATGGACCCACTTATGCGAAAGGAGGCACAACACACAACCATGAGACTCACCCATCATTTCTATACACCTCATCAGCCAGCCACAAACTGCCAGCCAGAGAGAAAATCAGAATGGCCTCTTCAAGTGTGGCCTCCTGTTCCCCACCCGGCTCACCCCTCCCCTGCAAGTATGGTCTGGATCACCTCCCAAATAACCCAGTAACTGGAATCCTCCCGTCTATGCTTGCTTCTGGGGGCACCAAACTCAAGCACGGGTGTAATAATGGCCTGGGTTCTTGTCGTCTTTGTCAACATCATTCTTTCTCTTCTAAACACGCCTGTCTTGTTCCACTCCATTTACCGGGCGACTGTAGACAAAGCATTTGCCTGCAGCCAGCATACATCAAATTTTCCCGTAGACACCAATTCTTATAATCAGGACACAGGTTTTATTAAATTTATTTCAGACTCTGAACTTGACTTTCATTAGGTCTGGCCTGATTTATTCTTAGTGCCTTGAGCCAGGGCTTCCTTCCACAGGAAAAAGCATATTGTAGTAAATTAGGCAGGTTTTATGAGGGGCGTATAGACAGTCCTGGGTTTGAATCTTCCAAGCTGATTGTATATGAATGTGGAATGAGCTCAGTCTGAGTATCGTAAACTCTGAGCTGGGTTTCATCCTCTGTCCTCTGACAATAACAATATGCATTTTGCAAGACTTTTCGCAAGTGTATTTAAAGCAAGTTGCTCAGTGCCTAGCACATAATGAATCCTTAACTAAAGTTAAGTTTCCCTTACTCTTCACCCTAACTCTGTGTGCAAACTCCTTTTTCTAATGTTCAAAACATTTTTCATATGGAATAGACATCACATCTAGGAGGATTACAGGAGATAAGTGAGAAAAGTGGTGATACACACAGTAGCTGCTCAATAAGTGTTAGTCCCTTTCCCACACAGTGCCATTTCTGTCTGTTTTAAATTGTCAGGCTTTCAAACAACAACTTTATCAGGCCATTACCGGAGAGAAGGAAAGCTCATTCCTCTATCAGACCTCAGTTCTAGCCATTTAGCTTCTACAACAGCAATTCTTGCACATCACACTTCCACCCCCACGCCAGGTCGCCCTCCTCACCTGGCTCGGTGCCATGAGTAAGTTCCCCTCCTTTTACTCTAAAAGGATCAGCTTGGGAGGTTACTTTCCCATAAGCCAGGCAATTCCATTTCCATGCATTTCTCTTAGGAAGATGGGAGTGAAAAAAGAGATGAGGTGTGAAAGCGAGTGATGACGCGGCCACTTCTGACCAAATTCCATGCTGCGCGGCATGCTGGCTTTCAGGAGAGCGGCCGAGGTGCCGGAATTTGTACACAGGGTGGCCCAGTGGCTTACCAAGGCTAGAGCAGCGGGAGCAGCTCACCCACCTGCTGGGGATCAGGAGGCAAACTGGCTGTAGGAAATTAAAAAACAATCATAAAACTGACCAAAAATTGCCCCCTCACTTTTTTTTTAAACCACATGGCAGCAATTCTAAATAATGTTAGTGCTAAAAACTCCTCTCTGAAAACGCCTTTTATTGGACCGCTCAGTAATGACTGTGCTGTCACTACTTATCTTTTAGTAAACATTGCATTCCACGTGGAGGTTGATTGGGTGAACTGTTGCTCCCAGCCGCCATGCATGGGGATTCAGCTACGTCCATTCAGTTCAGCATCCTGCCTCCAACCTCGTGGTACTTTATATATTCCTGCGTTAAATAAACACGATAGCACAGAGATTGTATAGAAGAAAGAAAACTAGAGTTATTTTAATTCTGTCATTCTATGTGACCATTGTTGGGGCTCCCCCAAATGTGCCCCCATGGCATAGTGATAAGTCTGCATTAAAATTACTGAAGAAATGGCCAGTGCACAAGGGACACTCTGACCCTCCTTTCTGTCTCCCTGAAAATAGAAAATAAATCTCCCTGCATTTGGAGGTAGGACACCCTTATCACCAGAGATGGGGAGTTCGCTGAGAAGCTTATATCAGCAGCCTTGTTACTTCTTTAATTTACTACCGCAAGCCCAGACTCTTTTTAGGCTCTTCACTAACTGAGCACCCAAACCCAGGTTTCTTTTTCTTGTCAATTCCACACAAATGCCTTGCTCCTTTGTTTAAAAAGTATAAAAGCTGCCTGCTTTGGTTACTTCTTAGGTCCCATTTCTATAAGACCTTGAGGCGCATGAATTAAAATTGGCTTCTTTTTCTCTTGTTCGTCTGCCTTGTGTCAATTTTAGTATTAGTCCAGCCACAAGAACTCAAGACGGACAGAGGAGGAAATTTCCCCTCCCCAGCAGCATTCATGTTTCAAATTTAAAACAGGGAAAGAGTAAATGTAAACTGGGAAGTGTATTATTTTAGTTAAGTAATTAAACTTTTTAGTTCATATGAGAAATGTATTTGGAATCAATTATTTCATGCTTGTTACTGAAAATCACTTTGTTGTACAGAGGAAAGGGGATTAAAATATGACCCACTTTGGGTGCAGATAGGTTCCGTAGGCCACTGGGGTAAATTCTGTCAGAAGAGGGGCTTCTGGTTTTAATCAGCATATACATTAACAGTTCCCATATTTTCATATGGGTCATATTTAACGTATCAATAAAACAATAACATATTCTAGAATTGCCTTCCCTCACATTACACAGAGAAAGGAGAAGTAAGTATTTTTTAATGTCAAAAAACAATAATGACAGCATGGAATAGCAGCTACGTGTAAGTTGTCACAATAATGATGTTCAATTTGGCATGAGTTCAATGACATAAATCAAAAGCATATCGCATTTACTCTACTCTCAAAACAAACAAAGACGGCTCAGGAACTGAGAAGTTTGGAAGTGCTTTTCTTCTACCGCGCAGGAAGCAAAAACATCCCAGTCCATTTAACCTTCAGATCCTTGTCTCCTTTGAATTTGCAGATAAAGCTGCAGCATCACTTTCTTTGCTGTCATTACTCATTTCCCCCATTAAGAGTTTATCCCATCACATAGGGCAGAATTCACGGTCAAAATCACATTGGTGCAAACAATCGCAGGGAGAGGGGCACGAATAGACGGCCACACTGGGGTCTCCCCTCTCCCAACCTTGGCACGATCACTTCTATTGTCACTGTCTGCTGCTTTCTTCTTTGGCTTCTGAGGCTGGAATTTAGGATTATGGTCTTCACGCTTTAGATCAAGAATAAAACCATGTTCGTTAGACGCGGATCTGTTAATGGCTAATCTAGAAAAAGGTTCTTCAAGAACAGAAGACTCGTTTGGCTGCCAGGGAGAGGAGCCATGGCAGACCTGGAAACAAACTTGGTTTGCTCACCATTTGGGGGCGTTCCAGCAGTTGTCTGAGTTTCACCCCAGGCTCTTCCCTTTTGCCTCTAGGGGCCAGCTGGTCATCGAACTTGTCTCTCGGGGTCAGCTCATTTCCACGCTTTAAGACTCAGACTCCCATCAGCAAGGTCAGGGCTGTTTATCTCCACAAGGCTCTCATGCAAACAGGACAGAATTTATATCCTAGTTCGTTTTTAAGAGCCCAGGAAGACTGCGAAATAGCTCGTGGTACAGGGAAAGCAGACGCATTACGAACCAAGGTGTATGGGCTATTTCCTTGCTTTCCTTTCTGTACTATTGAATGTGCTTCTAATTCCCTAGGCACAGAGGTCCCCTCACAGCTGCTTTCATATGTCCCTCCAGAGAATTCCAAATGCCCCGGCAGTGATTAAGAGAATATAAATCCGTAAGTAGCAGAATGGCTTCCCTTCATGAAGCAGTAAGGGCCAAATGTGGTTTCCACATAATGGAACTATTGAGTCCTATTTTAAGAAAATCTGCTTAGAAATATTTTGGAGACCAAAAAAAAAAAAAAAAAGAATGCTTATAAAATAAGAGAAGATTCAAAATCATTTATCATCACTGTTAATTATTTTTAGATTAAATTGGTTGTAATTGGACTGAATGATCGGGAAGCCTTATTCTCATGATTCTTTTAAAGTATTCATATGCTTTTTTTTCAAACTAAAATATTTACTAAATAATACATTTATTACAGTGTAATATAATATTTAAGAACCTCACTTACTCTAGCTTTATCAAATACCAGCATTTTCCCATATTTGCAAGCCACCAGGGCTGTATAGCATGATGATTGGGTCCTGATACCAAACTGATACCCCCTGGATGCAATCCCTGTGCTATTACCTAAATAAGTTCCTTTCTGTGTAATGTTTGGGTCCGTTTCTCAACCTCTCTGTGCTTCAGTTCCTCAAATGTAAAATTAGTATAATAATATCTCATAGGATTTTTTAAATGAGTTTTAAATATATTAATACATGTAAAGAGCTTAGGGAAGTGCCTGGCGTACAATAAATACTCAACACATGTTTGTTATAATTTTCTTAGGATTAAAAATGATAAAAAAAGTTGAGATACAGTTGAAGCCACCTGAGTACCCATTCCCAGCTCCATGTCTCCTCACAGTAACTGTCACTGAATTTGTTTTCCATTTCCAGGCATGCTTTTACGTCATTACTACTACCCTTGTGAAAATAAGTGTTCATAAATGATATTTACACTTTTTGTACTTTCCGAACTTTGTATTAATGGTATACTTCACATATTGTTATGTGACCTTTTCGCCCAACATTAAGATTTAGACCTGCTTTATTAATTTCTCTAATAACTACTTCATTGTGTGAGTGGACCACTATTTATTCTCTAGCCGACGGGATGTTTAGATAGTTCCCAATTCCTTTGCTCTTACAATGACTCAGTGAACATTACTGTGTGAATCTCCTTGTATACCAGGTCCTGAGTTTCTCTGGACTGTGTATCTGGAAGTTGAATGGCCAAATCAAAGGAAACAAATCTTTTCTTGGAGATTACCAAAATGCTCTCTCCAAAGCAGTGGTCCCCACTGAAGTGCCCACCAGCAGTGTAAGAATCTCTGTGGTGTGAATCCTCACCAAGATTTCATGTTCTCGGGCTTTAAAATTTGTCCCAGTCTGATTGGTATGACACAATCTCTTGTTTTGATTTACCTACGTCTAATTACTAATTAGGTTAACTTCCTTCTCATAAAGGTACTCAGATTTTCCTGTGTAAATTTTCTGTTCCTATTCTATGCTCACTTGTCTACTAGATTGTTGGAATTTTTTCCATTGGTGTTATGAAAGGAAAATCAAACTGGAGTCAGTCTTGTTAAGAGAGCTCTCCAAAATGGAGCCAGGGGCCATTGAGGAAGTGGCTTCAGGCTGAATGAAATCTGAACTTTGACCACTTCTTGTTTTGACGTAGCCATTCGGAGCATCTGCCTAATGTTCCAGAAACTCAAGATACTTATCACACCCTCACCCTAAAGTAACTCACGACAGCCTATCCCCTGAGGCCAAAATTTCCTTTCTTGCATCAGGTCAGTCATGGTTCTTGAACAACCTATGGCTCTTGCCTTTATAAGTCCCCTTTTCTCATCCCTTGAATACTCTCAGTTTAATCCGAATCTGTGTCTCCTGAGCTGTAATTCTTAAGACTTCAGATAAAGCTCTTCGTGCTCGGCAGCCTTAATACTGATTGTGACTCCACAGTGCATAAGAGTTTTGTTTTGCTTGGTTCATGTGTTTTGTATACAAATCCTTTGGTAGGTAAGTGTTTGGCAAATATCCTCTTCAAGCCTATGAGTTGTTTGTTTCATTCTGTTTTGTTTACACTTAATTTATGGTACCTTTTTGGATAGTCTTTTTTCCTTCCAGTTTAGTCAAATTTATCAATCTCTTCCTTTATGGTTGTAATTTTTTTGTCTAGTTTTCAAGAAAGTCTTACCTTGAAGTGATAAAAATTCTCCTTTATTAACTTTTTTAAATTTAGAAGTTTTAAAGTTTGCTTTCCATATTTAGGGCTTCAATAAACTTGAAAAAATACATTTTCCATATGATATGAGGTGGAAATCTAATTTTATTTTTCATTATTGTTTTTATCGTGCTAACAATGTTTATTGAATAGTTCATTCTTTCCGTTACTGATTTTTATGCCATCTGTGTTATATTTCAAGTTTCCTTGCATACATGGACCCTATGCTGTTCTGTTGGTTTATTTATCTGTCCCTCTACCAATACCACACAATCCAGTTTACTCTAGCTTTATAACCTTACTCATCTTTAAGGGCAAACTCCTCTCCCACCGCCCACACCACACAATTTTGCTTTCCTTCTCTTCTTTGGACACTTACAATTTTAAAATTTATGTTCTTGATCCTATACTCTTCCTTTAATTTTATGATAGCTTGTCTAGTTCACAAAAGATTGTGTAAAATGTTTGATTGATATTGCCTTAAACTTAGATCGTAATTTAGTGGAAATCACATATTAAAATTCAAATCTTCTTGTCCATAAGTATGCAGTAATTTTCCAGATCTTCTTTTAGGTCATTTGATGATATTTTGTAATTTTCTCAAAAAAAAAACACTTCCATCACTTTAAGATGTATTTCTAAGTTCTTTTTGTTTTGGTTTGATTTTTGCTATAATGATTACCTAGTCTAATCCTAAAGGAGTGTAGGAATACCACTGACTTTTTTATGCTGACATTGTTTCTAACAATTTTGGTGAATTCTAACAAATTTGGTGAATTAAATGGACAATTTTTATCAATTCATATGCTCTATTAGCGTTTTCTTCCAATTTTTATAGATTTTCTCTGTAAACAATTATCTTTTGAAAAACAAAGTGTGTCTTTCCAATATTTATATTTATTTCTTTTTCATCACTTATTTTATTGTCTCAGAATCTTTTACAATGTTTAATGAAAATGAATGTAAGAGAAATCTTTGTCTTCTTACTCTTACTGGAATACTTCTAAAGTTGAATCATTATTTTATTAAATAACTTTTGTATTAGTTTGATAATCATTTTATCATTACTGTCTTATTTTTTGCTTCTATTTTGTTTCTAGTCCTTAACAATGCTATGTTCTTTTTGGTCCTGATTATGTACACTTGACTTTCTCTTTGTATTTGATATGTCACTGCTGTGTGTTTGGATCAGGCAGGATTGTCTAAGTGTGAAACCACTACACTCTTCTCTAGTAGTTTCCATCAAATTTTAAAAAAGATAAAACTTATAGTCACCAAATAATCTGCCCGAAATATTAAAAAGTAGCTTTCAGAAAGCTGAAGTCTAACAAATTGTGATATTGTACCAAATCCCGGATGTTCACTCTGGGCTATTTTATTTTTATAGCATCATGTTAGATTAGGCAAACATTTAAATTTGAGTTATCTTTTTCTGGCAGTATAACTCTTTTTGTTTCCTTGAAAACAGGAGAATAATTTACTGAGGTGCTAAGGATTTTCAAACTGCTGGAGTTTTGATAGACTACAGCAGGAGTTGGCAAACTTTTTCTGTAAAGGGCCGGATAGTAAATATTTTCAGATTTGAGGACCATATGGTCTCTGTCACAATTACTCAACTCTTCTGCAGGAACACAACCATAGACAATACACAGATGAATGGATGTGACTATGTTCCAGCAAAACATTACTTATAAAAACAGGCAGCAGCTGAATTTGGCCCACAGGCCATAGTTTGCTGCCTCCTGATCTGCGATAATCTTCAGAAGTGAGTTCTACATTAGATGTTTAAGCACATAAATACTATCTTAAAAATACTAAATCCATGAATAAAAATTTAACTTTAATTTTTCATAATTATGTAAAATTAAAAAATGAAATGTTAATTTAAAAAAGGTTCATATAGTGTCAATATCATTTCTGAATTTTAGACTCGAAATGAATAAGGCATATGCTCAGACCATAAGATGGATACACTTATTTTTACTTGGACACTGCTGATCAATAAATATTAATTGGACTATACTGTATAAATCATTAACAATAGTGACAGGAATTAATATGTTTAGATTTATAAATTATATTTCTTTGAAGGCACAGTTCTATTAGAAACCAATGTAACACAATAGTTTCCCTTTGACATCTAAATTATTTAAGGATCTATGTCCCACTACTAGAGGTGATATTAATAAGACTATGATACAGAAGGCAAAAAGGACTCAATTTTAATAGAACACAGGAACTCCAATGTTAAAATATTTCTGTATGTGCTCAAAACTTAGCTACCAAAGAGGGGAATACAGGATTTTTCTATAAGTAGTTTAGAAAGCTCTATGACAAGTATTTTTCTTTTTAGGAGAATTACAGTCACAACAATTGACCAGAACCAAAGTCAGGAAGCAGGCTGTGAGTTTCATCCTCAGCCTCCCTTCTCATTCAACGAATGCCAGTTTCTCAGCTAAGTAATGTGAATTCTATGCCCTCACATCTTGTCTCCTGTCAAAAGCAACGCACAAGAAGGCATTTTTGCACAGCAAAGGAAACCGTAAACAAAACAAAAAGACAGCCTGTGGAGTGGGGGGAAAATATTTGCAAATGATGTGACTGACAAATGCTTAATTTTCAGAATATATAAACAGTCCATACAACTTCCTAACAACAACAACAAAAACAACCCAAATCCACAAGTGGGCAGAAGACCTAAACAAGCATAGAAATGGCCAATAGACACATGAAAAAATGCTCAAAAGCACTCATTATCAGAGCAATGCAAATCAAAACTACAATGAGGTATCACCTTACACCTTTTAGAATGGCCCTCATTAAAAAGCTCACAGACAATAAATGCTGGAGAGGCTGTGGAGAAAAGGGAACCCTCCTACGCTGCTGCTGGGAATGTAATTTGGTGCAGCCCTCATGGAAAACAATATGGAGATTCCTCAAAAACCAAAAAATAGACTTACCATATGATTCAGCAACCCCACTCCTGGGCATATATCTGGAGCAAACTCTAATTTGGAAAGATACATGCACCCCCAAGGTTCACAGCAGCACTATTTACAATAGCCAAGACATGGAAACAACCTAAATGTCCACTGAGAGATGACTGGATAAAGAAGTTGTGGTATATATACAATGGAATACTACTTAGCCACAAAAAATGAATAAAATATGCCATTTGCAGCAACATGGATGGACCTGGAGAATGTCATACTAAATGACGTAAGCCAGAAAGAGAAAGAAAAATACCATATGGTATCACTTACATGTGGGATCTAAAAAAAGACACGAACTTATTTATAAAACAGCAACAGACTCACAGACATAGAAAACAAATATATTCAGTATCTTGTAGGAACCTATAATGAAAGAGAATATGAAAAGGAATGTATATGCATGACTGAAACATGCTGTACACCAGAAATTGACATAATATTGTAAACTGACTATATTTCAATCTAAAAAAGGGGGAAAAAAGAAGGCATCAAATTTTTATGGTATCTGCAATTCTTTGTAGGAGTGTCTGAATGTCCAACTTACTTTTTACAGTGCACTGAAAAATAATTCATCCTCTGCTAAAAACTACAGGCAGTCAGGAAGAGCTTGGGCAGTGAGGTGCTAGAGAGGAGGATCTTTTGGTGATGGGAGGGCAGTCATTTTGGGGTCCCTGAGGCCACACGTTTTAGGCTATTGCCTGTTCAGACTACGAACCAAGCCAGTCCTGGTAGAGATGGTGTATGTGGTAAGTTCAAAATACGGTTTTTGAGCAAAACCTGGAAAACGAATCAAATTAAAAAATTTAAGAAGCCATAGTGCCCTCAGTCACATAGCTGCCGTAATGTTAGCTCATTATAGCAAGGTTTTTTCCTTCTAGAAAGGAACAGCCACAGGGCATGTTGAAGCTCAGAAATCTATATTACCAAAGAACACCCAGCTTTAGACACAGGAGCAGAAAGCTGATCCAAATGTGGATCATTCAAGGATTCAAAGCTGAGCTGGTTTCAGAGATTCAGGCTTTCAAAAGAACCCAGTGTAAAGGATTATAGAATGAGCCTTAGGAATTTGAACTATTTGAGGAAATACTGAGTTTTGAAACGTTCGCCTTAAGTCTGAATACAGAGCTGTCAAAAAGCAGTGTAAAAAGCATAATGTTAAATTACTCCAGTGATAAAAAGCCTGCCTCTTTTGCTTCACAGGACACTATTTCTGGCAAAAAGAAGACTTCTCAATATGAACACTGGGAAGGACTCCATGGAGAAAGTTAAAAAAAAAAAAAGGCATTTTTTTCACTAAAAACGCAGCCAGGCTTCAGTTTGGGAATCTGTGTGGGGAGCACATCTGCGCAGGAGACATCTTCACTGAGGAGGTCCAGTCACCTGGTTCTTTTCTCTGTTGGCTGATGTTGTGAGAAATGAGACACACAGCAAGGGGAAGGCACACTATTGTTTTCAGAGGCCAAATGAAATGATGCACTTCAGGGCACTTCAAAATAAAAATGAAGGAAGCAAATAAAATTTAGGCGTAGAAGATTCCTGAACTAATTCAATTGTGTCTTTCTTTAAAGCAGACAACCACCTGGAAGCAGTCATAACAAAGACAAGAGCAAATCGATTTTGGTGAGCAAATTAAGTTAAATATTAAGATCTAATCATATACTGTCTTGGAAACCGCTGTGAGTTTATTTATTTCCTTTTTAGAACAGTGCTAACAGTTTACAAATGTGCCATGTATCTGTTATCCTCAATGAAAACAGAATTATTGATTTCTACTAAAAAAAAAAGCATAAAATAAATATGTCTCTCTAAGGCATATGCGTTATATGAGAATATCAAAGATATCACTGAGAACTTTGAGTTTCATTTTTTTTTTCTAGAAAAGGCTTTGAGTATTGAACTTCAAAATGGTGTAAACCAGAAACATCCAATGATAATGTGTGTCTGAGTATTTGTGTGTTAGCCATTCAAAAAACTTGGTGATTGATTCAGGTATATGATATAAGAGTTAGAAATTAAGATAAAGGGTCCCTTGACTCTAGTTAGTATCTCGACATTTAAGATATTTCCCAATTTCATGTTTAAAGAGAAAAAGATGCTTGGATCGGGTTTTCCTCACGCCAACCAGCAGAGCCTTGTTCCCGGAACTCAGGATGTTTTACAGAAGCGGCGGTCTAGGGAAACCAAGTTCAGCCTTTGAGCCCAAACCAGCTACTTTATCATGGGGCTTGAGACGAAGTTTATATGCTCACCTGAGAGTTAACTCAATTTTTTTCTTTAAATATAAAATAAACACTATTCTCTGGCATCATGAAAGTATGTACATGCAACTGTATGCAGGTAGTTTCTTGTGCAATGTCCACTGAGGATACTTCAGAAAAATGAGAAATATGGTTCCTATTTTGTAACTCTCAACATTTAAGCTCCTGCTCCAGGGAACAAGAAGTCTAGTGTTAATATAACTTAAACTGGGTGGAGATGAGCCAGTGTTATGTGATTTTTCTCAGGTTTCTTTCAGTTCTATCTAAAGTGGGGGACATTTTGGGCAGAGGCAATGGATATAAAATACATATGTTAAATTAAAACTTATTAAAAGAGCCCAGAAGTAATTAATCTGTAAGACTGCTGCAATTAATCCATATTAATTATCAATTAATTAATAATTTGCTAGAGCCCAGGACTCTGGTAATATTAGCTTTGCTCGAAAATAAACGCCATATGGCTTCAAGGGAATTCCTACTTATGTCAGGAATAAAATATATTTAAAAAAAGGAAAAAGGATATTTTGCATTCTTCTCAGTGGTGAAAGCACAATAATTCAAAATTAGCTTTGTGTCACGTGAACAGTTTGGTCATTAAAGAGCCCGAAAATCTATTTCCTAATAATATGGATCGGGGTAACACATAATCAAATCATTCTTGCTTAAAAGAGTATGACATTTTCTTCTTAAAACTAAGCTGGAAATCGATCAAATTAAGGTTTGTTTGTTTTTTTTTCAGGGGAAGAACATCAATTTTCCATTCTTATTTGAATCTGGGTATGGGAGTGAAGTATGTACTTCAGTGGCCTGAAGATGATGAATCAGAGCGGTGTCTGGTCAACACTTCCCTGACCATTTATAACAGGCATTTTTGGAGATCTTGTGGCCATTCCATTCCTCCATCACCACAATAAATTACAGCTTGCCATTTTCACATCGCCCTTGGGTATTATTCCAGTGGCATTAGCATTAAAATACATTTCTTCTATATAAATGAATTCAACCTAAGAAAGATGAAAAAAAAATTTTTTAAGCCTTCTAGTTCTAGAATATGCCATTCTTCAGATTTAAGATTAGCTGACGTCAATTTGCCCCATTCGTTGCTGGAAGCAAGTTGGTCAAATAGCATTTGACTAACATTACGAGATGACAAGCTCTCTCTTTATGACTCTGATTATGTATTCCCTGGCTACATGCATGTCCTGCTTTATTGGCCCACGGATTACTTGTGTAACATGTACCCAGTCGCATGGTACAGAGGCGTCACATTTCCCTCAATCTTTGATTAACCCTTAGTTTGTCTCCAAGACATTTTCATATATCTCAACACGTGTAATCAAGTCAAAGAAGAGAATGATGAACGGGGAGTGGTTAATTCTTACATAGACCAGATGTCTCAGGTATTACTGGGATCAAACATGAGTTTGTAGGCTGTGAATTTTTAAAATGGCAGAACAAAACAACCTGGAGCAAACAGACCTGGTTAATTCGAACTGTTTTCTTCTTCAGTATAACATGGGCTAACCGTATGCCATCAAATTCGACTTCTGTTTTATTGGGACGTTTTGTTTGATTGCTTTTCACATCAACTGGAGGAGAAAGTTCCTTAGATTACTCTACAAATTAGGATATCCAATTTTTTTTAGGAAAAATATTGTGATGTATGGATAATAAAACTCACTAATCTGGGGCAAGCAGAGAGGCTCTAGACATCAAGGGAATCCGTGGGCATGGGGCAAGGTTTTGACCAGGGGGACCCCCTGCATCAATAGGACATGAACCCCTGAGCTTCTCAGAATGGGAAGCATAGATTTGTGATAGGAAATGAACCAGTAGTTGGACATGAAATGAGTTCTGGCACTACACAGACTCAGCATTCCCCATCACTGACATGCCTAGTGAGACCTGGCGATTCCCTTTTTTAATTGTAGCGTCAATGCTTCCATCACTGCCTGGGAGAAAGCCTTAGGGCTAATACGCTCTTAATGCTACTCACACATGCCGAGCCACCTTTCCACCAAGAGGGCAGCAGCTAGAGACCCTTCAGAGGCAGTAACGTCCATTTAACCAGATCTGATACCATTGTTCCACCTTCAGTGAATTTGTTCTGATTTGGGGTTTCCTTTTATAGTAAGTGTTGTTAAATAGAATACTGGAACTGACAATACTCAAAACAACAAACTACGTTTTTTTTTGCTAAGTGCCTACATTAGACATTGGAGACAAAGCAGTAAACAGGAAGTTGTAAGACCTGCCCTCAGGGGGCTTACAGGACAGCAGAGACAACGGATGTTAACCAAGCATTGCTTAAATGAATGGGTTTCAAGTGTGACAAGGGCTGTAAAGGAAAAAAAGCAAGATGCAGTGGGAATGTTCCACCTCATCTGGGGGGGCCTAATTTTATCCGGCTGGTGTGGACTGCAGGGGGACGATTATGTCTCCCGTGCTGACACCAAAAGCATGTTAATTAATGGAAAAATTTATCAGCTTCTAAGCAGCTGTGTGACACTATGAGCTCCTGTTGAGCCTGTGGTCATTAACACCCTCAGGTCTTCGTCTGCATGAGCTGCTGTCCCGTGGATGCCCCAGCTCTGTAACTCTTTAATTGATTTTTTTTCTTAAAGCCCAAATGGAGACTTCAAATTTAGTTTTAATAAAGTTCATCTTGATGTGTTTGGTCCTTGTTCTGGTCTGTCAAAATAATTTCTGATTTTGATTCTTCATAAACCCTGTCAACTAACTCTTCAGACTGGCATCTTCAAATCTGCTAAGCATCCTTTCTTTCTACATCTCAGGAAGGCATTTGCAAGAGTTTGAGTTTGTAGATCTTTTCAGTATAATAATTTTATTTTTTTTTAACAGAAGCAAGACTTGTTTCTAGTACAAAATGTCAAAGGACAAGAAAAAGTTTAAAAAATTAAAAACTTCTATCACATCCTCATGATAGCAATATTATCAATATTTTATGGAATACCATTGCACTCTTTTCCAGTTTGAGGAAAATATACTGAAGAAACGAGGAGCACATAGGGCATATATGGTTTTGCAACTATGGGGCACATAACCACGTCTTCGAATTTTCTTCCATAACACAGTTTCAAAATGTTTTGTCATTTTTTTCCTCATCTGTATTTTATTTAACAAACTCACTTTCTCCAATGTCTATTTTCTCGCTATTATAAATAAAGTTGTGATAAACATCTTTGTAGATAAAATTCTAAATACATTGCAACCTAGGAATTTGTACGTCTTTCGGAGAGATATTTTCACTCCCTTGTAAAACAAAGACTCTAACGTGGTTTTCTCAAGGAACCTTCTGTTCCTTGACCATCTGGCTTAAAATCCATCTCAGGCTCCTCCCCAGACACAGTGACTCCGTATTGCCTCCCTCTGCCTTGTTTTCCCCAGAGCACTTGCCATGCTTTAACACATTATTTAATTGTCTCATTTATTTGCTGAAGGCCTGTCTGCCCCCTCGCTAAATGCAAGTTCCACGGGGAAGGATTAAGCATTGCTCACCGCTGTGGTTCCAGCGCCTACCATTAAGTGTTCATTAAGTGTCTGTTGAAAGAACGAGAGGGGGTCTAGTCTCTCGGGGAATCAAAGTGCTGGAACCACGCCACACTCGGCCCCCAGCCAACACCCACTCCCGCTCCCTCCGCTGACTCAGCGCAGCGCTGCTTTTCCGCTGTGATGATGGTCATCTTCACTCACTTGTTTCTCTGTTTGGCAAGAGATGCTCCCCTTCCCCCTTCCGTGGTCTCGGGAGGGCATGAGGCCACATTAAAGCTTGCCTGCACACTCTTCATGTCATATATTATTCTCATCTTTCCAGCTATCGAAACTGTAGCTTTTACTCAATATGCTGATGAAGACAAGGGGGCTCAGGGAGGTTGAATAATTTGCTGGAGGTCAGCCCATGAGTGATACAATGTTCCTAATAAACTATGACACACCGCCTCTCAGTAGTCACCGCTGAGTGACTCTGGGTAAGCTATGTAATCTCTCTGATCCTCTTTCCTCATTTATAAAATTAAGGGGTTGGATCTGATCTCTGCATCTGACACTAAAATTACTTTGTGACCAGTATAAACCATGGAGCTCTTAAAGAATTATTAACCGTGTCCTGACACAGGGGCTTTTCTTTCTGCTAATACTTCTATTAAACAAAGGATGAATTTCCACAGGACCCTTTTAATCTTGGAATTTTAAAAACCATAGATGGAAGTAGTAAGTCAAATACTGTGTTCTACAATGTTAAATTAGAGAGTTACAGTGTAAAACTATCATAAAATTTTGACCAAATATTACCAAAAATTATTAATAATGGAAACTGTCTTTCTAGGTATTATACAATTATATAATTATAATTAAAATTTTAATCCTTTATTCTGTGAAAATAACATCCAATTATTTCTGTAAGGTAAAGACAATCATTGAGCACTTAATATGCGTTTAAGTGGCTCCAAATCCTTTGATATATTAAGTATCTAATCTCACCAACAACGCTGTGAGCTATGGAGTGTTATTACATATCGTATTCTCATTTTACAGATGAGGAGACCTGAGTAGATGGTTTTAAGAAAATTGTCCAGAGTCATAGATAATAAATGGCAGAGTCAGGATTGGACCCAAACTGTGTTATTTCAAAGCCAGCACTTCTAGTGACAACACTATATTAGCCAGTGTCTAGAGGCTACGTGTTGGGGTGGTTATATCCCAGACAGGGGCGAAACAGATAGATTAGTTCTATCACACAAGAGCAAAACTTAGGACATGTTTTGAAACCCAATTATATAAAATGGGCTCCTCATGCAATATGCACAATAGAACATACATATTTTATAAAGTAGAATGTAATTCTAAAGCATATAAGTGAATAGAATTCTACAGCGATACTATTCTTCCACACTATCCTTCATCTTCTTTTACTTTTAATCATCTTACCAATCTTACCTACTGAAATACATAAAGTACATTCTCCTTCTTTTTTTACATCCAAGCTACAGAACTACATGGCCATAGTTGTAACACTGTTGTTTCACGGAATCAGTAATAAGATGTTAACTTTTTACTTCCGTACATCATTACTGTTTGGTGACCTGTAGCATGAACATGTCAACCTCCAGAAAAAGTTTCGTTCTGCAGCTTTGTTATTCGCTGCTTCTGCTGGCAATGATTTTCCCTTACAGTTATGTCAGTTCCACACCGCTTCACCTCTGAGAATTTGTGATCCCCTTCCTGGTTGGGGCATGCTAGTAGTCTGTTTTTAGTGCAGAAATTCTGAATGACCAAATGTAACGAATATTCTTGGAGTTATTTTTCCACTTTATGTGCCTGGTGAGGATCAGCAATGATAGGGCAAAGGAAACAAGAAATGATTGTTACCTGTGCTGCCCCTAAGAATAAGAACTACCTAGAGGAAACAAAAGCAAGAAACACAGTATCGCCATAGCATTGTTGTATCTGATAAACATTCATTCAAACGCAGTCCGCCGGAGGAGAAGACCCCCGCCCCCCACCTCCACCTTCAATGAGCTTCCAAGTCCTAATCCTCGAGCCCCATCTCACCTCGTAGCCTAATCACGAAAGGATTTCTGTTGTTGTCACTGTTATCCGCGAGAGTGGTTATCATTCCAGAGCTCCCTTCGTTTTCACTCCTTGTATGAAAAGCTAATTACCAGCAGCGCCAGCAGCTACTTCAAATGCTGCAAAAACGACAATTTCCCAGTAGTCTGAAGGCCGGCGAATTCACGGATGGGTCACTAATTAGTAACGTGTATATTAAAACGTTCAATATATTTCTACTCCTTCCTTGATACAATGATTCTGTAACTATGCTATAGATTCCGTGTGGCTTGTTTTTAAGTGGTGAATGAAAACTCTTGATGTAGAATTGCCACAAGCCTAGAAGCAAGAAATTCACACAAATTAAATGTTTTATTATCACAAATACGCACAAATCCAAACAGAAAATTTCTTTTTTTTTTCCAATGGTACCAAGCATTTTTTTTCCTTTTTATTATATGTTTCTTTTCTTTTCTTTTTTTTTTTTAACATTTTTTATTGATTTATAATCATTTTACAATGTTGTGTCAAATTCCAGTGTTCAGCACAATTTTTCAGTCATTCATGGACATATACACACTCATTGTCACATTTTTTTCTCTGTGATTTATCATAACATTTTGTGTATATTTCCCTGTGCTACACAGTGTAATCTTGTTTATCTATTCTACAATTTTGAAACCCCAGTCTATCCCTTTCCACCCTCTACCCCCCTGGTAACCACAAGTCTGTATTCTCTGTCCATGAGTCTTTAGATTCCACATATGAGCGATCTCATATGGTATTTTTCTTTCTCTTTCTGGCTTATTTCACTTAGAATGACATTCTCTAGGAGCATCCATGTTGCTGCAAATGGCATTATGTTGTCGGTTTTTATGGCTGAGTAGTATTCCATTGTATAAATATACCACATCTTCTTTATCCAGTCACCTGTTGATGGACATTTAGGCTGTTTCCATGTTTTGGCTATTGTAAATAGTGCTGCTATGAACATTGGAGTGCAGGTGTCATTCTGAAGTAGATTTCCTTCTGGATACAAGCCCAGGAGTGGGATTCCTGGGTCATATGGTAAGTCTATTCCTAGTCTTTTGAGGAATCTCCACACTGTTTTCCATAGTGGCTGCACCAAACTGCATTCCCACCAGCAGTGTAGGAGGGTTCCCCTTTCTCCACAGCCTCTCCAGCATTTGTCATTTTTGGATTTTTGAATGACGGCCATTCTGACTGGTGTGAGGTGATACCTCATTGTAGTTTTGATTTGCATTTCTCTGATAATTAGTGATATTGAACATTTCTTCATGTGCTTTTTGATCATTTGTATGTCTTCCTTGGAGAGTTGCTTGTTTAGGTCTTCTGCCCATTTTTGGATTGGGTTGTTTATTTTTTTCTTATTGAGTTGTATGAGCTGCTTATATATTTTGGAGATCAAGCCTTTGTCGGTTTCACTTGCAAAAATTTTCTCCCATTCCGTAGGTTTTCTTCTTGTTTTATTTCTGGTTTCCTTTGCTCTGCAGAAGCTTGTAAGTTTCATTAGGTCCCATTTGTTTATTCTTGCTTTTATTTCTTCTAGGAGAAAATTTTTGAAATGTATGTCAGATAATGTTTTGCCTATGTTTTCCTCTAGGAGGTTTATTGTATCTTGTCTTATGTTTAAGTCTTTAATCCATTTTGAGTTGATTTTTGTATATGGTGTAAGGGTGTGTTCTAGCTTCATTGTTTTACATGCTGCTGTCCAGTTTTCCCAACACCATTTGCTGAAGCAGAAAATTTCTTTAAAGTATGCTTAAATCATCTAGCCATTTAATACCTGCAAAAAATTTTTATTTTGGAACTATGGATATCACGAACTCTGTGAATCTTTTCCATGTCTGAAAAAAACCCTCATTTTATTCATTATTGTCTTACTATTTTTTCAACATATAATCGGCATATAACATTATACTTGTTTCAGGTGTATAACATAATGACTTGATATTTGTACCTATTGTGAAATGACCATCACAATAAGTCTAGTTAACATCCATCGCTGTACCTAGTTACAAATTTTTTCTCTTTTAATGAGAACTTTTAAGATCTACTCTTAGCAACCAACTTCCAAATATGCAATACAGTGTTACTAACTGTAGGCTTACTATTAAGTGTATTATTGTTTTTAAAAAGGATGTTTTAATTGATACATTTCTGATCACAAATCAGAACCATTCTTAGAAGCTGTCACTTGCATTAACGGAGTTTTGAGATGGTGTCCCTTTGCGAATCCAAACTTGACAAATCCAGATACTGACACAGACTGTCAGGTCCAAAATGGACTCCTAAGATGACAACTGAAGCAGACTGCTACAAACCTGGCTGTCAAAACAGGAATTATGGCTTTGTAATGTAAATACAGCTAAAGGTACAAGTTACTCAGGCACCCATTTGTCAAAAGACAGGACGTGATGTGTCCTGTGGTGCTCCACTGTGTTCATTCGTAAGTACCAGGGCAGGAAGGTTTGTGCGAAAGCCTCAGAAAGGAGAGATGAGGTGCAAATTGTACCCACGGATCTTAATATTTTATGTTTTCCATGTTTCACATGGTGACATTCTATTATTTTTATATGGATAAAAGCTTCTTTCATTGGAAATGACAAGATTCTATTCTAACATATAATCAAAATTATATTTTTATGATAAGGAAAAAAGAAAGAACTGCTTACAAAATTATTTAAGGAAAGAACTAATCCTTCTCTGGCTTCTTCCAGGTAAAGAGATCACTTGAGCACTGTCTCTGGTGTGGCACTGACCTAGCACGGGGGACCAACGCCTACAAAACAGATGTACTTCGGCTACCATGACTGGCTGTTTTGGGAGAGGTTCAGAAAGCACAGTGGTGACTGAATCTATAGATTCCAAAGAGGCAGAAATTATGAATCTCTAATGCTTATGACATAGCATAGAGTGCAAAATATGTAATCGGGGAATCAGCTTTTTATAAAATCTAAACATTTAAAATCTAAGCGACACAAACCACACAAGTTTACCAATTTGCTGTCATCAATGGAACGTCTATTATGTATCAAGCATGAGTAAAGATACTGAACAGATGTCATCTAATTGAATGACACCAATGCGAAGGGGTTTGCCAGGAGAAAGAACAATCAATCCAGAGCGCATTCGTGAAAGCGATTTCTAGGGAAGAGAACTGTTCTTGAAAATAAAAGGGGCCAGCGTGAAGTACACGTCATGCCAGTTGTCTGTCAGCGGTGTTCGGGGAGGAGCCCGGAGTTCTTCCCTGAACTTCAGTTCACAGCAACAAGCACATTAACCACTTTCCCCCCTTTTATTTAGGGCAGCATTTTTTTAAGGCTGACAACCTCCTGCAGGGATGTTCTGAAAGACAGAGACGTCTTGTCAGCATTATAAATGTCCTTGGTGGCTGAGGCAGAAGGAATTGACTGTGTAGGGCGTTCCTGAGAAGTCCTCAGGATTTGAAATGGTAACCATCTTTTTGGCTATGTGTTTTTTTTCTTTTCTTTTCTTTTTTTTTTTGGATGACAGGAGATGTTTTAAAAACTGTGAAGGACAGAACTTTTCAATTCAGTTACCTGTAATCATGTAGGAATCTAACACATAGTAGGTGTTCAATAGACATTTATTTCATCTAAGCCCCCACCCCCATCACTGCGGGCAACTTTGGAGTTAAGGGGGAATCGCAGACTGTCAAGGCTGCCAGAGGGGGCAGGTCGGGCGCTCCAGCCCTGGACAGTGAGCCGAGCCTCCTTTCCCTTTGCTTCCAACATGAGCTGTGCTCTTGCCATCATCCAAACTGAACTCATGTGCATATGCACGTTAGATGGGGAGACAGCCGTAATGTAAGTGTGTATCTATCGAGTGACACACAGCTATGTATGTGTGTGTGTATTCATGCATACATATATGCACACGTGTGCATGCACTGGTCTTTGGCATATGTCTTGGCCAGCTCCTTGTCCTTCTTTTAGAAACTGTTGCCCCTCCTTACCTCAACTGATATAGTTGTTACCAGTTTCGACTTAGTGTGTTCAGAAAAATGTGAGCCTCTATTCACAGCTGTTAGGTTCCAGGGGTGCATCTGTCTGAATTTTTAATGCTGTCATTGCAGCAGAGAAAGGGTTTACTCACAAGGCAGCCGAATCTCAGATCCACTTTCCCGAAGGCAAAGGGCTTAGAAATGTTTATGGGTGAAGAGTAGAGGGTGGTTGGAGGTGCAGTGGAAGGTGACTGGAGGCAGGGAAAAGGTGAGGTAATGGTGAGTTTCGTGCGTCTTCATGGGACACATGTTGAAAAAATGGTGTGTTAGCGTGATCTGAGGGTGGAGTTTTTGGTCCTCTGAAGTCAAAAAGTCATCCATTGGGCACTTGCGCCTGTCCAGTTGAATGGTCGGTGGTCTCAACCAGTTTGAACTGGGCAGAACTCACTCCACGACCCTTAAAAACAACTTAGGCAACCGTGACTACAGTGACCCACACATAGATAATAGGGATAAAGGCTACAGGGACAAAGGATAAAGGAGCCTTGTGATGGGCTGTCTGCGTTACGTGGAGCTTGGACGGTATGCAATTTGCAAAAACAATTAGAGCAACTTGGTGAGTCAAGGGAGGTCACAGGATACTGTTTGTTAAGCAAGTTACAGTTTAAGGGATCTAACTGATGACTGCCCTCGTTTCACGGTATCACCACCTGTCTCACTTAAGCTCCAAACCTAGGGGTTCCCTCTCTTTACCCTTTTACATCTAATCTATCATCAAGCTTTTTTTTGCCCTGTTTCCAAAATATTTTCAAAATCCACCCACTTCTCTTCATTTCTACTAATGTTACCATAATCTAAACAACCAGCATCCTTCCCTGGAATTACTACAAGAGCTTTACAGTTGATATTCCTGCTTTTACTGTTTCTCCCCATCCTGCTGCCCTGAGTTTTTTTTAGTTTGCTCAGAATCAAATTAATTTTACCCAGCTCCATACATAAGCTTGTATATCTTTTAGCTCCTGATCTTGCCTGTGACCAACCACCCTCCATTTCCCTCTCCATTCACGACCCCAGTTTTGCTGCCTTCTTTTTGCTCCTTGAACATGCCGAACGTCTCCTCTTCTGGACCTCACTGCTTCCTCTGGGCAAAATTCTGCCTCTTGATGGTATCAGGAGCTGTGTTGTTCAGCTCAGTTAGCCTCAGCTCCTTGGTGATACACACCATTTTCCCCCTCCCTCATTCACACGATCGCTTCATCACCTTTCTGTTTTATTTCTTTACTGACACTCAGTACTACCTAAAAGTGCATTGTTCATGTGTTTGTTTGCTCTTTTCCCTCACTAGACCATGAGCTCCATGAGAGGATGGATTTTTTTATCTATCTGCTCATCACATGAACCCAGCACATCGACAAATGCCTGGCACGTGGCAGGCACGTAGAAGCAAAAACTAAGAGAGAACAGAATGGATGTATCAGTGGATTTCCCCCAAGTGTTGAAACTAAGATGGAGAATCAATTTCAATCTCTAAAAGTTGAATCTTAGACATAAACTCATATAAAACTCAAAAGCTATTCAGACAAAGCAGTGAGAAGAATGAAACCGATAGACAGAGAGAGCAGAGACAAGAGCTAAAGACATTCTTGCTGGTATTCAACTCAGCTGCTAGTTTTTGGAGACCCAGATATGTTCCCTCTCCATAGTATGATGGTTCAACTTATGCATGAGATATCTTTGCATAATTCCAATAAATTCCTCCATCTTTTTTTCCTTGCTTAAATTTGTTTGAATTTGGTTTCTGAGACTTACAATTTAAAAATTCCAAGTAACTTCGCCTCTGCCTCTCTTCCCTCTTCTTCTACTGTCTCATCAAACAATAATACACTTTGTTCACCTAGCTTTCTTTTTCTCTGTCTCTTGGAGCTTTACACACGCGCTTCTAACTGCTTGCACTACCCTTCACTAATTTTCCTTTGAGAAAACCTTTCAGACACCCCAGACCTAGGGTTTGTACACGCTCTTCTACCACCTGCAGCGGCATCCTCTGTGTATCCTCAGCGTGTTATTAACAACCAGTCTTGCACCTCTTTATCTGTTTCTTCCACTGCTGTGTTTTCTTGTTTATGACTGCATTCTTTTTTTTTATGACTGCATTCTTGATGCCTAGTACAAAGTTCAACACATAAGTCTATATTAATTGAATGAATTAATGAAGGAATGAATAAATGAATAAATAGAGCTGTTTGTTGGTAGCCAAAGTAGAACTAAGAAGTAACAAAATAGACTCTGGGTGTTAATATTCTGCTTCACTTCAGACTGTTTCCTATTGATGTTGCTTTAAAGTTCTGAACTGATTTGGGGACATTCTGTTTACTTTGGGCTTAGGAAAGATTTATACCTCTGTTTTTCAGTAAAATTTTTTCTCCCTGAAAACCTTTTTATGTTTCTGCTCATGTTCCCCTTTTGCACTTAAGGGCTTTATTATTATTATTTTCTGATAGCATTTCTCCTAGTTTGAAGGAAGTTTCCACCTATCAGTGCTGTTTGGTTTGTGACGTTGTCAAATATTGGCAGTGTGCCAAGCCACTAGGCACCCTGTTTAAAATAAGATCTTGTTGACAGAAAGATAAATCCACACCATCAAGATCACTCTCTATTTAGTATAGTCCATGGAGTCATTTTTTTCAACCTTAAAAAAATCAGAATGGCAGTGCTATCTTGCAATGTTCTTATTTTCCATAGTCCTTCCGCAGTCCTTAGTGCTGTAAGGAAACGATTAAATAATCCAGGTTTCTTCAAGTTCATTTAATAGCTGAAAAAAAACCGAGTGCTCAATTTATGTCAGTGAAGTTGTTCCCAAAGGGAGAGAATGTTTCAATTGACCATGACTGCGACCCAATGATACACTGTTACTCTGCAGCATCTCAACGAGTCCGTGTTCTGCTGGACTGGGTGCAGTGATTCTCTTCCCCCCTGCACTCCATGGGTCTTAGAAGTGTCATGACACTAAATGACAGCATTTTGCTTGTTTTGCTGGCACTTCCTCCATGAAGTCAGTACCGTTACTGAGTGAATTTGCAACGTTTCATGAATGCTGTCAAAGATTCTTCATAAAATTGGATTCTTGACAGCAACACAGGAGGAAAGCAGAAAACCTTACAAAGAGAAGGGATTCCGAAGAAGACATTTATAAATTGACAATGAATTGTCAAATACTAATTATGTTACAGAATATCCTATCGTATGAGGATCTGCCTGCCTCCCATGAGGCTGTGATGGAGAAGACGGCCAGTGGGGCAAAAACCTTGAATTCTATCAGCATCCTGGGGGGCGATGTAAGGAGTAAATGTTATCCTCGGAATTAGAGTAGTTACGAGAACATGAGGCCTGCTTACTATTTTTTTTATTGTTTTGGCCTTAGAATGATGGAGGTGGTAGAATTATTTATTTCAATTTGCTATAATAGTCGGTGGTCACATTTGAGACACAACATGAGATACTCTTTCACTCAGATTCTGAAGGTAGAGTTAATCATTTCAAAAACAGGACAGAAGCTGTTCAGTGTAACCAAATATATCCAGGGTTTACAAACGAGCCATACAGAATCCAAACTGAAACTAACTCAATATAATTAATTTAAAAAAACATGTGAAATGCAGAAGCCGTCATTTAATGGTGTCAGCACTGGAGTTAGCATTTTGATCACGTGCTGTCTTAATTACAGTCAGTTTCCAACTGTGAACAGGTTATGCATCTAAACTGCATTAGGAAAACAGGTATTTGTAAAACAAGAATGTTTCTTTCCACCAAAAGGATGACTTCTTATCAGATTGCTCAGAAAAACCTGTAAAATCTAAGTATAACTAAGGAATGATATTAGTAAGTTGCCCAAATATTAGATTCTTTGTGCAGGAGGGCTTTTAGCCGGGAAGGCTTGGAAGGGTTGTATTTCCTCTTAATTTCTAGCCTCAAACAAAGTCATAAAAAAATAAAATTTCCCTTTGATATCCTGTAACTCCGTTCTGCCCACCTCCGAGGATCCTTCTCCTCTCTCCTCAAGGGACCCAGTAACTTCCAGCTGTTCTGAGCCACATTAAACTATCCCTCAAGTGCTTCTACCAAAACTCATATTTCTTCAATAAGAAAAGACATTAGAGAAGAAAGCACTCTGTTTAAACTAATTCACAATGAAGTGTGAATGACTGAAAGCCAATATACACTTCGTGTAGACAAAGAAAACTTACTGAAACTCCATAGTTGGTCTGGAACTGTGTTAGGTTTATTAGCGCTATTATTTTATTTATGTCCTTACAAAAATTTATTACAGAGGACCCTGGAGTTCAGATTACTTAAACAACTTGTTCATGGAGCATAGCAGGTGACTATAGAGCCATGACTCAAGACACCAAGAATGTTAATTTTTTGTTTCTGGAGATACTTACTGGGGCCAATTAATTAATGTTGTTTCAGGTCCAGGCACTGGGAGAAAGGAGATGCTGGTAAACAAAAAAAAGTCAAAAATTACAAGGAGAAATAAAGTGGAGCAGATGGACTGGACCACCTTCCCTAAGTTAAATTCGTTTTGTACATTTTGTTTCCTGTTTTATTTTCCTCCACCTTCTACACACAACGATACTTTACAATGCATTAATCTGAAAGTTCCAAATTGTTTATAGCTCGGACTTGATTCTTCACCTTTCTTTTCAAATTTATTGGGATTTCTGAGTAGCAACAAGGTCACACTTTGGTATTTTCATGTCTTCTTATCTGCTGATGGGTTTTTTAAAAAACACTTTTCATTTATGGGAGTCTGGAAAGTCTTATAGACAGTGGAGAAGGGGAAACATTAAGAGCAGGAGCTGCGGCATCCTGTAGGGTGACTCTGAGGTGCACGTGGTGGGACTGGAAGGTGCGGGGAGGGAGGAAGAGGAAGAAAGCTGGGAAACCTGTGGCCTTGTACAGACTAGCTTTTTAAAAATTGGAGTTCTCTCTACCACTGTGATTATATGTGCTACACTCATGTTTGGTTTCACAGGCCCATGAGGGGGTCCACAGAAAAAGTATCTGTCATCTGGCAGGAGAATCTGGACAATCTAGAAAAATCTGTAAAATCACTACTGCTGAAAAATACCTTCCTCAAAATAAATTGGCCTTAGAAATAGGGAATCTCTGTGTTGACCTTGACTGTTATCTTCCATTGTGCAATACCTCACCAATCTAATTACATATAATGCTAAAAATATTCACCAAATAATACATGGTAAACAAAACAAGACAGAACACCACCACCAACAGAAGAGCAAAATACCCTTCTCGCTAAAGAAGTTGTATCTCTTGGTGGCATTTCAATTAAAACAAAAGGCACCCAAGGCACAATGATAATGCTTAGTGGTCTTTCTGTTTTTAAATGCACAGATAAAACATAAAATTCCACTAGAGCAAAAGTGTATTAGAATTCTCTTTCGATGGAATGAATACATTCACCAACACCAAAATACCTGTGTAGCCTAGAGCTAATTTCCATAGAACTTATTTTTTAAAGCTTATAATTCCTTTGACTTTCACTCAACTGCCAGGGGATTTACGTACAATGTAGGGGATTTATGTGCAATGTATCTTGCTTTCAAGTTCTTATTAAAATAATTAAGGAAAATAGATTATAAAGTCAGATGTTGACACAATTTACTGCTGCTCATTTACTTTTATTTTCCATTGCAAGTGGCCTTTAAAAGCCATTTCCCATATTATCCTCCCCCTACTCGTCAAAATGGAAGCTCATGCTGAATGTCAAGCTCCCTTTCCTCCCTAGAGAAGCAGAGAGTATATGAGTCCTCTTAGAGGAATTCAGAAACGCCCTCTTGCCTAAAGACAGATCATCCGATACTGAGGAATGGGGCTTGCAACATTTAATGAGTATCTCCAACACTAACCTTGTGTGAGCTGACATACGATGCTAGCCCATGGTCTTTTACACACCTTGGAACCCCTCCAGCAGGAAAAGGAGCCGTCCATCTAAGAGGAAGATTATAAATATCTTCAGTGCCTTTTAACCTCAAAGATAGACAGGTGTACTGGTTAGGAACGTGCTCTTTAAAGTCATGAACCTGGGGTGGGGAGGGTACAGCTCAGTGGTAGGGTGCATGCTTTGCATGCATGAAGTCTTGGGTTCACTTCCCAGTACCTCCATTAAACAATAAATAAATAAACCTAATTACCCTCCCTTCCCCCCCAAAAGAAACAGACAAAAAAAAAAAAAGTCAAAAACCTGAATTCAAATGGTGGCCCTGCCACTTTTAGGGTGTAACTCTGAACAACTCACACTTCTTGGAGCTCTTTCCTCATCTGTAAAATGGGATTAATGATATTTTAGTTTTTACCCTGAGGATTAACTGATGCTAAGAATGAAAAAAACTAAGTTAAATACTTGCAGGTAACAGACATTAAATAAATGATTGTTTCTGTCCTAGGAAGCAGAGCCTAAGTTGGAAGTTCTTGGTCAAGAGGTTTGTTGGCTGAGTGCTCTCAGTAGGAGAGTGAGAAAATCAGGACAGTGCATCATCTGTCATCACACTGGATGTGGCCCCACATCACTGTCGGGCACTGTGGTTCTCTGATCCAGAAGCTACCACTGCATGCTGAGTTTGTGGCTCCTGCCAGGAAACATTTGGTTTGACTCATGATGGAGGATGCACTGCAGAAGTTGTGAACCCTTCTTGCTCCTGGCAGATAGCATGCATTGGTTTTGTGATTTCCCTCACCCCCTTGGGGCTCCCAGTGATGCCGCAATGGTTCCGATGGTTTTTTAGGTTATGGAGTTGTGGTCCATCATGCCTTTGGGCCCCTGGAACTAATCTGAGTCATGCTTTTTGCTTTCTAGACTTTCGCAATATGACAATGATGTTTGTTTCTTCACAAATACCACCAAGCAACAAGCCATTGGTGGAGGTATCCTATGGACATTCCATGCCCCCTCCTACCTGTGGACTTGGGGTATTGTTGGCTGTTGGAAGGACTTCTTACTTTGTCACCCTCACCACCTCCTGGTCCCCAAACTTAGTAAGAACCTGAGCGGAGGAGTCTGTCCCCAGAAAAAGCCCATCTCATCTTGGCTGCTTCCTGGGCAACGATCAGGAAGAGAATTCTAGGTGTGAAAAGGGGGCAATTAGAGAAGAGGTAACGTTATCGGTGTTGGGGTTGGATGTTCTCATTTTGTGATGGTAAAGGAAGCGCGAACCCCCCTGGCATCCAGGGAGAGACCACCTCAGCCCCCAGGAGGTGTGGAGGGCAGGGGGCGATAAATCCTTTGTCCTCCAGATCAGAGCGCTGCGGCCGGGGCAGCGTCACTACAGTCGGCATCACTGTAAGAAGCACATGAGGGATGAAATCCGAAGTGATGTCGTCGCCTTTGGAACATACCATCTGCCGGTTTATTGCGATGGTATTTTATTATCACATCTACTGAAATAGGCTTTAATAATTCCTCCATATCCAGCTACAAGGAATCCACCTGTTTCAAATCTAACTGTTTAGATATTGTTGTGCTATTTATTCACATCTCTTAAATTGCTTCATGACTGCAATCTGCCCTGGTGTTGTGTGAGTAAAATATTTTCACTATTAAATTCCACCCCTTGGTGTGTATATATGAAAAGAATTTTGTTTTGTTCTTGGCTAAATACCCAGCATCTAGAACACTGCAGGTTGTACACTAAGAACTCAGTAAATATTTGTTGAATGAATAAAAAGGGCTCAGGTTAGCTTTCCCTAAGCAGTCAGCACGTAAAATCCATAATCTGAGAGGCAAAACTGAGGGTGGCTGACGAACGCCTTTAATGGGTCCAAAAAAAAGACTGAGAATCAAGTAAGAAATTATCAAAGTTCAAGCAGAATGAGCATTGCTCTCAAGTTTGAGAACATTAAACTCTGCAGAAAAGGTTCGGCCTCACCTGGGACTGTTTTATTAGCCTCCCCACATGTGCAGTGGTTTTATTTCTCTGGTCTTGGCATTTGTGAAACGCTGCTTGGCACCTAACTATGATCCATTCCCATCCTCTCACTGGCACTTTAAGTAAATGCAAAAGGGCTGTCATCCATACGATCGTATGTAATTATCCTACAAATCCTATAGAGGGAAACCGATGGTTTCATTTTAGATGATTTCCTTATGCCAGATCACCAGGTTGTAAGTAGCAGAGATTTGATTCAAGTCAGTTTTATTGTTTTTTGTTTGTTTGTTTCTCCTTTAGCTCCATTGCCTTGACTGATATTCCAACTACCTACTCAGACACAGCAGTTTTGATGGACAGAGACAAAACGCATTTTCAGCCTGTGTTTACCCGGTGGTGAAGGTGTTTACCCATTGGTGAAACAGGCACCTGTCCACGCAGAGTGATCTTCGTTGCATTCGGATGGTTATCCTAATGAAGGGTATTTCTCCCACTGGACTGCTGATAATAATAAGTTTTAAGTTTAATTTTAGTAGTAGCTAATATTTATTTGAATTTTACTAAGCTGTATGCTAAGCTGTTTCCTAAATGTTTATTTTTTTAACATACCTTTTGCTAATATGGAAAAATGTCGTATCTTTCATCCAATAATTAGTGGCAAAGTTCAAAGTGCAAGTATCTCTTGCAAAAGAAAGCAACAAATTCAGTGTCATGTTAAATCTTTCTTGTTAATCTGTTTTATAAAAATCCTTGAGATCCCAGGTCAAATTTTTCCTCTTCTTCACCATATTCAGCGTGCTTGTGAGGACTTCCTTTTTCTGAGCAGATAGCTTTTACAGTCTGTCTCATTTATTTGATATTTACTGTATTATTGTCTTGTATATGGGTATTCGTTACAGAGAATTTTCTATTAAAAACAACATATTTTTTGCCTCTTTTTCACCTAATGTGAATAACAAGACGGTTTTTATATTTATTTGTCTGAAAATAATGTTCTTTGTTCTCTTGTTTCCATCTACGAGGCAACTTACACAAAATATAAACAATAAAATAAAAATAAAATCAACAACAGACAAATACAAATCACAATAGAAAGCAGGAAATTGTGCAGAGAAAGTAAACTGCAAAGGAAGCAAGTCCCAGTGGCTCTAATTATCCTGAAGATCAAAGGAAAGGGAAATTCACCCATTCACCTGATTTTCACTGAAAAAAGCACAGCAGCTTTTTTAGGGGGAGCAAATCGCAAATTACTTCCTGGCACTGAACTTCACATTGCTGTCACAGAAGTGTCTTATGAGGACTGTGGACAAAGTAATGAGCAGGATTTTCAACAACAGACCTCAGTACACCCAGTAGAGATTTTAAAATGTTTTTTTCTTAAAGGTTCCTTATACATCCCTTAATTAACCAGACTTCATAACACTAAAATACTAGTCAGTTAAACACATCATTAAAAGACTCAGTCCTGCTGGTTCAATGTCCACAAAATGTATGAGAGTCTTTGCTGATGTTTTTAAAGCAATGAGACGCTGCTGATAAAAGCGGTTAGCTGAGAAAAATTCATGTCTTGCCTGTGGCCCTGGCTTTGCCATCTAGATGTCTATTCCTTTCACCAGAGACCTGAGGGATTTGGTAAAACCAACAATGAAGTGTTTGTTTTTTAAATGAAGTGATTGAAATTATTTGCATTTTCAGTTCCAAAACCACATTGGCTCTTATTCCTTTCAAAACACAGCTTATCTTTGGGAAGAAATCTTGATGAACCAACTCACTTGACTGAAAAACAAACAAACAAAAAAAAACCCCTGAAGAAACACAGTTTTTCTTAAATAAAGCAATGAACCTTTGTGTGTGTGTGTGTGTGTGTGTGATAAACTTGTTTTTTGAAATAGAGCAAGTTTACCACACACGAGTTTCAAGTTATTGAAACAGAAAAGTGCACACCTTCTACGTGCTCATTAGAACTGTCACAAAGTGAACGTAACTGTGTAACCACAACCCAATCAAGCAACAGAATATTCTCGGTCTCCCCAAAGCCCCCTTCACTGTCACCAGTCCCTCTCTACCCAGAGACAACCACCATCTTGACTTTCAACACTGCAGCTCGGTTTTGCCTGTACGGCTTGCACACTTCTGCATCTGGCTTCTTTTGCTCAGTATTGTATTCATGATCCCCATATCCAAGCCGGTGGTGTGGTGTGTCGCAGTGATGTATTAATTTGATTTCTGAACAGTATTCCATTGTATAAATACATCACGCTTTATTTTACCAAACTGAAGTACCAATGAACATGTGGGGTTTTCTAGCTGGGGCTATCGTAAATAACACAACCTTTAACATTCTTGTGCAAGTCTTTTAAGGCCCACGTGGAGAGAGATCGCTGGGTGATCGGAGACGTGTGTTCAGTTTTGACAGACACTGCCAGCTTCCCAAAGTGACTAGAGCCATTTGCACTGCATTATCCTGATCCTTACCAGCAGGGTCAGTCTTTCAACTTGAGTCATTCTGCTCTTTGTGCAACGGCATCTGACTGTGTCTTTAATTTGCATTTCTGTAGTGACTAATGAGCATGACCCCAGTCACACGCTTACTGACCATCTGGATATTCTCTTTTGTGAAGTCTTTTGCCAGTTTTTCTATTAGCTTGTGTACGTCTTTTTCCGAAATGGCGTTAAAATTTTCTAATATGTTCTGGATGTGAGTCCTACTTTTTCTGTCTCTCAATTGTCTTTATGAATGGAAGTTTTTAACTTTAATAAAGCCTCGTACAATCAGTCTCTGCCTTTAAGTTAGTGCTTCTGAGTCTTTTCCTCCTCCAAGACCTAAAAATACTCTTCCCTGTTTTTCTCTAGAAGCCTTAAAGTTTTACCTCTCACGTTTGAATCCACACAGAATCTTGTCATCACAACTGTAATGAAATAGTAAACATAATGATAAGATTAATAGCAGCTTCCACTTGTGTGCTGGGTAGGAGGCAGTCTGGAATTTTAATCCTCAAAGTTACACAACAAAGTAGGTATTATTTATATTTTAAAGATAAGGAAACTGAAACTCTGGGTGATTAAGTGTCTGTTGTCCTCCTGATAATAAAAGATGGAGAGAAAATTCAAATCCGTGTCAGTCTCATTCCACAGACCACACATTTATTATTTTACCAGGTCTCTTTAAAGAGGTTCCTATCTGTGGATTACGTGCAAGTGACAGCCTTGGAAGCTATATAAATATCCTCAGTGTAAAGACTCCAATTCCTGGAGAAAGAAATCAAGTGACTAAAATAAAACTAAAAAGCAACACTTAGTGGAAAGTCTAAAGCAGCCCATCAATAAAGTATAAAAGTATGAAAAGATGAAAATAACGCACTGAGAAGTCAGAAGAGAAGATACTGGATCAAAAAGGATTGGCCACAATAGAGGCTGACAAATGAAATCATTAATGTACGGCTTCAATCTGCAAAGCATTGTTGAGAAGCAGGCAAAAAAGGGAACGAGCAGGGAAAACTGATGAGAGTCAAGGACTAAATTGGGCTGAGTGCTATCACCTCATAGGTTCGGGTTCTAAGTTCCCATTCAAGGGGCTTCCTGTTTCCTCGTTACTGTTTTGTTTTCACTCGGGTAAGCCCTCATCCAGATAGGGAAGATGGCGTTTTTGTTACACTGGCTATTGTCAACTTGATAAGACGGAAAGCTTGTGTGTTACCCCACTGGTTAAATTAGAATATCGCTTTTGATTATTTTTTAAAGCAGGCCTCTATTTAAATGGTAAGCATCAGTGAAAGAAGTAGCTCCCCATAAAAGAAATAAAAATATAAATATACTATAATTTAGTATCTCTCTTACGCATTTTCCCTAATATCTCTCTTACTAAGCATGAAGATTGCTCGCCTTGGAGTGGCCAAGGAGTAACGTGTGATGATCTTTTTGAATCAGAACAAGTATCCCATGTGACCAGCTACCTGTCCTCCCACTCATTTATTTTCCTCTCATCAGACCCCTTGGCCCTGGGTATCTTTATGTTGTTATTGCTGCAAGAATAGCATTTTTCATTAAACGTTTCTTAGCACCACTGCAATGTACAAAACCGTCAAAGTTGGAGACGACACTCCCTGGTACGGACTAATCTTTAAAACGATGCTTGTAAAGAACTGACTAAAGTTGTAAGGCAGAGAATTAAAGTTCTTTCACCTCAGCTTTCGTGCTACTTATCTGATTTGATCACAACAGTCCTACAGAGGATGCTGGCATAGTTAAGACACTTAAAAGTGTTCTAAATTTGGAATAAACTGTTATAAATTTCTTACCAATGTAAAAAGGTCACACAACTGCTCAAAAGACTTAAGCAATATCACACCTCGCTCCAGGACTCTCTTTGAAGGAAATTTTATTAGAACTGAATACGCCGTGTGAGGGTCACGTGTGCTGGTGCAGTGGGATCGAGTCCTAGGAAGATACTTGATCTGAGGGACCAGCGTTTTCAAGTTGCTGCTTCTCTTCTCAGCCTCTAACACTGTGCACTCACCAGGAGATAATCTAAAGAGACATTCTTTGTTCCCCACAACTGGTTCCTCGATCAAGGAGGTGAACAGGTCCCTGTGGGAGAACGGAAAGGCTGCAGTGTTTCTCAGAGACGGACAGGTGGGCAGGGAGAGCTTACTAAGAAACCAGGCAGGAGTGATGGGGCACATGAAAATTCAAAATAGAGGTACAGGGTGAGAGGGAGAGAGATGGTGCTTGATTTTGTGTGTGTGTGTTTGCTTGTTTTTTTTTTAATAATAAAAAAAATCACAACACAGGGGAAAACGATCTAACTTTAGCAAGCTCCTGCAGCCTGGACGTCTCCAGCCACCTGGGAAAGCCTGGGGGCTCTGGTCACCGTCCTGAAGTGGCCATCTACCATTTCGATTACAAGCAGGAGATGGCATGTATAGAATATGGATAATTCCCCTAACAAAACAACATGCTTGATGATGACAGTGAATTGTTATTCATTCAATTAGCAAATGTTTACTGACTGCTGTTTATGTGACAGGCGTATTCAAAATCTGGACACACATCTCTGAAGATACACAATTCCTGACTTCAAGGACCTCACAGCTAGGAAAAGGCGTGTCCAAGTGGGCAGATCACTGCAGTTCAGTTGCGTCTGTGGAATAAGGACCATGGTGCTATTTGAGTGGGGAGGAAAGATACCACATTTTTCTACTAGGATAGGGGCAGGCTTCTTGGAAGAGGAGATGCCTGAACTAATTTTAAAACTCAAGTAGTAGGATTTTACCAGATGAACCAAAATGAAAGAATAATTTGAGATAGAAGTAACATTTTGAGCAAAGCAGCTAAACATCAGATTCTGTGTAGCTCTCTACACATGAACCCATCCTTGGGCAGCGAGGAGCCTTTAAAGGATGTTGGTATTGGCATATTCTGAGATTTGCGTATTAGAGTTTTAGCAGCTTGTTGAGGTTATTCTGGACATGACAACACCGAGAGAAGAAACGGTAATAAAAATAAAAGCTGGAGTTTGTTGTTTACCGTGGGTAAGACACTCTTTGAAGCACTAACATGCAATATTTAATCTTTACAGCGGCCATGTGAGGTGATCTTATTACTGACTCTGTCTTAGAGGAGGACATGAGGGCACTGAGAAGGGAAGTAACTTGTAGGTGGTGTAGCTTGAAAACAGCAGAAACAGGATGTAAACCCAGGCAGTCTGGGTGCAGAATCTGTGTGATTAAATACAACACTTAGAAAGAGGCTGTTGCCACACTGATGAAAAGTACTTGAACGTTAAGTAAAAGCATTTGAGAAAAAACTAGGAAAGGTAAGGCAGAGTTTAAATAATATTTAGGGAATAAAATCAGTAGGACTTGCTAATAGGACATTGGGAGTTGAGTATGATACGAATCTGGGACGATTCTTTGACTTTAGGTTGAATCATTTCTCCTTTATATATCTGAGCAGAGACTTTAATCCAGATACCATGTTAAGGGGTTGGACTATAGTATTTAATGAAAAAAGATATGATTTTTGCCCTCAATTTTATAACTCTGCTTGGAAAAGTTTTTAATTAATTGAATCATCATCCTATTCAATGTAAACTGCTATTGAAAAGAAGAAAAACTTTTTTTCCTTTTTTTTTTTTAAATAAATGAGACTGTAAGGATTTTGAGCTAAGCTAGAGTTCAGAGAAGATGTCACTGAGGAAATAATGTTGGAGCTGAGACCTGAGGGCTGGACGGGTAGAAGTTTCAATTAGAGCAGGGCTGGTGGTGAGTGACAGTGTACCGTGCAGCATGAGAGACTTGAAGAGAGACACGTGTGGGAGGGGTGACAAGCGGATACGGAGGTACCAGAGGTGTCCAGAGTTTGCTGGACAGTGGGAAACACTGCTTTGCTGTTGGGAAAAGCCATCTGGATGAAACCTGAGGTCATTTCCAGGTCCCAGAGGGCAGGGGAGGGGTATGGCTGGATGATGTGTGTAGGTGAGATTGCCCGGGGAGGGTGCGAGAAGCCAGCAGCACAACTTTTGAGGGCTGCGTAGAAAACGGGTTCCCTAAGAACTGTGAAAACAAAGGGATCTGAGCGAGAGGAGGAAAACCAGACGGAAAAGACAGTGGGGGTGGCACGGGGGCAGTAGAAGCCAGACTCTGCTCGAGGAAAGTAAAAGTTAGGAGAATGGAGGCTGGGAAGCCTATTTGCTGTGAAGGGAAGGAGAAAGGTGAGAGCGACCAGAAAAAGAACCAAGGACATTTTTTGTTGCTTTGTTTGTGTATTAGTTTTGTGATGAAAAGTCTAGCACAAGTTTGTGAGCCTGAAGGGGAGGGTCATGAAGGGAGGGATGTGAAAGGAACATGGGGCTCCTTAGGGCTCACTGATGACGGAGGGTCTCAGGGGAGACGGGTGAGGACCGGGTCCCGGCACAGTGAGGGAAGACCTTTCACCAGAGGCATCTCCTCACCTGAGTCAGCAGGGGTGGACTGTTAGCACAGATGCTGTTGCTGGTGACGAATATATTAGCCTGCAGGTTTTAAGTGCTCACGCGCTAGACCCTGTGCTAAGCTCTGCACGCATGCTATCAGCTCCAAGTCTCCCAGTGCCTCTGAGGGAGGAAACCAGACCAGAGAGGCTAAGTGACTTGCTTAAGGGCACACCGCTAATAAGTGCCAGAGCTAGAACTTGAAACCGGAGCTGTCTGCTTCCCACCCCGAGGAGGGGGACGTTGAGAGAATCCTGTGCTGTGGGGACAGAAATGGGAGCCGGCCAGCGTCACAGACTGTCCTCTGGTTCACGGGACCACGTGCAATTGTCCAAGCACCAGGCATGTGCAGTTTACTTAGATCTCAGAGTCATATTCAGCTTAGCTGAAGAGTTTACTTAGCTCAGGGGTGTTGCATTTGGCCAGAACAGACGGGTGTTCTTGGCAAAGCTCTCCTTCCTCCCTCCGCTCCGTGGAGACACACTGGTTGTCACGGCTGGTCTGAGGAGGCTGAGCAGGTCTGAGCAGGCCAAAAGCTCTGAATATTTCCTCCTGCCAAATGCTGTCACATATGCCTTCCTGGTACGCCAGGCTCAGGGGCTATAATAACAAGACCCTTCCAACAACAGGATGCACGCTGAAACTAACAATCTGCACTTCCACCGTCTATTTCCAATTTGCTTATGCATTTGTGTGACTGTCCTAAAGGGGTCCGCGTTGGCTGTGGTCCCCTTTTCCCCCACGTGACCTCCTATGATGACAAGGACCACAGAAAGAGGAGTTAAGGATGATACCAGGGATCATAGCAACAGATCAAGGAATTAATACTCTTCCACCAAAAACTCAACCATTAAGATGCAGAATTAGGTAACTGTGAGTAAATGATAGCTTTGCATAAGACAAGGACAGGAGATGGCTGTTAAAAAGACAATACAAGTCCGCCTCAAAAAGGACTTCAGCCCAAGTGACTTGATGCAGAGCTGTCTCAATCTTCTGAAGACCGAAAGATAATAGCAGGGTGGGGGTGAGGTGGGACAAGGTCGCGGAAAGGACCAGTGTAGGCAGCATCACCACTGCCGTCCTCGTCGTGATTTGGGTGAAGTACCTTCCCGGTCAGCTCTTCTGTATCTCCTGATGAACAGTTACGTGGGAAGGAAGCTTCTCAAGGTTATTCCCTTGCAAATAACAGCTAGAGCTGCTTCTGACTTGTCTCCAGGCAGAATATTCTGATATTATTATTTATTTTCATTTTGTCTTGTTCTGAAAACAGTTTGAGCTGTCTTACAAAGTTCAGTCTATACTATGTAACATAAATAGATGAGAAAAAAAAAACCCAGGAAAATAAACCTATGGGTAAATATTTGTGTGTGCGTGTGTGTGTGTGAGAGAGAGAGAGAATAAGAGAATCTGAATGTGATGACTATCTCTTTTTTTTAAAACAGGACTTATTTGTCTTCTAGTTTCTGATTCTGCCTACACCCTCCCTTTATAGGTTATCACAAAAAAAGTATGTCTTTTAATTTGACCAAATGCAAACTTGTATCTCTACTAGAGGAGGAGGTGATGAAAAGCCTCTCTTGAGAAAAGTGAATGGACAAATAAAGATTTCTCATCCCAGACGAAAGAAAATAACCCAGGAAGGGAGCCAAAGAAAGAAGATTCTGAGGAGAGAGATGGAAGGTGATGCCAAGAGGCAAACACATAAAAAAGATTTAGAGATCTGGCTAATTAAAAATTTAAAAGCTTTATTTGTCAAAAACATCATAAACAACCCAAATGTTCCCAGACAGAGGACAGGTTGAAACCACTGAAGTGCATTTGCTGTGTCGGTGGGAAAGTGCTGAGCCCGGGCGGTCTCCGGTTGAGGTTAAGCCTCAGTTCAAGGTCGTGCAGCCAAGCTGCGGGCTGACACCTCTCTGCGCCATGGTCCGTGTTCTTAGCCATCGTTCCTCTTTCTGCTTCTATAAATTCCCCTGGGATTTATCTATTTCTTTCTCTTTGAAATCTTGCTGTTTCCTTTATTATTTCTATATATTTTGTTTTGTTTTTATATTCAACATATTCTTGAGTGACTCTTTAGTTGTTCAGTGATTTTCTTGGTATTCTGTTAATGTTTATTAAATAAATACTTCCTATGGAAAGTAAAAGCTCCAATTTCATCCCCAGCAGGTATAATAGATAGATTATTTGAAAAAAAAATTGTCAACTGGGCATCTTCTAATTTAAAACAATAGATTTGAGGTTGCTACTTAAAGCCTAAATTAATATTTTAAAAATAACAAGTGTTGGTGAGGAGGTAGAGAAATTGGAACCTTGTGCAATACTGGTAGGAATGCAAAATGGTGTCATGCAAAACAATGTGGCCATTCCCTAGAAAATTTAAAGTAGAATTACTATGTGATCCAACAATCCCACTACTGAGTGTATACCCAAAATAACTGAAAGCAGGTTCTCAGAGAAGTATTTGTACGTCCGTGTTCATAACAGCATTATTCACGATAACCAAAAGGAGGAAGCAGCGCAAGTGTCCATCAGTGACTGAATGGATAAACAAAATGTAATATACACATACAATGGACTATTATTTGGCCTTAAACTGGAAGGAAATTCTGACACACGCTACAGCATGGGTGAAACTTGAGGGTGTTACACTAAGTGAAAGAAGCCAGTCACAAAAACCAAATATTGCAATATCCCACTTACATGAGGTAGCCAGAGAAGTCAAATCCATACACAGAAAAAAGGGCTGTTGTAGCCCGGGGCTAGGGTGAGGGGAAAGTGGGGAGTTGCTATTTAATGCATGTAGTTTTAGTTTTGCAAGATGAAAAGAGTTCCGGCTGTTGGCTGCACAACCATGTGAATATACTTAACACTGTTGAACCGAACACTTAAAAATTGTTAAGTTGGTAAGGTTTCTTATATATACACATATTCACTACAATTAAAAAAAATTAAAAACCCTAACTCAGTTATTCTTCTGTAAGGTGCAAATTTATTTTCTTACCGTTTTTCCATATACCTTATGGACAGCATATCCCAATATGCAGAAAACCCCATTATGTTGTGTATAATGGGGTTTGGCTCCATATATATATATATGCATATATGAATTCAAAACTGGAAGAATAGAAACCAGGCATGAACAAAAGATAAAATGAACGAGGGCTTACATCCCAATTACTAATAATGTGCTTAACTATTCAAAATGGGAACTTTCTGAATGCTTTAATTCAAGTCTCCCGATAAAAAGCCTATTTTTGACTTGAAATGAAGAACAATTAATTCTACTATAGGCTTCCGTCATGACGATAATACTGGAACCTGATTATACTTTATAATGATAGCGGATAGGGTAATTTAAAAAAATGTTTTATCGGATCCATGAAGGGATCATTGTGTGACCTGCATTTAAAAAAATCCACTCTCCAAAGAATTATCTGTGCCGAGGCTGTGACTGTGAGGTCAAGTTATGTGTTTGAAGCTGATTAATCCCTTTCCGGGGGTGACTGCTGTAACTTGTACTGTTTACAATTAATCCCTTCTGGAATCTGGCCCTGAGTTATTTTTATATGAAATCTCAGAATCCATGCAATATTCATATCTCATATATAGACACATAATAGTGGGCAAGAGTCTTACCATTATGCATGGATTCATTCAAATTTGATAGAATTATCTCTCTCCAGAGATAGATTATGAAAGTCTCTTAAAAGAACAGATTTCCATACTAACTTTGAACTTAATCAGCTATTTCATAATTGTTCCAGGACTGCTACAAGGAATCCCATGACTTCTTATTATTCGGAGCAGCAAGACAGAAATGTATGCAAACTTCCTTCCCTTTAGGAGGTGGCAAAAGGTCTCAGAGCTTACCTTTCACATGTTAATATTTCAGAACTCTATTATTCTGGCATGGGGGTAAAAAAAAAAAAAGGAAAGTAACTTTCTAGATTCTTCAGTATTCTTCCCTTTCCTTACTCTCCAAAGCATCTTTCATGTAACTAAAATTCTTTTAACGCCTCTGCAGTCATTGCAAGAACTTTCATTTGTGATGTTTCACTAGGAAAATATTGAATATTTGCCATTTGAAATGGAAACACAAAATAAACAGTTTACTCCTTCCACTGCATTGTTTGTATCTCTTTAACTGCAGTTAACAAATGAGATTCCAGAAAGATTTTGAGGACATCATTGGTTAGTTACAGGTACCATAGAGACCACATTTTTGCTTTTTTCTTTTCTTGCTTTTATTTTTTCATTTGCTAATAATTTATATATTTAAAATAATACCCTCTAAAAATTAAATTCTTATGGAGAATATATGTATATGTGCTGCCAATATGTCTGTCAAATTACATATTGCATTTCTGCCTGAAACAGGGAAAGTAACTGCACTGGCATGTATGAACTCAACTAGAGGTGGTTTCTCGTCTTTATTTCGGGGGTGGTCATCTAATTCAGGAAGACATGGGAAGACAGTTTGTGTCTTCAGTTGTGCATTGCAACCTACTCGTATGACTTTTCCTCCCCGAACTGTAAGTTTATGGAAGTCAAGGACTGTCTTTCCCTGGGATGTGGATCTTGGAAAAGCTCCACATGTCCAGCCTGACAGAAGAACCACTGTGCTAGAAATGTACCCCAACAGTGTTCCTACGGAAAGGACAGGACGTGGGTGGCACGTGTCTCGTGGCAGGGCTTCTGTGCACGCATGGCAGGCAGTACTGCCTGACCGTGGGGTTCTCCAGGTTAGCCTCAGCGTTCGTGCCCAGGAAGTCAGCACTTCAGCACAATAGTTGGAGCCTGTTTGCCATCCCTGGTCTAAAACATTGTCTACCTTTGCACAGTGATTAGATTCTATAAAGACTCTTGGACAAATCTATTTCCTGTGTTGCTACAAAGTAGTATCAAGTGATAGCATGGTAATTCAACACGGTCATTTTTCAATTAATGGAAATAATTGAACTTGATGCTTTTCTATTTTCCAGAAATAATTCTCTTCTCATTGTCAGCCATTTAGGCTCCCACCCAGAAAATATGTTATGGGTCAAATCTGGTAACGTTTGGTAATATTTCCCTGTTAGTCTCACTACCTAAAGAGAAGGACGTAGCCTAGTGACTAATCATACAAAGTCTGTATTCAGAGTGTTTGAATCCAAGCTGTAGCTCTTCACTTATTCCGTGATCTTAGGAAGATAACAGAACCTCTTTATTGCCTTGATTTACCCACTAGCAAATAGGTACATAAGAGTTGTGAGAAATAAATGCATGAGAAGCAATTAATACCCGACTAGTGGAGGGGAGACCCTCCACAGTTATGGATTATTTTTGTTATTAGTCATACAATTTAGAAGCATTATTTTATATCACCTTTCCTAAAAGTGATCTTTTTTGACAATAGAAATTTCAGAAATTTCTTATTTGTTTAGTATTCTTGTAAGCACTTTGGGAGTTCTTCAGCACTGTTTAAATACATGTGCAAGTTATGCCTATATGAAGATGAATATATTACTTGGTTTCAAAAGCTAGAATACCTGTAGATGATTTTACTTTTATTCACCATCTGTCTTTTATCTATTCATCCATCCATCCACCCATCCAATAAATATTCGACAAGTGCCTGCGCTGGTGAAATAAAGATAAACAAGGTGCATTATCTGCCTTTAATGATCTCCCATCCTCTGATGGGAGAGACAGACAGACAATTACAATCCTGAGTGTGATGTACCAGGAGATGACCGTGCTTGGGGTGATATAAAAGGGCACAGAGGATGAATTTCAATGTCTTGAAGGTCAGGGAAGACTTTCAGTTTTTCTAGTAATGCTCAGTTTATTTAAAAGGAATTGTTTTTTAGTTGACCTTAGCTCCAAATTACCTTAGATAAATGAATTCAGAGCCTTATAGAAAACACTTAGGGCAAACCCAGCTTCATTCAAAGCTGGAAGAGAGAAACTTCTTTTTTAATCTCATGGCTCTTTTACTTTAGGGAGCAGAACGCGCTGATTATGGCTATTTGGCTGCCTCTCGGTCCTGTTTTCCAAAAGGGTATTGGTGTATTTTATACAGCCGAGCTGAATAAACCCCAGTACTTACCACTGTAATTTACTGCATGTGAAACTGACTTGTCCCCTCGATCACGAAGTAAATTCACTAGGGAAAGTTTTCATCCCACTTTTATATTTCAGAAATAAATCATTCTTTCTGCACAAAACACGTACAAAGCTATAAAACTTAGACTACGCGTTAGTAATTATTTTAAGGCTTATAAATCCTAGATTACTTTATAGTGTGGCCAAAGGAATCTTTTTCTTTATCCAGATCTTTTATTTTTATCTAGTCAAATGGATCATTGGTTATACAGAGTCTTTACAGATTTGAATTTAGAAAGCTGTGCATTTTTATAATGTTAGTTTGCTTGCTAATGCAAAATGTTAAGATACCTGTACTCTTGATTTTTCTTTTATTCAAGGTCCCTGGACACAAGGAATCATATTATCTTATCACTGGGAATTTACAGGGTACTTCTTGTATCAATGAGTCAGTAACAGATCCAATGTAAATGAAAGAAAGAATGAAAACATTTCAAAATCCCTGAAAATCATTGCTCCTGGAACATTCAGCCATGGCACTGAATTTAGGACTGTCAGGGACATTGCCACAGGCACGAGCACCAGCCAACTGCATAGGTTAATGATGATAAAGTTTGCCAACTGCACTCTTGATTGCTTTTTTTTTTAACCCTTTTTAAGAAATATCCTTGAACCACTTCAAATAATGAGGAACTAAACAACATACTCATTCCTTATTTATGAACCAGAAACCAGGAGACCAATTTGCTTTGGAAATGTAGTCATTCAAACACACAAACATCACTCTTTGGATAGAAGGAGCCATTTTGTATGGAAGAGTAGAAATCCCTTCATTATTTCTGAAGACCAACAGTAAAGCTTTCTAGAGAAAGTCTTTCCCGAATCCTCCATGACTGTAATTCAGTTTTGATGAAACAAAAAGTGAAAGTGGAAGGTTAAGTGCTCCATCCAGAGTACAGAGGAGCCAAGTTTAAAAACCCAGAAGGGGTCCTTCCGGAAAAGGCTTTCTCAGAAATAACCTGTCATATGAGAAGCAGACAGGACAATGATGAAACACTATCTTCATTGCTTATAAACTTAGAAATCGCTTTCTGTTAATTGAATTAGAACCAACAAGCATTCTCAGAATTGCTTGCTTTCTTAAGCAGGTCTTGAGGAATTGCTTGCAAACTTGTTCTGTTTCTCAAACTCATCAATCCAATCATACACAGCATTTCAATACTTCAACTAACCCCCTAGATGCATTCACAAAATTGTCAAGGTCACCTGAAAATATTGAAAGAGTGAATGTGGCATCAGTTGCTTAATTATTGTTTAACATAATATGTTAAAAAAAAAAGCTTTGTCTTCCATTATTAAGGCAGCACTGGCTGGGTTTCAAATACTGAATATCATAGCATCTCCTGTATTTGTCCTCCAGAGGCCATATTCATGACGTCTGTGTTTTGTTGAGATTAACACCTGTTTTTCCTTTCTTCCCAGGGCAATCATTTACCATTTACCACGAAGCTCATGAAGTCATGCTTCAGGACCTTTCTCTCTTATGGAGCGTCACTGCAGTGGCTGTGGACATTCAGAGGGTCTTGCTAACTACAAATTGAGTTGTGGGTACATTTCCATTGGCTTTAGTGGGATATAATTGATTCGCCATCTTTTTTGTTTGTAATTAAGCTAATATGTTAGCTGGGCTGGTGTAGGAATAACTCGTCATGGTATTCTGATACTTTGCAGAAGAAATATTTGTATAATGGAGGAGAAGAAACAAGTTTGTCCTTGGCAAATTTGTCCAAATTGTTCAGCTCACAAATATGACATGTATCAGGAATTACCCAAATTTGAAAACAACCATAAAAATTTACATTGATATTACCAAATAAGTTTGGAACTGAAAGAAACATTTTTTAAAATTATCCTCAAAACAAATAAATGTCCATTACTCAAGCTAAAGGAAAAACTAAATTGCCTATTAAAAATTATTGTATAAATAGATAATCAAACAGCATGAATGTAGCCCCAAAACGTAAGAAATAAAAATACTATAAAGGTGTATTAGGCCATTAATTTATAAAATGTATTATTTTGGGGTTTTGGTAATAGTTAATTTGTTAGCTTTGAAAAATTTTTACTGTTATAATTTTCTCTCACTCTAAATATTATTCACTTAATCTAATTTTGTATTTTTTATTTTTAATAAATGTTAACATTTTAATTTAGGGAAAAATTCAAACAATGAAAAGAAAAATTTTAAAAATTAAGAATATCTCCATTGCTTCAGCAGGGCAAGAGCAATTAAATTCCCTCTTCTATTGCATGTTTACTTGTGCAACATTCATTTTTCATTATATTTTTATAAAGGTCTTTAAAACTACTGCTCTTCATTCACATATATAGAGAACAAACTGGTGGTTACCATGAGGAAAGGGAAGGGGGTGGGGGCAACATGGGGGTAGAGGATTTAGAGGTACAAACTATTATGTATAAAATAAGCTACAAGGATGTATTGTACAACACAGGGAATGTAGCCAATATTTTATAATAACTATAAATGGAGTATAACCTTTAAAAATTGTGAATCACTATACTGTATACCTGTATCCGTAACTTACATCATATTGTACATCCACTATAATTTTTTAAAATACTGTTGCTCTTCATGGTCTTCTAAGCATATAAAGACATGTGTCTTTTGCCTCTGTACTCTTTTTCTTCAAAAGGGCACCCAATCCACCTATCCCTGTCAATAATTTTTGTAGTACCTAGAAATTCAGTTTACAATGACTGAGATAGCTTCTATCTTATTTTCTCCTTTTTTTTATGAGTCATCTTTAGCCATTTCACTTTTTATTGCATTCCATCAGCAAACTAGACTTCGAACTCCCCAGAAATCAATCTAGCTTTTTGTTAACAGGTATGTTATGAGAAGAAGTCACGGAGACTACAGTCTTCAAACATGTTCCCTCCAATTTCCCTCTTAGTAAGTAAAGAACCCAGGACTCCTCTTTTCTAAAATCGCTTCAGCTTTTTGGGAAGACTGCTTCTAGCAGGTCGGAAGTATTTCTGACAACCAGAGATTCTGTTTGAAAAGAGTTTCATGCTAAAACCAAAAACGATTCTTAAACCTTGAGTCTCTAGTAGTCCTGAGTCATTATGAGTTGGTAAGTAGCCGTAGAGTAGGCTGGACTTTTGACATTTGACTGGTGATCTCTGTTATGAGAGGTTACAAGAGATTTTTGAAATACATGAAGTAACATTCAGAGGACAGTGATGGTTGTGACAGACTGAAATATTTTGTAAGAAAAAAAATAGATTGGTGAATGTTGAATTTTAAAAAAATAGCTACAATATTTTCTACAAACCAAAATCTTCTACGAGCTCTAATTCCTGTGTGCATAGCAATCAGGTTCAGGCGGAATCCTAGAAGGCGTAGAAAGTGCTGTGTTTCACTAACATGAATAATTAACCGGAGAAGGACATGCAATATTCATAGCGGGAAATTATTAAAGGAGATTGCAGGAGGGGAGAAAATATCTAAAAATTGAAGAAGAATGAATCATTCAGCTTATGGCATTTCCTTTATTCATTTATATGATTAATTAAAAAAAAAAACTTTTCCTTTTGGGCCCATGACAGACATGGATGTGCTAGACTGTAGGACCCTTGGACTGTACTGGATGCCAGGATTGAAACAATAAGGGGTTCCATGGTGCGGGTGCCTTCTGCTGGGAGACAGGCCTCTGGACTAGGGGAAGTGGGACTCACGCTTTGCTTTTTGATTTTAAGCCCCTTCCAATAATATGACAGCTGTTACTTTGGGAGTCAGAGCAATTGTTCAGTTCAGTGTCACAACCTGCAAGTAATCTATGTTATTGGAAGTTCTCACTTTTGTGGGAACAGATTATGGTGATGGGCTCTAGAAAATCTATTGAATAAATAAATATTTCCAGGCAGATGTTGCTTTTCTGCCCCAAGCCAACAGCAATTGTGAGGCACAGAGCTTAGGGGTCACTGGTAGGGATATTAATTCACATCATAAAGCTTTGTCTAGGAGTGTCCACGAAATGATAAACAACTATTATTTCCTTGATGCGAAGTGATGAAAATGGGTCAAAAGAACAACATGTCTGAGATGTCATTTCTCCTGCCAGACACACAGCATCCATTCCCAGATGTTCTTATTTGCGTAAGAGGAAAACTGGGATTTCCGCCCCCCCTCCTAAAACCTGTTGGTCGGAGATCCTGGGTGCTTTAGTCCTTCAGAAAGGACTTTCAAGGATCACTTTCAAGTCCGGGAACTGGGGGTCTGATGTGAGCCTGAGCTAAGGCTACCACATGTAGCACTTTCTAGTTAAATCGCGCATCGTACTGCTGAGCTGACGTCAGGGCGGGCTCTGAAAGACTGCATCGTTCAGGTGTGGCCCCAAGAACAATGATGTCCCAATTAGCTGTGTCCAACCACCCAGATAACGTCACATCATCACCAGGCTCTCTGACCTTCCCTCTCCTGCCCTCTTTCCTTTTAGCTTAGAAAGTGAAATAGGCTTCAGACAAAAAAAAGAAGCTTGCAGAATCTGACATCAATTTCTCAAAAGGAAAATGGCGTATTTTTTATTTTACAGAAAAAAATGCTATAGTTTAAAAACTATATTTGCTGTAGATATCATTATACTTTAGAGCATTTAAGAGTGGAACCATTTAACCCTTTCTAAATACCTAGAAATGTGTATGTGGGCTATTAAACATGGTGCTTCCTTCCTCTTTTGTTATTATGAATACATGTCGATCACAACAGAATCTATAAATGTCCAGTAAACATGATAATATATTACCCCAAATGGAAGTTATACTATAGCATAGATTCATGAACAATGCAGGAAGTAATTTGAGCATTATTGGAAATGGCATTCATCAGCATTGACAATGCTGTTTTACACTGGGCCTGCATTAGATATAGCAGAGAAACAACTCATGCATTGGAATCACCAGAGAATGAGTTGCTCAGAATAGAATTTTTTGGTTAAGTTTTACAACAGTATTTCCAAAAATTACCTCGCACCTTCAAGGTAACTCTAAAACTTTAAACTAAGATTATCATTTTTAAATGAAATTAAGAAAAATACTCTGTATAATGACTAAAGTTAGACAACTATAAAAGTAATCTATCCTCATTGACAATCTACATGTAGGTACTGAGGACTTTTGAAGACATCCAGATTGTATTCATGGCTCTCATTTATTCGTGGAGTTATTCATTCATCAAATATTCACTGAGCCCTTAATATGTTTCAGGCATTTGGTTAGGCATCTTATAAAAGAATGGCTATATTTTCCTTTCTAAAGTTCTAGCCTATCAATAGTGTTTCACGCAGTCTGCAGAAACACGGAGCTAATCCCAGGTGGAAAGCTATCAGGCAGGCTGGAAATACTAAGACAATGAATAAGAATTTATTAGTATATTTCCAAGACTGTTAGAAGAGCAAGGGCTTCTGCCTTTCAGTGCAATCATTCAGCTCACTTAGCTGGCAAAATAAGGATAGTAACCACGAGGTAACACTTACGTAGTATAAGCTCTATGCTAACTGCTTTATGTGCATTGGTTTACTTTATCTTCAAATTAGTCTTGCAAAGTTACAATTCTGGAGCTTGTAGACGTTAATTAATTTGCTCAAGATCACATGAAAAAGTCTGGAACCAGAATCTAAATCCAAGTCTTTTTGACTTCAAAGCCCATGACTTCTATACATAATGGAAAAACATTTACGTATTTATAATACTTTGATGATATTAGCCGTTAACCATCCTTTAACTCTTGCTCTGTGTTTCCCCCAACAACCTCTTCTGATTTACTTAGAATTTCCAGTAAATATTTTTCTTGCAGGAAGAAGATAGTCTACCAGTGATTTTGAATGGTTGATCCTCATGGATATTGCAAATTTAAAAAATTATAATCAAATGATTTTGCATCATGATTTATACTACCTCCTCTTATGAATTTGATTAACATGAGTTGGCCCCTCCAATACAAACATCACTTCTGAATACATTTAAATATGGAGTTTTTTTGGCCTATAGAACTCAAGACTACATCAGACCAAGGTATTTTTGGCATCTAAGCAAAATCTCTACTTTATCCTTTATATTCTCAGAAATAATGCAGTAGTTTCTTTCTTTCTAAATAACACACTCCTGAACAACCGATGGATCAAAGAAGAAATCAAAAGGGAAATAAAAAATATCTTAAGACAAACAAAAATGGAAACAAAACATACTAAAACTTATGGATGCTGCAAAAGCACTTCTAAGAGGGACGTTCATAGGGGTAAACACCTACATTTAAAAAAAGAAAGATATCAAATAAATAACCTAACTTTACATCTTAAGGAACCACGAAAGAGAAGAAAAAACTAAGCTGGCAGAAGAATGGAAATAATAAACATTAGACAGAAATAAAGAACAGGAAAAGCAACGGAAAAGATTAACAAAACTAAGAGTTGGTTCTTTCAAATGATGTTGACAAACCTTTAGCTAGACTAACCCAGAAAAAGAGAGAGGGCTCAAATAAAATTACAAACCAAAGAGAAGAGATTACAACTGATACCACAGAAATGCAAAGGATTCTAAGAGACTACTATGAACAATTACATGCCAACAAATTGGACAACCTGAGAGGAAATGGATAAATTCCTTGAGACATACAACTACCAAGACTGAATAAAGGAGTTATAGAAAAACTGAACAGATCAATAACAAGTAAAGAGATTGAACCAATAATCAAAAACCTTCCAACAAGGAAAATCCTAGGACGACATGATTGCACTGGTGATTTTTTATCAAACTTTTAAAGAAGAATTAATACAAGTCCTTCTCAAACTCTTCCAAAAAACTGAAGAAAGAACACACCCAAACTCATTTTATGAAGCCAGTATTACCCTAATATCAAAGCCAGATAAAGGCACTGCAAGAAAACTACAGACCAATATTTCTCATGAAGATAGATGCAAAAATTCTCAACACAATATTAGCAAACTGAATCCAGTATCACATTAAAAGGATCAGACACTAGGATCAAGTGGGATTCAGCCCTGCAATGCAACACCGGTTCAACATGTGCAAAACAATATACATGATACATCAAATTAACAAAATGAAGGATAAAAATCATATAATCATCTCAACAGATGGAGAAAAATTCAACATCTGACAAAATTCAATATCATTTCATGTTAAAAACTCTTAAAGTGCATTATAGAGGGAACTTAACTTCTATGTAACAGAGACCTGTGGTCTCTGTTACATATGACAGGCCCACAGCTAACATCATACTCAACAATGAAAGGCTGAGAGCTTTTCTCTAAGGGCAAGGACAAGAAAGGGTCCGTACGCTCACCATTCTTGTAACGTTGTACTGGAAAACCTAGCCAAAGCAATCAGGAAAAGAAATAAAGAAAGAAAGACATACAAGGCATCCAAACTGGAAAGAAAGAAGCAAAATTGTCTCTGTGTGTAGAAGACATGATCTTACACACAGAAAATCCTATAGACGCCACCAAAATACTATTAGGCCTAGTAAATAAATTCAGCAAAGTTGCAGGATACAAAAATTGATATATAAAATCAGTCGTGTTTCTATACACTAACAAAAATTTATCTGAAAGAGAATTAGAGAAAATAATCTTATTTATAATAACATCAAAATAATAATATATTTAGGAATAAGAAGTGAAAGATGTGTACACATTATACTATAAGACATTGATAACAGATATTGGAGAAGACACAAATACATAAGGTATATCAAAAGGTGCTTAGCATCACTAATCATCTGGGAAATGCACTTAAAAACCACAATGAAATATCACCTAACTCCTTCTAGAATGATTGTCATCAAAAAGATGAGTTGATAAGCATTTGTGATGGTGTGGATAAAAGGGAAGCCTTGTGCACTGCTGGAATTTAAGTTGGTTCCACCATTATAGAAAACATTATGGAGGTTCATCAAAAATTTTAAAATAGAAGTACCATATATTCTACTAGTTCTACTTCTGGTTATATATCCAAAAGAAATAAGATCAGTATCTTGAAGATATATCTGCACTCTGATGTTTATTTCAGCATTACTCACAATAGCCAAGGTATGGACACAACTTAAGTGTCCATCGACAGGTGAATGGATACAGAAATTGTTTTATACATATATATAAAATGCAACATTATCCAGTCATAAACAGAAGAAAATCCTTCCATTTGGAACAACGTGGGTGGACCTTGAGGAAGTGAGATAAGTCAGACAGAAAAGGACAAACACCATATGATCTCACTTACGTGTGGAATCTAAAATAACTGAATTCAGAGAAAGAGAGAGTAGACTGGCTACCAAGGGTGGGAGGAGAGATGGATGGTGGTGGCCAAAAGTTACAAACTTCCAATTTTAAGATAAGTAAGTTCTGCGTGTGTCCTGTATAACACAGTGATATGTTAACAATACTGTGTTGTATATTTCAAAGTTGCTAAGAGAGTAAATCTTCAAAGTTCTCATCACAAACAAAAACTGTAACTACTTTGAGGTGATAGATGTGTTCACTAATCCTATTGTGGTAATCACTTCCGTATATACTTCTATCAAATCATTTCACTGTACACCTTAAACTTACACAATATTACATGTCAATTATATCTCAATAAAGCTGGAATAAAAAGAAAAGCAAAAGAAAAGAAATCATGAACTACAGTGTGGCATTTATGTAACGGATAATGTCCTTCAATGCTGCACGTCAATACATTTTTGCAGAAGTGAGTCTTCTCAACTTAATGGCTGTTTAACTGATGGCTGTTTTATTGGAAACTCTAATACATTAGAAAGCCTTGAATCTGGAAAAAAGTAAATCATATTCCTGTGTACAATATGCATAAATATATGCATATACACAGAGAGCTGGGTATAAATACGTCATTTTACTTACACAGGAAAATGACTCAGATGCTCTGAGTGTAAACAAATCAAGGAGCTAAGTACATTAAATACTCTGGAAAATTACACTATCATGTTTGGGCAACTAACTTTAATTTGTGTGCAGAATTAGGATTCACTGCTTGACTTTGGAAAATTTAAGCAAAAAAAAAAAAAATCCAGGAAAAAACACCTGCCTTGTACTCGTCAGTCCAAGTGGAGGAGTACAGCTTTTTTTAATCAGTAAGCTAATCATTTCCAAGAACTCTTCAATCTTCTGCATTAATTTCCTAGGGCTTCCATAGTAAATACCACAACTGGGTAGCTTAAAACAACAGAAATTTATTCTAACGGTTCTGAAGACTAGAAGTATGAAGTCAAATCGGTGGGCCACGCTCTCTCTAAGGCTCTAGTGAAGAACCCTCAATGCCATTTTCTAGCTCCTGCTGAGTGCCAGCAACTCATGGCATTCCTTGGTTTATAGACGCATCACTCCAATCTGTTTCTATCTTCAAAATACCTTACGTGTCTGTGTGTCTCCAAATCGCTTACAAAAACACTAGTCTTTGGATTTAGGACCCACCCTAAACCACAAAGCCCTCATCTTAACTCATTACATTTGCAAAGATCTTATTTCCAAATAAGGTCACATTCTGAGGTTCTGGGTACACAGGGATTTGGGGAGGTGACTATCCAACCAGAATAAGTCCCCATCCTGTTTGGGGCATGTTCAAACTTAGTTTCCCACTTTTTCACCCCATACAATGAACACTTTAACTGATGAAGCAGGTCGTGGGTAGCATTTCACTCTGGAGCGGCCCCCACAGGATGGACCTCAGTAGTGATGTGGTGCTGAGTGTCAGTCTTTGCCTCTCAAGACACACTCACTTCAGCTAAGAATCAATTTATTTTGGAAACTGGAATGCAGCATTTCCCCAACTTTGTACTTATCGAGAGATGCTTTCATTTTGTTTCTTCTTGGGCCCCCGTTTTAAAAAATATTTTGTCTATCAAAGAAATTGTAATTATTACGTCATTAATTCAATTTCTCATGAAATTAATTAGAGACCATTTAATAGAATTCCTTATAAACCAGGAAAGTTGACATTTAGCCTATGTAGATTTGCCATAAAATCATGGATACGTTCATGCTTTCAGTTAGGCATTTTGAAATTCTGGAGATAATCAACATGCCATTATGGCTACATCTGTTCACTTCCAAGGTATGAATCACTGTTTGAAGGATTAGTGATGAACATGGAAGACGTGTGAAAATGTCTTAAATTTTCCATCTACTTTAAATGGAAGGAATTAACTGAAATACAATTCACTTCTTATCATCTGATCTTAATGAATATTACATAGTTAAGGATTACTGCGAAGTAACAACATGTTAGATACAAATTAGATGTGGAAAAGCTTTACTTTTCTACAGATTTGAGATGAGAAGATGGGAGGGGTGAATGGAGGAAGGGTGCATGGAGCTCAAAAAGCCACTGAAAAAATGTAATAACAAAGAATTATAAAATATTACCTCTTTAATAAAACAAGAGGATAGATAGTTCATAGTTTACATTTGTCTAGACATTTTGATTTAGAATAGATGTATTCTCTCTACAGTTTTTGACAATGTCAACGTGCTCCGTGTAAAAGGCAGGTATTATTTACCGTAATTTCACAGATGGGAAGACTGAAGCTTTCCGGGGTGCAGACTCTCACCCCTCTGCCGGCCGAAGAGTACCCGGCAGAACTGAAATTCCAGCCAGTATCGTGAGAATCCATATAGTTCTGTTCCTTCCTTAGCCAGTTACCTCTTGGCTCTTAGCAATTCCTAACGCATTGTCCAGCACACTTTGAACAATGCTGCAGGGTCAAATCGGAGCACAGGGCTAAAATTCAGAAAAATCTAGGTTTCCATTTCAGTGGCTGTCTCCTGACCTTTGACACCTATAAACCGATGCAATAATATTTTCCCTACTTCTCTTGAGGGTTGAGAGAAGGAAGCAGACACAGAAACAGGAAACAAGGAGAAGACACCTTGTGGGTGGGTAAAGAAGACAGTGGGTGAACGGGAGTGACGACTTTGAGATTCCCGAAAGGAACAGCTTGTGATTGCGTTTCCTGAGAGTGTCCTGGTTCCCTTAACAATCAACCCACCCTTTTTAACTTTGGTTAAATAGCTTTTGTTGGTTTTTTGTTTCATACGCTCAACATATCCAGCTCCAAAGACACCAAAGTTTCTCGTCTAGCAGGGAAGACTGACATAAAACAAGGAATTTTTCCAAAGCACAGTAAGAGTAGGAGAGGCACCCCAAAAGAATCCTGTGTTAAGATGCTGTTGTTCATTTGTCTTTCAGCACAATTTACTTCCAGATCCACTCAGAATCAGTATTCAACAGGCGTCCTGAACTGTGTGAGCAGGGGCTTCCTGTGAGGTCAAGGTGCTTGGAAGAGAAGGGCATGAAACAGAAGGCTAGTTTTAATTCCTTCCCAATTCAGCAGAGTTGGAAGCGACTGGTTGCCCCTCTCCCCAAGCCTCCAGTGTCCTCTCTTGTTTACTCCCTTTGTACATGAAGTCTTGCCATAGGCTTTCACTTGGAAGATATTTAGGAGAGTTAAAAATAAATCCTTCCCTTTCAAGTTTTTCAAACCTCTTTTAGTTTAAAAGGAAGGAAGCAGGGCTGGTATACACCACACTAGCGTAAAGGTGAAACGCACTTAAAATATAACATGATAGTTTTTATCACCAGGCATGTCGTCAAAATGCTCTTGCCCTGGAATTTAGATGTGATGAAGCACTGTGGATGGATGAAACCCATCTGCACAAAGGGCAATGGACTGAATGGTTTTGAATCAAGGCTCTCTTGCCAACAATAAAAAAATGACATTTTTACGTGAGGCATAAAACAACTAACAAATGAAGCTATAATCATGGGATTATTAGCAAATAAACTTCTCTGGACTTACAGAGCCATGGATCTGTTGGGAAACATTCACGTGGTAAAGTAAAAAAAAAAAAGTTCTATGAATTTATATAAAATTCCGTATCGCGATGAATGATTTATTACAACTTTATTTGTATTAACCCAGATGGTGCGCAATTTGGATATGTAACCCTGCACAAGAGAAATGCTTTATAAATGCCACACATCTCTGTGAGGCGGCAGTGACCGCGTGCCAGGGGGACAGCGACTCCAGAAGGTCCCCGCCAGCACGAATAAAGAAGGAAATGGAATCTTACTTGCTGGAGTAAAGAAACCACACTGTAAACAATAACAACAATCAAGCAATCAGAGAAGCAATTAAGGAGGAAGGATTCATTCTAAACAGCCGACCTATAAAACGTGACCATTACATCTCGCCCAGGCAAAAGGAAACTTTGAAACGATCATCCTCAAAGTTTCTGCTTTAAAAGCCTCTTTATAACCAGTTGTCTTTCAATTATTTATTACCAAAAAATACCAGAGCGATTTAATTTCTTTGTTGGTATCTTAACTGTCTTTCAACTTTGGTGCTGGAGAAACTATTCTGGGCTATTCAGTTTTGAATTCTTACCCATAAAGCTACAGATGTTGAATGAAAGGACCCATTTCCTAGGTCCTTTATGTTTTTTTAAAGAACTATGCCTAGAGCCTTAAGGTGCCTGTGGACTCCTGTGAATGAAGCTGTTAAAGACTCAAGTAAAGCACATTTTGGTTACACACTATTGTCTTGCACAGCAAAAGACCGCTTTGCACACATGAGCCATTATCTGCTACCCCAGTGGATTGTGTTACCACCCATGACCTTTCTAATCCATTTAAGCAATGCTAAGGCTTTTCAAAACTTCTCATGTACTTCCACAAGCAACTCAAAAGATGTAGGAACCAGGCACTAAACTCCCTTCCTGAAAGAAAACATTTCTAATTTTTTCCTTAAGGATAATGATTTGAAAAATATCAGATGTTAGACCACAGAAATAACTTTTATTTTGGAGGGCTATTTCGTTGATAGGGACTTCAAGTAAGGCCTAACATGCAAAATAACACAACTCGTAAAGTTGTGTTACAGAATTCAGTAAGTCTATAATTAAGAAATCCTTTATGTTTTTAAGCTTGATGTTTGACATATTCAAAGCTGTGGTAACCTAGGGAAAAGCATATACTACGTCATAACTATTCATATGATGTCTACATATATGATGTTTACAGAGAATCATAAAGTGGAAATAAGTACATCTAAGGGTATAGTTACACATGTTCACTAACAGAGAGACATATGTAGGGAACAATGCTGAATCCTGGAATCTAATCTAACTCTTGCTTTGTACTTAGAGAACGCTCTGGATAACTTCTCTCAGTTTACCTCTGCCAAACCCAGCCCCAGCTAGCATGGTGCCTACATGTCAGATAACAGGCAGTGGGAAGGGGTTCTTCAGAATTATGGGTATTTCTCCCTGTTCCTGCTCAAACCATATACAGGTTTTGTGTGAGTATGTTTTCACTTCTCTTGAGCTAATACTTGTGGGGCAGGGTGCTGAGTCATGGCAATTGTATAATTAAGCTTATTAGAAACTGACAAGTCTGCTTTCCAAAGCTGAACCATTTTTCATTCCTACCAGCAATGCCTAAGTGCTACAATTTGTTGCTCTTTTAAAAAAAAAACTTCTTTAGGCCATTCGGGTTTACTTGCCATTCCACACATGCTGTAGAACAGACTTGCTGAGATATACAAAATAATCTTCAGGGATTTTCAGTGGGATTGAATTAACTCTGTACATCGATTGAGACAGGATTGATATTGATAATAATATTGCTATTGAATTTTTCATTCCATGGATACAGTATGTATCTTTGAAACTCTAGGTTAAGAATGCCTCAGAGAAGTAAAAAGAACACAGGGAAAAGGAACTTTTCATTAGACATTTATTGCCCTACAAGTATTTGAAATTAATTGGCTGGAGTTGCTAGTTCCACATCTGATTTGAAAATCAGTAAGGACACCATCAAAAGGTCTAAATCACTAGGGTTTTGTGGCATTAAGTAAAACACTAAGAGACCTATAAAAACTCCTTGAACTAATTAATGAGTTTAGAAAGGTCACAGGACATAAGTAAACACACAACAATCAATCATATTTCTACACACTAGTAATAAACAGTTGGAATGTAAATTTAACAGACTGTACTGCACACAGGAGCACCAACCTTTGAAATGCTTACCTATATATCACAAACTATGTACAGAAATTACACTGAAAACAAAAAAAATCTCTGATGACGATGTAGACCAGCTCCACAATTTGTTGAATTTGCACTGAGTCTTTATTTAAATGAGAGACATTATATTTCTATGACATTAATCAGACTTATTTGCAAAAGTCACTTAAAATTAAATCCTTTGACACTGATACTAGGAAGAGAAAAGGCAGGGGCACATGGAAATAAATGGACTGTTGAATGAGGACAAACGCTATTTATTCTGAACTTGTTATAGCAAAGGAGTCACCACGATCACTTGAATTTGGCAGAGAGAGAAGTAGTGAAGTCTTACAGTGAAAACAGGGAAGGCTTTAGGTATGTTCCGATTGGAGGCTGTTGACCTGGGGAAGCTGGAGGCTGGGCTTACTTGAAACAGAGCGTCCTATGTGACTGGTTTGGGGAGCATCCTTGGCTTTCTCTTGTTGGTGCTGAGTCAGAAGCAAGGGCAAGAAAAACAGGGAAGCTAGTAGTCATTGCCTACATCCTGACTGCTGTGGGCCCACTGCTGAGAGATTGTTGTTTGGTTTCCTGGTCTGATCACTGGAGAGGTTGTGAGTTATTGTTCTATTGTTATATATGGTCTAGCCGTTGTCCATGTGTACATTCAACTTCTGGGAAGGCATTCTGGGGAGAAGACACTGGAAATACTCTAGCCATATGAATAATTCCCAGCCAGCTAAAGGTGCAGGGAAAGAATCGTCAATGCATAAGGTACAGCATGTGCAGAAACAGAGACTCCCGTCTATGTCTTGAAGGACTGTAAGCCCCACACACTATACAAATGGTGCAGTGGTGACATTGCATAGTATATGCATTATACAATTTTAACCAAATCTGTATTTTATTAGTATAAAGCACCCGTATTTCCACATTTTTCTCTGTATTTTCCTTATTCTGAGATTGAGATTGCTGCCAGGCACGTCTCCATCCTATCTTTATCCCCTCCACACATGGTTGATACTCTTACATGCTAACAATACTGTCATTCATTTGCATTCATATAAATCTTCGCTCCGCTCCCCACACCAGGGCTATTTTGTCCACACAAAGCTAGCTCAACTGTCAAATTCTGAAAGACCCATCAAATGCTCATCATGTTCTCTGTAGCTTTCCTTTCTGGAATTAGGCGGACAATAATCAGTTCCATTGTACATCATCAAAAGCAAAATTTAATACCAAATTATGTGCCATTCTCTACAACGAGGGGCGGTTATGAAAAATGCTGGTTGGAAGAATTAGTTATGGTGAAAGGGTAGAATGCTCATCATTTGGAGTGTTTCACAGTTGCATTGCTTTTTTGCTACAGCTTTTGAGCCTTTTCCACTTTGATTTCTTCCCATGGCTGGTTAACCTTTAACTTTTGAACCCCCTGTGACTCTTAAATTTTTTGCAGATTCTAATGATCTATTTAAAGTATGGGATAAGTAAATCAATAAAATGGCTTTCATCTTAAAGAGCAGAGAAAATTATGTCCCACCATTACATGAAATTTGAAAGGTACTTTTTTTTTTTTTAACAAAACCCGTGTCACCCAAAGAGAGCAGTATCTTCTATCTCTTCTAGTCCAGTTTACTTTGGCTCAGAGATAAATGGATAACTGAGATATTATGCCTTTTAAACTTCTTGTTGTGACTATTAAAACAACAGCAGCATAAACTTTCATCAGGCCAAGACAACTGACATTACTCACACTGCAATTATTTGCTTATGTATCTGTGTCATAATTCTATTCTAAAGGACAAGCATGTCTTGTGTTCATTGCTGTGTGCCCAGAATCCAGGACAGGGTACAGAAAAGACAATGAATAAATGCTTGCGGCATAAATGAGTAAGCTAAAGCTGTTTTCCTCACCGTTGGATCCCAACACCCACTCCTTTCTTTTATTCAGTCATTACTTGTGCTTTATTTAGTCCACTGTCTTTTTCCAAATAGTCTCTTCTTCTTCCAAATGCTGTCTCTTTTATTCAGACTCTCAATGCTTTGTTCCTGTGCTAATCAACAATCTTCCATCCAGCTTCTCAGTACCTCCCCACATGAGGGTACCCTCTACACTGCCCCAATTCTCTCACTCTGATGGAAACGTGACCTTGTCATCCCCAGCCTTAAAACTTTTCAAAATTTCCCCATGGCCCAAACGGTGAACGTGCTTATCAGTGGATAAATGCATAAAAAAAAATGTGATACACACACACATGAACCCCCCCCACCACCAAAAAAACAGTGTTATTCAGCATTAAAAAGTAGGAAATCCTGCCATTTGTGACAACATGGATAAACCTGGAAGGCATTATTCTCAGTAAATTAACTAGACAGAGAAAGACAAATACTGCATGGTATCACTTATATGTGGGGAAAAAAGCTGAACTCATAGAAACAGAGTTGAATGGTGGTTGCCAGGAGCTGGGGGGGGGAATTGAAAGAGGTTGCTCAGAGGGTACACACTTCCAGTTATAAGATCAGTAAGGTCTGAGGTCACAATGTATAACATGGTGACTACAGTTGATAATACTGTACTGTATAATTAAAATTTTCTAAGAGAGTAGAACTTAACTGCTCTTATCAAAAAAGAAAAAAAGGGAAATATATGAGGTGATGGATGTATTAGTTAACGGGATTGTGTAAATCCTTTCATAATGTATATGTATATTAAATCACATCTTATACTTTAAATACATTACGATTTTGTCAATTATATCTAAATAAAACTAAAAAAAGAAAACATGATTCAACTATACACTGTCTGTAAGAAATTTACTTCAAGTATAACCATTCAGGCAGAGTGAAAGTAAAAGGATGAAAAAGATATACCATGCAAACTTCAATCAAAAGAAACTAGAAGTGGCTTTACCAATTAAAAAAAGAAGGAGACTTCAGAGGAAAGTGAATTACCAGAGAAACAAAAGGACATAACATAATGATAAAGGATCAATCCTTCAAGAAGACATGCAATCTAAATGTATGCGCACCAAACAACAGAGCCACAAAATACGTGAGGCAAAAATTGATAGAACCGAAAGGCACAATTGACAAATCCACAATTACAGTTGGAGACTTTAATTTCTCTCTCTCAACTTTGATAGAAAAAAAGACAGACAAAATCAGCAAGAATATAAAAGAACTCAACACCACCATCAACCTACAGTATCTACTTGGCATGTGTAGAATATTCCACCCAAGAATAGCAGACTGCACGTCCTCGTCAGTCATCCACGGAACATGTGCCAATGGAGACCACATCCTGAATCATAAGCAACCTGAACAAACTTAAAATAACTGAAATCATATGGCACATTCTGCAATCACGGTAGAACCAAACTAGAAATCAGTAAGAGAAAGATAACAAGAATATTTCCAAACACTTAAAAACAAGACAGTGCACATCAAGAATCCATGGGTCAAAGAGGAAGTCGCAAGAGAAGGTGAAAAATACATTAGGTAGAATAAAGATGAAAATACAACATATCAAAATGTGTAGGACACAGCAAAAGCAGTGCTGAGAAGGAAATTTACAGCAAAAATCTACCTAGGAGAACGAAAAGAAGGAAATTCTCAAATAAATAATTCAAGCTCCTACTTCAAGAACCTAAAAAAAGTGCAAAATAAACTAAAAAAAAGGGCAGAGGGAAGGAGATAAAGATAACATTAGAAATCAATGAACTTAAAAATAAAAACTATAAAACCAACAATGATGCAAAGAGCTGATTCTTTGAAAAGATTCCTAAAATATTGACAAAACATCTAGCAAGACTGACAAAGACAAATGAGAGAAGGCACAAATTAATAATATCAAGGAGGAAGCAGGAGATACCACTAGAGACTTTGTAGACATCAAAAGAATAATAAAGAAATGTTATTATAAAAATTAAGAAACAGAAACCTCAGTTAAACAGAGTGGGGAGACCAGACGGGGGAGCTCTCATGACCTGCAACCACAGCAGAGTCCAACAGGAGGAATAAAATCTCCTCTTCTTTCCTGGCAAGGACTCAGCCAATGAAGTCATGGACTTTTTTTTTTTTTTACGATAGCCTTTGGACTTCCTTTTCCTCTCTATGACAGTGTTTTCCTTTGTCTGTGCAGGAACTTGCATGTGGCTTGCCATGGTTGCAGACTCTGAATTTTGCAATTCTCTAATGACTGAATAAATCCATCTTTGCTGGAGAGATATCTATCTGGCAGTTTATTTATTTCAGGTCAACACTAAGGAGAACTGTACTAGCATAAATTTCACAATGTAGATGAAATGGACCAATTCCTCAAAACACACAAACTACCACAACTCATCCAATAAGAAGCAAATTATATAAATAGCCTTATACTACTAAGGAAATTGAATTATTTTAAAACTCCCCCAAAATAAATCTCCAGGCTCAGAAGGTTTCAGTGGAGAATTCTACCACAGAAGAATTAACACAATTCTATCCTTTCCAGGAAGTAGAAGAGGGGAGATGCTTTTCAATTCATTTTACGAAGCTAGTGTTAATCTGACACCAAAACCAGAAAAAACAGTACCATAAATGCATAAATAAATATGAAGAAAACTAAAGGCCAATATCCCCCATGAATATAGGCACAGAAACAGAATTCAGCAATACTAGAAAAGAACTATGTACCACGATCAAGTGGGGGTTATTTTGGGGCTTGCTCAGTATTTGAAAAATTTAATATAATCCACTATTAATGGACTAAAAAAGAGAAATCACATGATGATATAAAAAACTCACATGGAAAAAGCACTTGACAAATTCAACATGCTTTAGGCTGTTGTAAGGACTAAACGAGTGGTTATGTAACAATTATTGCCAGAACAGTGTCTACCCTAAAATTAATACTCAATGAACGTTGGTCATTGTTGCTTTTATCCATCTCCCAGAATAAGTGTTTCCAGGGAAACAGTCTCATTTTCAAGGACTACAGTCAGCTGGGGTTTCTCATCAGCTCCTCTCCTGAAGCAATTCTGGGCCCAGGGGAGCTTCAGGGTCATATCCTTTAGCCAAAATGGGGTCATCTTAGAATGTGTCCCTATCTGGAATGGAGTGAAAGGATGGTTCCAGAGCAGAGGGCTCCTTTCCCCTTTACACGGGTTTGATCCAGAAAGTTGAATTATTCTGTGAAGGGCTGTAGATGTCAAGGAATGAGTACCACTGTGCCAAGCAAGATCGCAGTATTACCGCATGCCTACAGGGCATTTGTTGTTAACTGTGTCTTCCAGCAGTGCCCAAAGCTACAGGCATAGGAGCCGGGAAGAAGTCCTGTTTCTCTTTCGACATTTAATCCAAAATCAAATCTGCTAACAGTTAACAAATAGAAATATAATTTGAAAGCCGTGGCAAGGCTGAGATCCAATACTGTGCTGCAAAGATGGTGTATGTTAGAAAATTTCAAATACAAAGATAATTCAGTTAAATGACAACCTCGTTCCTGCCTCTTAAGATTTTCCTGACCCATATTGGAAACTTAACAGTTTTTCATGAAACACAAGGCTCTATTTTGAATAAGTTCATCACTTGGACTATCCCGAGTTAAGAGTGAGAGAAACCTAAAAAGAATGAGCTAGCTCTTTTTTTACAACCGGGATCCTTGTCACTGGGAAATTTACCCTCCCAATGTGCTGCTTCTTCCTGAGAGCCTTGGCTTGGTTTTCTATCATCTCAAGCAAGACGTGTATTTTGTGGAACTGTGACATTTTGTCAATTAGATCTGGAGAGATCAAGATTAAATATTATTGTCTGATAAAGATTAGTATCCCACGTGCATTATTCATGATAGAGTCTCTTTTCCAAACATGATGGCAAAGCTTAAGCTCAACGTTAAAAAAAAAAGAAAAAGGACTATAATACAAACATCAAAAACAGATCATTATCTGAATTCACCAGTTGTTATTTCCTCTTTTTTTTGGACTAATCTGCACCCATAGAGGAGGGAAGAAAAAGAGGAAAGGTTAAGTGATAGCTGAGAATATATTTATAAGTTTATATTTTTCTTTAATTAGGATACGTTTATTTTTCAGATTGAAAAATGACTCCTTGATGAAATTTGGGAAGTAAATAACTGTAAAGAATAAAATAAAAATCAGTTTTAGTTTTTTGATCCAGAGAGATTTGTTGTTGGCATGTTAGTCACACACACACACACACACACACACACACACACAGTTTTGGTATCCTGATTAGTTCATGTATTGTTATATCCTCATTCAATTATGAACGTTTCCCATGACCCCGATGTAGATTTCAGCAGCATGAATTCAACTGAATGCATAATATTAAGTCATAAGGAACACATTATTTTATTTTGACCTTTCTCACATTATTATTATTTAGGGTGTTTCATTGTTTCACTATTACAAATAACTGCGATAAATATCATTGCACATAATAAATTCCTAGAAGAGGTATTGTTGGGCCAAAATTATAAGTCTTAAGGGCTTTTGGTCCTTAATTTGCTTTCTTCAAGGTTTATCACTTTACACTAGCACCAACCATACGTGAAAGTAAACATTGCACTCTGCCATCTTCAACACTGAGAATTATTAAGGTAAGAAGAAAAATAGACCAATTTTATACCTGAAAAACAATCTCTCATTATTGTTTAAATAGGCAATTTTTATAACTTTAGCAAAATTGGACACGTTTTCAGTGAGCTTAGCAACTTTCTTTTTAACATTTTTTATTAAGTTATAATCATTTTACAAAGTTATGTCAAATTCCAGTGTAGAGCACAATTTTTCAGTTATACATGAACATATATATATTCATTGTCGCATTTTTTTGTCTGTGAGGTACCACAAGATCTTGTATATATTTCCCTGTGCTATAAAGTATAATCTTGTTTATCTATTCTACATTTTGAAATCCCAGTCTGTCCCTTCCCAACCCCTGCCCCCTTGGCAACCACAAGTTTGTATTCTACGTCTATAAGTCTATTTCTGTTTTGTATTTCTGTTTTGTTTTGTTTTGTTTTGTTTTGTTTTTTAGATTCCACATATGAGTGATCTCATATGGTGTTTACTCTTTCAGGCTTACTTCACTTAGAATGACATTCTCCAGGAGCATCCATGTTGGTGCAAATGGTGTTATGCTGTTGGTTTTTATGGCTGAGTAGTATTCCATTGTATAAATATACCACTTCTTCTTTATTCAGTCATCTGTTGATAGACATATAGGCTAATTCCTTGTCTTGGCTATTGTAAAGAGTGCTGCTATGAACTTTGGAGTGCACGTGTCATCCTGAAGTAGGGTTCCTTCTGGATATATGCCCAGGAGTGGGATTCCTGGGTCATTTGGTAAGTCTATTCCTAGTCTTTTGAGGAATCTCCATACTATTTTCCACAGTGGCTGCACAAAACTGCATTCCCACCAGCTGTGTAGGAGGGTTCCCCTTTCTCCACTCCCTCTCCGGCATTTGTCATTTGTGGACTTTTGAATGACGGCCATTCTGACTGGTGTGAGGTGATACCTCATTGTAGCTGTGACTGGCATTTCTCTGATAATTAGTGATATTGAGCATTTTTTCATGTGCCTATTGATCATTTGTATGTCTTCCTTGGAGAATTGGTTGTTTAGGTCTTTTGCCCACTTTTGGATTGGGTTGTTTGTTTTTTTGTTATTAAGTCATATGAGCTGGTTATATATTCTGGTGATCAAGCCTTTGTTGGTTTCATTTGCAAAAATTTTCTCGCATTCCGTAGATTGTCTTTTTGTTTTACTTATGGTTTCCTTTGCTGTGCAGAAGCTTGTAAGTTTCATTAGGTCCCATTTGTTTCTTCTTGTTTTTATTTCTATTGCTTGGGTAGACTGCCCTAGGAGAACATTTTTGAGATGTATGTCAGATAATGTTTTGCCTGTATTTTCTTCTAGGAGGTTTATTGTATCTTGTCTTATGTTTAAGTCTTTGATCCATTTTGAGTTGATTTTTGTGTATGGTGTAAGGGAGTATTCTAGCTTCACTGATTTACATGCTGCTGTCCAGTTTTCCCAACACCATTTGCTGAAGAGACTGTCTTTATTCCATTGTATATTCTTGCCTCCTTTGTTGAAGATTAGTTACTTATAAATTTATTTTTTCATTCATATGATGCTCTATTTTGCCCCTATGTTTTAATAAATTTTTAAAAACAAATTTTAAGATCTCTTTACATATTAAATTAACTCTTTGCCGTATTTATTAAAAATTATCTCACTTTGTTTTTTCTTTCAATATATCTATTACATACATATTATCTGCAAACATGGATTTTTTTTTATATAGACAAGCCATTGACACTTTAATTTGTTATTTCTGTCAGTAATTTAAGCTAGGAAGTCCTTACATGAAAACATTCACCATTTTTTAAACTTCAGGTTGTTTTACAGTTTCATTTTTTACACTGAACTAGAATTTACTCGGATTATTGTATGAGATAGAGATCTTTACTTCTGAATAGTTGCGCAATTTTCCGGAACCATAATAATCATTTATTTTGCCACTGATTTGTTAAATCACTTTTATCTTAAAATAAAGTCTTACATAGGCCAGCACAGAGTTCAAGATTCTTTTGTTCTATTTATTCTAGTTATTCTTGGATTGGCATGTCCTGGTTTTGAAAGTAACTGGAGAGAGAAAAATATTTTCTAATCTTGTAATCTTGGTGTCACTTATAAATGTGCTGTTTAATAATAAAAATATACATGGCTAGAGGGGTGCTTCATTGGAAATATCTAAACCTGATAGCAGTGACCCACAGCTCTCATAAGTCATCCACTTCCTCCCATCCTGTCCCAGGTGAGGGTGCCTGGATGTATGGGTCTCAGCCTTGGGTGCACATTAAAATCATCTGGAAAGCTGAAACCGTCCAGATGACTGGGCCAAGTCGGCCAAGAAAGTGTACTGTGAAAATATGGTCCCCAATTCTTTTTCCTATTTTTTTTAATTGAAGTACAGTCAAGTACAATGTGTCAATTTCTGGTGTACAGCACAATGTCCCAATAATGCATAAACATACATATATTCATTTTCATATTTTTTCATTAGAGGTTATTATAAGATATTGAACATAGCTCCCTGTGCTACACAGAAGAAACTTTTTAAAATCTATTTTTATATATAGTGGTTAACATTTATAAGTCTCACAATCCCAAAATTTATCCCTTCCCACCCTTTTTCCCTGGTAACCATAAGATTGTTTACTATGTGTGCAAGTCTTTTTCTGTTTTGTAGATGAGTTCATAGCGCCCTTTTTTTTTTTTAAGATTTCACATATGAGTGATATCACATGGTATTTTTCTTTCTTATGTTTTAATATAAATTGATGCCGGTTTTATAAAATAAATTGGGTAGTTGTCCCAATTTTTTTTCATGCTGTGGAACTTCTTGATAAGCCTGAGAACTAAAAAAGGTGCAACAAATCATTTATAATTAGTCTTGGAATCTTTTATGGAGGTATTTATTTGATGCATATAAATTTGTTCCATGATTAATTTTTTATGCATTCTTTAGTTGGTTTGCTTATTCAACAAGTAAGTATTGAGCACATGTCATGTACCAGATATGATACTAGTAGGTACTGATGACAAAATCATCAACAGACAAGAGATATCTTCTGCCCTCCTGGAGTATATTATCTAGTGCAGAGACACACAGAGATCCAAATACAACAAATATGTATAAAACTGCAGTTCAAACAGTGCAATGCTAGGAAAAGCCAGGAGTTTGGTAGGAGGCAGGCAGATCAGAGAATGATCAACTGAGAAGCTGAAATGTGAGCTGGGGTATAAGTTATGAGATGTTGATTAGAGAAGGGGAGGACGAGTGGGAACATTTCACCCAAGAAAATAAGCATATTCAAGAGTCCTGTGGTGGAAGGAAGCAGAGTGATGGAAGGGACTGAGAGGAGGCCTGTGTGAGAAACAGATGGGGTCCAGACAATTCGGGGCACCATGGACTACCTTACCAATTGCTGTCTTTATCCTAAGAGCAAATGTATTAAAAATGTTAAGGGCAAACCAACAAGTTTGTTCTGTAATTAGATTTGCCTTTCTGCAGTGTGAAGAACAGTATAAGGATGCTGGTTTGCAGAGTAAGTGTAAATAAACTAGTTGGACAGCTACTGATATAATCTGGGGATGATGCTAGTAATTTGGACTAGATCAAGAGTCTACAAGCCAGACCACAGGCCAAATTTGGCCCCCCACTTGTTTTTGTCAACAAAGTTTTATAGAAACATAGCCAAGCTCATTAACTTAGTACCTATGGCTGCTTTCCCATTACAATGACAAAAGCAAGTCATTGCAATAAAAGATAAATGGCTTCCATCAGTCTGTTCTCTGTATCTATGAGCTTGGTGTTTTGCTTTGTTTGGTTTGGTTTTTAAATTCTACGTATAAATGAGATCATATGGTATTTGTCTTTCTCTGTCTAGATTACTTCACTTAGCATTGCACCCTCTGGGTCCATCCATGTTGTCACAAATGGCAAGGGGTCTTTTTTTTTTTTTTTTGGTATAGCTGAATATTCTGTGGATTGTCTTCCTGGTGATCTGAACTAATCAAACACACAAACAGTTACAATCTCTAACAGTCACTGCTACCCAAATTTTACACGTTTTAGCATTAACTGTTGGCTTGTTACATGTTGAAAATGCACCTCTCAGGAATCAATGTGTGCCTTCCTGTTTTGTTCTATTTCCTGCCTTGAAGTTTCTGTGCATTTTGATGCCCGAGTGGATATAGAAAGAAATAAGGATGTGCATGGCATGGGAGAAGTGAAGTGGGGAGGACTCGGCAGTGCTTTGGGCTCCTTCAAACTGCAAACTATTACATGTAAAATAAGCTACAAGGATCTATTGTACAACATGGAGAATATAGCCAATATTTTATAATAACTATAAATGGAATATAACATTTAAAGTTGTGAATTACTATACCTGTAACATATACTATTGTACATCAATGGCACTGCAATTAATTAATTTTTTAAAAAATTTTAAAAATACATCATCTGTAACAGGACAGTATACACTACCAAGTTTTCTAAATGGTCCAAATATTGAAGAGGGGAGGGGTGGGTAGTTGGTGGGGGAAGGGAGTGGGGCAGAGGTCCTGTCTTTATATCTATTTTGACTGTTAAATCTGCTGTGACAGAAAAAGATACATTAGCCACTGACCATGGTCCTCATAGTTGGAATTAAGATGCCTAGTTCCAGATGTAGGACATAGCTTTTCTATCTCTTCATATCATTGTCATATTCTTCCCTGATTTTTTTTTTTCATTTCCCTCAATACAGATTAAGGGAAGAATTATCTGCCAGCCACTGCACTGCACTGGAAGCCAGACAATGGCTTTCTTCTCTGGTAGATTCCTGACTCCGAAATGACCCTCTAAAAGATCTGCTTGCCTCGGTTTTATTTCTGTATATATTACACATTTTGCTTATCATAAGCCAGGAATGCATGATCCAAAAGTCATAGTATAAAATAACAAAAGGCCCCAAAGTGGCAAAATGAACTCGATCTTAAGACCCTGTAGTTTCCTCTCCTTTAAAAACCAGGACACTGAAATTACCATGACAAGCTTCCACAGAGGAATTGGAACTAACACCTCACTCATTTTTACTTGGCCGTGACATTTTTATGGTTCCCTGTCTACCCTCAAAGCAGTAACTCTGCCATCTGCGAGCTCCCTAAGTTCACTCTTGCCCTATTACAGTGGTTAATGGTAGGTGAATGTGAGATCATTTTTACCTCTCTTCTTTTTAAAATTAGCAATCAGAGTTGCTACAACCCGAGTCACAGATAAAGTTGTGCAAAATTAACTACGTCCTGAAAGTTTCTCCATCATCTTTAAATACCAATTATTATGTGACTGACCAGTAAAGTTAACACTATCATTTCACAATATTGGCACGTTAGAGATTTACCTCCTAAAAATCATTAAGATATCGCTTTCTCAGGAAAATTACGGCATTTTCCCAACATGCAAGCATGAGGGAAGGCATTACTGTCTTTGATATTTACTGGTGTTTGGGACCTTTAAAACTGGGTCTTCCCCATGCCTTAGGAAGATAGTTCCTAGCCTAGAAGGATTGTTTCTCCATCTATTATTTTTACTTAGTGCCCGGAAATATTGTCTTTCTCCTCTCCTACCAAAATGGAACCCACTTGCTCAGAAATATTCAGGAAAATCTTCTGTGAGAGGAAGCGATACCTCCAGAAGACCATTGTTAGAATGCATTTCTGCCCTGGAAGGAAGGGACCGATGGCCCTGTGGGCTGTGGCCCCTTGGGCTTCTCCCTTTAGCTCATCTGCAGACATCAGCCTCTCTTTCACGTCACCTTGCCAAGCAAAGCCTGCAAAGCTGGGAGGAGAGGAGGCTCAGGTAAACCTCAGAGGGAGGAGTTGGAGGACAAGCTGGAGAAGATGAGCCATGACTGCTCTAGAGGCACCTGCAGCCTTCAGGAGTTTGGGAAAGTCAAGGTCATGTCCACACGGGGCCCTGGGCCATCAGAGGAGTTGCATTAAGACTCCTGAACTCAAAGTTTGGATCGGGGGCATTCAGATTAGAAGTCAGTTGTGCTGGGAGGAAAGGAAGAGATTTCATCCAAGATAAATAAAAGTGGGGACAATGAACATGACCTTCACTTGCATCCAACTGTGCTGAGGGCCAGCTCAGGGTTAAAGAAATCTGCTGTTAACTGAAGAGACTGTTACCTTTCCTACGCTTTTTCACTCGCGGCGTTCAGACTTCCTCAGCTGGCCACCTATTACTGGATTTCAGCCATGTGACCTCTAGGAAAAAACTCTGGAGGGTTTTTGGGTCTCCGCCTTCTAACGGGGCCTTTCCTCCTTCTCTGGCGGATATTATTCTTCTTAAAATGCCTCAGTGTATAGTCAGCAAAGAGGATGAGAACACAGCCTATCAGAGGCCTACTTCCGTTGACTGGCCTCCCCCGCCCCTTAGTGACTCCTCTGACCCTGCTGGAAAAGTCATGAATCTCCTTAACATTATATTCTTAATGAGGCTATTTACCCTGCATACTAAATGAGATCACCACTATGTAATAAATTCTCTGCTCTGCACTAAGCCAGAAGGGTCAGCCTCTTCAGCCGCTTACAACTAAACCTTTTAACTGATAAGAACATTATTGCCGCACACAGATTGCGTCTCTTGAAGTTATCATGACTCTAGAATCCCAGTAACCCAGAACTGTTTTCTACATGCCCTAAAATGGTATCCGGTTTTAATTTGAATTTTAATTTTTAATTCCAATTGCTATTGTTTTCATTTTGGAAAACAACCTGGGAAAATCATCTGAACTGCTAAATATCCACAGAGTCTCTCTTGACGGAACATACATACATAAGTGCGTGTACAACCAAGAGTTTTACATACACAAGGAAGAAAGCTCAGTTTTCTAGTTCTTACCTCACCATCTGACCTATTTTAAGGTGTAACAGAAAATGCTCATTGTCCTTCTTCTGAGCAGAGCAGATCCTGGGTATTTCAAAAGTCTTGTCGTCAGGGTGGAGGGGTGCAGGTGGGGGAGTGCGGAGATTTAGAAGAGATAGAGGTATATTTATGGGGGATTGAGGATGGATGTGGGATGTGAACTTCTGAAGTAAATGCTGCCAAATAGGTAACGGAAAACCCTTTCTCCATTTCCTGCATATTGTTTAGGAATCTTTGTGAGTGGATTACTTACAATGAATTCAAAGAAGTGTACAGTAGACTGAATATTTGTATCCTGCTAAAATTCATGTTAAAAACAAACCCCCAATGTGATGGTATTTGGAGGCGGGGGGGGTGGTTTGTGAGGTGATTAGGTCATGAGGATGGAGCCCCTGTGAATAGGATTAGTGTCCTTATAAAAGAGACCCCAGAAAGTTCCCTTGTCCCTTCCACCACGTGAGTACACAGTGAAAAGACAGCCATCTATGAAGCAAAAAGTGCACCCTCATCAGACACCAAATCTGCCAGTGCTTTCTTATTTGGGACTTCCCAGCCCCCAGAACTTGGAGAGATAAATTGCTGTTGTTCATAAGCCACCCAGTCTATGGCATTCTGATACAGCATCCTGCACAGACTGCAACAAAGAGCTAATCCTGCGTCCCCTTTGAAACGGGTTGATATAGTGGCAGTGTATGTGTCCATTGGTCTTTTCTCACAAGGGGAAACACTCTTGGTTGTTAAAAACACCTTCTCCACTAAAGCCTGAAATTCTACCACCAGCACAGTCACCTGTTGTAAGCAATCCTCTTTTCTTTTACAATGAAATGCTCTCAGGAGTCCTCTGCACCTTCATGGGAATGAACCTGTATTTCCTCAGAGCGCTGCTGCGCAGACTGGCCACGGGAGAGCTCAGGGTGGAAAGGAAGGGAGGCGAGGTCAGGGCAAGAGCTCAGCCTAACACACACATTGCCCTGCCCTGAAATGTGGGCTTGGCCTGAATGCCAAAGGGCGCTGAGGATCCAGGCCAGGGGTGCTGGGAGAGGAGAACCTCCACTGTTGTTTCTCGTTAGATCCTTCCCTTCCCCACAATTTACTTAAACACCACGCCTCCTGAATCTTGCTCTTGGGCAAACTGAAGAGAGAGCCTGGATGCGACCCATGGGAGGTGGATTCCAGCAGAAATGGAGAGCTGATGGTAATGAGAAGGATGACTCACTAGGTCTCTACAGGGAAATATACGTATGGGGTGTGTGTGTGTGTGTGTGTGTGTGTGTGTGTACATAAATACATGCAGAGAGAGAAAGAGAAGTAGAATGGAAAATCATTTGTTCATTCATTTAAATTTTTTAAAAAACTGAAGTATAGTTGATTTTCATTGTTGTGTTAGTTTCTGGTGTACAGCATAGTGATTCAGTCATAGGCATATATATATGCATATATATATATATATATATATATTCTTTTTCATTATAGGTTGTTACAAGATATTGAATACAGTTCCCTGTGCTATACCATAGGACCTTGTTGTTTATCTATTTTATATATAGTAGTTTACATCTGCTAGTCCCAAACTCCTAATTTATCCCTCTTTCCTCCCCCTTTGTAACCATAAGTTTGTTTTCTATGTCTGAGTCTGTTTCTGTTTTGTCAATAAGAACATTTGTCTTGTTTTTTTTCCGATTCCACATATAAGTGATATCATGGGGTATTTGTCTTTTTCTTCCTAACTTACTTCACTTCATATGATAATCTCTCGGTCCATCCATGTTGCTGCAGGTGGCATTATTTCATTCTGTTCGTTCATTATTAATTCATGAAATCACTGCATGTGCAGCCTAGCCCTCAATCCCAACAAATACTCTCTGTCTCTGGCAAGGACAGTAATGCATGCGAGACTAGAGTGCCAGAAGAAATGAGTAGGGATGCTGCCATGCGTACTGATGGAGGAGAGGCAGGTGCCAAGGGGACAGCAGAGTTGTCGGCACAGGGGGCAGCTGCACATGGTGCCGCTCCCTCCTGCAGCTGATGTGATGGTGTCCATCGCAACGGCTGCAGCCTGGAAAACTGCTCCCACCATTCCTCTCACTGAAGGACTAAAATTTCCCCCAGCCTCTCAGTGGGCTAACCCAGCCTTCCCTCCATTGTTTTGCTTTGAAAGACTGAGGCAATTTCCATCCTGCAGAGAAAATTTCCCATGACTGAGGACATACCCAAGGTAACTGATCATTTCAGCTGCCATGCTCTGTGATATTTATTCCTAAGGAAGATGCATTTTAAAAAAGGAAATCTTGAAATGTGGCTTTAAAAATTAACACTTGAGGTCAAATAGCTCTCGGGAGCCTTGCTTAGAAAGAACAGTGTAGGAGAGAAATGAAGTAGCTACAGGGAAATTTAACTGAGAAGACTCTCTCTCATATATATATATACATGAAATATATCTATATATGTATTTATAATGTATACTATAACAATATTATAATATATAACATAAATTATAGTATGTATTGTATTTTTAATCTATATACATCTAAATTATATATATAAAGTGAATATTTATAGATATATAATTAGCATGCTATTAGGAGAGGCTAGAAAGCTTTTATTCCCTTCCCCAACCCAAAGCTTAATTGAAAAAGGACTGTGATAGAGAAACTCAGCTGCTTTATAAAGGTTACCTAATCACCACCAAATTCCCCTTTCCCTCTTCCAGGGGTCTCTACTTCCCTTCCCCTCTCCCTCCTTTCCTTGCTTCCTAAGGATCAGTTGTGCAGAATTCAACTTATTCAACACCTCTCAGCCTGTGAATTACTATCATCATCATCTGTTAGAGTCTCTCTTTTAAAAATTCAGTTTGTTCCCTTTTATCTGATTTTCTCAATCAAAATGTATCAAATGGGGCTAAAATCAAGGTGTCAAGCGGGGCTGCATCCTTCCTGGAAGCCCTAGGGAGAATCCTTGCTCTTCCCTGCCTCTAGAGGGCACCTGCGTTCCCTGGCTCACAGCTCCATTTTCTCTCTTCAAAGCCATTGACATTGAGCCAATGCCTCCTCAGGCTGCCCTTTCTCTGGTTCTCCATCTGGTTCTGTGTTTCTCCTACCTCCATCTTCTACTTTTAAGGACCCTGTGATTACAATGAGTCCACCCAGACAGTCCAGGATAAATCTGGACAATCTCCTCCTCTCTAGGTCAGCTGATTAGCAACTTTAATTCCATCTGCAATCTTCATTGCCCTGGGTCACGTAAGAGAACGTATTCAGTTTCTGGGGAGTAGGATGTGAGCATCTTTGGGGGACCATTAATCTGCCTACCATTGGTAGCTCTTTAAAATGAGGCCATGGAGAGTGGACTTGAATCCAAACCTTGACCTGGAAACAATTCTCAAGCCCAGCTGAGATCAGCAGAGTTGCCTGAGATGACCTGAAGGCACACGAGGAAGACATAATGCTATGTCTCCCAAGAACGAGAAAGACATAATGCTACTATGGCCACTGAAATGCTGAGGTTGTCTGAATAATACAAACAATATTTGACTCAACCATTTACAAACAGAATCATCTAAGAATTGTAACCTGGTTTCACAAGATGTCAGAAAGTTTGTGAAAAAATATCATATTCTGTTTTCTTCAGGCTAAACATCCAAATTATTTTATCTTTCGTTTGTAGGATCTTCACTTACTTAGTTGTGTTGGATTGCTGTATCACATCATCACGAATTCAGCAAGAATTATCTTCCCCAGAATCCCATTCCTCCTGTGGCTCTGGGGCAGAGTTTAACAGTGAGAAGTTCTCTTGTAAGATTTGAAAGGTGTTAGAAAAGGATTGGCTATTAATCTCTGAGGGAAGCTGCCCAGGAAAGGAGAACCTCCCTCTTCAGTGCTTCAGACCAAGATCACCAGTGTGGGGTCCCTGACCTCCCTTTCCCTGCTGTTCCTACAGTGATTTAAGCCCACATTTCCCATATAAATCCTTTATGCCTGGAATGCATGGCGTGGCCTTTATCTTCCTGACCAAATCCTGACAGATACAGCATCAGTAGACACCAACTGAGGACATACTATGGGCCAAGCAGCACACTCTCACATCGGCCTTAGTTAGTCTCCACCCCTTTAAGGCTGTCACTTTCATACAGAACCATGTTTGCCCACACTGTCTTCAAAGTCTGCTCACAACAAATTCTCAATTCTCTCTTATGAGAGATGCTGAAATTATCTTTATAAGTTAATCATTAATACATCTTCATTATGTTGACATGGATCATTTTTCTATAGATATGATTAATTACTATTTCCACACCTTATATTCCTTTTCAGACTCTTTTCCTTATCTAAACCAACCTGCATGTGTTTTTTGCAAATGCGATACATTCTTTTCATGAAAATTATATTGGGCTTTTTTTTTCCAATTCCAAAAATCTTAATAACCCACCTAACATCAGCTCTTCAGTTCTAGTTACATACTATAAACTTGTTGATCAGGTCATCAATAAATTTATTGATTAGGAGAGATTCCAGGATCAATTCCTGCTAAATTCTGCTCAATGCATCTGCTCAGGTTAACGTGAAGCTGCCATATGCAGCTTTCAAGTCCCTGGAAAGAGTAACATGGTGGTACCTCCTGTTCTTAATCTGTGTTAACCGTGATCTGTGGTTTAGAATCAAAGGCTTTACCAAAGTAAAACTAAATAAACTTTACTAAAATAAGAATAAAATCTAAAAAACTATAAAGCATTACTCAATTCACTGAAATCAATTATACTACATTTATAAATACACGATGAATTCTTCATATTTCATATTCAACTCTTGTGCACACTAATGTCAACTCAAGTTTTGGCTCCTCAGTTTATTGGAATTTTCATCTATTATCTTTTGGCATTTATTAATGTGTGAATATTTAATTTGTCAACTCATAAAGGACACACATGATGGGTGTGCTTGGGCATCGATACGGTATTTCTAACATACAGTCCATTTTTATTTTGTAAACAAAAAAAAGGTGAAATTGAAATTATCATCATCAACTATCTGAGAAGATTTCTACAAAATTGACAGTTCAATCACAAAAACTGGTCAAATCCTTCTTCCTCCAAACTTGTTTGAACTTTTGGACGATTCCTGTCTTACCACATGATTGTTACCTTTATTTCTTTTTCCTTCTCTACTCAGGTGAACCACTAAGCAGCTATGGCCCTGAGACTTTAGAAGAGCCCCATCCTGTGAGCATCATTTGTCCCAGGAGGAATGTTCTCTTTTGTCAGTGATTTAATACAGCAGACACTGCTGCCAGGTCATTTTTGTTAGTGCTTCATGCCTCCTCTCCAGTTCTTTTGCCTATGTCACTGTGCTCTTGTTTTTATACGTCTTTCCCCCAAACTGTGTCTGATCCTCTAATATTTGCACTCTTCCAGGACTCTGGAATTTGATCTAATGCCTTCACTTGCTTTCTGGTTACTGAATTTGCCTGACTCCTGACTTGATTTGTCCATGGCGTTGCCTTGCCCCTGGGCTTCACGGGTCAACCTCTCAGAGTCTTGCTCTGAGCATGAAGTCCCATGCAACTCAGTTCTCTGTGGCTTTCCTGCTCCTGTCTTACCTGAATCTTTTATCTGAGTTTCTTACCTTAATGAGGGTTAATGGCTTATATAATGATGGCGATGTGCATACAATGGACATTTTAGCTGTGCCACAGTCTTCAAACTTTAGCTCTCCCAAACGTTCAAGGATCACTTGACGTTTTAAACTTAGTATGTAAAAAAGTTTTCCCCCATTAAAAAATATTTCACGCTTCTGAATATTGTATAGCTTTTATTCTAAATGGAAATGAATTCTATCTTGATTGGAGGGGATGTGTAGAATCAAATATCTGAATAAATTACGTCATCGGTCTACCGCAGCCTTTTCCAAAATGCAGATCATGTAATACTCATTGATATGAGATGAATAAAACCAAGATTGCATTTGCAAAGTTTGGGAAATACTGGGTTTATCAAAGTTAGGCAGGTTTCTTTTATGTAGCTTTCCTTTGAGCCTTTTATATGTTAATTGAATTCTGAATCTTTATGATAAGAGGTAAAGTTTGCAGAATATCACTGACTAGTTTGACTACAGATTCCTTTTATCTGTGCAAAACCTTTTTACATCTCACTGGATACCAGGATTCCAAGGCACATGATTTGGAAAATGCTGCAAGACAGGCTTTCAGAAAACGTTTTAATGATAAAGTGCTCACAGATCAAAACAGCCCCCACTCAACAAGAGAAATCTGCCTCGTTGCAGCCCGAGTTAATATTAATCTGTGAGCCTGAGACAGGAACTCATCAGGAGAGTTAGACATAGTTCAGAGCTATCAAAAGCATGAGAACCAACCGAGCATTGTGATCGCTCCCTGGTGGAAATGCCTAATACGAGTAACCTTCCTTTTTCATCTCTAAAGCACAATGTGTCCGGAGTGCAGAACTCTCTCCTCTCTTACCGCTTTATTGTTACAAGAACCATGAGATAGAACTCATTCCGTCCAGCGCGCTCTGACATAAAGACCATATGACGATGCTTATAGGTTTGAAGCAATCCTATTACAGTATGTGACTGTTGAAGTAGACTCTGTTAGAAGCTCAAAGCTAAACTGGGAGGGTCTATAGTCAACCATTTTCACTAAGTTTTAATTGCAAAAATAATATCAAATTCTCAAAATGGTATAGGGCAGGATAATATTTTTTACATATTAGCCATTGTGTTTTTCAGTCCTTTTATTTTTCGCTTTCTTGTGATTTTCCTGAACTTATTCCATCCCATAAATTCCATATTCTATAACCACTGCCTTAGGGGGAAAAAACACGGAAGAAAGAAAAAAATTAATCAAATTCTTACCTTTCAGATTCAGTACTTAGGTCAGAACACAGAGAAGAGATCTCGAAGAATAGCTGAAGATCTTGGCTGTCCTGACAATCGTCTAGATGAAGAGTCTGGAGGAGGAAGGCAGAAGACAGAAGACCATGCTGTGAGCAGAGGTCAGTGGTACCAAGACCAGTGAACAAGACCTGAGTGATACATTGATTGGAGGGGCATCCGTGTCCAGTACCTGTCTCATCTCCAGCTGAATAATCATAGCTGTCAACAATTCCTGAAAGCCAGGTAGAAGCTAAGAAATCACCTGCAAATCATCATGTTTCTGTTCCAGGGAGCATGGTGTGTTGCTCGTATCAAGCTGGCATGTTAAGCATAGTTCCCACTGGCATCAAAGAAGGACCTAGCTCCCACCAGTCTTCGATAGCTTGCCATCCAATAAGAGCGGGTCCCCTCTGTGCCCAGAGACTTTGACCTCAAACTTGAGTTATGTGAACAATGCTCCTTTAGCAGCCCAGCACACTAGCCAGCCCCTCAGAGCCAGACGGCCCCGGCTGCTTAGAGGGGTAGTAGTGATGTGTTCAGGGTACTTGTGGACATGGACTAGAACCAGTTCAAGATCTCCCTAGGTCAGGTCAATGTTGAAACATCTCACCTTATCCATTCTCACAGATAAGATACAAATTCAGGCTGATGTTTGGCCAAAGAAACTTATTTTAAAAATATATTAACACATTCCTTGACTTAAGGACCTCAAGCTATTTATTGTTTAAAGTCTACTTCCAATAATGTTTTGAACTTTTCAAATCACTAACTGTAGTAAATTCTAGCATGCAGGATGGTCTCCCAGCGTGACACGTCTCTAAAAGAGTTAGCTAGGACAATGGACCATAATGGAGACGTGCTCTTGTCTCCAAAGATAATCTGAGAACCATAATAGCCCCTTGGCAGTGGTTCCTCTTTTTAAGGGTTTGTATCTTACATTGCCCCATCCTCCAAATTCTTAAACAGCTGAGGCACAGGGCTGACCTCCTTCTAAAATGATTGGGAAAAATGCTTAGTGTCTGTGTGAGGTTTCAGAAGTGATGAACTTGCCATTAGTCTCATCTGATTTAGGCTCCAGTTCTTGTCTCTAAAACTAAAATGCTTCACGTCCACATAAACTTTGAAATAATCTCTCCAAGCATGTGTGTCTGGAAGCATTTCCATTCTGTTAGAGCAACTGAAGTCTGCAGGACATCTGAAACCGTTAATCTTGCATCGGGCTTGCTGATCATGGACTGTCTGCTGGCATTTCCATTTTTATTTATACGTTAGTTTTTTTCTACACGATCAACTTTCATTGTTAAATTTTCTTCCATGTCACAGGTAACTTTCCCAGAACAGCAGATGAAAAGCTATGAAAATACTATTGCATATTCTACCTTGATATCTTTGGAAAATAAATTTTTTTCTTTGTATTCAAAGATCCTGTTTCTTAGAGCTATATGTATGCATAAAATTTGGTTAAATAGATTTGTGCACAATAAAAAAAATGTCTTCTTGTTTGTATGCAGACTGAGTTTTTGTTTTAGGCAGTACCCAAGAGTTGAGTGGAAGACACTGCTATAAAATGCATTTAAAAAGAGCTCATAAGCATTTCCTCCCCCTGCACCACACGCAGCCACAAAGCTACATCTTTGCCCCTTAGTTAGCATGTTAATTTTAAACAAATTTGGAGAGTCTCAAAGCCTATTTTGCTTCCATCTCAATCACTTATTAAGAAAGTCCTGCTGGAACATTTTCTTTCCATAAATAGTAGACGATCTCTCCTTTTGACCTCAACACACAACCACTAGAAAGCAGAATGGTAAAGTAGTAAATACATTTATTTTTGTTATCATAGACCAAGAATTGAATCTCTTAATCTTTATGATTTTCTGCCTGTACTAAATTCAGGAAAACTTTCTGAGCCTCAGCTTCATAATCTGTAAAATGAGGATGTTAAAATCTGCCAGACCCAATTCAGAATGTTGTTACACATTTCAAATGTGATGACGTCACTTGAAAGAACATGTGACAATAAAAGTGACTGTTTCTGTTTTATGCAAAGTAAATTTAAACACATAATCTCAGAGATCGTCAAAACAAACAGGTAAGGAGTGTACTGTTTTCCATTTTCAGATGAATAAATTAATTTGAGGCAAATTAAATTAAATTTACTTGCTCAAGACTCTACAGTTTGCCAGTGGAAAATTTCTGCATGGCAAACAATACAAAAATCTAAAAGGCTAAAGACAAATGAGGAAGAGATAACACTGACAACTTGGGATAAAGTCTATTATTTTTAACCAAATGCTAAGCAGATTAAAAAAATCACTTAATAGAAAAATTGGCATGGCATCAAATATAAGTTAGCATGTCACAGAAAACAATTGCTGAAGTACTCTCAGATGTTAAGCCTAACCAATAATTAAAGACGTGCAAAGAAATGTAACCAATAATTAAAGGCATTCAGAAGGTTTTGTGTTTCTGTGTGTGTGTGTGTTTCATGTAGTCAAAAATGAAAAATGTGACACCGTGCTGTCGAAGGTATAGGAGAAAGGTTCTCCATTCGCTGTTAATGAGAATGTAAATTCAAATAAATTTTGGAGTGCCTTGTGGTAATCTACATTAAAATGCATAACATCTTGCCCTTTGACCCAGCAATTTCTCTTTTAGAATTTTATCCTGCAGGTATTTGTACAAGTATATTATTTCCAAGCTTATTTTTAGTAGGAAGCAATTCAAAACACTCCAAATGACTCCCAGTCTGGAACTGGTTAAGTGAATTATGACCTGAACCTACAATAGGATGTTAGGCTCTCGTTAAAGGTAGTGAGACAATGTCGCGTACGTGGAACGGACCGACGACAGAGATGTATTTTCACGTAGAAAAAAGTTTCAGAACAACGTGGTTAGCACTTTGCTGATTGTTTATAAGGTGAGTATCTCTAGGTACACACCTATTTGGCATATACATCAGCGATTTCTAGGAGGTTTTCACTAATCTGGTAACAAGGGTTATTTGCTTGGAGGGAGGAGTAGAAAGATCGGGGTGGGAGACGTGTTCTCTCTGTTTACACCTTCAGGTTCAGTTGTTTATACCCGAAAGCCATCCCCTTCCAAGCGTGTTTGCTTTCCCGTGCACCGCGCCGCCCTTGGAGAATGCTCGTAAAGCACAAAGAGTGAAATGCCTGTGACTTGTCATCTTCCCCTGTGTTGGTCTGACGGGCTTTGACCATCACAGAACGGTTCTTTTCGCTGAGTTCTATGAAATCGCTCTGATTGCCCTTCTCGGCCGTCGACACCAGCCATCTGCCTGTTTTCCCTCAGATCCCTTCTCTGTTTTCCCCTCTGCTTTCAGTCTCCAAGATCGGGCCCCGCATATGGGAGTCACTGACCAATGGCTTCAGTTCAGTTTGGCCAGTGGGAGATACTGGCAGGAGGTTGGAAGGAGCAAGAGGAGGGAAGTCAGGGTACTTCTCCCCTCCTCTCTGCTCTGAGCGGCATCTTCGGTGGGTGGTGGCGATGGCCTCTCTGGCAGCCTCGCCCTCCACGCCGGCCCCCCCGCAGCTACAGTTCAGAGGGTCCACTCTCCCTCCCTGATTCTCCCTCCTGAAGGATGCTAGCAGCTTCCCTAATCCTTGCTAATCTTTTTGGCCATCTCACCTCCTCTGTTTGTATTTCCATCTCTCTTTATACTGTTCAATGAGTTTCTCACACAAAATACTCTCCTGAATTCCACGGGATGGATTCTGTCTTCTTGTGGGACCCACACAAATTGTGCGTTGTGGGAGACACAACTGACGTTAAATTTGTATGCCACAAATTTTACTGCTTGATAAACTGAGTGTAAAATAAACAGATGCAAGTGGAAAGTTAGAGAAGAAGAAGGAAGCTAACCATTCAGACTTCTGTTTTGTGCCAAGAGATTTCCTGCTATTCAAAAATAGTAATCTTCACCCCCTTTTTATGAAGTAAATATTATTATCCCCCAATCACGGCCGAGAAATAGAGACTCAGACAGAGTAATTAATTGGCTTGTAAGCGGCAGAGCTGGGATTCCGCTCCAGGTCTTTCTGACTCTAAAGCCTGAGACACTGCTGAGATGCTGTAAAGTTGATTTTGGTGTCTCTCCTTCCCCCTTTTAGTGTTCTTTGTGTCACTTCCTTATTCCGGCGTCTACCATCCACTGGCCCCCTTTCGGCACAGTGTCTCATATTTCTAACATTCATCTTCTACTCTGCCACAGAAAACCACTTATCTGTGTTACTTTTCTTCAATGCCTTGCTTTCTGCTCATCTGATAACCAAATTTGAACTGAGCTATTATTTGGTGATCATTCCTATTCTGCCAGAAGGGAAAGAAAAGGAAGGATTTGAAATTTGAAGTCAAGCCTGCCAGAATTCCTCTAAAACCATTTCCTTGTTCATTCACTTTTCTTCCCAGAAAATGCACCGGTTGCTAGATACACAGCACTGAGCAAGACAGATTGCGGCGTGGTAGGGAAGAGCGTCATCAAACAATTTTATTGAGTTCTATGGAGGAGAAATGTTCTGTGGAAGCATCTGAGAGGAAATTGTACTGGAGAGTCCAGAAAGCCTTCCGTAAGGAAATGAAATTTGTGTTGACCATTAAGGAGGCACTAGAGAAGTAAAGCAGAGTAAGTGGAAGGGAGAGAAAAATTATATAACAGCCTGTATATCGGTCCTGGGGCAAGAAAGAGAGCGGCCCATCAGAGGAATTTTTTTTTTTTTAAATACCAATACTGCTAGTGTGTAGAGAAGAAAAAAGCTAAGACAGGAAAGCTAGGAGGCAGCCCAATCATGCAGAGCCTCAAGGGACATATTAAGGGTCATGGACTCTGTCTTTCTGTCCAGCGAGGAATAGGAAACCACTGGAAAGTGTCTAGCAGGGAAGAGGGACACACTCTTGTTCCTAAAATGAATATGCGGGCTGTATTACAGAGAGGGACCTGGAGGAAGGTGATAATGGGTGCAGCACATCACCTAAAAGACTTCCTGAGAATTCTTGATGAGAGAGGAGGGTGGCTGAAACCACAGCCAGCTGGAGGGAGGAGGAGAGAAGTGATGGATCTGAGAGAGATTTAAGAGGTAAAACCCATAGGTTTTGGTGAGTCAAGGAGAAGGAGGAATCAGCAATCACTCCTAGTCTCAGGTTATGTGCTAAGATGCGGAAAAAGGGAGAAAGAGTAGGTTTAGCTAGGAGAATCCATGAGTTTTAGACGTATTGGGTTTGTGGGTCTTTGAGAAATCTGAGTGGGCGTTTATATGCTGAGTAGGCACTGATATCTACTCTTCTCAAACACACATGAGTGACCAGGACTAGATATAGAAACTTGAGGTTGTTGGTTCTTGGATGATGATTGAAGCCACGGGGAGTCAGTGTGGTTTTCTTAGGGGAAAGAGGGCCCAGGAGTGAAATTCTAAAGACTAAGGGAATTTCTGACCTCAGAGAGTAGGCTAGAAGGAGGAGACAGCACTGTACTTAAGTACAAGATACTGTAGTTGCATTAGGACGGGTGGGATCTCAGAGCTACCGTTCAGCTGTAACGCTGGGAGGGGCGGGTTTGAGGGGAGCCGTATCAGACAGCAAGGAGCGCTTCAGACACTCAGCCTGCCCCGATACGCGCGTGTGTGCACACGCGTCTCCCCTTCTGATGCACTGGGAAGGCACGTTCACGTGGCTCTTTCCCTTCCTAAGTTGGCGCTAGTTCTCAGGCCAAAAAGATGTTGCAGAAGTGTGTCAGCAAAATCCAAAGACGTGTCCAGTCTCACCTTCGAGGGTGCTGGCGGTGGCCTGGACAGACTGTCAGTGTTTCATTAACTTCAATCTTAAACTAATCTCAATTCCAGGATTTTGCAGTAAATGTAGCCAATGGACATGTTCTTCATTCCTCTCTTATTTATTGTCCCCTGTAGGAGCAATTTCATTACCTCCTCAGTGATGGGTCTTTTTGAGTAGCTTTCCTGTTCTACAGCAACTAGAAAGCTGACTGGAGCAAGCGATTACTGGGAGTCCTTGATAACGCTCCTTCAGCACATTGGCTTTAAATTCTCTCTCTCTTTCTCTTTTTTGACTCTGCCTCCGGGCTGCGGGCTGACCTACTACAGCTGGTGGGGGAGGGAGTGGTGTGGTTGTGTCCCCAGGACGCTGAGTCCTGCCCAAGTCACCCCGCGCCGGGTCCATCACCATCGAGCCTTTCCCTCTGCTTTTCCCAACCACCTTGCTGCCCATCACAGCTGAGGCGTCAGTCCTACCTTTTACTTCTGTACCATTCGGTACTTACCTCCTGAAATACACTTCTGTTCTCATAGCCATGAAAAATTATCAGTGAGCTTCTCAGCATCAAGTTGAGCAGCCTTTCGTGGCACTCATACCTCTTTACCTTTCAGGAGCATTTTACCCTGGTCACCACCACCACCATTTTTGACTCAAAAGTTCCCTCTTCTTTCACACTTTCTGGAATCCCCTGCCTGACATCTCAGGGACTACCCCCTTGCTAGCCTCTTTCTTCTCTTTCTACCTATGAATGAGGCAGGACCCAAGCTTCTGTCTGCGGTCTCCTCTCGTGTCCCTCTTATTTTATCTCACTCCGTTTGAGAGATTTGAACTTTTACCTCTTTGGGAATCAGTATCCTTAGGGTGAACGTTCTTCAGTCTCAGGGTCCATATTTCCAACAGTTTGATGGACATGCTCTCCTTCCAGCACAATGCTTTAAAAAATACTCACATACCCAATCCATTGAGCAGCTTCTTGCTTCTAACTGCCCTTCTTCAGTCAATGGACATACACCTCGAGCTGCCATCTGGCTTAAAGCCTGGGCTTTTCTTATTTACTTCTCCACCTCTTCACAGTTCATAGTCCGTTGCCAAGTCTGAAAGACGGCTCCTTTGCCACGCTTTGCCCTCCCAGCCGTCTCTGTCCCTTCTGATGACGTTGTACTGATTGCAGGGAGAGAAGCACTTACCTTCCCTACTTTTTTCACCACCTCCTGCCCTGACATCCTCTGACATCACTGCAAGTTAGTTTTCCTAAGGTCAGACTGAAATGAATCCTATTCTCTAAAAACACAATTGCCTGTCTGATATTACTTTCCGTAAACAGCCCCAATCTGCCTGCTAGGGTTTCTTTGGTCTCCTGTGTCTCCCCAGCCAGCTAGACCACCTTAGGTTCTCTCAGAGGCCAGTCTTAGGATTTATGTTGGTTCAATCTGCTCCTGAAGCATTCCACTCTTTCCCTTTCTAATACTACCTTTTGACCCCAATTTCACACTATCTTGTCCATCAAGTTCTCCTTTTTTATGCCAAGAAAATATCTTTTTCCTCTTCTGTACTCTGTAAGACTCAGTTTGTATGACTTTTACAACTCATGCATTCATCCATTTATGTATCTTATTTCCCTTAGCAGATTGGAGGCATCCCGGGAGCAAGGGTAGGATCTTCTATATATTTTATTTCCCACAGGGCCTAATACTTTGTCTTATTGTATTCATTTGTGGTAGATGTCGCTGTAGGTATTAGAATAGCTGCAAGAATAGTGGCTTAAATAAGATAAAAATTACTTTTCTTTTGCCTAAACAAATTTGGGGCTGGAAATGAGAAGACTCTGCGCCACAAAGTCTTCAGAGATCCAGGTTCTTTCTCAGTTGTTGTGCTACCGTGCATGACTTTGACCTTGGGAACCAGGATGGTTTCTGCACTCCTGAGCGAGAAGAAAGATGGGCTGAAGAATAAAAGAGCTAAGGGCACACTTGTTCTGTCTCTTAAGGAGGGCTCCTGGAAGCCACCACAAGTAACATCCCTTTTTATTTTGCTGACCAGAGCTAGCTGTGTCACGTGGCCACACCTAGCTGCAAGAAATGCTGAACTGTGATCTTTGTAACTGGTGGCTAATTTACAGACAAAAAATTGACTACTCGGAGAAAAGGGAAGATGAAAGTAAAGCCATAACTTGGGTGATAATGTTGTGTCAAGGGAGGTCCATTGATTGTAACCGAAGTGCCACTGTAGTGTCAGTGTCTATGGTGGGGGGTTGTGCATGTGTGGGAGCAGGAGATATGGGAACCCCCAGTGCCTTCTGCTCAATGTTGCTGTGAACCTAGAATAACTCCAAAGAATAAAGTCTATTAAAAAACTAAGACACAGTTAGACATCTCTGCTCCATTTCTCTAGAAGAGATTGGAACAAATATTGTGGAATAAATGAATGAATGACAATAGTGGGTGAAAGATAGCATGTGGAGATTGAAATTGCTTTCCAAGGGAGTTATATTTAGGTTTTTTTTTTTAACTTGGTGAACTTCATACTTGATAATCCTATTATCCTTATTTCTGGGTTAGTGATTATAGTCTTATTAACTTCAGGAAAAGAAATCTTCTAAAATCAGTTTTTAATCAAGCATAGCTTTACTGGATTCATATCTAAATAATTTCTTTTAAAAGAAAGGAGGTATTTTTTTCGATCTTGTATTTCTGAAGCTTGATAATTACCATTATATTTGCATGGACTTCTAAAGTAGCTACTTCAGCTACTATACATAGAACTTCAATTCTTTTAGGGTAGGCACCGACAGCTCTAGTAAAGAATTTGTGTGTGTTTTCAGATAGCTCTCTCTAATTGTATACTTCCCCTATGTTTCTGCTGCCAAGTGAGCATTAGAAAGGTAATTTACCTTTTAATACTGGCCCACTTCTTCAGTCTGTACATAGATTTGAAAATTTAACAGGTTTTGTTTTTCCTTTTCCCTCATGCTGTCCCGATTCTTCTGGTTTCCCAAGAAGATGACTGGGTGAGTGTGGAGTCTAATTTGTTCACTCATTTAAAAAAAAAAAAACAAACCTATTAATTAGCTGAAGTCTTCTTCAGGTAAACTACGTTACTGGAAACCTAACGTTACCCATCGAACCTGGAGAAAAGGGGGATGTAGCTGGATACAGTGAGGACCTGCCAGAATCGGAATTTTCGGAGTGTTGATGAGAGCTAAGTCCTGATGATGGCTGATGGGAAAGCGTCTCTCCCGGATTGCTGGCCTTTCTCCTGGAGGAAACCAGAAAGGAGGCAACCTTCTTGTTTTTCCCGGGGTGGCACTTACAGTGTCACATCCACTCAGTCTTTTTAGTTCACAATCCTTTTCATCAGGGCCTCCCCAAGGTTAATCCTCCCACCCGTGAATCCATTTAGACCCAAGAGGAGGTTAAGAGCATATACTCTGTGGTAACCCAGAATTGTTCTAAACAGGCTTAAATTAAATAAGTTTTCAATGACCCAGAAGTTTTAAGCGGGACCATGATTTTGATTTTACATTAACAGGAAGGAGTTTTGAGGCTCCTCCTTGAAATCGGTGTCCCGAAGTTAAGGAAACACTTCCGAATTTATTTGTTGCGGATCCTCTGCGATACCTTATGATTTAATTCCCTGAATAGAGAGTGTTCCTCGGCAGTCTCTTGAAATTCCCTTGATCTTGAGTCCTTTCTCTTCTCAAATGTACTATTGATCAACTGATGTACATGTTCTTTTGTCCTCTTTGAGAAGAGTTATTATGGGTCCATTGTTAAACTCCTAAATGGGTCAAGTCAATTTTTCAATTGCCTGAGAATAAATACCAAATTCCTGTCTTCCAGGAGCCATAAGCAAATAAACCTCTCCCCACTAATGCAATAAAGTCTCTTTTAAGTGTTATTGCTGGTAGGAGGGAGAAGTTCTCCGTTATTTGTCAAACCAAATGAAATGCTCTGATTATCTCTTTGAACCCACTTACATTACAACTATCACAGATGTCTGTCAAATTTCACTGACATAAATTGTCTTCTCTTGGAAACTGAAAAATAATAATAAGCCACGAACATCTTTATTTTTTTTTGTCATGAATTTATTTAATAAATATTTTGGAGTATCTAGGATGTACTTAGCACTGTGGGGAAAATTTATAGTTCTCCTTTTTAATGTTCTTAAATCTGGTTGGATAGACTCCAGGAGATTATAAAGAGGGACCTGCAAGGGGTAAAGACCTTGGAGGATGTTGGGTTGAAAGAATCAGTTGTATCAATGGGAAAGTACAGAGAAACAGAAGCAGGTGAGAACTTGGTTTGAATACAGGACAAATGAAAGCCTCAGAAAAAAGCAGAAAGAAAGTCCAGTCCATTGGGTCCAATTTTAAATCCTTTTCATGTATTAGGATCAGAAAGTACAATACAATGGGAAAAGCTAGGAAGAGCAAGGTAACAGCAGATGGTAGGAGACACAGGAAGCACCTTAGGCGTTGAATATCATCATCAGAGACGTTACAAGGTCGTCTATGTAATTAACCAGTAATAGTCACTAACGTGTTCAATGCAGTGTGCCAAGAAGTTTTTGATCTGAATTTTAACTGTAAGCTATTACGGTAGTAGTTAATTTAGTCATCATGGCGTCTACTTCATGAATTTGTTATTATTATACTCATTCTTACTGACAAGACAGAAGAATCTACCCAAGCAAGCAAGCTGCCAAGCTGGGCTATGCGTCTTGCAATCTGATTGCAAAGCCTGTGTTCCCAACCACTACAAAGTATTGCCTAGATACCAGATAAGAGGTGTAGGGAGCGGGCGATTACAGAAACACAGAAGGGAGAAGCGGAAAGCTCACAGTGGGCTGGGAGACGCAGTAAAGGCTTGCTGGAGACTGTTTCGTCTCCCTGGTGCTATAGTTAGCCGTCACACAGGTGGAGAAGTGAGGCCGGTAGAGACCAGGCAAAGCAGAAGCAAGAACATGGAGTCCAGGTTAGCAAATTCTATGCTGCGTTTGCCAATTGTATTTGGGGCAGAATATTTGAAAAGGAAAAATGAAATGTAAGTCTGCAAAGGCAACCTGGAACCAGAAGATGGAGCACTTTGAATGGGAGAAGTTGAACAACAAAATAGTGTCATGAAAGCGATATGTATTCAAAAGGCAGGAGGAGCTCCGAGGGGGACAATGCAAAGAGGGGAAAGCAGAGAGCCAGGGAATCAGCCTGGGGTGGTTCCTACAATTAAAGCCTAAGAGGAAGGAAAAGCAAGCTGTTTCACAAACACGAGCACTTGCGAAGCTGAACGAAGTGGTGGCCATGGAAAGGAATGTGCTTGTTGAATAAATGAATGGGTGCAGGGATTCAAGAGTCAACAATATGAGACAGACCAGCAAGACAGGTGAGCCAGCAGAGTGTAGTGCTCAAGAGCCCAGACTCTGGAACCAGCTGCTTAGAATCAAAACTGAGCTCTGCCTCTGATCAGCTCTGTGACCTTGGACAAGTGACCCAATCTCTCCTTGTCTAGGGTCATCATTTGCATGATGGAGGTGATCTAACTGAGCAAGACCCTATGGGGTCTTCCCAGGACAGACCCCTCCCCCTAGTTCTCTGCCTGCCTCTTGTTTGTGGGAAAGGGGTAGTCTCCCAGACCTCCCCTGAGGCACAGAAGCCTGGCTCAAGAATTAATGCTTGAAAGGATGTGAACATCTAGTGACAAAAGCAGCAGTTGGGCTAGGAGAACTGGTAACAATTTAAACAGTAAATCAGTCATATGCCAGTCACAGAATCTTTAGTTCCTCCCTGCAGTACACAGATAATAGTGTCTGAGGCACATTCCTGAGTTGTTTTACAGATACCAAAGCTCCCACTGAACGGAAGAAGTTAACTACGTGATGACCATGAGCACGTAGCCCCCAGACCAGCTGGAGCCTGAGGATTGATAATGTCAAATCCTGTGACAACACCCTGTTACTGTACCATCAACCAATCAGAGAACTGCACACAGCTGAACACACACCCTGGGACTCCCCTCCCTCATCTCAGCCTTAAAAATGTCTCCTTCACACCCATCAGGGAGTTCAGGATATTTGAGCATTCGCTGCCCCACACTCTTTGTCTAGTGCTTTACAATAAATATTGCACCTTCCTTCACCACAACCCGATGTCAATAGATTGGCTTTACTGCGTGCAGGCGAGCAGACCCAAGTTTCGTTTGGTAACAGTGATCATCATCCAGTATCATTGGCTCGTTGTGAAATTTGAATGACCTTCCATTCTAAAGCTTGTGGAACAGTGGTGTAGCACATGGTAAGCTTGCTATATATATTTGTTAAATAATTCAAGAAAAATTAAATCACGATTTGGGCAACTAATTTCTTTACCTTGTATTAAAAATCAGATCATTGAGAAGCATCATTCAAAGATCTGCTTGGATACTGACACCTATTAGAAGACGTGCATTTCACTTAATAAACACTGTGTCTATTGACTATGTACCATAAGTACTCTTTGGTTTTGTGGTGTGGAGGGGATCAAAAGCAATATTTCTGGCTTAAAAACCTCAAACCAAAGCCAGAACAACTCCTATTTAAGTATTATCAGACACTCCACCACCACCATCCGTCCCTACCATTCATCACCACCATCCACCATCACCAACATCTACTGTCATCACCACCTACCATCACCATCCAGCATCACCACCATCTACCTTCATCATCTACCATCACTGCAACACCCTCCTCCACCTTCTGTGTGTATGTAAGTGGGTAGCTGAGCTTTATCTCAGCTCTGGTAAGCTTCTCCATGGGGTGTGCCATGGACCATGTCATATTAGGTTTTGCCATCCATGCAAAGTAAAATATCTGTCACATGCCAAGCACTCAGTGTTGAGTAAATCAACAAACGAGCACTAGTCAAAAAGAGTTCTTGGCATCTAGAATTCCAAATAGAAGTTGACAATCTAACATTGATACTAGACTGGGATTACATTCAGTTAGACCATAGAATAAGAAAAATAACCTAATAAATGACAGGATGATGAGGTGCTATTGGAACCTGCATTAATGCAACTGTGTGTGTGTGCCTGTGTGCAAATGTGTTTAGAAAGCAGCAGAAATTAGTGAAGAGCCAAATCTGAACTGAGTGGAATCAGAGGAGAGTGTGGTTGTGTCCCCAAACACTGCAAAATGATAACATTATGTAAAAACAAAAGCAAGAGTGAAACAAAAACTGGACTTCGTGTCCTTGAGTAAAGTTCAACTTGAGGCGTGCAGGAAAAAACACAGAAATTCAAAACACCGTTTTGATGTTGCATGGGAGCTTTTGTTAGCTTTTCCACAAAGTTGCTAGAGGAATTTCTCATTATGTCTCCAGCTGTGGAGGTTTTCAGGGAAATAAACAATCGGTCTGCCCTTCAAATATCTAATACGCAGAGCCAGAGCCAGAGTGGTTTTATGTTTTGCCACCTTCAATCATGTAAGGTGACACCTCAAGCGACTTGATGTAGGCGACTGGAGGGAGTGTGATAGTGTGAAGTCCCAAACGACAGGAGAATGGCACAATACAGCTGTTCCATTGACTTACCGTGGCGTGCTTCTTAAAGGCATTCTGCACATGTAACACATGTTCTCACGGGGAGACGTGCCTGTTAGTCTCCGGGCTGTGGAGCAGTTCATAATGAAGGCTGCACTCTTTATGAATTTAAGTTTCTGTTATGTATCTGTCCTACCTTCCGAAATAGATTATAGATCACATGAGGTCATCTTACTCCCAATATTTACCCTGTTTATCTATTATGTACATGGTAGCCCTAGTGTTCATGAATACAATGAAATTATATATTTCTCTGGCTAAAAATTTCCTGTAGCTTTCCCATTGTCCTTATATGCCAAATGCCATGCCATCATTTGTGTCTTAGTGGGCTCGGATGATTATAATAAAGCATCATAGATTGATGACTTAAGTAATAGTTCTAGAGCTTGGGAAATCCAGGATCAGGTTGCTGACAGATTCAGTGTCTGGTGAGAGCCTTCCTTCTGCCTTGTAGACAGCCCACTTCTTGTGCCCTCACATGGCCTTTCCTTGGCGCACAGTACCGGAGAGAGAGAGAGACATTTCTCTCTTCCTCTTCTTATAAGGGCACTAATCTCCTCATAAGGCCCCCACCCTCATACCCAATCTAAACTTGATTATCTCTCAAAGGCCCCACTTCCAAACACCATCACTTTGGGGGCTGGAGCCTCAAGGTAAGAATTTGGGGGTACACAACAGTGAGCCTATGACAACCTGCAAAACCTCATTCTAGTCTTTCTCTGAGACCTGATTTTCTGCTCCTTTCTTGCCACATAGGGCTTCTTCTGTTCTTTAAATAAGCCAAGATTATTCTTACTCTGGGCCTTTGTACTTGCTGGGGTCTCATGTCTCCCAGTGTCCTCACATGTCTTCCCCACCAGCTCTCAGTTCATGCATCACCTCCTCAGAGAAGTCTTCCTGGGACCTGAGCATACATGCGTTTCTTATCCTGCTGTCATCACTCTCTATCACATCATCTCATCTTTCTTTTCCCAACTCACTAGTTACCACTACCCCAAATGATCTCCATTATTGTCATTATTACAGTTTTATTTATGAATTGTACTAGCATGCACACTTCATGAAAAAAGACATCTTATCTATACTGCTTATGACGTTGTCTCTAGAATTTACAGCCTAGCATATGATACATAAATACAACCATTTGCATACATTATGTCAGCATCATGTATATATATGTATATAGATACATAGGTAAAATAGTTCCATGCCCAGTGCAGTGCCTTGAACATCCTTGAGGTTTAATAATAACAACTGCTGATGGCGGCAATTCTATGAAGAGTGAAAGTAGCTACACTGTTTCATTGTTTGATGACTTTCCTTGGTAAAAATTGTACCTTTTTTTCTTTCTTAATTTAGCATTCTATCTCTCCACCTTCAGCATGGTCCTTCCTCTCCTCGGGTCACTTTTGCTCCACTGCTATCAACCAAGGATTAACTGCTTACTCACCCCTAATTTGGATTAGCTTATAAAATTATGCCAAGATTTCGATAGATCAAGGGGACAGTCTCTGACAGTGGTCTAACAGGAAAGATGGGCAGATGGGAGAACATTTTGGTTTAAATATTCTGGACATGCTGGGATTGAGAGCTGAGATCTTTTCCCTGCACTGGTGCTGACAATTTTCTGATTTCAGTGGCCAGCCCCACAGTACATGCCTAAGCATGCCTACTGGGCGCCTTGTATTTTAAAATCTGATCTAAGGTATGGAAAATCTTAGAACCAACTCATTACTAACAAGGGCTTTCTTTCTGTCTTTTTTCATTGTGTTCAGAGGCCCCACCTGTCCCTCCATGTCACCTATGGGTTCCCAATGAGTGGACTCAGCCCATCTGCCACAACTTTTTGGCATTCCCATCTGCTTCTGGAGAATAAAATTCCAAGTCAGGCATATGCCTTCTCATTCTGTGATCCTCTCATTCTCCGCTCTTGCTGTTAATGCAGTGTTCATGTCAAATCTGTTGGCTTTAATGATGTTAAGGGGTTATGTCGGAAGGTTATTCAGTTAGTCTTTAACGGCACGAAACAGCACTTCTACTATCATTGTCGCTTTTCTGCCCATAAACAAGAACTTGATTAACAGAAGCTAACCATGAGAAAATGTTCTCTTAAATGAGACATTTTTAGTGGATAAGCACTAGGTGTCACTAGTATACTCTCAACCACAATTATCTATACCTTCAGAGGCGTCCACGCTGAGCCAGGCTGACTGCGATAAAGAAATATACAGCGAAAAAAAATGTGACAATGAATATATGTATGCTCATGTATAGCTGAAAAATTGTGCTCTACACTGGCATTTGACACAACATTGTAAAATGACTATAACTCAATAAAAAATGTAAAAAAAATAGGCATTCCAAGGAACAAAGGGAAATTCTTCTTTCCTTCTTTCAGCAAATACTATTGGTTTAAAAACAGTACAAATGTCTTTTAAAAATGTAAAGATTATAGTGAACACAGTAGTTGAGTAACTTTGAGATATGTGAGTGATTCATCATTGTACATATTAGAAATATGCATGGATCTTATGTGTGAAACAGATATTTATAAACTGCATTCTGCTTTCTCATTAGTTTCTTCTAAAATTTTGGATAAGCAATCCCACCTCCTCTTCCCAATATTCAGTTTAGCATCATTTTAAAACAAAACAATATTTTTGAGGTGGTGGAAATGTTCTGTATTTTTAAATAAGTGACGATTCCATGGAAGTATACACGTGAAAAAAGTCATTAAGCTGATCACTTGGGATTTGACATTTCACTGTATAAAAATTATACTCCCATAAAACCCTAGTAAAAATCATAATTATTCATCTTAATGTTGCTTCTAATAGCTTTTTGCTTTTGTAAGCAGATATTCTGTGATTAAGTAATTATTCTACATAACATTTGCAAGTACTTAGTCAAATGAATGCTGAATCCACCTGATCTCTGCATGTCTTAAAATATGCCACAGGGCTAATTCCCAGATTTGAGACTGCTGTCACTCAGGAAGGGTGGAGTTTTTTTATATTTAAGGCACCGCATTGGTGATTTTTCACATTGACATGAAACCCTTCTGTTGGTTACAATAACTGACCCTTTGAGCATGAAGTGCTTTGATGTATACGAACAGGTATACTATGGCAAAGTGACACTGTTTTAACCTGTGCCCATCAATTTTTCTTAAAGCAGAAATATCAGCCTACTCCGAGACCTCCGCTTAAATTCAGATACATAGGTGAGTTCTCTTAAAGCTCAGGTATAAATTCAATCTACCGAATCATTTTTGCTTTGACATAATTTACCAGCCCAGTTGACTAAAGATGAGCCTAAGCTTTTGGACTTTTTTTTATGAACTGGGTGATTAGCCATTCCATTAAATATCTAAAACCCTGGAATTGAAAGTTTAGATAAAATTCTTCCAGGGAAATTCTTTGCGTGTGCTTTAAAAACAAAACAAAACAAAACAAATCTAATAACACATTGCATCCAAGTTTCTATACTTTATTTTGTTTTTCTGAACCAAACCATTTCCCTCTTGTTACCCAAAATGACATACTGCTTTCCTGATTTTCCACTTCCAGCTTGGGAAAAGGAAAAGGAATGGGGTTCCCAACCTCCTATTGCTCAATGCAATTACTAGACTAGATGCTGATCTTTGAGATTGATGTAGTGTTCTCACCTGGCCCATGACTTGAATTCCAGCGTATTGATCTGCTCAAACTTTAGGTCCCTGCACTTTCCCTTTCACCTGAGACTTTTCCCAATTGATACTATGCCTCGAAATATATGTGACACAACAATTCAGACCTTCTCCATCCTCAGCCTCAGCTCCCAGAATGCTGGTACGATTCCTATAAACCAGCCCGCGCATTATTTGATGTCTTGATCTCCACTGGACACTTGTTTCCCAACTATTTCCCCAACTATTTCCAACCCTCATGGTCCAGGACTTTGCATGCTCCTCCCTTACTTTGTTGTTAGAAGCCAGAATAGCTGTATCTATTAGGAAGCAATTCAGGTGAAGAAAAAAAAAAAAACTGAGCTCCTATTATGTGCCAGCTACAAAGACAGATCAGGGGTACAGATATAGGTTTAGACATGGATCCTAATCTTAGAGACCTTACAATATTCTGGAGTCATCTACTCACAAATTGATCATATTAATATTCTATGCATTGAATACCTCCCATGCATTAATCTTGCCAATTCCAATAGAAGACATAGAAGGTAATGCATTTGCTACACTGATCTAAAAATAAACACCCTTCTTCATTTGTGAGGCAGAGGATGGAGAACGAACATTATTATACAGCTGTGCAGGTTTTCTCTTATCTTAGGCACTCCAATTAGAGCAGACAGAGATCTTCTAAGATCGGGGTTTGACTGTCCTTTATGGTCGGATTACTGCCTTCTGTATTTTGTAGTTAGCTTTATTCCTTTGAGAACTATGTAAGTTCAAAAAAAGCTAAAGGTCTGACCTGTTCTTAGAAACAATAATTAGTACATATATGAAAACTTTAAAGAATGTGAAGTATACTGTGTATATGAATTTCTATACAATATAATGTGTATGTGCAGTCGAACTGTAATAATTCTACATAATAAAACTGAAGAAGGGAAAATAAATAAATAAATAAATAAATAAATAAATAAATAAATAAATAAATAAATAAAAAGTATGTTTGGAGCAAAAAAAATATTGATTAGGTAGTATATAGTCTAGTGTATTTTGTTACAAGGAACTCTATTGTAAGCAAACTATGATAGATGGCAAGTAACAGAAAATTTCGCATACTGTATCACATTATTTTCATACAAAAAAAAAAATTGGGGTAAGACCAAACACACATATACGTATGAAGAAAATGGAAGTCAAGTGCACGCACTAAATTTTGAACCCCATGTTAGCAGACAGGGCTATGAAAGACAGCTTCTCTTTCTGTTCCCCAAGTGCCTGATTACTTGTGACCAATATTTTCAATCTCGTTCTGTTCAATGATACAGTATAGGAAAGAAAAAATGCTAAAGAGTGTTTCTTTTCTTCCTCTGTATTTTTTTTCTCCTCAAGGAATTGCATTGCCTACAGGATTCCCACTGGTAATCCATGGTGAAGACACGAAGTAAAGAGAAGAACGCAGAGGAACAGCTTGCGTGAGTGATGGAGACGCACGCGGGTGAGGGCTCACTGCCATCCGCGCGGCTCCGGCCGCGGCAGCCGCTCCTCGGGGCGCTGCGGCGGCCGCAGGCACGGCGAGCACCGCCGACGCCGTCGCAGGGCCGAGCGCCACCCCGCGCTGCGTCTCGAGGGCAGACGCAGGCAGGAGGGAGACGCGTCTGGCGTCGGCGACATGAAAGGTAAGTTTGCGCTGGATGCCACAGACCAAGAAATGACAGTTTAGTATCAATCATCACAGACAACTGTAATAGTACTGTTCATACAGAGATGTTCATACAGAGAAGATCTATTACCCATTAGGAGGCAAATCTATCACAAACAGGACCCCAACTCTTACTGACTGAAAGCTGAATAAGCATCGTGTCTCTAAGAGCAAACAAGTTCAAACAGATGGAACTGCAGTGACCTTCACGTGCCCCGTACTTCTAGGGTAGCAACTATAGAATAGTATCATTTAGGGCTTCATTATCATAGGGAGGGGGAAACTCTGGGCATTGTCATGAAATGCTACTAGTTCTCAACCTTATTTCATTACTGAAGATGCAGTATTTCCTTCTTCTTCTTTTTCTTTTCCTTCCATTTGCAACACACATGTCTGCTTGAATCACAGAATCTGAGATCCGGACAGAAACTCAATCTCTCTAGTGGTCCCAAACCTTGCTCACAGCAGGATCACCACCAGCGAGGGTAGAGCTTTCAAAATACAGATTCCTTTGTCTCTCTTACAAAGAGTCTGAGTTTCCTTGGGCAGCCACAACGAAGTACCACAAACTGTGTGGTATGAAAACAGTAGAAATTTATTATCTCGCCGTTGTGGAGGGCACACAACTGGAATGAAGGTGTCAGCAGGGCCGTGCTCCCTCTGAAACCTGTAGGGGAAATATTGCCATGCCTCTTCCCGTCTTCCGGTGGTGGCCGGTGATCTTTGGCATTCTTTGGTTTGCGAGAGCATCACTCCAATCTCTGCCTCCGTCATCACAAGGACTTCTTTCCTCTACGTGTGCGCCTTTGTGGCTCTTCTTCTTGCCTTATTGTGACACCAGGCATACTGGATTAAGCCCCACCCTACTCCAGTATGACCTCGTCTTAATGAGCCTATTTCCAAACAAGGTCACATTTTTCAGGTTCTGGCGTTTAGGACTTTATCATATCTTTCCGGACGGACACAATTCAACTCATAAAGGTACTGGAGTGGGACTGAGAGTCATTTAAGTGATTTGGTGATAGCCACCTTTGAGAACCATTTGGTCAATCAGTCCAATTCTGTTCTTCTATAGAACAGGAAATTGAGGGCTAGATGTGTCGAGGAACTTGTAAGTTACAGAATCAGAACATACATAAACCACTCACACATTTATGCAAACTATCACCCTTCAGATATCCACTTTAATTATTATAACAGAGATGCTTCCTTAAACTTGGATTAGGATCACTAGATATTTAATAAAAAGCTCTGTAGCTTTTTAATTTTAATTTTGAAACCTACTGCATAATACTTAACCCAAGAGTTTTCTGTTTAAAAAAATCTGTTTGGACATCTTCTTCAGGTATTCAAACAAGACCAACGTGAGGGTCGAGTGGATTTGCAACTACACTTCAAAAAAGTATACAAAGGCACAGACATTTTCTCTGACAGTGAAACACTGTTTGAGACTTGATGGATTTCTTCTGAGATGTGGATGTTCCTTGGGTCAACATAAGTGGTGGCTTAAATGTCACTAATTTAAATAAAATAGTTCTTAGGCACGTGGAGCATGTGTGTGTAAAAGCTGAATGAAAAATGTAGAGCAGACCTCGTACCCTTCTCAATGTGTCTGTCTCTCCAAGCTCTCCTCTCCAGCCGTACCTAGAGTCATGAAGGTGTGTCAATTAAGAATAAAATGAATTCTAAAGTGGGGTTTATAATTCAGCAGGGAAGGGTGGAAAAATGCTTCCTACACAATTGCAATTATGTACAATCACTGTAACAAAAAAGTGCAAAAAAGTTTGGGAGAATGTCACAAAACTTGGGACAGAAGAACCACTGGAATGAAGAGTTAATGTGGAAATCATGACCACTGGCCCCAAACATGCCGAGATTCCAGTAGCTTCTGTGAAACAAAATTCATATTCTATGGTAACAAACACAAAAAATTGAAGCATAAAAATTCTTCTCTGCCCTTCGGCCTCCTCTGCCCCCTGACTGTGCGCTGTGTGTCTGCATATCCACCGACCAGACCTGCCCCATCGGCAGGACCGTGTGTTCATCCATAAAGAGCAACGCTCTCCTAGAACATCAACAAGACAACTCCTTAAAACATAACATTCCCTTCTGATCTTGTGAGGGATCACAGGACCCACCAGGATAACGCTTAGATCTGGATTACGTGAACTGTCAACAACGCGTCATACGATGTAGAGCCCTCTGTCTCAGAAACCTTAAGTAACTGTGCCTTGATTTCTAACTGGCAGAACAGTCCTCAGAGCTTTCCTCAAATCTGGCTCAAATAAAAATTCCCATTTCTTTCTTAGATCTGATACAGGAAAAAATGGGGTGTGAGAGGATGGGTCATGTCACGGGTCATGTCACAGGTCTTGGTCGAGCCCCTGGGATGTGCCCCGTCAAGTGAGGGTTGTTGGCTTTGCACAGGCCATCTCAGAAGGCCAGAGAAAGGCCTAGGAGACACACATTCCATGGGCAGAGTGTGGGCCATCTTGCTCAGAAGGGGGAGCAGCGGCCTCAGAGCATGGGGTCAGCTAAGAGAAATGAGATCAGCCCCGAGGTGTGCGGGGCAGTTGGTTTTTATGGGCTTGGTAACTCCCTGTGCTAACACGTGAGAGGATTATTCCAGCTACTCTGGGGAAGGGGCTGGGATTCTCCAGAACTGGGCCTTCACCCACTTTTTGACCTTTCATGGTCAGCCTTGAAACTGTCCTGGCACCTGTGGAGCGCCATTTAGAGTACTGCTGCATTTTAATGGGCATATATTGAAGCTCAAGGTCTACTGGGAGTTGAGTCTTCCACCATCTTGGTGCTAACTGCTGTGCCATTTTTTTAATTGGTTGTGCCCTGCCCCCTTCCCTCCTGTCTCAGATTGACTGATTAATTTTTCATTGACACTTCCATAGGGGAAGAGGAAGGCAAGACTGAGATCTGTGTTGGATGATGTATGATCAGGGATACCGATTCAGAAGACAGTCTCACATCCCGCCTGTTCTCTGCCCCGCTCCCACCAATAAACTAAGGAGAAAACTAAGCATTTGATTACTTTTCTTAGTACAACAATAGAAGATGTTCAGTAGATGCAGAACTTCCAATGGCAGGGCATAAGCAGGGACACGGTTCTCCTGGAGGAGAAATATTTACAACCAGCCTGCGAAATTATCAGGATTGAAGGGCACTGATTTGCATGTACATACTAATGGCTCTGAACACACATTTAATGAAGAGAAATGGCCCTTGAAAAGCCAGGCGCTCTCCATACGGGAAAACTTGAGGTTTGTGACATGTAAATTGAAAGTTCCCATCTTTTCTGATCATGAAGTTATTGCAAATTCATTTTTTGAAAGCAGGGAAATTCGACGGGGATATCATCAACTTATTTACAGAACGGGATGACATGCAAAATATAATAAAATGTGTTAATCAAGTCACCTTCCAAATATCGGTAGTTGGTCATCAAATAATATGGTGATAATCCTCAGGCAAAGGAACAAAATTAGTATTTTGAAAGATGTTTCCAACTTCAGATAGAATTGAGAGTAAATGTGAAAAAAAATCTAAAGATAAAAAATGAACATCACCAGAGGGAGGAAGGTTTATGCAGAGCACTCTGAGAATAAAGAGAGCAGATGAAGCTGCTCAGAAGTGAAAACCGGGTGGGACCCCGTGGTCCTTCTAAACCTCCTGGACCCTCCCTGACCCTCCTTTCTGCCTCCTAGACCTTCCCTGAGTTCCAAAGGGCAGATTCAAACAGCTACTAATTAGAGGAGTGAGAAAATGTGAAAACAAAAGAGATGCAGTCAAGAAACAATAGCGCAGGATGGGGAGAGTCCTCAGGGGATGTGCGGGACTCCCGGATACCTACCTCTGAGCAACTCCACAGGAACTAAGGCCCCACCCAGGTGGAGGATGGTGACTTCAAGCTGAGCACAAGCATGTGGACTCCAGACTATTTGAAGCCAGAAAGTCGACGATTGAGATGCCTGGAGAACCTCCCTGTTACTTCACCACTAACCAAGGACGGGAAGGTCACACACCCTGCAGCCCTCCCGCCAAACTGTGCCTATAAAAACTCTTCCCCCTGAACCACTCGGGGAGTTTGGGCTTTTTGACCACGAGCTGCTCAGTTCTCACTGCTCGGCCATTGCCATAAACCCTTCTCTGCTCCAAACCCCGATGTTTCGGCTTGTTTGGCCTCACTGTGCGTCCAGCACACAAACTTGGGCCCAACAGCAAAAGCACCAGCGTAGCGAATGAGGTTTGCACGCCACTGCGACCAGCATCAGAATCTTCTGCCATGTGTGTTAAGATAAAAATTTTCGGATCCTACCTTAAACCTACTGAACCAGAATATTGCTGCTCTGTGCATTTTGTCAGATTCCCCCGATGACTCTCAGGTACCCTTCCTTTGAGAGACACTGTCTGAGATTTTATAAAACACAATGAGAGGTTCAGAGGTGACAGCTATAAAGAATATAAAGATGTTGTATAGGATGGGATTAAATGAGAAATCATGGTGTGTAACTGAAAAGATTGGTATGAACTTCTTTAAAGAAAGAGTAGAGGTAAAGAGCAAAGATCAAGTTCATGAAATGACACTTGATTCCAGGGAAAGAAAATGAAATAAATGATTTAGAGTCAGGTGCTCACAGTTTAAGAGAGAAGGTGGGAAAATCAAGTTTGTAAGGGACGGCAGTGTCTTGGGATGGGCCCTTATAACTGATAATTCCATACAACTTCGGAATACCGCTTAAGCAAACTTTAGGGTGCGGTTTTGAATGGCAAACAGGGAAAATACGATGAAATGGCCAGTACAGAGGAGTTTCTGTTCCTGCTCGGGGGCCACTTGTGCTAGTGGACAGAAACGTCTCCTGACCTACGTGTCCTTATCTCCCCTAACAAAATAATTGAAATCTTCACTAAATAGTGCTGCTTAAGGACTAAGGCTAAAACTCAGGTCTGAAATAACGCCTGAAAATCCATAACCTGGTAGCAGGATTTAAATGCAATAAAAAGTCACAAAGAGCTCCAAAAAAACCCACTACCATGTGTTCTGTAATTTTAAGAGACAGTATGTTGTGAAATAATAATAGAGGCATTGCTGGGCTGAAGAACATGACAGGAAAAATACCCTATAATGGTTAAAGAACACTTGCTCTGAAATGTTCCCCCAGTTGACATCCATTCACATGGAAACAGTTTTATTAAATACTGCGAGTTTTAAATTACACAGGTCTTCAGGAATTTGTCACTTGCATAAGATGCTGCTCTCCAGTGTTGCTGGGGTACATAAAGCACATGAAAGGAAGTTTCACACCGTTAACAGGAGAAGGAGGGGGGACAAGTCCCATGTCATATAAATCCCGGGGAATTCAACCTATGAGTGAGAGAGAAAGGACTGCAGTTTTAAAATAGCATGCTGCCTTTAAGTTTCTGTGTCAGAGGGATCTTTATGACAGCAGTGTGCAGAAGGGCTGGACTAGAGGTAGAGTGGCCTGTTTGGGGACTAGTTTGTGATTAGGTCAAAGACAGTCGGGACCTAGCTGGGTTGGGGATGGCAGTTTTGGGGAAGAAAGCATAACTTGCAAAATATTGAGGCAGCCAGATAGCAAATATTAAGTGAATGCTGACTATGGGCTAACAGCTGTTTTCTGCCTTCGGGGGTAAAATCCACAGCACCTGGAGTTTGATGGGATGTGTCAGAGTAGCTAATAACCTGCTAGAGGAAGAAGAGAACAGGGGAAAGTTCTTCTGACCAAGATGTTCTGCAAAGGCTCTTTAGACCAAAGGGAGTTTGAATTTGGCCAAGAATGAAGGGCACACTTCTGAGAGGCAGATGCTGAAAAGCAAGGATGAAGCTGGCCAAGTCAGACCAAACCAACCAAACCAAGGCCTGGATGTGGGCACACAATCCAGGTTCTAGAATGAGAAGCCAGTTTAACTGACTGAAGCATTGGGTCTTCCTGGTATTAACGGGAGATTAAGCTGAACGTTCATGGAAAGGCACACTTTGCAAAGACTTTTGAAGGGGAGGATAAGGCCTTTGGATTTTATTCTGAATGCAGTGAATGGTCCCTGCAACACTTTTCAAAGCAAACTCCAGATCACACTTAACAAGGAAAGTTAAAGACGAGATGAGGGCCTTGCACTAGAGCATGAATCCAGCCTTGGAATATACAGGTATTTGATTTAAAAACAAACTTCATCACATATCAGTTATTCAATGATGCCTCTTGCATTCTTGGGTGTTACTAGTAGACTGGGCTGGCTTTTTATAACTTAAACGGTTCATTATTTCCTGAAACAAGAATTTTATACTGTCCCAAGATCTGTCCATTTTTCTCCCATGTTAAAGACTTCGTATGCATTTGCTACATCAAATTTCAAGATAGTTTGATAAAAATCTACTTTTACTTATTCTGAATTAGCACATTACATTTTTTTTCTCATTGCAAATTTGTCTGCCACATCACATGCTAGTTACATTTCGCAGAAATTATTTGCATTAAATCAAATATTGCATTATTCTCCTTGCAAAACATAAAGCATGGATTTAATCCAAAAGAAGACATTGCCAATTTCAGATCCTTCTTGTCTTCAAATTTGCAACTTGGACATCCCTGCTAATAGTTCTATGCTAACAGGATTAATGATTTTAAAATATTTGAAAAGCATTTTTAAGACTAAAGCTGAAAGGGCTTGTTTATCTATTTCTATCCAATTTCTACCTAATGGTGTTTGGACTGGTCTGCATGTTAAAGCAGGCTATACCTTTAAGCAAAAGCACACATTATCTTTTTCTAAAATCTGACTCAGAACACACTGCTTCTCGGAAACCTTTGAGGACTGACTTCTGGCTTGTGTTTTTGGTTCTGTTATTTAGCATCAACCAAGAGCTACAGCCCAGGTTCATCAGCAATCTTTAAGACCAACTCCTCCTCCTACCAGACAAATGCAGATATTCGGAAGATTCCATCACTGATAACTCCAAGGGACAATAGCTAACATCAACATATGGCAGTTCAATAGATCGGAAGTTCCTTCTGCATAAAAATATCCCATCAATTACACTGAGTCCATTATAGAAACTAAAGAGAAAACATTTTTAGACACTTCTCATGACCTTTACCAAGTTCAAGGCAATCCTGACCTAGATGGTCAGAATAGGTTTCGGTGGGGAAGGGAGGGAAGGAGAAATATTCCGGTTACGGGGGGAAAAAGCCGTTGCAACCCACTCTGAGAGAGAAAGAGAGCTCCTGGGGTGGGCGGGAGAGCTACCAGCTCGAGATGAGCTCAGGTTGTGGCTAATAGTTTGGATCCCCCAAGGGCTGAGTTTTCATTACTCCTGATGGTAGCAAAATTCCTCAGCTGTTTGTAAAATCAGGCAGGTTCTTGGAATGAGGACTGATTCTCTCAGAAAACTGACCAAGTGAGAACACAGGTACATTTTGCTCCCCGCTCACCTCTGAGCCTCTCAGACACATGGATGGGGCTCAGTAGGGTTCTTTTGTTAGACCTCTTTGTGCTGTCAATATAGACAAAGCAACGTTTGATGGGTGATGAGAAACTAGAAAGTACAATGATAATACAGCCTTAAAATGTATGCATAACATTGCTTTCCTGGGCCACACTGTTCATAGAAAAGTCGAAGATCCTATATTCTATATTTAGGAGCTTGAGTTGAATTTACACTCACAGTTATTGGACCACAGTTCTATCAACCACCACTCCAGTGGACACTGTGACATTTTCAAGCTGAGAAAATACACTGTCAGTGGTCAGGGTGGAGGGTTAACTATAGTAAGAGTGTGACATGAGGGTTCTCCTTGGTAGGGATCAGTTTGCAAAGACAATCAGTCGTGGTAGCTGCAGTGCCCTAGAGCCACTGGGGTGGAGGTAGAGGACCTCTCCATCACCTTAGAACACCATTGAGAACAACGTCTTGGAGATCAGAAATCCATAGAGAGCAATGAAGATCTTTTAACTTGACAAAGGGAGCAAAAAAGAAAGGACGTAAGTGTGAAGGGCAGGACTCCATCACTTCAGGGACCGGTAGTCTCTGCAGGAATAAGCACGGGTACCGGACTCAAGGGAGAGATTAGAAAACCAGCGATAAAAGAGCTGAGTATTACGCCAATGATTAAGAGCATGGGAGTCCTCAAAATCGGCTGATCCTTATCCATCAGTTACTCTTAAAATATGACCTGACCAGATACTAAGCTGCTTGGGTTACATATTTTTTAAGAATTACCAAAGGGCAGAGAAGCATAGCCAATATTCACTCCCCTTCTCCAGCCATTCACTGCCCCATCACATCCATCAGCCTCCTGTTCAGCCGTCAGCCTCCCTCTCCCCTGACCCACCAGGAACACTGTGACCCTAGACTTCCGCCTGGGAACCAGAAGTAACTTCTGAGGGAACACCTGATTTACGACTTTTTGGTGTGGGACACGAATGTAAATAGGGAGGACCTCTGGCTAGTCTAACCCCAAAGAGCTGGATCCCAGAAAGGGAAAGGGCCAGGCGAGGCACGGGGTCAGAGAGCGGGCTTTTGTAGACGGAGAACATCTGCCCCACCGTAAAGCGGTTTGGGTTCCATGTAGGCTAAACCAGCAAACGAAGGGCCAATGACAAGACGACATCCCCGAGGGTGTAGCCCAGGAAGCCTGAGTGAGCGAGAGAAGAATCAATGAGGCGGGAGCAGGAAGGTGGAGTTCGTGGCTTCATTGCAGCCGCTCACATACAGGATTTCGGTGGACTCTGAGCTTTCAAATATACGGCTAAAAGAGGAAAGAAAGGGCATGAGAGAGACACAAAAAGGAACGAACAGAGCCTCCTCGGTTGTTATCTCTACCAAAGGAACCCACAGAGGGGATAATTTAGTGCCTCCGTTAACCACCACCGGAACTCTGAGTTGAGCAGTCAGTGTTTACTCTAAAATACGCAGCCAGTAACTGAAGCTGACACTGATCTTGGCAGAATTACTTAACAATTCTCTACCCCTGTTGGATGAGCCTCCTCCTTGAAGAAACCTCACTTCCCCACCCAAGAAACTGCAGTCCTTTGTTCCCTTAAATCCTTCTCAGAAGCCTGCAAAAAGATATTTTTTGAACCTCAAGGAACTATTTTTAATTAAACATAGCAAACATTAGTATTCCAAAGAGAGAGTGATGGTGTGGAATAAATTTAAGTTCTTCCTATGAATTATATATATATATATATATATATATATATGTAAAATATACATATATATACATATATACATATATATATATACATATATATATATATGTAAAATATCCACTCTTATTATAGAAAAAAATTCTCAATTGCATGTCCACATTTTAAAAGATTAATTCTTATTAAAAATGCGAAACCTTAGGTCAAAGGACAAGAATTATTTTATTTTATTTATTTTTTTTCAGCTTAAACTGAATATTATTTACCAATATAATCAACCATAATGTGTCATTGAGTCAATGCTCACAGGACAAGAATTATTTTGAAACATTCCTTTTAATTGAAGGAAGAAGGAATAGTATGACAGAGTTAATTAAAATACTGTCTGCTATTATCCGTTATGTGGCCCTTTGTAAAAACATAAGACTCTTGCATGCTACATCTGTGGAAACTATAACCCGAAGCAAAGTGTTTCCTCCAAATTATCTGGTACACGAGACAGAAAAATTTTCCCATACATTGTTTATTGCCACTTCCTGCCAAATCAACTTTACAAACAACCCCTCGGGAATCTTAAATGTTGTTGAAACATCCTCCAATTCACAGTCTGCCAACCCGCAGTGGTAAGCTTCTTGGGAGAGCGTTAGAGCTTACAGTGGGCTGGAAATAGGTAGATACACTTTGCTGCAGGCAGGCCAGGAGCCAGGCTTCCTGAGAACTGAACTCCAGGTAGAATTCATTGTCTTCAGCTCAACTGCTGAAGGTCAGCCACCACCTGTACTGAGGGCTTGGGTGTGCTCTAACAGCTTCTTTGGGAAATGGTTGAATACTTCCCCTGGCTGTCAGAAACACGGTAAAGCAGCTCTAGTTGAGAAAGAGAACGTCAATCTCTTTTTCTTGGTCGTAAGGAATTCTGAATCGAGGCTTTTCAGTGTCATGGTTAGAGAAGATGGTGTGTGCATTACAGACGCAGGTCAAGAACTTAGGCAGAAAGCTTTTCTGAACATGTTCCCAAGGTGAAAATGAGTAAGCCATATTCCGTATCTACTTACATATTTATCTCTGGGTCTTTTAGCACTATTCTTATCAATAGGACTTTAAGTAAAAGTTTTCTTTAAATATCCAGCCTCTTTTCAGTTTTGCTACCAAAAAAAAAAAAAGTGCTGGAAGAAATAGTACCCCAGAGGCTAGGAGAGTGTTGACAGTAGAAAAAGTGAAGTGTCCCCAAGGTCAAGGTGTAGTAGAGGGTTAGAGTTGGGAAGACAAGGTTCTACTGGCCATCTTCGTAGTCTTCATCCAGGGTCTGAATTCAAGCAAGGGTTTGATTTTACTAGATGTGGCGGTGGTTTTTCTTATTGCTCTTAGTGTGAAACACTGTACTAGACACTTGGATCATAAAATAAATATGACACAGTGCCTCAAAAGAGAACAAGTTATCTTGGCTAATTTGACTTGGCTTTTGTTAACAATTTTGACTTGAAGGATAGTTGTCATGTAGCTATGTCAAAATACAAAGTGATTATTTGGAAGCAGCAATAATATTCACAATAAAACCTCACCTAATCTCTGACCCTCTTTCCCCTCCTCCCTCCTCCATACTCATGGATGAGAAATGGGTTGGGGCCAAAGATGGGAGGAGACATGCTCATTTTTCATTTCAAACACTTAAAATGTAATAGCTAATTTTTAAGGCCATATATAAAAGCTATCTCACTGTGTATACATCTAAATGGCTTTAAATAGTCTTCATGGAAAATTATTGGTTTCCTAAAATTTATGGGTCTCAGTAGGAATAAGCAGCATCCACCTGGGTCATCTGGATTACCCTGGAGAGCAGTCCCGCTGCCTACTTTTGCAAATACTCAGCGTTGAAAAGTTAATGGGAGAACTACTTCAGATCTAGAGCAAACTTGGAGAAGCAAAGTATCATCCATGGTTCCTTGTGATTCATCTGAGTAGAATCCTGGGTGCGACCAACAACCGATCTGTTGACTTCGTTGATCATGGCTTCCGGGTTACTTTATTGGCCAGATGGCTCTGTGCACTTCTGATCGTAGAAGCTAAGAGGAATTTGATCAAGATATGCACTCTGGATACATGCTGGTTTCTAATCAACTCCCTCAACAGTTCTTTTCAACTGAGTGAGATCTGATATTCCTGCCGAATTACTCATCTTCCCACTGCAATGCAGCATTCCCCGAAGTATGTGCTACAGAATGTTAGCGTCTTGGATTTTAGAAAGCATTCTGTGGAAAACAGGTTTACTGATCAAATGAATATGGCAGAGCTTGCCCTAAACAATGTGGGATGGATTTCTTTATTCTAGGATTTCTCAAAACCCCAAATCATGCAGTCAGGGAAGTGAATTTGCTTTCAGACTTATTTGTGTCTTAACTCTACCTCTTACTAACTTTGACCTTGAGCAAGTTATTTAATCTTTCCAAGGTTTAATATGCTCATCTCTAAAATCAGGATACAAATACCATATTATAGAATTGGTCAGAATTGGATTAAACAAAATAAAATACCTAACTAAATTGGTAACATTTTCTATTTGTTTTGGGGATTCAATTTATACTATGATGTTTCTACATCACTATGCAATTTAGATTATGTCTTTGGTATACCAAAAGTGTGGATTCAATTTCAGTGTACAAACAAAGCAGAGGTACAGCGGATAGCTTGTAATTCTACCTAATCATTCTTCTATTAGATGCCGTGCTGGGAATCACGCTGCAAATCTTTGGGAATTAGCTGCCCATTTCATGCCCTTTTTTAATGTGACCTTAGTGTTACCCTATACTGGCCATTGATTTTTCTATTGGAATTCTACAGGCCTTTAAATGGCCCTGCACTAACGATGCCAATGTATGTTTAAGTACTGAAAAGTTAAAATGGTGCTTCCTGTACACAACGTGTGCTCTTGCAGAGAAGCTAAACCTCATTAGAGGCCCTGTTCTTTGTTCTCAAATTACAGTGAGCCAAGTTACCTGGCTTGCCTCTCAAGAGTCATTAGGATATCCGAGCTCTGAATTCCTAGCCACTTATTGTCACACCATCCGTCTTCAACAAGGCTCAGTGAATATCTCTGCAGAGGTCACCATATTGGCAATAGTTCAAGTGTTGTTTTCAACCCCAAAAGAACTTAAAGTACGCCTTTTTTTTTTTCTCTTCAGAATCTTTCCAGCCTGTTTCATAACAGATTACATTTCAGGGATGGAGAGGACGTTTAAAATTCTCCATTCTCCATCGAACATTTTGTAAGCATGCGCTTAAAAAAGAGAGAATCCTGACTGTAGATGAGAAACCTAGTGACACAGTATTGTTTACCGCATCTTACTCTCTGTCTTTGAATGAGGGGCATTCCATTGTCATGCTACCATAGGCAGGTCTGAAGGATGGCAGCAGGTAAGTACGATGACCTTTTTGTGTGAGAGACTGGACTGGATATGAAACTTACTTAAGGAGCTAAATAAATATTGCTTGTTGTTTCCTATTAGGCATATTTGACGTCAAAGGTGGGGAATTCCAAACCCTTGTAGGACAAACGGGCTGTAATAAAGACTTTCAGGGAGGCTATGGGCTTTGTGTGGCAGGATGACTGTCACCTCTAAGTACACAATTTACGCCAGTCAATTAATCTAAAAGTGGTTATTGAGCACACACTCTGTGCCAAGTTCATATGCCAAGCTCCAAGAAGCAGCACAGAGGACCTCTGCCCTCAAAAGTTGACTATCCAAGACCTGGAGATTCAAATGATGGAAGGCAAATAAAAGGCAATAGATAAAGGTATGGAGCACACTGCAAATCCTGCAGGAATCCAGAGAGGAAAGATCTTAGTGGGCTGTCGACAAGCAAGCTGGCTTTCTTGGAGGAGAAGAACTTGGCCTGGAACTTTGAACCACAGTAAGACTGCATTGGCCAAGAAGAGGAGGAAAGAGATTCCTGGACATGGAACAAGATTGGGTAAAGAGCAGACTGAGTGAAGAACCCAGTAAAACCATCAGTGTGAGTGAAATGAATTAATAATGATCATTTTGGACAGGCAGATTAGAGGACTTGAAGGAAAGCTCCGAATCTGTAGTTTGACCTTGATGGATAGATCATGGGTGATAGTGTAGATTCTTTAGCTAAAAATGATGATAAGGGCACAGCACCACAGGAACATAAATTGGATGGTTTTCATACTGGATGGGTTAGAAATGAAGAAGAGAGAGAGAGGTGCCTGGGATGGTCTAAGACTGAGGACTTGGATGAAAGTCATAGCAGGGGGTTGGCTAGGAGATGAACAGAGAAACACTGAAAGGGACATTAGGCAGGAACATCTGAGTGATAATCTGAAATGCTTAATTAGTGACATGGAGAAAGTATTACACCTAAGATTCAGCATATGAAACGCTTTAAAACTCATGGCTTTTAGAATTACATCTGAACACCCCAGCTTGCTTCTTAGCAACAGTGTGACCTCAGGAAAATTATTAAATTCTCTGTACCTAAATTTTCCCAAATCTAAAGTGAGATGTAAATTTTTTTTAATGTGAAGATTAAACAAGATATTGGTAAAATGTCTAACAAGTGCCTGGCACTTACTTGATAGGCACTCAAGAAATAGTAGATCTTTGTTCCACTTACGTACTCCTAAGACATTCCATAGGCAGCTGGAAACTGGAAGTCAGGTTCAAGTTCAGTGGCCACGTGATGGTCTGAATGTTTGTGTCCCACCCAAATTCATATGTTGAAATCCTAATCTCCAATGCAATGGTACTTTGAGGTGAGGCCTTTAAGAGGTACTAGGTGTTGAGAACGAAGTCCTCATGAATGGAACTACTGCCTTTATAAGAGGCAGAAAGAGACTTCCCTGGTCCCTTTTACCACGTAAGGCGACAGTGAGAAGATGGCCATCAATGAGGAATTTGGCTCTTACCAGACCCTGAATCTCTCTGCATCATGATCTTGGACTTCCCACCTCCAGCAGTGTTAGAAATAAATTTCTGTCCTTTATAAGCCACCTAGTATATGGCATCTTGTGATGGATGCTCGAATGGACTAAGACAGGCTGGAAATGTAGTTAGACCTCATCCACATAGAGGTGGTGGTTTGAACCATGTGTGAAACACTCTCCTTGAGGAAATGATTGAGCAAGTGGAAGAAAAGATCCAAGAGAAAGTTTGGAGGATAAGCCTAAGATGAGAAAAAAGAAGAGCTGAATAACGAGAGAGGCCTAGAGAGAATAAAGTCACAGTCATCAAGTAAAGCAGGAGAGTTAGAGTAAGGTGACCTCCGGTACCCCATGTTGCAGAAAGATGGGGATAAGGACTGCAAAATCGTTCCATTCAACTGGAGACAGTCAGTGACCAAAATGCCTGACCTTTGTAATTCTTGTCTCTTGTTGAGACTCCTTTATAGTTCAGGAGAAGACTCAGCGATGCTCACATGGTTACCAGAACTGTGAATGACATGTGATTCGTTCACCATCACCAAAAATACCTCTTCAGCAGATACGCCACCTGCCACAGAAGGAACAGAGAATCGGGGTCCTTAAAATACATGCAACCAGCAAGCTATTTTAACATAGAGAAGATAGGAAGCCATGAATTAAAAAAACTACAGTTCCCTGTGATGATTTTTAATAATGCCAAACACCAAATATTGGCTTCCCTTGCGTTGGAAAATGAATAGATAAACACTTCTGCAATGACCTGAAGGCTTGGACAGAGAGGATAAATAAATTATTGACACATGAGGAGTAGACAATTCTGCATCCACCATTGAGCTTTTCATTCTTTGTGGAGCAGATGGTCTAAACAAAGCAGCCAAAAATAACAGGTGGGTTTTATTACATTAAGCCACTGAAAACGCAAAGCCTCCACAGTTTAAAAGCATGTTTAAAATATTAGGCCTTAAAACCACCTTTGAAAATGATCTTTCATAGTTACAAAACACCTTTGTCCATCTTAGATGATATCAAAGTATAAGGACCAATGTGAGGATGAACACATATTTAGAGACAGCAGGGGTGAGACAGCTTGGAAGAAACAGCTGCTCTTTATGGAAATGGTTTACACAGGGTTGTTAAACCATGTTGATAGAGTCTAACTGATATGGATAACATCACCTCTTCTGGGACCAAACAAAGCTTGGGTCTAAGTCATTGCTGCCGTAAACACGGCTGTCTCAGATGCCCGGCACATCTCCATCCCCTACACAGAAGGCAGCCACAAAGAACTCAAATACCTTATTCCTCCTATAATTCGTCAGATACCTAAGTCCAATGATAGAAGTCAAACTGCAGTCCAGTAACATCTATCCTACATCATTCTCTGTATTTGTCTTACAGTGTATTGTTTTCATAAGTCAGGGGAGGAAAAAGAGTCTGTGAGGTGGGATGAGATGAAGGAAAATACGATGTCATCGATGGAGGAGACAGTGCAGCTTTTTTTTCCCAGAGATTAATTCTTTTTTATAGTTTACTTATTAGCTATATGCATTTGATGACTAGTATTTTCAGATTAAAGTAATGTCTCCTTACCTCCCTTTTCCAGTCTCCCATCTCCCTAGAAAAACCACCATTAGTATTTTTAGGAGCAGCCTTCAAAATCTGTGCATGTATATAAACAGTTGAAGAAATCTTCAAATCTTTAAACCTATAATAAATTTTAAGAATCTTTTACATTTATAAAACATCTCCATTCTTCTTGAATAATTGAAAACCACAGGCACCTTCCTGGGTATGAAGCATGAATGATAAAAAATGAGATTATGTCTCCACTTAATGTTTGCAACTTGCTTCTTAAAAAAATTCAGCCCTGCCTCATGGACTTCTTTCATCATCAGCATGTGGAAATCCACTTCTTTACAAAACCATTTACAGCTCATTTAGTTTCCTTCATGAACAAATCCAGGGTCACAAATGAAAGACAAGAGAGAAGTGCCTACTATCACCTTCCAAGATGATCTAATGACCAGATTCATGAAATGCTGAAATACGGACCTGACTCTCTGGCCTCTCATTCTTTGCCATTCAGAGTGAAAGGGAGGAATCTTGGAAATGACAACAGATGACCTTCTTGGGTCTCGGAGAGGCCCAGGGAATGTAATTTCAGAGCAGAGAATGAAAAAATATCTTTTCTGCTGTTTCTCCAAAAGGGTTTATGAAGTGCTTACTGAGTCCCAGGTACTCTAGGGTGTGACATCAATCTATTGAAGCTGATACAAGTCCAACTCCTCTGCAACAGTGGTTTTAAATTTGGTGCCCATGGATCTATTGGTGTATGAATGTTTCAGAGAGTCCATGAAATTTCTACATTTCTCTCTACGTGGTTTATTGAAGAGAGGAATCAGAGATTAAGAATAAATGCTCTAGTACAAGGTAATCTTGAAATTGTCACAAGGTCAATAAATACATTTGGGTGTTAAAAAAAATAAGTGTTCTAGAAGCTCTTTATCTAAATAATTCTTAAGAGACAAATAATAAAAAGAAATACCTACATGAAATGTTAATGTTTTTGTAATAACACCTCAAAAAAATCATGAGCTGAAGGGAAACTTCTTAACCCATTTAAAATAGGAAATAAAAATTTGTTCTTTTAAGTTTTACAAATTTTACATTAGATTCCCCCAGCCAAGAAGGCTCAGAAACGTGACTTGCTCTATAAAATTACTCAAAATTCACGAATGTACAATCACCCACTGGGCTGGTGGACATGTTCTCCGACTCTCTGAGTTCTATGTGTAGCAGTGGAGGCTGGAAGAATGACCCCAATCTGAATGCCAAGCTAATCTTTTTCTAAATCCCCGACAAAGAAAAGCAAGTTAACATCTATAGGACAGAACAGTACCACTCTTTGGAAATTATAGCAAAACATCAGATGGGTCATGGTACTTTTTACTTCTTCTCTTAGAACAATTAACTCTTAGAAGCCAAGGAAAAATAATGTGTGTATTACCATTATTTAAAAGTCTTTGAATCAGCTTCTGGGTTTGCAGGTATGAGGAGAAGGTCAAGTAGAAAGCCCACCAGTTAGAGCTTTTCAAATTTCTCAAGCTGGCATCTCATCAACCATATCGTAGAGCAAACTGACATACGACCTCCTTTCAGAGTAATAAATTTCCAAGTAACAGTACTCTGTTGACTTCGTACTTTCTAACGAAGACTCCATGATTTGACACTAAGGTTCCCGGTCTTTTCTCATGACACTGACACATCAGAATTTCAAGGATGTTAAGCTTTTGCGAAAAATAAACTAGATCACCTTTGGGGTGAAAAAAAAATTGTGATTGTGGTAAGCCAAGGAAAGGAACTTAAAGCTAGAGAGCTCATCTTTTTTAAAAACACCAAACTCTCTACTTTCATTTGTGTTTCTCAAGTACCAAATTGGTCACTGCTCATTTATGACGGAGTATTAACTCTTAAAAAGGCATGTCTCTTTTTCACTTTTTTTTTTCCAAAATTGCACTAGATTTGATCGGAATGGGAGGATAAATAATAGAACAAGTGAGTTAAGTTTCTCCTTTCACCCCTAAGTCTACTTTTCTTTCTGATCTAATGCAAGAATACTGTCTTTCCCAATCCCCGCCTCACCCCCACTTTTGGACTCTATTTGTTTCATCTTTCTGAAAACTAGCTGACTTTATGCTACTGTTCTCATCCTCATCCAGAAACAAAGGAAGCATTCTCCACTGAGAAAAATTTTCAGATGAAAAGCTACGAAGTAGTGAGTTAAAAGATGTGACCACAACAGTTGGCCTACCTGGCATTGTCCTAAGCGCAGGAACACAATTCACTACTTTCCGTTCTGGCGCTCCACCTTTCCACATGCATTACTATAAATCTGGAGCCAACAGGTCTCCGATGGCTCAGGCATCGCTCGGTCTTAATGCCGCCTGTGAGACACCGTGTTCTGTTTTCCATAAGCAGTGAATGGGGTCGCGTGCTTTTCAGCTTCCCAAATTTACTAGGATATAGATTACCTGAAACAGACCTGTCAGCCCACAGAGCTGCTGTCACAAGCCTGCCTACAAGGCGAACGGTATTAAGGCGCAAGCTTCATTTATCTTTGTGACTGAGCTGTTGATCTCCACCACGCCCTGACTAATGAAGAGACACTTGAAACGCTCGCTAACACTGGTCTGCAACACATAGTTGATTAATAATGGAGCCCCAAACCTTTATTCTGTGAGTCCTACACTGTAAAGGCACTGAGTAACTGTGATGTTTCCTCGTTTCCACCAAGGGTAGCAACTCTTGCAGATTCACAAAACAGCAGACCCTCTCTTCCTCAGCTCCTCTTTCCCCCCCTTTCTCTCCATCCCCCAACTATCACCCAAAGTCCAATAGGACGACATTTCAAAGCTGTCATCTTGATATCACTCATATGTGGAATTAAAAAAAAAAAAGAAAAAAAAAGGACACTATGAACTCATCTACAAAACAGAAGCAGACTTGCAGACATAGCAAACAATCTTAGGGTCACTGGGGAAAGGGGGTGGGAAGGGACAAATTTGAGGGTTTCAGATTTGCAAATGTTAGCCACTATATATCAAAATAGATTAAAAAATCATTTCAATACATTGGGAGTTCGAGATTTGCAGATACTAACTACTACATGTAAGATAGATAAACAACAAGGTCCTACTCTATAGCACAGAGAGCTGTATTCAATTCCTTGTAGTAACCTATAATGAGGAAGAATATGAAAACGAATATATGTATGTACATGTATGACTGAAACACGCTGTACACCAGACACGGACACAAGAATATGGGGTTCTTTTTTTTTTAACATTTTTTATTGATTTATAATCATTTTACAATGTTGTGTCAAATTCCAGTAAGAATATGGGGTTCTTGTAAACATCTGGCAAACTTAATGATTTGGACATCCATTTATACGAAGACTGGTCCTGTTAAAAGTGCAGGATTGATCAATTAAAGGACACTGTCTCTCATCTTATCTTTCTAACACTATTTAAATGCAACTGATATCCTTCCTTGCCTTAGAGAGGGCTGATTCAGACAATTTGAGAGAAATAATTGTTCACCTGTAGAATGCATCTGTCAATGAGAGTCTCTCCTTCTTTCTGTACAGTCATATTTTGTAGCCAAGAAGTTCTTTCATTTACTCCTTTTCCTTTCCTTTACTCCTGCTAAAATGAATCATTTTTTTTCTTTTATAGGTGCCAAAAATGTTAGCATTTCGAAGACCACCTTTTCACTGCTCTAACAGACCAGGGGTTGAAGCAGGGCAGGGAAAGTCCTATATAACCCACTCACCCACCCTCCCACCCCAAAAGGGAGTCCATTGGTTCAGAAGATAAAGTGGGTAGAGTCACCAAAGATATGAAAAGAAGGTTTCTACACAACATTGTAAATCAATTATACTTCAATTTAAAAAACTAACTAACTAACTAAATGCATAAAATTAGATGTTAAAAAAATAAATGAATAAATAAAAAGAAGGTTTCTCTTCTCCAGCAACATTTCTGAGGTTTTGGACTAACCTCCTATATGGTCATCCTCAGGGCACGCTCTGGACCACACAAGCTCCTCCCACTGACTCTTCTCCTTACTAAGCCACCTAAACTTCAGCGCGAGCTTAGCAGAGCCTCAGTGCTTCCATTTTTTCAAAAAAAGCTAGTATTTTCTATGGGATGGGGTTGTTGTGGGCATGAAATGAGAAATACACAACACTTCACAGAAGGGGAGGCACATGGAGTTCCATAGAGCCATTAAATTGCATTATTTTAACATATCTTGATAATCATCAATTCTGAGTAAAACTTTGCAAGGTAGCGTTATTGCCTTCCTCTTTTATTGACCAGAAAACTAAGACAGAAAGAGGTCAGTTAATTTTCCCATGAATATACCAAGCTACTGTCAGAACTGCTGGTGTTCAAACCCAGATCCATCTGACTTCCACGTCCATGCTCTTTCCACTGTCCTGCAGCTGCGATATCAGGGCGGGTGGGTCTTAACACCTTTGGCCATCGCTCTGAGTTAGCACATGAGCTGTGTTCTCCCTGCCAAAGAGTGGGTCTTCAAGAAAAATGGGAGGCATACTACGAGCCAAAGCCCTTATGAGTATAGATGATGTGCAGTGAGCGCACTTGCCCCCTAGGAAGGCGAGAACAGTCAAAGGCTGAATTATCTGCAACATTCTATTTTTACATCCAAAGGGATTGCAGTCGACTCACGATGAACATTCAGATCTCATAATTCACCATGCTCTTTATTCTGTTTTTGGAAAGGCTTCCTGTTTCTGATTTGACAAGCCATCTGCCTTGTTAGTTTTCCTTCCTTTCTCAATTTTTTTTTTTACCTTTTAAAATAAACTCTAGAAGCAGCCCAAGGTAAAGCACAAAATAATAATAATGAAGAAAAACAGAATTTATGGCTACAAATAGCCGTTCCTAGTGTTTTTAATTTGTCAGTTTGTTGGCTTGACTGAAAGTCCACTAAATAGGAACATAATTTCTATGCTACTGACTGCATGCAAATACAATTAGTCACTATTTCTTAATATGAAATTGCAAGATGGCTTACTTTTAGAAATCCAGAAGCAAATGTAATTAGATATTGAAAACAGTTTGCATGTTCTGGTCAAATGTGTCAATAACTTTGATTAATATACTATTTTGTAATTGTCAAAGCATTTTCATATATATCATTAGATTTAATCCTCACATCTACCTACCCTGGGAATAAATTAGGTTGTAGCTGAGGATGTATTGGGTGGACTGTATTTGGTAAAAGTTCTACAGATTCTGCCAAGCAATCCTGTCCCTTTGGTTAAGCATTGGGATTACAGGAATCTACATACATCTCCTAATCTGTCACATGGCCATGGCTGGAAAACTGACAGCCACAGGGAGAAATAAAAAAATGAAACAAAACAGAACCTGCTTCTTCTTGGTAAACACTTGCATTTTAAGTGCATTCCATTATCTCTGAAGTTCTGTCTTTGACCTTTTCAGACTCCCCAGGAACTTGATGGGAATGGAAACCATCATATAGCACGGTGTGAGATGCCTTAGGCAACTTGCTTAATATTTAAAGGCTGAAAAATAATTACTTTGGCCTCAGTATAAGCAGGTTTTTTTTTTTTTACTTGTATCCCTTGTGACCAATGAGCAAATTACTTTATTAGGAAATCATTAGAGCATAATTTGCTTCTATATGCTACTGACATCAATTTTCATTTCCTATAATGAAACTACATGTTCTCATGATATATTATTATTGTAAATACTAGGCTGCCAGATATTGATTTGAAATTGTCATTAACCCTAACACTTATGCCTTTCTTAAAAAGTGTATGAGTTTACAAAGTTTGTGTCACATTTCGGTCTCCTTCACCTTACTTATACACAAAATGCTCTTTCCAAAGATAGACAGAGTTGAGCCTCAAAATAAAATTTCCGTAAACATTTCCCATTGTGTTGTCTTGTTTTAATTCTTGAAAGACGTAAAAGCCCTGCTGAATTGGTTTGGACCGCTGACACAGGAAATAGGATCTGAGCAAAGGCAAAGTCACAGAGTTTCAGAAGGTCAGAATAATATGGGAAGTGTGTAAGCATTTTACAAGAAAGGCCTGGCATCAAGACTTTTAGAAGACAAGGATGCCCAGAACCCAGGTTGAAACTTCCGGTTAGAATCCTAGTCTTGTCATCAAACACATGCCTGAAAAGACAAATATGAACGAGGAAAATGTAAGTATTGTAAACCCCGTTCTCTGCTTCTAAAGATGAGGGAAGCTAGGGTAACTGACAGGCATCCAACAGCTGTCAGCTGGGCTGGAACTCAACTCCGAGTTCCACTCGAAGAAACTCTCGTCCCCAGCCCCTGCGAGTGCCCGACGGACAAAGGTACTGGCAGCCTGACCACCACCTGAGAGCTGTAACATAGTCTACACATTAAAAAATCACCTAAGCAGTTTCTTGGGTTTTGGTTTTGTTTTGTTTCTTTAAAGAGGGCTTCCACTTCTGGCCACAATGGGACAATTGGTATTGAACTTATTCTACGGTCGTGAATACGTGTAAAAATGGACCGAGTACAGGAGACAGCCATTTTTAGGTATTCGACAGTGTCAGAAGATCGTAGTATTTGAGAGAATGAAAATACAAGAGATGCGATCCATTTTGCCCCAGTTTTTGCCTGGCGCTACTTTCCCAGTCTCAGTACAGGGCAGCAGAGTCCCAGCAGCGAGATCTAGGGGTCAGAGGTGAGGAGGGAAGATGAAGATGGCAGCCTGGTGCTGCTGAGGCCATGGCGATTTGTGGAGCAGGGTACAAGACAGGAGGGGACTGCACAGACGGTGGCCCCAAAGGATGGCGTGGGGTTTCCTGTAAGACCCCAGCTGAAAGCTGCTCTCTGCCTGTGCAGGGGGCGCCTGGCAGGCCTGGCAGACGGCAGGTGCTGCAGCGCCAAGAGCCGCCCAGGGACACCGGCCGCCTGGCGCTGCTGGGGGGAGTCAGCGGTCTGGCCCGGCTAGACGAGTGGCGAGTTGCGTTCTGGCAGCTGGTTAGCTTGCTGTTGTATCCCAGTGAACCTGTGAGGCTTGGTTTTATCTTCAGTTAAACTAGATCTACACTGCTTTATTTTCTTTGTCCTAAACTACAGTCCTTACTCTAAGGCATAGTCCTTACTCTCGTTACACGGCCTTTCTGGGTCTCAACTGAGGGCCCAGCAGTCAGAGAAAACCACATCTTAGGCCCATCACAGGCAGATTGTGGAAAACAAAAGATGAACGGAAGATCTTAAAAGCGGAGGAAAAACACACGTCATATCCAGATGACCAGGGAGGCAAGTGATGGCTGACTTCCACTGGATGTAGTGACAGCCTGTGAAACAGCGCATGCAAAGCACTGGGGAGAAAAACGGTCAAGCCAGAAATCTCTCCTTCCATAATGAGGGTGGAACAAAAAGATACTCGCTTCAACGGTTTCTCAGAAAATTTGCCGCCAGCAAACCTGCACTACAGGAAGTGCTGAAGGAAGTTCTTCAGGCTGAAGGCAAACATTATCAGATGGAAACTTATGACTGTTAGGAAGAAAATTAATTAAGTTATAACTAAGTAAGAAAAACTAAGAGAAACAGTCGATATATGGGCAAATGAAAAGGACTATTTCAAATAAGAATTAATAACATCTATTATATGTATATAGAAATAGAATATTGACAACAAAAGCACCAAAGACAAGAGATAGATTAGAAATTACATTTCTTAGGTCCTTACATTTTACACAAACTAGTACAATATTAATTTTAAGTAGACAATGAGTTCAGGATGTGCATTGTAATTCCTCAATAGCACAAAAAACTATACAAGAAATATAACTAAAAACGCAATGGAAGAAACAAAGCGTAATACTAAATGTGTTTCTTTTGAGACAATTGACACTTTATCCAGAGAACAGACATTGAAAATGAACATAAATTAAAGATAATGCTTTGATATCAAACTAGAATAACTCTGCCTTTGGCTCTTATATTGAATCTTTAAAAACACAATAGAAGAAACAGAATATCATACTAAATGTAGAGAGAAAGAGATAAGACAGAGAGAAAGCAGACAAAACGTTGGTAAAATTAATCCAAGTGTAGCAGCAATTACATTTAATGTAAATGGGCTAAGTACTCCAATTTAAACAGCATTACCTAACCTCATGCTCTCTGTAAGAGATGCACTTTAATGACACTGATAGCTTAGAATTAAAAAGGTAGAAAATGGCTTAGAATGTGAATAGTAAATACAAACAGTAAGCATAAGAAAGTTGATGTTTGATGTCAAATAAAGTAGATTTCAATAGAAAGAGTAATACTGGTGATAAAGAATGTCATTTTATGTTGATGAAATGATCAGTTCATTAGAAAGATACTGTAATCCAAATGTGTGTTACCTACTAACAGCTCTAAAATACATGAAGCAAAGTCCTGATAGAACTAAAAGGAGAAATAGATAAATTCATAATTACGTTTGGAAATTTTATATAAGGTTTTATACTAATTAATAGAAAAATCTCCAAAAATGTAAGGACACAGAAGGTTTGCCAACACAATAAACTAACCTGACCTAGTGGGTATTTATAGTGGTACCCCAACAATTGCAGAGTGCACACTTAACAGTTTTCAAGGTAGAACTTACCATGGGCCATAAAATAAGTATCAGTAAGTTCCAATGAATGAAATAGTACAGAATATTTTATCTGACTGAAGCAGAATAATATTAGATAACAATGATAAGTTATCTAGAAAACCCTTACATTTTTTGAAAACGAAACAGGAAACTTCTAAGGAGTGATTAATTTTTGTTGAACCCAGGACCTCTGTGCTCTGCCACTGAGCTCTGCCCACTGCCTGAAAGAAGAAATCTCTAACCAACTCAAGAACAAAAGAAAAAATTAAGAAATTAGAAAACATTTTGAACTGAATGATAAACATAACATGTCTATTGGGGACCCAATTAGAATAGTGCCTAGAAATTTGCTTTAAATGCATTTATAATAATAAAAATCACTTGAAGTCAAATATCTAAGTTGATACATGGAGAATCTAGTAAAAAGAAGAGAAAACCAAACCCTAAGTTGAAGGAAGTGAAAAATAAAGAGAGGAGCAGAAATAAACAACAAAAAATTTTACGTCAAAATTTGATTCTTCGAACAGCTCAACAAAATGGATACATCTTTGAAAGACTAACAAGAAAAAACGAGGAACTACCTAGTAACGATATAAACATCAATACAGATCCCACAGACATTAAAAATAATAAGGGAGATTTTATTAAAAACTTTACGCCAATACATTCAAGTATTTAGGTGAAAAGGAAAAATTAATTGAAAAACGCAACTTTTGAAATCTGGCATAAAAATGGAAAACAGAATAGTTCTTTATATATTAAAGAAATCTAGTTTATGTTAATAAAGGAAAGAACCCACTGAGAAGAGAACTCCAAGCCTTGACAGGTTCACTGGTGAATGCTCTCAGGCATTTAAGGAAGAAATACTACTACACGCGGCAAAAAAATCTTTCAGAAACTAGAGCTGATGGGAGCACATCCCAGCTTATCTTATGAGGTCATCATAATTACAGGCTAATATTACTCAGGAGCATAGATGCAAAAATTATTAGCAAAATACTCTTGAATTGAATACTAAAATAGCTGAAAACAGGGTAATTCTCTATGTCTAACTGAGGCTTGTCACAGGAATGTAAAACGGTTTGTTATTTAAAAAAATCGTTCAATACATCTATATTTTACCATTTTAACAGGAAAGAGAAAGATCTTATAACTACCTCAACTGATAAAAGAAAAGCATTTGACAAAATTAATGACTTATTCCTGTAAAGACAACAAGCTAAGATTGGAGATGAATTTATCAATCAGATAAAGACAATCTATGAAACACATACAGCTGACATCACACTAAGTGGTGAAATATTTTAACACTTTCTTCCCAAAAGTAAGGTAAGAAAGTTCATTGAAAATCAATATATTTCTATGTTCCAGGAAAAAAACTATTGGAACATAAAAACAAAATATCATTTACCACAGTATCAAAAAATAAAATAATTCAAAGTGAAAAATTGGACCTCTCAATTAGACAGAATCTGCTTATCAAAAGACACGACAAAGAAAATATGAAAGGCAATCAACAGACTGAGAAAAAAATTTAGCTAAAAATAAAAAGATTGACTACATCAAATATAAAAACCATCTGCAAACATTTGTCAATACTCACAGACATACCCTTAAGATGAATGCAATTCACTCTATGTAAAAAATGTTTAAGTACGTTGCATTTCAGCCTTTAAATTAAAAACAAATTGTAACATTGATTCCATAGCTTCCTTCATCCTCTCCCCTTCCTCAGATTCTGAGTAGACAGTTGTAGGGTTAGACCACAGCCAAGATTGGCTACATCATTTGCAGGGACCAGAACAAAGTGAAATCATGGTACCTTTTTTTAGAATTATTGAGATTTCAAGACAGCAACAACAGAGCATTTAATTAAGCAAGGAGCTGTACAGGTGGCATCCTGTGAAGCCAGTCCTGGCCACAAAGATGGTACTTTTTAAAAAGTTCTTCTATTGATTCTCATGAGAGAACTGGTTTGAGATCCACATGTAGCACACTGACCTGCAGATTCACTTGGAGTGGTCTGTGTATCAGTACAAATTTCAACATTTATGAATTTGACTAGTATATATAGGTTAACTATATTTTTAAAGATTAAGATATTATTATAATCAATAAAATATAATTTTTAATATTGCTAATAGCTTTCAAATGCAATTATACATTTTGCCATTATGTACAAATAAATTCTAAAAGCACAACTGCCTTATGTTCAAAGAGAATATTCACCTTTAAAAAGTTTGGGATTCACTTCTTTGCATATTACCTTTTACCACACCTAAGCACTTTTTCATACACACTTTCTTCTGATTGTGAGCATATTAGTAAGGATAGAGTTTCTTCTCCACTAAAATCCCATTCACTATTAATACAACTCAAAAATTTCATGGATTATACGCTAATGATTTATTTTCAAAATGAAATTCTTGATAGTTTACATTTTAGCCAAAAGGCAACTGCAAAACCCTGAATGCTCTAGATAAGCAGGTAACAGGAAACTTAGAAAACTGTGGGTTAGGAAAGTGATACAATGACAGGAAAAGTTAGCTCAAGAAAAGCAATGTCCCAGGTTACTATTATTTCAATAATTTAACATATGCAAGTTATTTGTTAAGTAAAAATGTATTAGAAATGTTTAATACAAGTTTAATAAATCTGTATAGTTCACAAGCATGTATTAAATCATTTCAAGTGGCTAAAAAAGAAAACCGGGAGCTTACGCAAATTCTTTTTCTGTAAACACAGCCATTTTCTCATTCAACACTGTTTTTCAGCCGTCTGTGATATGTCTGGCATTGTTATGGGCCTAGGGTTTTGTCAGTAAGTAACGTAACACCTTCCCGCCATAGAATTCATTCTGGTGAAGGGCTTAAAGATGGTTGGTAAAGCTTAATGAGGTATTCACACTACTGAGTCCTAGTGCTTGTGGAAATAATTTAAATGGAAAGTTGTACTTCTGGTACAAATACCAGTTCAGGGAACCCAAAGTGAAAGAAAAATAGGTAACACTCAGGAGAGGCTCATATAAAGTTTTGGAACTCAAAAAGTTTGGAAAAAGAGAGACTAAACCAAAAAAAATTTTGATTTTTGAATAATTAATCAAGATTATAGATAATAACTAATGCAAACAGATTCCACGGGGCAAATGAAAATTAAGGCAGGATAACATGTACTAGATGTTGGGCATGTTGGGAAAAGTGAATCCTAGGAATAATCAATTTCCTTTGAAAAGATTGGCAATCCTATTTGTGTGATTAGCATACAGCCTGGAACATTCCGGAGAACTGATGCAATGGGGAACAGATGAGTGGGTTGTTTTCTAATTGAAAGGTTTTACTATGCAAAATTGTTTTTAATCTTAGGAAAATTTATATGGTATCAAAATTGTTAATATTTGAGTACTCACCATATTCTAGGCACTATGATAACTGATTTATGCACATTATCTTTTTTTCATTCTTTTGACAGTCTATGGACTAAGTTTTACTTTCCTCACTTTCAAGACAAGGAAATTGAGGATTAGGAAAATTGTTTACCCCTGATCACAAAGCTAGGAAATGCGAGACCCAGATTATTGTGACATGAAAGCACAGTGTCATAGGTTATAGTTACATGCTCATTAGGGACTGTTGTCAATGACATACATTCTTCTGTTCATGCAGTTAATATTTAATTGAGCAACTACTATATAGTAAGCAAAGTGCTTTGCATTCTATTCTATACTCATTTAACCCTTATCACAACTAGGAGAAACACTTGTCATCATCCCAACTTTACAGATAAGAAATTGGCTAAAAGAGGGTGTGACTTCCTAGGGTCTATGGATAGTAAACAGCAGAGCCTGGTTTCAGCCCAAGACCTGGGACTGAATACTTCCCAGCTTATCAATACATCAAACCTTTTCATTAAGTCACATTTCTTCCCTTACTCAGATAGTATTAAGAGGAAAGAGAGGGAAAGTAACTTCTCTTACTTTCCTGTCAAATTGTGCCCTGGGTCATGTTTAATGATTTACCTCAACTTCCTCTTTGTGTACTTGTCTTCCCATTTTTCTTGCATGGCTCTGAAAGGCAAAGGTCATGCCTCCCGCATCTCTGCATCCCAGTGTCTGACACATGAACAGGCACATGGCTGTTCCAAAACTCACGTTTCATGACTGAATGCATTTGGTGAATTTTCCTAGTTTAAAAATTACCAGAAAAGGTAGGTGAATACATGTGTCTGGAATAGCTGAGTTTTTGTTTATCTGGTATCTGAAGAAGACAGACACCTAGAATATAAATTAGTAATACAAGCTGATCATTTAAAGAGGAAAAACAAAGACTCAATGAAAGGAAATACAGACTAATGTCCAAGCTGATTTCAAGAGTGGTCCCAGGAGCCCAGAGATAAATGGGCATTTATAGGAAACATTTCTGAGGTAGTTACGCTGGCTCTCCTTTCCTCCAGGAAGATGGCACAAGGGGACAGGGTGCAGGAGGTGCATGTGGTCTGGATTTCCTGCTTGCCTTTCTCTCTGGGGCACTCATCAATTTTGTGAGCTACAAATGCAAGCTGGTGTCTCTGAAGAGAGGGTGAAAAGGTGAAGAGGACTGAGGAATGCCTTTCACTACTCTCATGAAATACGAAAGCTCAGAAGAAGAAGGTTCTGGGGCGAAAGCAGGAAGAGAAATGGGTGTCAAATGTTGTTGCCTTAAAAGTGTAACATTGAAGAAAAAGAATGTTCTAACATAGCATCTTCTTATAGATGGTAATTCCTGGCACACTAACTATAAAAAGTGTCACAGACTGAAACAAGCAAACAAGAATAAAGTGGTTACTAGTGCTGAGAAATCCAAAGGTAATCTAAGTGCAGGGAGCAGTAAAGGTTAGAGGCAAAAATTATTCTCATGTTAGACTGTAAGCCCTTTGAGGGCAGAAACCATAACATAACAACTTTCTGTTTCAAATTGCTGGTGCATTGCCCAACACATACAACATAAACGCACACACACGCGCACACACACACATCCAAACAGGAATCTGGAGACACGGTAGATATCTTTGAAGTACAAAACAGACATTCCCCGAGAGAGTAGGAGCTTTCTTAAGGTGAGAGAAATAGCCTCTCCTATCAGAAAGAACCAATCAACAGCTACAAATGAAAAGGAAAGTAGTGAACTTGAGCAACGCCTAGTGAATGATGACAGCCCCAAGAGTGTGAAGTCAGTGGTGTGATGAGAAGGACCCGACACAGAGAGCCAACAACAGATGGTCCTTCTGAAGACTCGGAGCCCAGATGCAGAGAGCCAATATTATAAGAATCGATGACCAGAGCGTGAAAAGGGGCAAGAAAAAGCAAGCATACAAAAGTATGCGGAAGAGAGAACGTACAATTGAGTTCGTAAGGGATTAATCGAATAAACTGCAGAGTTTGCATTTTTTTGCAACAAATAATTGAGCAAATTAAAGCAAGAAATCAAAACACAGAAAATCACTATTAAGGCACTAAACACGTCAACCCTGTCTAATGAAATATTACTGACCATCAGCGAGGACACCCAAGTTTCACTGATTACCAAACTGCAGCTGACAGCAGATGGCATGGGTTCCATAAGTTTTTGGAAAATAAGTAAAGCTATAATTAATAATAATAAATTTAACCATATAGGTCTTCCTCACCTATGATGCTGCTATGTCCTGAAAGACCCGTCGTAAGTTAAAAATGTGAAGTCGGAATACATTTCACACGCCTAACCTACTGAACACCATGGCGTAGCCTAGCCTACAAACTAGGAATGTATAAAGTAAGTTACAAAGATACATTGTATAATGCGGGAACTATAGCCAATATTTTATAATAACTATCAACGGAGCATAACCTTAAAAAACTGTGAATCACTGTATCGCATTACCTGTAACATATAATAATGTACATCAACTCTAATTCAATAAAATAAATAGGTCATAAAATTAACTGCCTCCCCAAAGTCAAGAATTCTGTTACATCAAAAGACAGAACTGAGTCATTCCAAAATGAGTTGGAAAGAATAAAATGAAGATCAGAGCGATTTTTCCTGTAGGCGTAAGAGCCTGGAGTGAGTACCAGACTAAGAGAGGGTGGCAACACCGACCCAAAGAACAGCGAGAAGGGAGTTACCTCAGATAAAAATGCCGTGATCTGACAGAGAGAGACAGAGACACAGAGAGAGACCTACAGAGACAGAGACAGGGAAACTCCTGCTTGCCTTACGTTCTTCAGACAGTTAATTTTCTCTAAACGTAACAACAAATGGAAAGAAAAAGGATTCTGTCAAAAGAATCAAAATCACCACAGGAAGCTAAACCAAAACATAGAACTCTAAAATGCCCTCTCAACTGCTGGCAAGTTTTAGATCCCCGTGAAGTACAAGCTTCAACCCCATTGATACCGCTGGGACTTCTGTGCGCCCCGAGAGGAGGGACTCGCCCAGTTACGACAGCTGCACACGTAAACACTCTGAATCGTGTTGGAAATGTTCCTAGGAGCTGGATCAGCAGCGAAAGCCAGGCAAACCCCTGTGGAGTGAGTGCATCCTGACTTTGCAGAAGGCCAACTGTCAGGAAAAAAGGAGGGCCCCATTAAAAACGTTCCAGATGACGTAGGGAGCTATCTGGGGACAATGTGCGTATCAGAGGCTCGTTTAGATGCCGCCACTTCAGACTGTAAACCTCTGACATACAAAGAGAATCAAGCAGTTTGTTCCTCTGCTCTGAATATAATCCTGAACAGTGTCAAAGAACAAAATCTCCCTTCATGGACAGAGGACACAGCCCGGAGAGCAGCAAAAACAGTTTTCTTAAGACTTTTTACTTTGTACCAACAAAGTAAGACACAGCCGAACTATCTTCATTGCAAACACTTTGAAGCCATTCCAGAAGTGATTTAAAAATCTATTTGTTACTGAAATCCTAACTATGATTCTTCACGCTCATGATAGATCAAATTCCACCTAGTGTGGGGTTTTGATTTTAGTGAGGCTGACTTCTTTCCCAGCGATCTCCGGTGCAAAATCTAACAGAATCCATCCCAAGGGGTGAAGAGTCAGAGCTGGCCTTGCGTCAGGGAAGTCACACATGGCACTGCCAACGTCCCGGGTCCCTCTTGCCAAAACAGTGACCTACCTACCCTACTCTGGAGTGCTTAAAATGCCAAAATTATACCCCAATTTCTTTGGTTTATACCAAACAGATACTTTGCTCCTTAAAAGGTACACATCTCTTAAAAAGGGAATTTGTATTTTATCAATAATTTGCAACCAACATGCTAATATGTATTATCCTTTCCTGAAAGTCTCTCTCCCTAGATCTGACTCCGTAAATGCTGTGACAAGAGAAAGCACCAGAGCTGGAGATACTGCAGGTGGCCTAGCAGTGTGCTGGCAGGATAGTCTAATAGATATGTATATATATGTATATAACTTTTTGAATAATCAACCAGCTTTGATGAATAACAATACTGATGCATATAAAAAGTATTTCTGTCTGTCATGTAAGTGTCCCCATTTGCTAGATGGGAAGCTGTCTTCTCCATGGACTTGAACACCTGTTTCTCCCATGACCCCAGCATCTGGGAGAACAGGGCTCTGTTACTAGAGGGTAGAAGTGGAACAGATACAGAGCAGGGAACACAAGGGACATAGCTGCCCACGAGCCTGTTGGACGCGGGTGTGTTGCTGCGATCTGGAACCTCTCTAATCATGCTTCAGAAATGCACATAGTTTTAGTCCTGCCTTTGTGGCGGGGTTACTACATTGGACATTTGCATGTACTAGACACAAGATAACTAGCAAAGTGCATTCTTATTTCATGGTCTAGAAGAGCACTGAAACATCTTTTGAGATTTATGTTGACAGTAATTCACCCCAGAAAAAGCTGCTACCTTTAAAGGATCAAGAGCAGTCAACAACTGGTTACTAAACCAGCTGAGGACGGATTACTCACGATCGAGCAGAGAACAAGATTTCAACCTTAGTTATTGAAAAATACGTGCTTTATGGTAGTAATTGAGCTTGAGTAGAAGACACCCTCCAAATTCATTTCAAACGATCTTTGGAAACACATTATTCACATGAACCAGCGTAAATGTCCATATTTTCATGCTGAATCTGCGACAGTTTTAGACTCTCCTCAATTCGAGGAAAAACAGCTTCTTTACAGAGACTAGTGCAAAATTGCAGCCCAAGATATCCTCTGTTACTTGTTCTCCAGTCTAGTATGTTCTACCCTCTTGAGGTTATTAACAGATTACAGTTATATAAAAAGATTTCTGAGGCATCGAGGATTCTGAAAGAATAAGGACTCTGAAAGCTACCTCTGCCTACTGGCACAGATACTTGAGAACCCTAGCTGTCAAGCTCAGCAGGGAGCCATAAAAGCAGGGAAAAAATGGCTGTTAAGTGCTCTTCTCTAAATCCAGGGAGCTCCTGGACCAAGGGGACCCTAAGCAATTATGTTTTAGACCCTGGATAGAAAGGCCTTTGTAGAGAAAGTGAGTAGGCACTGTATTAAGTATGCATGTCATGATTGATGTGAAAGTGATCATGGAGTACTGAAAACACACACACACACACAAGACAATAAGATGTCAACAACATAAACAATCCTGTAACCATTAAGGAAATTCAATTTTAAATTAAAAAGCTTCTGCAAAAGGAATTTCTAGGCTCTCATGACTTCACTTGATAATTGTAACAAACATTGAAAGAAGAATTAACAGCAATTTTATGTTATCTTTTCCAGTGAGGGAAAAGGAAGACGTCCCAACACACTTTACTGTTATTCTGATCCTAAATCCAGACAAAGATAGGTGTTTTTTTTTTGAAAAGGAAAGGAAAGAAAAGAAAAGAAAAGAAAAGAAAAAGGAAAAAAAAAACCTACAGAGGAGTCTCTCTCATGAATTTAGGTGCAAAAATTCTCAGTTAAATATTAGCAAATCAAATCCAGTAATGTATAAAAAAATTACAGCCAAAGACCTAGTGGGATTTATTCCAGGTATGCAAGCTAACCCAACATTCAAAAATCAATTACTGTAATCTACCGTATCAACAAGCTAAAGAAAAAAAAATCATATAATCATATCAATTGATGCGGAAAATACTGCTGACAAAATTCAAACCCATTCATGATAAAAGCTCTCATACACTGGCTGACATTTCTAGCAGGAATGTACAGAGATATAGTCACTCTGGAAAAAAAAAAAATTGGCAGTTTTTTTTTACAAAGCTAAACATGTGCTTAAAATGTTTACCAAAGTCTGGCAATTGTACTTTTGGGCATTCAGCCCAGAGAAACTGAAACTTTTATTCACACAAAAACATTCTTGAAAGTTCATAGCAGCTTTTTTTTTTTTTTAATAATAGCCTTAAACTGGAAACAACCCAAATGTCCTTCAAGGGTGAGTAGTTAAACTGTAGTATATCCACACCTTGGAGGTACTATGTATTCAGTTCCAGACCACCTCAATAATGTGAGTCACGTGATTATTTTGGTTTTCTGGTGCATTTAAAGTTATGTTTACCCTACACTGTGGTCTATCAAGTATACAACAGCATTATGGCTAAAAAAAAACTACATACCTTAACTAAAAATACAAAACAAAGCCCCCAATTACAATAGCAATATCAAAGATCACTGATCGCAGATCACCATAACAAATATAATAATAATAAAAAAGTTTGAAATATTGTGAGAATTACGAACATGTGACTCAGAGACATGAAGTGAGGAAATCCCGTTGGAAAAACATGGTGCCAACGGACTTGCTCAAAAAAGGGTTGCTATAAACCTTCAATTTGTAAAAAACAAAATAAAGTGAAGCACGATAAAACAAGGTATCTTGTACTCAGCCATAAAAAGACACAAGCTATCAAAACACGCTATTTGGATGGATCTAAAGGAAATTAGAACGAGTTGGGTGTAAAAAGCCAATCTCAAATGGTTACATACTGTGTGATTCCATTATGCAGTATTCTTGAATTGACAAAAGGTAGAGACAAACCACAGATTGGGAGTTGCCAAGGGTTTGTAAGTGGGTAGGGTGAGAGTGGACTGTGGCTCTTAAGGGTGGGATGAGGGGTCCTTCTGATGGATTTGTTCTGGACCTTGGCTGCGGTGGTGGGCACATGAATCCAGACATGGGACAGAATTACACGGAACTACATACATACACATATAAGTGCATGAAAAGCTGGTGAAATTTGAATAAAGTCAGCAGATTGTAAGATAGATAGACAGATAGATACTGAGTTTCAGACAAGACTGTTTCAAGACATTACTTTTGTCAGTATAGCTGTTACAACATTGTCCACAGAGCAGCATCGATTGACAGAGGGCACAAGAGACCCAGCCAGCTGACTCATTTACTGCAAAACTTGCATCTTCAATCATAACTGGCTTTGCTATTTGAGACTCTCAAGTCTATCCTGAAGGTGTTTCCATTCCTAGCAAATTGAAACTTAGAGCAGGAATACAAGTGGAAAGGTGGGTTAGTACTAAGAATAACCTTCAAACGAGGAACCACAAGCACAGCGGGTCCTCAGTTGTGACAACTCAGATATTTTTTTTCCTCCACCTTTTGCATTTCTTCTTTTCTCTGCTTCCTCTCCTTTCTTCAGTGCGTTCACTCATTCAGCAAATGTTAGCATGCACCTCCTGTGTACCAGGCGTTGTTTAGATGCTAGGGATCCAGGCATATAACCGTGAAGTACGTGTGCTCACTGAGCTAACAACACTCTAGTAGGGAAAGAGAGATGGTAAATAAACAATCAGAAAAAGAAATTCTTTCAAGCTCCTAGCCTAGACAGCACTCTTTAAGGTACTGAATTGCACAGATCTCCCCATTATACTAAATGATCTGTGTTCTCTTAGAAACTCACTTATTTGGGGGAAAATACCATTTCAAAATAAAGACACAACACCCAGTGTATAACCTGAGACATACAGGGGGTCACGTACAGAGAGACAATTCTCCACAGGTCTCTTGTTTGGGCAGGTCTTACAGGTAAGGCACCGACCCCTTATGTTCGAGGTTATATTTTCTGGTCTGTTTTTACAGTGAACAAACTTGGGACAAACTGTCTCCCTCTGGAGGGGTGGGTAGGTTTGTTTTCTGTACAGGATAAGAGATACTGTCGTCCTTAAGACAAAGGTCAAGCAGATTAGCTTGCTGTCCATTATAAAAGATTCAGGTTCCTTAAGCTTGGAGTTTCTCTTCTGTCACACAGCCCACGGCATGAGTAAGCGTCCTCTGGCCCTCACCATGTCTCTCTGGGAGATCTGGGGCTCAGAGAATTGTTGTCAAAAAAAACATAGAGAGATGTCACTTTGGCTAGTACTACTGCTGTGAGTAATAAGCTGTTTATTGTCTCTGACCTGGGAGTCCCTTGTCTTCTGTTAGTATCCAAAAAACTGTTAGAGGCGAACACGCTAATTTGCAATTAACAAGTTTTGAGTTAACCTGTTTACCGGAGTAACAGTTTCAGACTCGTTGTTCTGTTAATAGTAATTCCAAAATTTCACCTATATAAGCAGGACCTGAGTCACATTTTGCTTACTTATTCATTAGCAGATGCAGAATTGGGTCTTTTCCACTTTTGACTATTGAAAATACTGCTGCTATGAACACTCATGTACAAGTATCTGTGGGGATGTTTGTCTTCACTCCCCTTCATTACATGCTTAGGATTTGAATTGCTGGGTCACGTGAGAGCTCTATTCTTAACATTTTGAGAAACTGCAAAACTATTTCTAAACTGTTTCAGTTTCTCCATATCCTTGTCAGCACTTGTTTCTGCCTTTTTGACTACAAGCCATCCAAGTGGATGTGAAGCGGTATCTCATTGTGATTTTTATTGGCACTTCCCTAAAGACTAATGCATTAGTAACGTTTATGTATCTTTTGTATATATTCTTTTGGGGAATGTCTATCCAGATCTTTTGCCCATTTTTAATTGGGTTATTTATCTTTTTATTATTGAGTTATAAGAGTTCTTTTTATAGTCTGGAAACAAGTCTCTCACCAAGGATATGATTTGCCGTTAGTTAGGATTTTAGTCCTTGGCAAACATAATCTGGATCTTTTATAAATGTGGAAATTGAGGACTAGAGAAATCAAGAGATTTGGGGGCAGAAACAGAGCTAGGTTAAGATTCCCCTACTACCCGATGTGGAATGATGCTGCCATTTGAAAAAGCAAAAACAAAAGAAATGAAAACATGTATCTTTCAACATTCTTATTTCTTTATTTCAGCTCAGCAGTAACCTAAATTCTCTCCTGGTCCATGAAGTGACAGAAGTGTGTAACTCCACTGACTCCTACATTAAGAATCACAAAAGAGCTCCTTTGTGAACTTCATTTAACCTTCCTGACCAAGGAGGTTTTTCTTCCTGCTTAAACAGTATCTAACAGGGCATTTTCCAAGTTTTTTTTTTTAATTTTTAAATTCTATGCAGCAAGAGATCCATTCTGATACATATAAACCCCTGAAAAGGAAAACATGTAAAATGAAATGTGACTAATGAAGATTGTATTCAGTGTGTAGGACGACACAGTGTTAAAAACCACAGAAATGGTGTTAGCTTTATTTCTAGGTGTTAAGAAATACTGTGTCATTAAAGCATGTGTGACAGTCTAGTTTGAAAAATATAACAAATTAAAGTAGGACTTCTCAAGAGGGATTTCTTTCTGAAAAGGTCAGCTATAAAAAAGGGAGAGAAAAAGATTTCTTACTCCCAAGATCACCAAAATAACATCATTTACTTGTCTCGACGCCCATGTGCGAAGTTTTATGGTGTTCACCACTAAATGTAACAAATGTAGTCAGCAGACAATACGCTTAGAAAAGAATCAGCAACAGTGATAACGTTAGGTAATGATAACACAGAAAATTGATTTTTTTTTGCCCTTTTCCAAATACATCTTTTACTTTGTTTTTAGGTCAGTCACTTCAGAATAGAAGGTAAAATGGCTTTTTTAAAAAGTGTACTTTATTGAGTATGTGTAACAGAGGTATTTAAAATACATCTTTTTCCAGAAGATGAATGGTCTACTATTCTTATGAAATTTGCAGGAACGTCTTTGATGACTGTTTCTCATTCCATATACCTAACTGCCCTCCTCTATATCTACTTTTAAGAATAGAATATAATGAAATCTATTTTTTTAATTTAAAAATGTCCTTTATTTTTGCAGACTACTCTTGTAAATTACTTGGGCATCAGTTGAGAAAATAGCTTGGAACACATTCTTATTTTAACATAAGGGAGATAGACTTTCAGATTGAAAATTTGATAATGAATTTGTAGAAAGGGTCTGGGAGTTTCTCTGGGTACAGAACGGACCTTGTCCTCCATTTCAGACGCCTTTTCTAACAGGGAAAGACGTCTTCGTGCTTTCACATTTAGGCTCAGTCACGTTTGACTTTTAGGTTCCACTTTACAGGGCCCTAAAATCCGAGAGCAGTTCCCATCCAAAGGATGCAGTGTTCTAGTCTCTTCTTATATACTTCCTACTCTTTCCTGGCCTCATCCCTGGCTCTCTGGTTCTAGCTGGAGCCTAAGGATGAAAAATTATTACTGTTCTAAACAATGCCAATGGCCATTTCTGCATTTCAGCTCATGAAGGTGGCCTTTTGGAGGGGGGAGGAAATGTACTTTCAGGGCCACTTGGCTCATAGATTTTTGAGTGGAGGGAGCGATTGAAATAATTAAGAAGAATGTACCCAGAAATAATGCGGAAGTCTTCTCCACGGTAGGGAGGGGAGTTGAACTTCTGCAGAGATTTCTTAAGGTTTGTGTAAAGGATGCAGAGTTTTCTCTGGTGGATCCAAGGACTAGGAAGAGACAGCAAAACAGAAAGACTGTGTTCCTTAGGAATGAGAAGGGCTCTGCAAAATGCCAGCAGGCTAGGATCCTGAGAGAGAGACATGCAGCAAGACATCTTTCCATCTTTGACAGAATGTGATCAGGAGACCTTTAGGAGCAAAGGTGGGGGCAGCTGAGTTCTTACTTTTGCCTCTTTGTTAATTTCCTTACAATAGCCTCAAGCCTTAACTGAAGCTTTTTAAACACAAAAGCCTAAATTCAATGGCGCTTAGGGGAATTAAAGGTGAGGATTTGCAGGACCAGAAAAAACAATGCAATACATAAAGCAGTCAGGAGATAGCAGGAGGAAATGGAGGCAAATGTCTGGGCGTCAGTCTTGAGGGAGAGGTGACAAGTGACACCCAGTTTGCACTAAGCATTCCCTTTTATAAAAATTCTTAGAAAGGGCACAGGATTTCTGTATTCTTGCAGAATGAGGACTTAAGAGTCATTTTTTTTTAGGGAATATAAAAGGAAAAAATAGCCCAGAAGGCAGAAAAATATGGGGAAACTAGACTGTGTTTGTAAATTCTGGATTTCCAGTGGAAAAGCTCAGGTCTTCGACATCACTTTAATGATGCCATGGAGGCATGCATCAGCCTCATTTCCAAATGCAGCAGAAAATAAAGAGGTGAAGTAAAAGTTGAAGATTCTTTCATCTGAATTTCTGACCTCTATGTTTATAGAATTATCTTTCTTTTCCTCCTGGCCTGATCACTTTTCCCAAGGTACTAAAGAGTGACTCATCAGGAGATCAGCGAATTTCTCAAACAGGTGATTTCATGGCACAGAATTGTCTTTGGCTAAAGGAGCAGGGGCTCCTTTTACGTTGAACAGACCTCAGGGTCAGCAATTTTTGAATTAGGTTAGAAGATAATTTCTTGCTGACTAAACAAATCACCGCACAATATAAGTCAGACACTTTCTCTGGGCTTAAAGCAGCTCTGACTGCTCTAAGTACAAAAACAGAATGTCGACCTTTCAACACTGACCAAGACAATAGATGAACAGCTCTGCTATGACATTTGCAATCTGCAGAACAAGGAGCTGGCGTGGCTCCACTGAATGATCATTTGCTACATGCCAGGAATCTCAAAAAAAAAAAAAATGAAAGGATTTGCATTCAGTTGTTTCTGTGGCTATCAAAGTAAACTGGTCAGATGAATTATTGATAGCCTTTGGAGCAGTGAAGCACCACTGGAATGAGAAATGATAAGCACAGAGAAGCTGTCATATTCCTCATTTCCCAAACACTCTTCACAAATCCCTCCTACCTTGCCTTACTTACATCGCTTTCTGTCTCAAAGGATTTCTTCCCCCACAACCATCAAACCCATTTTGTTTAAAACCCATTAATTCTACCTTGTGTGACAGCGATCCCGTGGAGTCTTCTGTAAGTAATCAAACCCACAATAATTCTCTTCCTTTTCAGCACTAACCTATAAAAACTCCTGTTATTTTCATCATTAATTACATTACCTAAAATCTATGAAGTTCCCATACAGCGTCTGAAACGTACTAGTCACCTACCCTCTCCCTACCTTCCCCCCGAAAAGACCATCGGATTCAAGTCAAAAGTTCCCATGAAATTGCTAGTTCTCTCCCCAGCTCACTTCCCTGCTGGCTCTTAGGACAGGCTGCACATGTGCGACTTCCGGCTGATTAAGAATTATACCTCATATGTGCTTTTCACTCTTATTCCTACCACAGTGTCAGGCACATACTAGGCAGGGTACTTTAATTATCCATCTATTAGACCTTCCAATTCCACTGTGCTCCTGGATTGCAGAATGAATGCTGCCAGAGATCAGTGTTATAAAAAGATTCTTTTCTTAATGTGATGCCGCCCGTGGTTGAGATGAAACAAGTACTGAGTGATGTGAAAACTGGCACTCACCTGTGGACTGCGCCACGGAGTGCAGAGCTCTGTGTCAAATGAAAACCATGTTTCAGATGTGTATTCAAATTTCATGTATATCTCCTGCAGGTTCATCTCTAGGTTCTCACTGTTGGACCTTTGTGTATAAATTCATAAATCCTCATAAAAAGTACACTTGACACTTGAAGAACTCAGGAGGTTACTCTGAGTCTAATTTATAGTTGGCTCTCTCCACATCTGGGGTTCCTCTGCAGCTGTGGGTTCAACCAAGGGTGGATCGTGTAGTACTGTAGTATTTACTACTGAAAAATATCCATGTGTAAGCGGCCCTGTGCAGTTCACACCCACATTGTTCAAGGGTCAACTGTGTATTTAAAACTCCAGGATTATGACAATGAAAGACTTGCTCGGTCCTGAGAAGGACTCTTCAGAAGCTCTTCTTAGGGATTCCAGGAGTCCCAAGGGTGCCCTCTTTTATTCCCAGTGAAGTCCTAGGATTCACTGGACTGAATGGGTGTCAGAAATTCTGTTATGACAGGTTTCTACCAGTAACATAAATGGTGAGTCCCTTAAACTATATGGCGAGTGAAAAAAACAGGGGAGGCAGGACTGTGTGTTTAATAGACGCCCCATCCTCCACCCTCTGTTTGAACTAAATATTTTAAAGAAATGTTTTAGAGCAGAGAATTCACAGACTTTAAGGCACTCCTGTACTTCTTTATGGACTAAGAACATTTTTGTTGCTGCTTTTAAGAAACTAATTTTAGTTATATGTACACATCATAGGCTTAGCGAAGTAGAGCGAAAGAAAATGATGTACATGCATAGCTGATTTGCCAGAAAATCTAGATCATTCACACCAAAAAAAAAAAAGAAAAGAAAAAAAAAAGCCCATAAAATGTATCATTCTAACTCCTGAATTTTTAAGATGATGAAATCTGTGTAGACCACGGCTTCATAAAAAATAAAAAGGTGCAATTTATCAGCTGCAGAACAGTTATAAAACCCGATAGTCTTTAGGTATACATATCAGATGGAGAAGCTCTTTAATATAATTACGCTCTTTCAGCCTCATCGACTCCCATTGATTAAAAACTTTCTTCCCCATAAATGGTTCTTCTAAGTTTATACCCCTCTGTCCTCAGATGCTATTTGCCTCACGGTTGTCTTTCCTTGGCAATGCCGTCCTTCCAAGTGTGCGTTTACCAAAGCTCAGCTGCAGAATTTTGGTGCCTCTGTATTTTGTGTAGGATTTTAAACCTACTCCCTGCTGTAGTCTTTAGAGGCACATTTGTTGATCCACAATTGAATAATGACACTGAGCAACTGCTTTTCTAGAGAATATAGCCCATAACAGAATTTCTTAAATTCATATTTTCAGTTACTTGCTACAGAGACATACAGATTCACTTTACTGCTTTCTTTAACCACCCCCGACCATGCCTTTGGCACTGAAAACCCACTTAGCAAAAGAGAAATTACACCTATACATTTAAACTCAGGATACTGGAGAGTTTCCAAGTATAAAATTTATTTTTTAAGTACACCTTTTAAAACAACTAAAATATTAGGAAACAGCCGTTGAAATGCAACGTGAAAGACGGGCAGGAAACTTTACCAGCATGATGGATGGGTCCCTTGCTTATTCCTCTGTGAATGGCTGGTGATCATAATCACTATTATAGCTTGGTGGCAACAAAAAGGATTATTTCTTTTGTCTTGGAATTTCAGGATGAGCATATTTGTTCAGAGAATGAAGGGGACCAAATTAGACCGAGCTACTAGGGCATAATAAATTCACAGCAATCACAAGCCAATGTTCTTTAATTCTTAAGACACTATCAACTTTAAATATTCTGATCCTCTCATAGTTAGCTGGCTTATCCTTTCGTCCTTATTGAATTAACTGCCTTTTCTTGTACATTGTCTCCTGAGGGGACCTCATTTTAAATCTTTTCAGTTTAATTCCATTAATTGGCATATTGTCTGGTCTCCCGTTCTCCTCCTGGGTCTTGAACTTATGTTCCCCTCAGTTCTTAACCTCCTTAGCTGTATTTCGCAGCTTTGAATGACAACGCACTTACTCTGCAGACAAAGCATGTGCATCCTTATCTTTCTCTTCCAGGCTAATGTTTAACAATGAATTCACAATCCTGGCAGTTTATCAGCCCTTTAAATAAACCCAAGTGCAGAGTTCCTTGACTGTAAAGCCATCATCCTGAAATCCAGGGATATTGGCTCACTAATTGGAGCATAATTTGAAAGCTAACAATTCTACATTATAGTAAATGGATCAAACGTAGATATCACTTGTCCTTTCAGGTCTTCCTGCCTAGGACCGAGGCAGATCTGAAGTCACACTCCCTTGGATTTATATCTCTTATTCACCATCTACTAGCTAGGTAATTTTGGGCAGATACCTTCAATATTTTCTTCTTCAAAATGGGAGAGAAAGTAAAAATTCATTCCAAAACACAGTGTTGTGATGAGGATTTGATAGGATAATTCTTGTAGAATGCTTAACATAATATCTGTGCACCTGGTAAATAATCAAAGCTAGCTATCATCAGCACAATTACTGTAAAATACTATTGTACCCATTAGTGCTGTATTTACAGCCTTCCTGCAAAGTACAGCTTTGATCACCTTACCTGAGACCTCAGATTCCACATGCAGAATGTCACCTTGGGACTTTATACAACTTATTTGTTGCTTATTTTCACCACCATTGCCATTGTAACCATCCCTCCCATTTAATTAAATGGCAAGTCCCTTAAATAGAGAGATCATATCATACCTCTTTACCAATGCAGCCTTAGCACAATGACTTCCTCCCACAGAAAAGGTGGTATAACCATTTGTTATCAACAATAAGTGTGTGGAGAATCAGATTTTATTTTTAACTTATTTTTGGGAAGAAGACCAAAATGAGAAGCAGATGGCAGGTTATCACAAGGAGATGTAAGCAAGATTATGGAGATACTTGTCGGGGAAGTTTAGGGAAAGAAGAGGAGAGATGAGCCTATCTTTGGGCTGGTCTTGATTATCCATAGATGGTAAAAAGAATAATGAATGATAAACACAGATCATAATGCCCATCTTCACAAAATTCCACTTTATAATTGGATAATCTCATTGCATTCAATTATCAAATACTTTCAAAAAGGATTTGTAACATAATCTAATATATATTTCAGAAAACAACCCATAAAAGAGATTGATATCCAGCCTGTTGATAACTGTCAGGTGCCTCCCTGATAACACTAAAACAGGATGCCAAGATGTGTTTCATTACTTGGGTTATAAAAATGATTTTAATGGATGGTATCCTTAAGGAGTTTATGTCTTAGAGAGATCAAAATTCTCAAGAAAAACTCCAAACTCACCCAGTTTTCTAGGGAAGCTCTAGGAATGACACGCAGCATATCTGGATTAATAGAGCTACTCAAGAATCAAGTGTTCTCCCAACACGAGAATTTATAGTTTAACCTTAGTTCAGTCTATCATGGGTTCATTCTTATGTCATCTCCATTTCTTCTCATTAACATATTTCTTTTGGTATAAAAATAATAATAGCCAAAAAATTAATTCAAACGTTTTGTATTATCTACTTAGAAAATAATGCATTTTTCATATCTACAACTACTTGAATGTAACTCTTTTATGGCCCTTGAAATTAAATTAGATAGCCGGCTCCTTACAACTTTGAATGGATGGCAAAACAGCTATCATATAAATATGGCGACTCTAGGAAAATTAAGTGGTTGTAAATCATGTCTCAGGCCAGTCATTTCACAGAGTCAAGACACACAGCTGATGAAATTAGCAAGCAGGAAACAGTCCTCAGGTGGGCAAGTCCCCTTGATTGTATTCGGCAGCTGTGCTCATCAACCCAGGGGCCATCCTACCTTACTCATAAATTTCTCTCGGCTGGCTCCTGCCATAGACTCTTGTATCTACTGTCCTGAGATTCTTTGTCCCTTCCAGCTAGTTCCCAACTGCTTTTTCAGAAATGGACACTTTTCTCTCCATTGTTCTCCAAAGCACAGTTACTGCAAGCATACAATTAAAAAAAATGTTTTTGTTGTTTCACCTGATGATTGAGTTAGCATAAGTGACTTACAACTCAGAAATGGAGCGCTTATGTGAGATATCAGACATCACTGCTCCTGAAATTGAACAGTCATGCCTTCTAAGTGTCATTCATTTAATTGCAGATGTTAGTTTATCTCTTATAAGTGGAAGCCTTCTGCTCATGATCTCTCTCCCTCAAGTCTAGAAAACCCCTTTGCCCTTTTCCAACCTAGCTGAAAGAAGGTTAAAACAATTATCATTGTAAAAATCTATGCAGGGACACCCTGATACAATGAAAACAATGATGTACATTTTAAAGCTGATACTCTGAACATCTACATTTGGATCACCTCCCCTATTTGGGGCTTTCCCAGCAATTTGGGGAGGCAAAAAACCCCAAATGAATGTTTTTACTTTATAAATTTATGAATAAATTGAGGGCCTGGCCTCAAGAAGAAATTCTAGCTTCTACTCCGCAATGTAGAAATTAACCCCTCACCTATTAGTGTGCCAGGTGCCATGGTTCTAAAATCCAGGCTCCAACTCTAGTTGGAAAACAGCATCAGCTTCTGAATAAAAATGCAGCTTGCTCATGCTGTTTAGGAATCTACAGTGCTACTGACATCCAGCATCAACGGACCTTCGCCAAAGAACCAAGGGACCATGGAAGCTGTCTAGTTGGGCCACTCATTTTACTTTGGAACAAATGAAACCTGAGAAGATACCTGAGGTTACTTTACAAGTCAATGGTCCAACCAAAGACAAAGGCTTTGGTTTTAAACCACTGTACATTGATAGCAACACCTAGGGTGATGGTGAGCTCTGAAGCTTAAATATGGGGGTGGTTATTTAGGAAGTCCATGACCCTAATTCTTTAGGGATTTTTCTAGATCTCTTATCTAAGTGCCTGTGTTGCTTCTAAAATGTTTAGAAGCTGTAGTATCCATGTTAGAGCTCTCTTTGACACTAGTGCTCCTTAACAAGTCAAGAAAAATATTTCATTAATGCCTGTGTTCAAAAGTCCTACCCTTTCGTGTAGTCAACTGAATCTTATCTTAGATTTTGGTCAGTGTGCTTCCCTTTACTACAGAATTCCTCAAAACAGCTGCCTATCATCACAGATTTCAATTCCTCTGCTCCCATCTGCTCTAAACCCCACTCCAATGAGATTTTCATTCCAATCTTTATTTTAAAGCTCTCTGGCCAACGTTGCCAATGACTCCATGTTACTTATGATTGCTACTTAATCAATCAATGGTTGATCTTTAATCCTCTTCTTTCTTGATTTGTCAGCAGTGTCTGAATAGTTGATCACTCCCTACCTCTTTCTACACCTGGTTTCTACAACACTCTCCTGGTTTTTGTCCCACCTCACCTTCCACTCCTCCTTACTTTCCTTTACTCATTCTTCCCTCTCCCTGCTAACCGTCCCCTGCTGGAGTGCTAGAGATCACTTCTTGGGTCTTTTCTACTCCACAGTCTTCACCTTCATGATCTTTCTCAGTTGTATGACTAGATATCTTCATGATTCCCAAATGAACACACGTAGAAGAGAGCTTGGATCTCTTCTCCAATCTCTGGACTTGGATATTCACTTACTTCTGGGCATCTCCAATAAATACCTGGTGGGAATCACACCCTTAACATTTTTAAAAGCAAACTCTTATTTCCACCTCCATCCCCTCAGACTTGCTTCTTTGGTGGTTCTCTCCATCTGAGTTAATGGCAATCACATAGTTCTAGTTGCTCAGGCCCCAGATTTGGATCGCCCTTGATTTCTTTCTCTTTTGTAGGCAGCACTGAACACATCAGCAAATTTTGACTATATTACGTACTCAATAGTATATACACAATAGTCAGTATTATACCTATTATATTAGATATTCTAAGTATACTGAGACTCTGGCCTCTCCTCAAAGCATCAACTACTACCACCTTGGTCCTAGCCTGGATTATTGTGGTATCTTCTTAAAAGTTCTCTCTGCTTTTGCCCTTGCCCACCTACCCGCCTCCACGACATATTTAACATGCAAACCAGAAAGAATCTGATGATATATTCAGATTCTGTCAGTGTTTTGCTCCGGATTCTCCAGGGCTCTCCATCTCAGAGTAAATGTTACACTCTTGATGACTTGCAGGGCCCTACATGTTCTGCCTACCTCTCCCACCACCTCTCTGAATCTGACTCCTGGCCACCCCCTCATTCATTCTTCTCCATCACACTAGCCTTCTTGTAGTTTCAGAATTTTTAGTTTCCTCTGCCTGGACCTCTTTTCCTCAAGATATCTGCCTAATTTCTTCCCTCCTTTTACTCAAACCTTTGTTCAGTACCTCCGTTTTCAAGGATGCCTTCTCTCATCACCTTATTTTAATTTCTACTTCACCTTACCCTGCTCCCTGCCTTTATGTCACCTCCTGTACCCCTCCTGTATACCGCTTCCTCCTTGACCATCTTCTAAAGTTCCATGTGATTTTCATGCTTATTGCCTATCTCCATCCCCACTTAGGAAGTAAGCTGCATGTAGGCAGAATGTTTTGGGGTTTTTTCAAATCCCTTTTGTTTATTGCAATCTAGGTAGTACTGGGTGTTGAGTTAGTTAGTGCTTAATATTTCTGATGAATTAATGAATGGACAGTGATTACTAGTGCAGTAGTTAATTTAAATGAGAAAACACAAAACGGAGGCAATCTGAGACCTTGAGTACCCTTGGTTGGTATCTTGAGTCTAAATGATGTGGGCTTTTTTCTAGGAGGTAGATGTCATCAGCCTTTGGATACCCAGGGGTCTGAAATCAATTAGATGATGTATCAAACACACGAAAATCTGTACTTTTAAGTAGTAGTTTAGAAAATTACACTACAATGTTAGACTTTTTCAGAGAATTCATAAATAGTGAATGCTTCTGAGGGGATTCTGTGATTATAAAATTTCCAAATGCAATTGTGTATTTGGTTAGGAAAACTCATCTGAACTTGACCTTGCAGAAGAGGGCATATTTTAGATCACCTAATAAATAAAATGTACCTGCATTTAAACTTTTCCTCCACAGAAATGTTAAAAGGAAAGGTTTCAAAACATAAATCCAGTACCCGAGTGAATTGGCTGCAGTTTTATGATCAATAATAAAAGCTGTCGTCTGGTTTGTCAATTATACACAAACTAGGAGGTCTTCACGGAGGTCCCGACACAAAGGACTTCAGTGACTCACAAAGAGCCTACATTAGAGTATGTGTCAAGGAACAGCTAATTAATAAGTGCCTGACATTAACGTAAATTAATGACATTATGGAATACAGGGACAAGCTGCAACTGAGGATTTACATAATCACTCATTATAGTCCCCTATTGTCTTTCAGGTCAATAGCGTGCATTTTTAAGACATGCTAATGCATATTTACTCATTAAGCTGCAATGTCTTCTAAGAGAGAGTGTGGGTCTCTGGTTGAATTAATTCATATTCAAACATTGAGCAGATAACTGTTTTACAGATTGGAAGTAAAACACATAAATTCAAAGATGTGGATGAGATAGAGGTCATTTAGAAAAGTCTTTGTATTTCTTATTTGTCTTGTGGAAATAGCTTGTGATCTACAAAAACATCATCATAATTAGAGGCTCCATTGAGACAGGGTCGTAGATCTCTATTTGCCTGGGATTACCTGAAAAGACTGTGAAGGGGATCTTTGGCAAGCCTGGAGGGAGGAGGCAAAGGGTGGGAAGCGGGGAAGAAGAGATACATTTGTTACCTTTTATTTGGTCATAAAAGCACAGCAGAGTCTCAAAGCTGCATGCCAACAGTGATGAGAACAAATTATTCCAGGTCCTACGGATTCTCTATGACCCTTAAAAGTGAAAAATCACTAAGTGGTAATTACATTTGACACTCTGAAGTAAACAGTCTAATTTTTTTGCTTCTAAATTACCACAATCTATCACAAAAATAAATGCAAAATGAGGCTTGCTACTTTGATAAGGCCAATAATATTGACCTATTTGTTTATATAAATCCAATGCTCCCTAAACAATGTTCTAGCCAGAGAGACTTACCCCTACTTATTCCAAGAGCAAATTTCCTCTGTGCTACAGTGTGTTTTCATACGTGTCTAGGGGCTAGTCTGATGGTAAAGTCTTTACAGCCCAGCCTGGAACACGAAAGTTACACGGTGAACAATGCCTCTGGTCATTGCCAAAGTCACCTAGACATGGAAGCTAAACACTGACTTAGCTCACTGACAATGATAGAGGTCAAACTCCTGCTTTTAAGATGCATGAAAAACTGGGTAGATTTTTTTTCTCTTAAAAGTCAAACGAAATGTTTTCAGATTCCCAAATAGCTGTATCTTTTTGGATGAATGGCTTTTCCTGCTTTAGCGAAGTGGCAGAGCTCAATATGGGGGAATTCATCATATCATGGTAGACATGCTTTTAAAATAGGCTGCAGGGCAATGCTGTCACAGCATTTGGCTGCACCAACACTTCATTTAAGGATCAGCGTTAATCCCTCATTTGCATGGACACTGGCTTCTCTCCTCGAATGACATTAATAGACATTATAAATCTACTTTTTCCTTGCTAGCACTATGCCAAGATAAAATGCTATGGGAAAGAATTATACGGGAATTGCTGTGGACAGCCAGCCTATGTGTACAGTCAGCATCATTCAATGTCCCTGCCAGTCAGAATTTGATAACTCAAAGGTGGGATGTAGAATACACAAAAAATAATAATAAAAAATTTGCCAAAATTAAGAAAAGGCTGATGCATAAAAACAGACGATCTTAAATGACTGTGGTTGGGAAAGATGGCATCGTAAGGTTTTCATATTACTTGTGGTTCAGAGAAGAATTGAAGGGAGATGATAAAATGGGGTAAAATGTGTAATAATGAATGACATCTAGAAAAAGAGTGTGTGGGGTCAAAAGCATTAGATAATTTTAATTAGTAAATTCTATAAAGTTGAGGGCTGTGCCCTGGATGAAACTGTGGTAGTAGCCATTTTTAATTCCACTGGAACACACGTGGAGGACCATATTTCCTTAAGACACAAGTAGAGAAGGGAGAAACAAAGCAGATTTTAGTCCAATCCCCACAGAAACTTTCTATATAGTCATTGAAGTAGGTCTCTGAAAAACGGAACTTCACATGGAAATCAGCTGGATCCAGATCCACAGTGATATTCACAGCGGCCAGCCTCCATGCCAGATAGTCCTCTATATGCTTGGAGTTTGAGGTTAGTTCACTTTTATCACTCTTCCACAGGATATATCTTGCCTGAAGCCTCTTTTTTTTTTCTTTAAGAACTATTCTCAAGTAGATCTAAGGAGCAGTTTTCAAAATCTTTAGAAGTTTCTACTTCCTGGTTATATGGATTGGTTTGTGGCAGGCCAATGCACACACTGAGAGCAACTAAAAGAAGCTGTATAAAACACAAAACTCATCTTTTGAAAGGTGTCAGAGAATGAGGGAGTTAAGATTCCATAGAAAAGAGAACCACCATGAGTAGTGAGCTTTTGCCCTGGGGGCACGTGCCGTTTCTGAGTGTGGGACAGAGACAGGGTATCTCAGAACTGTCCGGGGACAGAGCAATTGTTGGGGAGAGAGGAACCATGAGGACCTGTGAAGGGCTTATGGGGCTGGGGTGATAAAACTGGAGAGTTGAGTGGCCTCCAAATTCTGGCAGGTTTCCCCCTTACATCATTTGGGGGAATTCTGAAGGTACACAGACTGGTAGAATAAAAAGCTAAGCCACAGACCTCTGAGAAGCAGAAGGAAATTTTCTTACTTTGGTGATATTGAGAAAACAAAGATTAGAGTTCAGAACCCGTCAGAGGGAAGCACCTCAATAAATGCACTGGGCTCTTATTTGAAAGCCCTGGAGAGCTATGATCTAGGAACAGGGGTGAACAAGAGGTAAATGCATTCTTACCAAACAACAGACCAACTTAACTGTTCCCTGACTGGATGAAGGTGAGTAGCTCCCTAACCCCACCTGCTGAGAAAGGGAAAATGTTATTCCTCTTCAGAAAAAGGTAAAATCATTTGTAGCCTCTGTAGTTATTTTATACAAAATGTCTATCATTCCATATTAAAAAAATTCCTAGAAAATGCAAAGAGGCAGGACCATTTAACCAAGACAAAGAAAAAAACTTCACAAATATCCAGATATTAAAGATAGTAAACAAAGATTTAAAAGTAACTATAATTATTATGTTCTAGGAAATAGAGGAAAAAATGGGAAAATTGATAAAAAGATAACTTTATCAAATTGGAATCTTAAAAATAATCAAGTAGAAATTCCAGGCCTGAAATAAACAATATCTAAAATTTATTAGATGAGTTAACAACGGCAAACAGAGCAAGAGACAAGATTAGTGAACTGAAAGATGATGTGAAAATGTATCTTCTACTTAACATTTTGCTAGAGATACTAATCAGTGCAATAAAGCAAGAAATTAGAATAAAAGGCATAATGATTGAAAAGGAGAACAGAATGCTCATTAACTGCAAATGACCAGACTGTGGACCTAGAAAATGCAAAGAGTCTACAACTATTAGAATTAATGTCAATTTAGCAAGGCCACTAGATATGGATACTATAGAAAATTCAACTGTATTTTTACATATTGGCAATGAACTGATAGAAAATGAAGTTTTCACATTTTTACACAGCACCCAAAACTTCCAATATATAGGAATAAATCAAATGAAAACACAATAATTCAACAGAAGTTATAGAGAAATCTTAGAGACCCAAGTAAATGATGAGACATACCATGTTCATGAATTAGATTCATTATTGCAAAGATATATCCCAGGTTGATTTATGAAGTTAACAAATTATGATCAAATTCCCAGAAGTTTTGTGGTGTCATGTGCACAAATTGACAAGTTGGTTTTAAAATCTACAAGGAAATCCAAAGGCCTAAGAATGGTCCAGGCAATAATGAAAAAGAACAAATCTAGAGGAATTACTTAAACTACCAAGTATCAGATTTTCTACACAACCATAACAATTAAAACAGTGTGGTATTAGTGCAAGGAGAGACAAATAGACCAATAGGCTAGAAATACACTAGAAAGCCCACATGAATAGGGTTACTTGATTTATTACAATAGTTACATTGCAGTACAATGGGGAAAAGATGGTCTATTTCCTAAATGGTGCCAATTCAGTTCAATATCCATATATTTTTTAAAATTAATTTCTACTTTTATCTTGTAGCACACTCAGAAATCAATTTTAGATTGATTGAAAGTCTAAATGAATAAATAATAAGGCTTCGAAGATCACATGTGAAAATGCCTTCAGACTTTTGGCTCTAAGCTGACCTGGAGAGATTGAGATCATCAGCAGAATCTGGGGTAGAGGAGAGCTGGCTGGCTCATCCAAGCTCGTGAGGTCCCAGGCAGTCTCACTGTGCCTTCTGGACTAAAATGTGGGTGTGCCTGGGAGCCAGGATAGAGATAGTACCCAGATCCCAGATGCAAGGAGGTCCTGGTGATACAGGAAATAATGAAATTCACCATAAAATTCAGGCCCATGTGGCAAATCAAAATCTGAGATTCAGACCAGCACACACCCTCACCATCCCAACTTTGCAACCTTCAGTCAACTTGGCAGTAATAATAAAAACAATAATTTTTTAAAAAAACAGCTAGCATTATTAAAGGGCTTATTCTGTACTAGTCCCATTATGTGTGTTTCATGTTTTAATTCACTTGATCTCCACAAAACTCTAAATGGATTTATTGCTATTATACCCACTTTGCAGATGAATATCTTGAGGCACAAAAAGGTGAAATAACTTGCCCAAGTTCTTAGAAATAATTACTGGTGGAGCCAGGGTTGAAACCCAGGCAGTTTAGTTCCCAGGAGAACAGCTTTCATTGCTTCAGAAGGACCAATCCTGAAGTATCAACCCAGATAGCAATTTCTACTACTTGGAGGGAACAGGAACTCAATGTTCTTGAATTCAACACTGAGTATTTGAACAGTGAATAAATCTACACTGTGTTTCTTACATACCTGAGTTTGTGAACTAAAGTCTGAACTCTTCATTCTACACGCAAAAGTAGAGAAAATACTCCAAAAAGTGCATATATTGTATGCTAGACAGCTTTGCACACTCAATCTTGAAACCAAGGTAATTTTAGCTTAATTTTATGAATGAAGAAATTAGACCTTTATAGAGATTAATGGAGAGAGTTTCTGTATATATAAAATAGCAGAAGTGAGATTAAATTTGGGGATTCTTCATCTCTGGTTCATTGTTCCTTTTGCAACGGCTGGTCCCAACCCATTCTGAAAACAAGCTCAATGAAAACTGAATGTAAATTAATTAGTAGATAACAAAAATTTTACAGTCAAGTCTCTTTTGGTTCCCAGTTATAGGTGATTAGGAAAAAAAAACTTATTAGTGAATGATTACCTAATTGTTTTCTAAATTAGAGGTATATGTGACTTAGGTAAGGAAAAAATAATCAGATATGATGATCTGTGGTTTCTAACCCATCTTCTGGGTAGAATGGTGATGCTTAGAGATTTTCTTTCACCCAAGATCTCAATATTTTGTCAGCTTCCCAAAGCTGCCATCATTTTAAACCATGCGTTTCTGGAGAAGAATGATTCTTCCACAGTAATAACTACCTTAGGTCATGAAAGAGGAGAAGGAGAAGGAGAAAAGCAGAGAGTGGATGCCACCAGGAGAAAAAAGGCAGCTTCTATGACCTTAATTTATTCTATTTCTGGGCACCACATTTTTTCGCTCCAGCAGCAGGTAAGGGAACATTTTCCCAGCCAGATCAGTTTTCTTCCTCTAGAAACTTTAGTGTCAGGTTTGGGCTTCAAATTAAGTCCTGAACCTTCATAGATTGACAGAACTTTCTGACATGAGGGGTATGGAAGGTTTACAATGTTAAAGATTATGCCATGTTACTTATAATCTTTGATCTTTGTCTCATTTAATTTCTACAATAAACCAACAGGGAGGCTTTCTTTTCAATTTACAGAGGATAAAACCAAGGCTCAGAGAGATGGGGTTACCACACCAAGGTCACATATTTAGGGCTGAGATCTGAACCTGAGTGTTCACTGACTTCAAAACTCATGCTCTAGGCTTTGGGGGAAATCTCCCCTCAGTTTTCACAGAAGAACAAATGGGTATTTATCATATTGATATACTGTGTTTTTTTTTTAAAGACTTAGAGAACACCAACCTCAATTAGCAATTTGAAGCTCTTAACTTGATGAATGATGGGTGATGATAAGAATATGAATTGTACATCACCTTTCATCATTTCCTAAAGAGTAGAACAGCTCATTCATTATCTTGGTCCTTTTAGCACCCTTTGGATATCTCAAAGGCACGCTGCTTCTAGGATGAACCATGTTTAAATTAACAGAATCCAAAGTCACCTAACAGGGCTCCACAGGGGGAGAATGTGTTTCACTCTAAGATGACTAGAAATCTTAGATCTCAAGCAAACTGAATTTACTAAATCTTAGTCAATATTTTACAGTTCAAATGAAACACTCATTTCCCCTACTTATTTAAGGGCATTAATTACTCTGAGAATTCAGGTTTATGCTAGTGTATTAGCTACCAACTGCTGCTAAAACAAGTGACCCTAAACTCTGTTGCTTAAAGAAACACAAATTCATTATCTTACAGCTCCAAAACTGAAATGGGTTTCACTGGGCTGAAAACAAGGTGTAGGTGGGGCTGTGCTCCCTCAAGAGGCTCAGCAGTGCTAAAAAAAATTCAACTTAGTAAATTTTAAAGATTTTTTTGGCTTTATTCAAGGACTTATGAATCTGGCAGCATCCAATCTAGCAGATAGAAGCTCTGAGGAGCTGTACAAAATGAAAGATTTTACAGGCAGAAGGAAGCAGGAACAAGGTGACACTTAGCATAAAAAGTAAGTTGATTATCATAAGTTTACTTTTATTTATGGGTCTATCAGGCAGGTTACCTAACTAATGATGATCTGGTGATTCCTGATTGGCTGGCTTAAGATTCCATTTCTAGGAGAGCTGAGACTGTAATTAAGTCTTGGTTGGGTGACATGAGGCTTAGCATAAACAACTCGTCCTTTCTGCTATATAAAGTATCATTCACAGGTTCTGGGATTAGGACATGGACATCATGGTGTGATGCACAGGGGTTGTTATTCAACCTACCACAGCCAGACAATATTTTTCTAATTCTACATTGTAAGACAGTGGAAAAGAGATTTTAGAAAGTATTTTTGATGCCGAACTATTTGTAAGCATTTTAGGAGTGTTTCATTTTTCAACCAGGCTAATTGTAAATAGTCATTATTATACAATAAGTATTTTTTTGGAAAAACTAATAATAAATAAGAGCAACAGTAATGAATTAAACTCCACTTCCATGAGAACTGCACAGTAATTATCCTCCAAAGATGTATTGCTATTTACCTCATTGGTGAAGTCAATAGGAGTCTCACTCTCAAATAATAAAAATAAAAGTAAAAACATTTAATATCAGCCACTTGGGATTCAGAGGGTTTTGGTTTACAGTTTTTAAAAGCTTTTCGCAAAACCAGGAAGTAGCAATAATATTTGAATCAATGTCATTCAGATGTCTTTGCAAGGCAAACAGAGCTCTATCAATTGAACAACCAAACCCCTGTTCAAATTAATCAGTAGGAACTTGATAAATTCCACTGATGTAGAAAATTAGCACTTTGCATGTTTCCCAGATTTTGATTTCATTTGGGCGTCAGGTCGTGAATTATAACCACTCTTCTTGGACTCGAGCTATTTCACTTGAAATCCATTATTTCTAGCAGAATTATGATCTTGTTAGGGAAATGCCAGCTTTTTCCATTTTGAGCATCTGCACTGCAGTTCTATTATTAACATGGAGCTCATTTTAAAAAGAGGAAGAATTAGATTTGTGTCTTTGGGGCAGTGGGGGAGGGTGGGTGGTAGTGACTGGCGCTTTAGTGAAGCAAACAAGCACACGGGGCTGCTTCCAATTGACACAGCTGTCATGTAAATATCTGTCCCTGCTGTATAGCTGAGGGATCCTGGGCTTAAAGACCTTGTAGCCATATGTAAACAATGCAGGGCTGATGACAGGTTTACAGCACTGGAGACAACGTGTGCAGCTGTTTCATCCTCCTTCCTATAGTGAGAGACAAATGTTCAGGGGACAGATCACAGATGCTTAGAACACGGTTCTAGAAGCTTACAGGGTTGCTTTTGTGATGTGCTTCGCTCACTGCCTTCGGGTCAGGCCCTGCAGCCCGCGGTGTGAACACTTCCAGGCAGGTTCCCTGCTGGATCCCTCTCTCCTTCTCTCTTCCTCTCCTCCAGCTTCAGCCCACTGTTTCCCTTGAGGGGCAGTTAGCAGAGTAGCTCAATGCCCAGCCCCCGCCCCAGCATGCTGCATTGTTCAGAGGGCTCCCCAGATCAAAAGATCTAAGAGGCTAATGCCTAGATAAATCCTTTACTCTGTCCCCTGATTATTGCTCTTCCCTTCACAGCAATCTTTCCAGGATTCAGCCCACGCTCATTAGAAAGAATCAAGTAGGAAACAAAGTATTATTTCAGCCAAGGTTCACTTAGTAACAGTGAAAGCTCCTGCAGATGTGACCTGGGAAACAATTACTATGCAGATGTCAATCTGGAAGAAAAAATTTCGCTTTCTCTTTCAGCTCTTGGAATTAAAACTGAGGTGACTATGCATATGTTTCAGGCCAAAAAACCTCTCTTTTTGACTTCTGGATACTTATCTGAATTCTCCTGATAAGCGTAGTGTTTCACAATCTGAATTACCCAGAGCCCAAAACTGTTTTATGTTTTCTTGTCACGTTATGTGTTTATGGACACAAGGCTGATTTTTCAAACTTTTTTTCCTGCTTATTTGAACCACTTCCTTCAGAAGCAGCATGTAACACATTTAGATTTTTCAGCTCTACTATTAGACTGTATCATTTTAAATCCAGGCATAACCATTTATTAAATCTGTGGTTCTGGACAAGTTTCTTAAGCTATGTAAGTTTAAAATTCCTTATTGTAAAATGGACATAGTAATAGTGCTTATCTCTTAGGGTTGTTTTGAGGCTTAGCTAGCCAATCCATACCAAGTCTTTAGTTTAATTTCTGGCCCATGAGAAGCATCCATTAAATATGCGCCATGATCATAATTCTCATATTTTAAGAATACTCATGTAAATTAGAGCCTCTTATTAAAAGAAAAATGAAAGCTTACCAAACCCACAAATGAACAGCTTCCCAACTTCCAACCATGTAACTGCCAAAGATTTACCCACCAATGGAGTGTCCCCCTGAAAGCCACCACCTATTCTGGATCAAAGATATTCCGTATTACCCAGGGGACTTCTACCATCCCATAACCCTGGACTCTCTACCTTATTCTTTCTGAAAATTACTGGTGCAGGGATACATATTAAATGCAGCCCAGAACTTGGAGAGTCCTTACTTTTATAAGAATGGAGTAGAAAGCTCCAGTTGATGGGTCAGGCATTTTAGGTTGTTAGTGGTCTGAGTCTACAAGCTCACCTACATACTGGGTTGAAAAAGCCTTTGTAGACAGGGATGGGAATTTAAACACTCCAAATGTTCTTTCTTTGGAAGACTTAGTTCTAGGATCCCACAACTGACACACGAGTCAGTCTTTTGGGGTACACTAATGTAAATAGTATTTTAAATTTCAAATTCCAGTTGTTCACATAGGAAACAATTGACTTTAGTATGTTAGTTTTGTATCCTGCAACTTTTTCTATAATCACTTATTAGTTCCAAGTTGGATTTTTTTGTTCATTCTTTGGGATTTTCTACATATGTGAATGCATTTTTACTGTCAATATCCACTCCATCTAGACATCTAGAAAGATCTGCATTTGTTAAGCCCAATAATTTCCATATTGTACACAATATATGATTGGACTAACATTCATAAATTGATAACATTTCCTTTGGATGCTTTGGGTTAAGAAGAAGAAAGCAACAGTTTGTTGAAAGTACATCTTTAACACCTTTCTAACGATTGCTAAGACCCCATAATGGCAATATCAAAGCCATCCTTGAGCCTTGATCAGGGAACTGCAACTAAGTAGGTTTTAACAGCACTGTTTTGTTTTCATTGCATTTATTTTTATGGTTACCATATATTTACGGCAAATGGTATTAATTTTCCACTTATAATACTGATTTTAATTTTACCTTTTAAATGACTGTCTTTAGGTGTAAACATTAAGTTGATACCAAGGGAAAAATAAAGTAAATAATCAATCATGGAGATTTATGTGATTTGGTAAATGTCCTGAAGTAGTTTACTGCAACTAAATTCTGGAATAAATTAGTCAGACCCACAAATCAAACTGCAGAGAGAAGATCGTTATTAATGGCACCAAACAGTTATTAACTCTCATGACCCCAGCAAGATTATTAAGTGGACAACCACTGCTGGTCAATAAACTCTAATCACTACTAGGTGGGTAATCTTGGTGGCTAGCATAAAAGCTTGGCTTAGAGTAGAATTCGGAGAACATCTGTGAGACAGATGAGTGGAGGACTGAATTCTGCATCGTCATCTTCTACTTGGCATCACTTCCCCAAATGCTGAAATCTCTCCTCTACCTACCAAGTGCCTACACCCCTGGCTCTGCCCCTTGGCTCTCACAGTCCCCCTGCAAAACCTCAGTGGCACCTGTAGCTCCAAATTACCTCACACTCCTCCCACAGCCAAAGCCCCCCTACTCATTTTGGCTTGATATTAAAAGGACGGGGGTGTGAAGTCAGCCATACTAAGCTATAGCAGGATTGATATGTCCAATTGCCTCAGAATGGATTAGATTTTAATAGAGGCCTTTATGAATCCCAAGAATGTCTAGTTGATAAAATGCATTAGGGAAAATCATCTTAATACTAGAAACCTTCTAAGTGTGTCTTTCACATGCCTGCATTCTGGCAGAAAAGAGGAACCACATCGTTCATTTATTCTCCTACTTTCGAAGTCATTGTCAGAGTGCAGGAGAATTGGAGGGTTGCACGAAATCTTCTTAGCTGTCAGTCTGTGTTTCAGAAGCAACCTGGGAGCTTTTTAAAACTGCAGATCCCTGGGCCTCACTTCCCAGATATTTGCCTTCCATTCTGCATGACCCACTGAGCTGAAATGACCGACCTGAGGTCATGCAGACAGCTGGAGACCGCCTGCAACTAACTTTCTCACTCCCACTACAGGGCTCTTTCTGTTACGACGCCTATGGACATTGAAAACTGCTCTAAAACTTTTGCTACATCACAGAATCCTTAGTTTTTAAGAAAGGAAGATATGGTTACTAACAAGAGGTATTTTAAAAACAACTTAGTATTTTGATTTTGTTTTGATAGCATGATTATTTTGTTTTGATAGCATGATTAACAGGAAAGCCACTCATTCAGAATACATCTATGTTTAATTGGTTCATCCATGGACTAGAAGTTTCATGGGTGTGGAGACAAATCTGTTTTACTCATCATTTTTACATAGCATGCAGCTACCCATAATGTGTTCTAATTATTGACTGAACTAATAATTTAATTATTACAAAAAATAATAACTAACATTTACTGAGCTCTAATTATGCCCCAGTACTACCCATATACATGTAGTATAAGAAACTCAAGAGGTAGGTAATACTATTGTAAGTGAGTTAGTGAATGAAGAAAGAAATGAATGAGGAAATTATAATCAGATGAACATCAGCAATTCAGCCACGACTGGGATCATAAATTATCGATTACTGAAAACTCCCCCAAACATTTTAAACACACAATAGAATTTTCCTGAGATAAATTGCTAGCAAAGGACATCACAAGTAAGTATCAGTTTAATTGTGATGAAAATACAAGCCAGTTTAACAGCTGGGAAAATGAAACGTAGTCTACAAAGCAATAATTAATACAAGGTTTTCTCCTACAAGGAGAAATAATTGATAACCCAAGTCATACAATTATGAACTTTCAAAGGCATCCAATTTTGTCAATTTTGTGTGTCTGAGAGGACTAATGAAGCTTTAAAAAATTACCTTTCATCTCTGAAAGAAGCATTTACCTTTAGATGAATATATCCACTAATAATGTCAAAATCAATTCACAATATCAGAAATATCCTACTCCACGAGCTGGAGTTTTCAAGTATTTCTAATTGTAATGTTGTTCTAACGAAAATGTTAAGTCATGTGTCCACCTGAGAGGAAATTCTCAAGACATGTTATATTAAACGTCACAGGAGGTATAGTTCTGATTTCACATTTGCTAGATTTATAGCTTCACACGTATTGTGAAAGAATGGTTATTTACTGAGTTTTATCTTGTGACTTTAATTTGAAGGTTTCAGTATCCTTGCCGATACTGGTAATTTTCGGTATGTGCTAGAAATAATGACTGTGTTTATGACACATTGAATATTTTTATACTGTGCTCTCTCGCTAATGGGGTCACAGAGTAAACACAAAGAATTTGTAGTCACTCTGCTATCTACAAACAAAACAGAATGCATGGAATTTTAGTGTGAAATCCTAATAAATAAGTATTTTTTGTTCTAATGTCAGATACACATAGAAGAGACAATTGGATGAAATTATTTGAGTCTTTCTTAATAGAAGTATTTCTCCTGGAACAAGGTTTTATATACTATTGGATATATAAAATCAAGAAAGAAATGTTTCAGATTGCTAATTTATTATGCATGCATTATCGTATCTTCTATATAGCTCAATGGCAGAAGACTATAGCCTTGCCAATCTCTGCAGAATGCCATCTTACTGCTCGTCCGTGGAATGAAATATAGTACAAACTGACCAACCCTGCTATGTCTCTGCTAATGAGATCTACTTGGTGAAATGCTTGTTCATTAAAAACCTAAGAACAGAAATAATGGGATACATGGGGACTGAAGTCCCAGAATGTCTCAACGCTAACATGGTGCAAACCATAGTCAAATCATATTTAATAAACAGCCACATACACTCATACCATTTAACCATCATGTAGCCAGGAGTCTTACAGTAAATAAATTCTGTCCACCTAACTTCTGGACATAAAATCCAAGCAATGACTTAATCAGATAGTGACTGGGGAACCAGAAGTGACAGCCAATAGTGGATTCACAGCGGGGGCAAGCATTTTGCTGTCTCTCCAGTACTGTTACTGTACACAAGTTAATGTCAAACCCAACTCAAAGAAATGTTTTGTTTCGATTTTTCACATATGCAAACATTTATTTTCAAGGAGCAAGGTGTTTTTATCATGGTCAATCAAAAAGCACCCAAATTCCCATATGCTAGAAAACTTTGATGAAATGGACAAATTCCTAGAAAGACACAAAATGCCAAAACTGACTGAAGCAAAAGTAGAAGATCTGAATAGACCTATAACAAGTATAATGACTGAATAAGGAAATAAAAATCATCCACAAAGAAAAGTCCAGGTCCACATGGATACATGGGTAAATTTAACTTTTACAAAATTTTAAAAAATTGATACCGATTTTTTATACGCTCTGAAAAAAAAAAAAAGAACAATTTCCAACTCATTCTGTGAGGCCAGAACTCATCACAGGAAATAGTATATCTTATGAAAATAAGTGCCAAAATTATCAACAAAATATAACGGACATATAAAAGGATAGGTCAGCGTGACCAAGTGGGATTTATTCCAGTAATGCAAGATTGGTTTATCATCCAAATACCAGTTAATGCTATATTAACCAAATCAGTAGAATAAAGAGCAAAGTCATGTGACCATCTCAATAAGCTCGGAAAGAGCATTTGACAAGATTCAGCATGACTTCATCATAAAAACACTAACAAACTAGGAACAGAATGGAACTTCTTAACCTGGTGAAGTGGCTCAACAAAAACCCCACCGTTAACATATTTAATGGTGAGAGACTGGATGCAAGATCAGAAATGAGAAAAGGATGTCTGCTCTCATCACTTCTATGATTCATTGAGAATTATTTCTGGGGTATGGAATGAGGTAGGGGACAATTCATTTTCTTCCACATCCAATTGTTCCAGTGCTACATGTTAAGCATGCCTTTTTCTCTCTGTTGAATTCTTGTCTCCATTGTCAAAATTAGTTGACTGCATGGCTAGGCTTATTTCTGGATTCTCCATTCTGTTTCCTGGATCCATTTGCCTATCTTTATGACAACACTACACTACATAAAATCAGACAGTGTTAGTCCTCTGCCTTTGTTTTTATTTTACAGTGTTGTTTGATTCTTCTCAATCTTTTCATGTTCACGTTAATTTTGAAATTGGCTGTCACTTTTTTTCAAGAGAGCATGCTGCTATTTTGAATTTTTTTGAACCTATACATCAATTTGGGGAGAATGGACAACTTAACAATGTTACGTCTTCCAAGCCACGAACATAGTATAAATCTCTACTCATTTAGATCTTCTTTTGATTGCTTTCAGCAGTAGTTGTAGGGGGTGAGGGTGGGATGCTGCTCTGTGCGTTGCAGGATATTCAGATGCCAGTAACATGTCCCCACCAAGTCATGACAATCAAAATGACCCCAGACATTGCCACATTTGCCCTGGATGATAAAAGCACACCTGATGGAGAACCTCTGACCTAGAGGAATAGGGAAAGCATGGCATTAACAAAATGACATATTAATCAGTGGCAATAAACTCTGGATGGAATAACAAACAACAACTACAACCACCTCCTAAAGGCTCTGGAGAGTGAGAAAAGAAAGATTTTGGAAGGGGTGAAGGTGTCGTATGGAGTGGGTTCCCTGAGTTGTTGCCTGGAAGTGCAGCATGACCACCAGAAGTCGAAGTTCCTATAGAACAATTGCTATTTTACTGCCTGGGTTACCAGAGGATAGAGCCCAGTGTGGCTGCAGCCACGGCACAGTGAAGGGGGGACTCCCGGGAAGGAAAGAAACTGTTATGGCCTGAATTTTGTACACCTGCCTCCAATTCATATGTTAAAGCCGTAATGCCCAGTGTGACTGTATTTGGAGATAGAACCTTCAAGGAGATACGGTTAAATGGGGTCATCAGGGTGGGGCTCTAATCTGATAGGACAGGAGTCCTTCCAAGAGGAAGAGACCCCAGAGATTCTCTGTCCACGTGCGCAGAGTAAAGGACACAGAGAGCAGGTGGCCGCCGGCAAGCCAGGAAGAGAGGTCTCCCCGGAAACCAGCCCTGATAGTGAACTTCCAGCCTCCAAGACTGTGGGAAAATAAACTTCTCTTGTTTAAACCAGTCATTCTGCGGTATTTTGTTACGGCAGCCCCCGACGACTAATACACCAATTTCTTTGTGTAAATTCTAACAGAGGCTCTGGCCGACCAATCTATCAGGTATGTACGTATGGTACAATGTGCTTTGAACTCATAGGCTGGAAAATGAGAACTGAGGTTGGAGCTGCCACCCACCACAGGAGAGCTTTCTGCACCTTGAAAGGTCCCTCTCCCCGGCTGCCTGCCTTCCGCACCCCTCTGCAAGTTGCTTGGTAGAGAGCACGGGGGAGACTCCGACCTCCTGCCCCAAGGCAGCCTTCAGCAGGCCTTGTCCCTGCCTAGAGGAGCGCCAACTGCATGCCTCCTGCGGGGAGGGTCTTTCTCGGCAATCCTGCTCTTCTCTTCGTCTCAGGAAGGCTGCTGTCTTACACTCAGCGGAAAGTTTCATACACCTCGGAGAGCTCGGTGCAGCCCCCTGAGAAAGTAGGGAGGTGGATGCTGACACGCTCTGTGGTCGGGGCTCCTCTCTATCCTAATCTCTCACGCCAGCCCACACATTGTTAGTAAAACTTTACGAATTTGGGATGATTTCCCCTTATCTCTCTTCCCCTTTTCCCCCCAGCGATAAGACCCACTGTGGGACTCCCCTCTTAGAAACTGTTTATCCAGCATTTAGCTTTCCTATTTCTTAGCTTTCCAAAGGGTCAAAAGGGCACTGTGTTTTATTCTGTTCTGTTTTGTATTTAGCTATTTCACATTTCACTTCATGTTTGTTTGAGTATGATAAGTTTAATAATTTTCTGTTTTACAGAATGATAAGTTTTGGAGTTTATGTTACTTTCCTTACAGAGCAAATATCTCACGTTTCTTCCCTCTATCTGCAATAAAAATGAAAGGCTAAAAAAGTTGTATCTAGAAAATGCAGATGATTTTCATACACATTATACCTAATTTTTTAGCATAAGCAATCTTTTTTTGAGGGAAGAGAAATGAAAATGCATTGCAGTTGCAAAATTACTTTTCGTCAAAATGCTTAAATTTGCTTGGTAGAAATGAACTTACTATGCGACATGCATTTTTAAGCTTTTAATAATTTTTAATCATTTATATAGGAAATGCATCATTATAAAGCTAGCCAAGGACACCAAAGGTATCATTAGATGGAGACAGGAAGGCCAGGAGGAGGAAAATTACTCTTCGTGGTGAAATAAGAAAAATTATGTTGATGATACTTTTCGGAAGACATAAACATGATTCTAATGCCACAGTATTGGGTTTTGCTTGCTTATTTCTGATGAGATGGCCAGAAACCCAATACTGAAGCTTGGGAGAAATCTTTGTATATATAATCTAGGAAGGTGGTCACAGGCAATGATTAGCATGTTACAGGACCAGCAACTATGGGCCCATGACTTTTAACTTGCTGTTTTCAGATAGAGTAGAAGGTAAGCATATGTGTTCAACATCCTACCTGTTTCGCTCACTATTGTAGACCAATGCTTTTCGCAATCCCTGGGACACAGCAGTATCTCAAGTGACTGAAACATAATGACAACATAAATACACCAGTTTCTTACTCTGAGGTTATAATCAGCTTTTCTTTATAAAATGTCTATGCTATTGACACTGGCTTGAAATTCTAGTCTATTACCATGAAGATCTGCAGAATAAAAATTGAGAAAACAAAAAGTTGAAAATGCTTGCAGCTACAGGGGACGTCAGTGCAAACTTTAATTACGGGTGTGTTTGTGTAGATGGCAAGACCCACTGAGTTTATGTGATTTGCTCAAAGTAACACAGCTGGCTAATGGCAGTGCTGAGATGAGAGCTTACTTAGACACACAACTCTGCGTTCCTAGAGAAGGAGGTAGCTTTGGGGACTAAACAGACATGAATTCAAATCCTGGCTCTGCCACTTATTAGCTGTATGGCTTTCCGCAAGTTACTGATGATCCCTGAACCTCAGTTTCCTTATCTGTCAAATGGGGGTAATAACAGATCTACCGCTTTGGAGTATTGTGAGGATTAAATAAGAACACATGTAAAGGTCTCCGTATCGGGCTTGCACGTGGCACTTAATCAGTTGCCACGGGAGTAGCCATTGATGTTATCACCATGCACACGCTTCACCCAGACAGGGACAATGAGTTTGCTTCTCTGTATAAAGGATAAAATATAGCTAATTAAATTCCCACAAGGCAATTAATCAGAAGTCTTGAAGCGAGATGATCATGGTGAAATTTGCTTCCGATTCAGAGACAAAGGACAGCTTTGGGGTAGCTGTCAAAAGAATACTTTCTTTCCTTAGGAGGTCCGAAGTTCTGTTTTGTTCAGGCCTAGACAATGTAGGTAGCAATGCAAGATTGGGAACATTTCCCCTGCCCTGTATGAAAACAAACACCAGTTATATATTTAGCCCACACAGTTTAAGTGGATCTCTTTATTTTGTGTGAGGGATTTCTAAAACAAACAAAAAATCCCAGACATTTGCAAAAGATTTGGCAAATGCTTGCGTGCAAACTCAATAGCTCTTGAATAAAAATAAGAACTAGATTAAATTACTGTATAGCATTGCTAGACACTAAAATATGTTACATTTGCTTTTTGTCAATAAACCATAGGTACATAAATCACCTTAGAAGGTATTTAGAGAACCCCTGTATTTACATAATCTTTTCTGTCTATTTAGGGATTAATTTAAAAGAAAGTGGGGTCAGATTTGGAGTTGACATTATAGGAGTGATTAAGACAAAGGTGATAATTAGAGCCAAAGGAATGAATGAAATTATCCTAAGGGAGCAAACAGCCCAACCAGACCCTTAAAGAAACCCTGAATATGGGGATCAGAAGAAGCAAAAAGAACTATAGAAGGAAAGAGAGCAAGAACAACTTTGAAGGAAGAGGAGAAAGAGCAGAGAGCCTCATTTCTGAGGCAAGGAAGATTTTCTAGAAGGAAGTGGATAATCAGTAGCGTCAAATACCCCAGCACTAATACCTCCAGAATTTTCATACAAAGGTGCTTAATAAGAAGGAAAGCTAGTAGACATGTTAGTATCAAGGCTGTATTTGCAGAAGAAGAACATCGTTTTTATTTGGGTTGCATTATACTGGGTATAGGCTGAGCAGGGGGAGGGGGTGGGCAGCAGACATCATGGGGGTAGGGGGAGGCTAAAGACCTCTGAGCCAAGGTGATGCAGTGGAAAGGATGAGCTGTAATGTAAAACAGGAAGAGATCATCACCTATTCCAATAAAGTGGCCACTGGTGATCTTTTCAAAGAGGGAGGAGTCAAAGAATTATATACAGTGATGAAATAGAAAGTTTGCTAGAAAAGTTAATCATTAAAGAATGATCCAATGGTAGCTTGATAGAGGGAGACAGAAGAGAGGGTGAGCAGGAGTGATGACATGGGACGTCAGAGAGCCTTACCAGTGGCAGAGATGAGCTGTCATTGATTGTATCACTGAAGCAGGAGGCATGAGTGCTCCGAACTGTGATTATGAATCTGCAACAAATGGAGAATGTTCGAATTGTCTGCCGTACACAATAAGCTAGGGAGTTAAGTAAGGGTGAGGAAGAGGAATGCGGAACACACCAAAGCCCTGGCTCAGGTTGAGTCATGGCTACAAATGGCAATGCGCCGAATTAAGTGCTATCAGCTTAACAAATGAGCCAATAAGGTAGAGTCTATTATATTGAGCAATAAGACCTCACAATGGATCATTGGGTTGGAAGTTAATCTTTGCAAACACATCTGAAGTTCCTTTCATAACTTTACATGCTGCCTCCCAACAGCATTTAAACAGGGATAGGTGAGAGAAAGATACAAATATTTTTAATATTCAATCAAAAAACTATACTTTGTTTTCACAGAAGAAAACTTCTTTTTGAATCCAACCAACTTATACATAGACATTTCCATATGTGATGTACAAATAGACAATTTAGTATTTTACCAATTATCTTGCTGGATATTTACAAACCAGAACATGATTTAACTTCTCTTAACTGGAGAACTGGTCATAATTATTACCAAAATAATTACTCATTTCAAAATAATCATTCATTACCAAAATAATCATTCATTCATTCATGGGCATTTGCTGAGTGCTCGTGCTACACCAGGTCTCCTATAAGGTTTTGAGGATGTCAGGATGAAAAAGACGGAACTCTGGCTTTCAAGGATCTCACAGTACAGATAAGAAGACAGACGAAAAAGAAATAGAATATGTGGCTTTATGATTATGGTGTGCCTTAGAAACTGTGGAACATAACCATAAATGAACAACTTGAACACAGCATTTCCATGAATCCAGGGAGATCTGGGGGCCCAGGCAGGAGAGGAATGGTCCTAACAAGTATGGTGTGCCATCTTTGTGACAGGCACTGTGCCACACAAAGAGGGCAGAGTGATGTGTGAGGCACAGGTGGTCTCAGCTCCTGGTGGCTTTTACGCTGTTAAGGTGTACAAACATAAACATATATTTTTTAGGTTTTTTGGGGGGGTGGGGATAATTAGGTTTATTTATTTAATTTTTTTTTCTTGAATGGAGGTAGTGGGGATTGAACCCAGGACCTCGTGCAAGCTAAGCGTGAGCTCTACCACTTGAGCTCTACCCTCCCCTCCAAACACATTTGTAAATGCACCGTGTTAGGTACCATGATGGCAGTGGTGCTGGAGGTGTGAGGATACAGAGAGGCACTCCCACCTGCAGGGCCAGACAGTCCGGGGAGAGGGTCCCCTGCACACAGGGAGGCTTTCCCATAGGAAGAGACAGGTGAGCCCCATGCCGTGTAGACCTAGGCCAGGCAAAACGGTGGGGAGTGTGGAGGAGGGAATTCTGGGCAGAGGGGACGGCGTAAAGGCACAGAAGAGAACAAGAACATGTGGAGAACAGTCAGCAACTTGATGTTTCCAGAACTTAGATTTTCAAGCAGGGAAGGGCGGTTTTATCCAGCATGGTTTATCTCTCTTTCATAGGTAAGAACGCAGAGGCTCAGTGAAGTAGGGAAAAGTCCGAGTCATCACACAGGTGGAAAGCAGTGGAACCAAAATTCCAACCATGTCTGTCAGATTCACCACATTTGCTCTGTACATATCTTTGGAAATACTTTTTACATTTATGCATTTATAGTGTTCACATCATAGCCTAGGGAAGACATGCACTCATCTTTATTTTATCTGTTTCGGTTTAGAAGAAAAGAATTCCCCTTCAGAATTATGAGAATATTCATTAGATTAAAAAAAAAACTAGCAGAATAGAAGGAAGTAACAATAGACAAAGTATTTCTGTGTATAGAGAGAAATGATGAGAATTTATCATATTAAAATAGCTTCAACTACTTTCCCACTTGTCAGAAATAGTTATGTCCAAATTAAAGCTATTAGGCACAGGTTAGGAGAGTGACAAGGTTTGTGACAATCTCCTTTGGACTGAAAATATCATGGACAAATAGAAACAGCTCTTGGAAGACTTTCTGGCTGTCACTCTTCTGCCTACGTTGAGAATGTTCTCAATTTAGGATGAGACCATTCTACCTCTTTAAAACATTAAAGTTACGGTTTTGGGGGGGGTTTTGGCCTTGTTCGGCAGACTCCCACATTTACAGCCAAGTAACTTGTCCTCAGCTGGTCTTCATCAGCAAATTTGCCATGACCCGTCTACTTCCAATGCTCAGAAGCAGTACTGAAAGACCAGGGAATACTTTTTCTCCCTCTCCCTCTCTCTTTTTACATTGAAGTAGCTAACACATTGGGCATGAAGGGAAATTATGGCAGTGTGATGAAAATAGGAACGAGGTAATTAAAATGAGATAATTTAATAGGGTACACCTTAGGTGAGAGGAGAGTGAACTTCCAAAATGGAGCCCATTAAACCACAGCAGAAGCAAAGGCAGCAATAAAATCTTGCAAATGCTACCTAACCCTGGAGGTCTCCCAGGACAACCAAGCCACAGACCCCTTGATGGAAAGTGATTTTTATAAACCTCATGAACTGGACCCATAAACAGAAAAGCAATTACAATACTGACCCAGCATGCTGGCTGAAAACACCCACAGTCAAAAATAGATCACATGAATAAATGAACACGTAGAAATGCCTACTCAGATATTTTCCGTCAAGAGAAAGAAACTGGAAGAGAAGCATCTGGATAATCTATGAGCAAAAGCAAGAAGTCGGTTAAGTTGATTATTAGCTATCCTCTACTTAAAAGACCTCGTTTTTAAGGAATGGCTTTTCAGGGCAGGAACAATTTCTTGGTTAGCACGTACACCAAAGCCCTAAAGACACAAACTTTTTATTTAGTTTCTTATTTTGTTGTTGCGCGTTTGTTTGGGAAGAACACTGCAGCCATAAGAAAAGAAAGTCAGGAAACCTCAGGCCCCCACCTCCAGCCTTACAGTCATTCAGTAGACGAAATGCACTACACCTTTATTGTGTATAGATTTCAATTTATTGACAAACACACTTTAGAAAATGTTTAGATTTCTTTATAATCCAGGATGTATGGATTGAAAAAAAAATTCAGAAGAGACTGAACTTCTCTAATAACACAAGTAGAAAGAGGACCAGCCTAAATGAACAGAACATCACTGCTACAGCAGGTCTTAAATTGAATTCCGTTTCCTGGCCCACAGTTACATATGCGGACAATTAATGGTTAATGAATTCCAGAAAATAGAGGTCCTTCCAGACTGGGTTTAATACAGAAAAGAGGATTATTTATGAACGAGTACATTATATAAATTTTGGTATGACCAAAATGCTTCATAGACTAAAATTGTATGCTTGAAGCTGTAGATTAAATTTGTGTGTACTTAATACATACCATCAGAGCAAACGGTAGTAAGGCCAAGTCTGAATTCACACACATTTTAAATTTATGAAGTTGGAATTAATGTGGTTTTATTACATAGGAGTTGAACTTTCTAATGTTGGAAGGAGAGACCCTGCTACAACATAAAACGATGTACTCTAAAAAATTTTGGTCGTGGGAAGTAAGAGAACCGTAGTACAAGATCTTAAATGATAGCTAACTTTAAAGGCTTGGGAAGAGAAACTTCTGAGAGTGGTAGAGACTAAGCCATTTACTCTATGTGGTACGCATTCAGTCATGTGTTAAGCAAGTAAGAATGACGGAATAAATGGAAAACAAGAAATGCAGTTTTAGTTCTGTTACATATTTTACCCACACAGACTAAATAAACCTTTGGTTACAAAAAATAAAACCTCCTCAAAATACATTAGTCCGGTGACTTTTGATATAAGCAATACAGGGGTGGGGCAAAAAATAGTTATTGTGGAATTATATTAAATCGTGTGTGTGAAACTGTTAAAATTGAAAATCACTATAGAATTGAAAGAATTTTTCACTCAACAAAAATACATAATATAAAATACCTCACTAACATGTGTTCTGTTTGCATGTTGAAATGATGCTTTGGATATACGGGGGCCAAATGAAATATACTATTAAAATTAATCTCATCTGTTTCGTTTTACTTTTCTATCACAGCTACTGGACAATTCCATGTGGGAACAACATAACTCACATTATGTTGTCCCTGGAGAGCACCTCCCTGGAGTGTGACCCCCGGACGGGCAGCACTGCCCCCACTGGTGCTTGTGAGCAGCACAGAATCCTGGGCCTCTCTCAAGAACTACTGAGTCAGCGTCTGCATTTTAACAAGATGCCCAAGCTAAATGCATTCCTGTTACAGAAGAACTTTCTTGACTTCATGAGAGTTTCAGCGCAGACACTGGTCTCCAAACCTTCTCAATCCCTTAAGCACAGGGTCTGTGTAGAAATTACCGTCGTTCTTTAAGGACCTACAATACGCCTTCCCTTGAGGGCTCATTCTATGCTTCCTAAATATTGATTTCAGTAAATAATCAGAAATGCATTTGCTATTACCATGACTATGTTTACCATATTGAAATGACAATGGCTACATACACTGCCTGTGTGGCAGTTACTACCCTTAAGAGTTAAAAAATGTATGTGCCCCACACACTAAAGACAAAAGGAGACAATGGCCAGGTGAACAATAGGATATATGGATTTCCTACATATAACATCACTGTTCTTGAAATAGGAAGGAAACACCGGGGTTAAAACAACCGTGTGCGACAGCCCGGCCCTGCTGCCTGCCAGGGTCTAATTGTCAGCCAGCTTCCCTGTGGGAGCAGAGTAATGAAGGTTATTGTTGAGCGTGCAGGCAGACGGGCTATTGTTTCTGTCTGCTTTGCAGTTGGCAGTTTGAGGATGAAGGGAAACCAAGCCGTATTCTTTTCTGTTCCTTTTTTCCTTGTTTGAGTTACCAAGTTCTCATTCTGGTTTATCACTCTGCCCCTCCTTCTGGAGGAATTTAGATTGAGTTTGCTGCTTCTGAAAGCCAGGTATCATGTTAATGAATCACTAAAAAGAAAGCTGGTCTAATTATAGCCAAATGGTGCAAAATCATCTCCCTTATGATTGCCCCTGATTAGGTGGAGGCTGCTGTGCTCGCTGCAGGAGGCTCCAGATTATCGCAGAAAAAATGCAAGGTGCCCACGGCCTGCCAGGAGGGGCAGGGCTTGCAGAAAACAAAAACTACTGCAGCTGTCCTCTGTTATTCTGTTGTTAAAGTTCTGTCTTAAAGTTTCCTAGACTCGTTAGCTTCAAACCGGCATGGTTCAATGAATGCTTTTAGTGAACTGATCTAATGTTTAATAAATGAATATTAATCAACTGGTAATTAAGTAATTACCCATAGGCTACCATACTATTATGGTCAGGCTTCATTTGCATATAAGGAATACGAATTTGTTTAAGCCATTACAAAAAAAAAGGTATTCAATTTGATAAATCATTAAGAAGAGATACATTAAATCACAGTGAGATTCCACTGCACATCCACCAGAATAATGAAAAATTTTTAAACATGAAAAATACCAAGTAAATTGGTATAACCTCTTTGAAACATTGGTTGGCACTGTCTACTCATGTTGAACACACACACATAGACACACATACACACATACACGCACAGAGTTACACCCCACCTAGCAATTCCACTGCCAGGTATACACTGAATAAAAATGTGTGTATGTGTGCCCAGGAAGACATGCACTGGACGCTTCTAACAGCCGCAGACTGGAAGCTATCCAAATACTCTTCAACAGTAGGATGGATAAACGTGACGCAGCATACCCACGCTGCAACTCTACACAACAGGGGCTGGCAGACTACGGCCTACTGGCCGAGGCCAGCTCAGTGCCTGTTTTATTACTGGCCCTCGGGCTAAGAATAGATTTTGTATTTTTAAAGGGGTGGTAAAAACAACAGCAACAAAAATAAATAATGGCAACAATGAAGGATGTGTACCAGAGACTAGGCGTGGACTCCAAAGTCTACAATATTAACTGTCTGGCCTTTCGTAGAAAGAGCTCGCCAACCTCAAACGGAGCAGAGAATGAGCAAACCACAAGCACAGGCAACAATGTGGATGGATCCACAAGCAACACATCAAGCAAAAGGCGGTACATCCACATAGAGACACGGAAAAAATCAACCTGTGACCTCAGAAGCCAGGTTAGTGGTGACACCCGACCAGAGCAGTGACCTGGGAGAGGATTACATGATGCTCCCCTAGAACCGCCTGTTTCACAGGTGTATCCAGCTTGTGGGAAACTGGACAAGCTGCACCCTTATGACATGTGTAAGCATATATTATCTGAACAATTGCATCCGATGGATTACAGGGAAATGCAACTTAAATGACTGGTCTCCCCTCCTCTCTCCCAGATCATGTAAAAACCTGGTATCTAGAAAACTGAGGAGAGACTTTTCTTCTCTGGGCTATTGTGGTTACCAGTGATGTCCTCATTTTCTAAACCATGTGTTCCTTTCTGGCACTGTTACTTGCACACAAAACTAGAATTTATTATTATTTTTTAACCTGAGGCCCCTGCAACTTATTTCTTTGATTCCTTATTCTTTTTGTTGTTGTTGTTTCTAATTGAAGTCTAGTTGATTTACAGTGCTGTGTCAGTTTCAGGTGTACAGCAAGGTGATTTAGTTATACATATATATTCTTTTTCAGATTCTTTTTCATTTATAGGTTATTACAAGATATTGAATAGAGTTCCCTGTGTTATATAGTAGGTCCTTGCTGTTTATCTATTCTGTGTAGTAGTTTGTATCTGTCAATCCCAAACTCTTAATTTATCCCTCCCCCACCCATTTCCCCTGTGGTAACCATAAATTTGTTATCTATGTCTGTAAGTCTGTTTCCATTTTGAAAATAAGTTCCTTTGTCCCTTTTTTTTTAGATTCCACATATAAGTGATATCACATGATATTTGTTTTTCTCTGTCTGATGACTCCCTGTTCTTGATCGTAGCTTTTCTCTCCCATCTCATATCCAAGGCATTAGGCAATCCTGTGGATTCTGCCTTCAACACGGATGCACAATCCAAACATTTTTCTCTGCCTTCACTGCTACAAGCATGGTTCTAGCCATCAGCATGTCTCCCTTGATTTGGTCTCCTAACTAGTCAGTCTCTTGGTTTTTACCTTTGTGTCCCCCACGCCCCCAACCCACCCCTAAACGGCCTATGCACAACATAGAAAGTCATGTGATCCTTTGGAAACAAAGATAGTATTACTGCCGGGGTGAAAAATCCTTCAATAACTCTCCTCATTCAGAATGACAAGCCGGCATCCTCACAATGGCTAACGGCCAGCACATCTCTCTGCCCCGCCCCACAAACACACATTCACTCACATTCCCCGGCCTCCTTCCGTTCCTCAGAAATGTCAGGACCATTCCTGCCTTGGGGCCTCTGAATGAGCTGCCCTCTCTACCCAGATCACTCGTTCTCCGGATCGCTCCAGAGCCAAGCCATTGCCTCCTTCCAGTCATTACTAAAATAAAAGACACAAGTGCTCAGTCAGGCCTATTGTGATGATTCTATTTAAAATCGTCAGCCTCCCTTGTTGGTCCTTCTGACCTTGCCTTTTCTTACTGCAATTCTTACACCTGAACATCCTTTATAACGTATCTATTTATGGTGAACATTGTTTATTATCTATCTTTTCCAGGTAGTTGACAAGTTCCTGAAGGGCAGTAATTTTTCATTTGTATGGTGATGTATCTCAAGAGTCTATACCAGTGTTTGGCACAGAGAAAGTTTTAGTAGCTATTGCTGAGTGAATCAGGAATGAATAAATGGGGCCCTGCCCCCCCAGGTACGGCATTCTTTTGGTACCTCTGAGCCTTGCCACATCCCTGGGGTGCGGCTGTAGGCTGAAGCGGGTCACCACTACTTAAGGGCCCGTGATCTCTAGCCTCCATCCAGCATGGGGAACCATGTCTTCTTTCTCTCGGGGCTTCTGTGCGTCTTCTGATGGAACCCTTTTAGAGAAACAAAGCCACAAGGGAGATAATTTTTAAACAGCTTAAGCTTTCAACCTGGCTCAAACCACCTCTTCTTGGAATGAGAAGGAAGAAAATGAAAGGCAGACAGTAATTTATCCCAGCATCCGTAGACACCCCTGTCTTTCCTGAGAGGGGCAGCTGTGGAGAGCGCTCAGGCTTCGCTGGGTCTGCAACATTTGGGAGCAACATTTAGAGAGCTCAGCTTTGTGTCTATTAATATGAACTCATCTTATGTGGCTTTGTAAATAGGACATTTGATATCACTTATATTTATAAGACCCAATCTTTATACTTTATTTTAGTTGGGCACTGAAAGTTGGTAGTTTTTGTTTTATGAGACTAAATCTTTTTTAAGTCTATGTTCTGCTGTCACATAAAATAGACCAATTTTTCTGAACTTGTCTTCCAAGGTCATGTTAAACAGTTATTTGCATAAATGTGCTCAACAATGGGAACACAATGCAAGGCTTACAAATGGAGAAACAGATTTCCACATGAAACTTAGGTTCAACATTTAAAATGCTTCGTACACCTGACCCTTGAACCATGCATGGGGGTGGGTGTTAGGCAGTTAGTGGCACGGACCCTCAATGCCGTCCAAAATCCGCCTCTAATGTGTAGCTGACTCTCCGTATCTACCGTTCCACATTCAGGGATGCAGCCAACCAAGCATTGTGTAGTACTACGGTATTTGCTATTGAAAAAAATCTGCACGTAAGTGAACCTGCACGGTCCAAACGCATGTGTTTCAGGGTCAACTGTACTTCTTAACGTAAAGCATAAAACTATGCTATCACAGGGAGATTATTTTAAATTCTACTTTACACTGTTTTTGGTTCTATGATTGTTAACTCCAAGCAGAGGTCTCATTTGTCAATAGAAATCATAAAAACATATTTTGGTGTTAGTTGACTTATGTGAGAAGGTTTATCCTCCCACGGAGAGAAGAACAAGTGGAAAGAAAGGCAAAAGTTCTCAAAATACAAAGCAAGCTAATTAAAATGTCACGGTCACTAAGCAGAAAATAGTAATGGTCATTATTAAAAATCATAACTTACTCTAGCAAGGGCTGTTTTCATTGAAAATGTTAATGACATGAAATTTTCTGCTCATCAGCTCCATTTAGAAAAACTAACTCATGAAACACACTAAACAAGTGATGTTTTTAGTAAAGTATAACTTTTTTACTTTAAAAAATGACGATATAAAGTTACTTATGTGTAAGTAATTTATTAGCATTTTACTCCAAAAAGTTCTGGTAAGAAACTCAGAACTTACTTTAATAATAATAATAATAAAATTATTATTTAATTTAATAATTAATTAAATAATTAATTAAATAATAATAATAATATAAGTATTATTATTATTATTTTATAATTAAGTGCTCAGAGAACACGCCTACATATCATCACTGAGAAATTAAGCATGGGGGAAGGGGAGCCTGATCTGCCACAAAACAGATCATGCTTCAAATCATAGGCTCAGCAATCAAGTTGGGTAAAACGTATCCAACACTTGGTTTCCATTCCTATAAAATGAGGATACTAATAGTGCCCACTGCATAGGAGTTTTGTGAGGATTAAGTGGAATAATACATAAAGCATATAGTTGAGTGTCTGGCACTGGTACAAATTTAGTAAGTCCTAATTGTTGTTGCAGGTTTTTTCTAAACGAGCTTTGTGAGTATAACTTTATAAACTTATAGCACTGAATTTTTGCATTCAGATGCAGAAATTCAGTGTATTCCCATTGCATGTCTTCTTATTAATGCAGCCCATCCCTCCACGTTATTAATATCACCTTGGATCTCAAATTCATGGTTCAACTTCCCTTCTATCCTTCCTAGTGTCGTATGACTCCCAGTTTTGATTGTCCGGTCATCTACATCTTTACCCAACTCCTTTGTAAAAACGGCAGGCAAAACAGGTAACAGTCACATCCCTAAATTTCAACCTTAAGAATTTAATTAGCAGTAGACCAAAAATTAGCTCTCCTTGGTTAAATCTTTCCATCTGTTATCAATCTTTGAATATTCTTTCACAGAGTTAACATTGCATTTATTACATTATGCTTTGAGGAACAATGGTTTTTATACATCTCTTTATTTATCTGCTAGATTGTAGGCTCCTTGTTGTTAAGGGCTATCTATGACTTACTCATTTTTAAAAAATTTATTCATTTAATCCACTGTAGGTACCAAAGTGCCTTATATATGCACTTGTTATGTAGCTGTTTTCTGAGTTAGCAGGATGGAAAAATGATTGAAGATAAAGATGGACATACCTTTGACTAAAAAATATTATGTCTCCATTGAGGAAAAGGTCACCTCCTTTAATGCAACGTGCAGCTCCTGGAAGGAGACCAACCCACCTTTGAGATCAATAAAGTGACAGTGATCACAGAAAGGTCATCCTCACATCTATTTCATTTTCCAAGCTTCGCATGCGTCTTTTTTTTACAACGCTTCTTGCTTTCGTCCACCTTAGATGCCGCTGTCGTGAACCTTAATTAAACCATGTTTGCAAAGCACATTGAGTTCTTCAGGATAAAGAAGCTCTGGAATTGTGTTGTGTGAACAGTGATGTGACATCTCTGCTCCCTCCTTTGCTGTGTCTATAAATCCCAGGCTCCAAACCAGAAGCAGAAAAGCAATATATAATCTGGCATGATATAAAAGTACAACACATTTCCACCAAGTGTTCCTCGACTTTAGGGATGTGTTTTATTTAAAAACACATATGCTGAATGGTTTTTCTTACTAAAGGGCAATGAGCAGAGGTTGGAAACAGATTCCAGCCCTGCCAAGAGTTAACTTTGTTTCATTGAATGATGAGGAACAAATTGAATAACCTTGGATAATCACTTTACATTTTAAACCTTGGTTTCTTCATCTGTGAACCATGGAATCAGAATAGGTGATTGCTCACTTACCTTTGAGATCTGCCGAAATGTCAGGCAAATAGGATAGTGCAATTTCTTATGCACAGATTTATATGCACCACTGTATATGACATGACAATTAAAATTTGAGGCCTCAAAGTTAGGATGACAAATGAGTTCATGATTTAAAGATAAGTGACTTGAAGAAGGATTGTCAAATGTAAATGATTGTCTTAAATATTAACTGCCTGGAATGTCTTCCCATTTATTCTTCACAGAGGTACATCCTGGCCATCGCCTCAAGCCCAGCACGAAGGAGAGTCCCTCTTCTGGTCCATCCTATGTTGTTTATTCTCCATCTAAATTGTAAGATCATTGTAAGATCACTTCGTGTCTTCTACTTTTTATCTGGGAAAAAACCTACATATCTAGGCATTAGGGATTTTGAGCACTCAGTGATTAAGCAGCTTCTATAAGTGTCTGATCACTATATCTACTATTAAAGATAGACATAAGCAACCTTAATTGCCCATGTAATATATCCTAATGTGAATCAACGTGGGCCCCAACCTTGACTCTGCCGTTTACTCAAGGTTTCTGCCTCTCAGTTTCCAAATTTATAAAATAGTGAATTGCCATCTACCTTTTAGAGATACTAGGAAGATTAAATGAAGTCACGTGAGCAAAGCTGGCACATAATACATATGTGATAAATGGTAATTACTGGTATCATATATTTGCTTTTGTACATTTACACAACTAATCACTGGTCTTTGACCTCTGTGTGTGACCAGATCTCCTGGGGAGCTCCTTAAATATTGAGCTTCTTAGAACCCAGCCCTAGAGAGTCTGACTCTGGTGATCCTTGAAACTTGCTTTGAGATATGCTGTCTCACGGCTGAATTGTTCATAACTCACCCCTATTCTTAAAATACTTCAGATACACATTCCTCAGAGTTCCACAGTTGTCAAGCGTTCAACTCTTTACTAAGTATTAAAATATTAAAATATTTTGATGCCTGCTATCCTGAAAGTTAGGCGGCTTATTGAAACAACCTGGAAGCTATTAGCTTGAAAACAGGGATGAAAAATTACCTTGTGCAATTTTTCTGACCAAAGAAAATAATTGCTTTCTCACGGCCTGAAAATTACACAAACTCTCCCCCCTCATATTACAACTGCTATTTCCAATTTCCAAGTATGGTTAAGGCCTCAGGTTACCCACATATTCTCTGAACTTCAACATTTTAGACAATTAGTTTTAGGGCAAGGTTTACACTGGATTTCATTTTGCTCTTCTGCCAATTGGCAGTATCACTATACAATTGATATTAAAACTGGTGTCAGTAAATTGCTTCAACCAATATTTTTGATGCATTGTTCCTTAGCTCAACTTGCAAGTACTTTAGAATTTTGAGAGCAAACCATAAAAGATTAAGGGCACAAGGGCAAAAACATGTTAGAATTATAAATATGAGCAGTTTTTATCCGCACAGATTTTCAAACTATAAAACTATTTAAACTTTTAGTATCTAAACTTTTAGTCTCTTCTTCAAAAATTCTAAGCCATTGTGAAGAATGCTAATTGGGAACAAAAAAAATTTACTTTTATTCTTCCTAGAATCTAGGTCATCCCCTCATGTATTAGGGTGAATGTTTGATTGCTATAAGAAAGAGATCAAAATAAGAGTGGTTTAAAGAAGATGAAGCTACTTTCTCTTCACATAAAAGTCTAGGTCAGCCATCCAGGGCCAGTAGAAGGCACTACAATCAACAGAGACCCACATTCCTTCCATCCTGTTGCTCAGGCATCCTCAGCCCAGATCTCGCATTTCACTGTTCAGGATGGATGTTTCAGCTTCTGTCAATACATCCCACTGTGGCCCATGGGAAGGGGTCACTGGAGGGGTTAGGCATGCTTCTTGCTTTGCCATGCACAACCCAGAAATGGCGCCTAAAAATTCATTCACATCCCAACGGGCAAACTTAGTCACATGTCCACGTTTAGCTTCAAAGGAGGATAAAAAATGTAATCTCTAGCTGGGTTTTCCTATGCCCAACTATAAATTCTTTTACTAAGACGTGAATGGATGTTGGAAGACTTCTGGCTTCCTCTTCAACATCTGACATTCAATAAATTCAAGAGGATTGGAGCAACACACAATGAATGCTTTTGAATCAGTGTACAAACCTGGAGACCTTTGGATACTCGACTGTCTGAGGGATGAGGTTGTATGAAAGGTAGAACTTGTGCTAAGAAGTGGGAAGCTAAAGGACCAGAGACAAAACGTGCTTACGTTCTATCAACAACATTAGCCTGAGGACTTACTGGTTTCGAAATGTTCAGATATTTTTCTGAGCATCTAACTTGCTAACCAGTTAAGGGAATTAAGCATTTTTATTAGACACCACAAGACACAAGGTAGAGAAATTTGGGCCTCAACTAAGAAAACAAGTAAAACCTGATATCAAGTATTGAATCTTATAACTAAACCAGCACAATCTCCTAGAGACACTAATACTTGGATATATACACTTATGCCGCAATATAACCTGTGATAATTCCACAGAAGTTAAAAACTAACATTTATTCCCTTTTTACAGCTGTTCAGCTTTTAATTGTGTAACTATACCACTGTTATTCAACTACTGGGTCCCTACTGATGATAATTTCTCTTGTTTGCAGTCTTTGCTGTTAACAATGGTGCTACCACAAATGGCCTTGTGTGCAGAGTATCTTTTTTTTTTTTTACAATACTGGCAGCATATCTTTGGGATGGAATCTTGGAAATGGCGTTGTATATCCTCAGGTATTTTAAAAGGTTTGTGTTTCGTTCTAAAGATTAACATTATACTATACGATACCCTTGGTCTCTTTATCGGAAGGGCATGGGGGCTCTCTTTTGGTTCTCTATTATAAGCCGTAGTGAAATTAGCCAGTAACTCCTTTTTCCCTCCCCTCCCCCTCCAGCATTTATTTTTTAGGAATATCCTTTTATTCTCAATTAACACCTGTAAGATTATGAACTGATTCTACTTTTTCATATACTGTCTTCAAACTTCCCCCACATTTCGTTGATTGTCAGAGAATACAACCATTTTATACTACATCATCTTCCTTAGAACCATTGTTTAATCCTAATTCCACAGTTAAACGTATATTTAATGCTTATCATCAGTCCTCATGCAGATGTCACTCCAACAGTTTCGATTATTTGCAGTTCATTCTCTCACAACAGACTTTTTGGAGAGTGTCATGGGAATAATATTTTCCGAAGTTTTGCAAGCTCATAATCACTTGTCTTTGGCTTTTACAACATAAAGATCAGTCTGGATCATATCTTTTTTCCTGAGTTATCTTAAATATATGACTCCATTTGCTTTCTGGCATGAAAGCCAAAAGTCTGATATTCTTTTCCTTACAAGTTAGTTGCTCCTTTTGACTGGATGCTGAAAGGAGACCAAAGATGAATGCTTCATTTCATTCTGTGTTTTTTTTCCTCCCTGTACTGTCATCATGTGGAAGTTACAGCAGCTTCTGTTCTAGCAGAGGCTCGGCAGCCAAGGAGAAAAGTGACGACAATCTCATGTCTTACGTAAGGAGTGGGATTTCAGCAAGTGGCACCAGGGCGAGGATGTTTATGCAGGAGTAGGGGATCAGAAGCAATACACGGAAATCTCAGGAAGCCAGTAATTGCATCAATCAAATATAGAAATAAATAGCAAGATGATGCAGAGACAGGATTTCAGGAATATGATTCTGTCTCCAAAGAAGTTAGCAGGACAAAGGAAAATGGCCAACATCAGAACAGGAAGGAGTTGATGAAGACTGTCCTAGTGTTCACTTAACCCTTAGGAGAGTCATGTAATACAGGTATTGTGTCACTTAATGGATAAAAAATATAAACCCTTGAAAAGTGAAGAAAAACGACCAAGTTTATGCAGTCAGAAGAGATTGGAAAACCAGGAGACAGGTCACCTGGTGTTTCTAGCTATATTTACCAGAAGCAAAAACTCCTAGAAAGACTTAAAAGGATTCCTATTTCTGAGGAGTCAGCCACCAGAATTACACCCTGCACCTCCGGTACCACAAGAGAAATTCAGTCCTCATGTGAAGGAACCCTTTCAAGGCAGAAACAGGTGGGTAAACCAGCCACCCATCTAAGAATCTGGGGGCTGCCATATTTGTTTTGGAATTGAAAGTCTTGTGGTTTCTTTCAAATAATATCCCAACAATATCACAAATGGCCAAATTTTGACCATCAATATTTTTCAAAAAAATAGTAATGGAAGAGTATTCACTATTCTTTATTTTCCTCTTCTGTTTTGTATCATAATTGAAGTGAACATAATTTCCTCAATTATAATGGAAGCTAACTCTAGCTTTTCAAATCAGTTTGCTCCCTGTCTAGGATGTGAAATTACAGTGCATGTTTTGAAGGCATCATTTTGCTTCTGAGGTAGCAATTTCTCTAAATCCTTGCCTTGTGGCCTCAACGAATGCATTTGGCAGGAGAAGCAGGCTGACAGGAAAGGGAGAGCTTCGGTGAACACAAGTACCTTGGGAAATCAGCAGTGATGTGAAAAGAAATACATAAAAGCTACCCCGCACAGTGTATCTGTTTTTAACGGAACTTCATTAAAAGTATATGTGTCTTAAAGTCTGCCTCAGTGTGGCAGTGGGTTTCTACAGATGAAGTTTGAGAGCACTTAGAAGTTTTCTTTCAATTCTTTTCTTTTTAATTCACTCACTACAAGCTTTGATAGAGAAAAGGAGAATAATTTCTGGTTCATATTAACTTTGTAGCAGGGTTTGCACTGTTTGTCATTGATTTCCTAGAAACCTTAAAAATCAAAGCCAAAAGGGAGCTCCTGATTTAGGAAATGAGAATCTGAGTCATTAGAAGAGTGGGCCCAGCAGGAGCTGCCTTCAGGGGCATTGTGCCCAAAGACGTGTGCATCCTAGAAGGTTCTAGAACACTGGCTGAGGAGATGGTCTTGAATCCAAGCAACGTCTGGCACAGAGCTGGCCCTCAGTGAGTATCTAATGAATGAATGAGTATGACGTCAGTGGGAGTGAAAACCCAGGACTCAGGAAGTAGAACCAAAAGCAAAAAAGAGAGGAATTTTTAAACATGGCAACCATTCCCCACAAGAAGATAGGAATTTTATACGGTAGTGGAAAAAAGTATTTCACAGATGAATGAAGTCAGTATGAGCAGGGCTTTAAATGCTAGAAAGAGGAGATTTCACTATAAGCTACAGGCAATAGAGAACTAGTAAAGATTTTCAAAGTAGTGACATCAAAGTATTTCTTTAAGATTACTCAGCCGGATGAGGCTGAAAGGAGGACAATATAGGTATCACAACAAGTCAAGAGTCTAGTTCTAGCAGGAGAAGATAGTAGGTAGGAGCACTGGTCTCAGAGTTAGAGAAATCTGAGCTGTATTCCAGATGTGCCATTCACTGTTTGTGAGACCGGGGGTGAGTCTTTTTATTTCTTCAAGCATCAATGTTTTCATTTGCATAGATATAACTTATTAACTCAGTTAAGTTTTAAAAATTGAAGGATAGTTGATTTATGACGTTGTATTAGTTTCTGATATACAGTATAGTTATTCAGATATATTTATAGATATACACACACACACATATATTCTTTTTCATATTCTTTTTCACTGCAAATTATTACAAGCTACTGAATATAGTTCCCTGTGCTCTACAGTAGGACCTTGTTGTTTATCTATTCTGTGCATAGTAGTTTCTATCTGCCAACCCCAAACTCCCAACTTATCCCTCTCTCCCCCTTTTCCTCCTGACTCTTCAATATTTTTGAGTCTACCCTTTTGCCAGTCTCTGTTCTAGAAGCTGAGTAAACAGTTACACATGAAACACTCTAAAGAGTGACATTCAAGTCAAGAACTAGAAAGGGGCGGTGAGGTGGCTACAGATAGAAGATGAACATTTCATGAACAGTAAATGATTACTGTAAATGCCTTGAGGCAAGAATGAGTTGGGAATACTCAGGGAACTGAAAGGAGATCAGTATCTACTTGTGGGTAAGCAGGGGAGTGACATGAGGTGAGGACAGATTGCCAAGGCAAGGACCAAATGATGGATAGATTCATAAGTGAGGCTAAGAAGACTGGATATCTTTCAAAGGCAATGAGAAATGTATAGAGAGTATTTCTGTAGATTACTATTGCTGAATAGAAAATGGATTGTGGTGGGGCATGGATTGGAGCTGGGAGACAAGTTACAGAGCTACTGCAAAATCTGGGAAAGAGATGATGATGGCTTGGAATAAGAGTGATAATGAAAAATAAAGGGAGAAGCATGGGCTTGGAATATGTTCAGGAGGTAGGACCAATAGGATTTGATTATATAAACTGAATTTGGAGAGTAATGGAAGGCAAGAAATCAAAGATAACCCCTACATTTCTGGTTGAAGCAACTAGTCACTCAGTCCAGCTATGTTTTTCGTAAGGTGGGTAAGAGATGGAGAGAAGCAAAGATAGCAAACCAAAAGTATTTTCATGATTTTAGTTTAAAGTGTATAATAGACGTCCAAGTGGAGATGGTAAATGATTCCTGCCTGAAGTTCACTCCAGGGAGAGGGTCAAGGCTGGAAATAAAGCTTTCATAGTCATCAGCACATGGATGATATTAAAGTCATGGGGTGGGTGAAGTCCCTAGGGGTGTGTAGAGAGGATAATAGGACTGTAGCGAATACCGTGGATAGGCCCCCAGTGTCCTTGCCAGCCTCCTAAGGTGTCTGCCTGTACTGCAGAGCCTGGAAAACCACCAGCTATATTTCTCAGGCTCCCTTCAGTCTGAGTTCCAGTTGGTTTTCATTTCCACCAATCAGGTGCAGCTAGATTTCAGAGCCACCAATCAGATGCACTTGTGCAGGTATGGCGCTCAGAACTGAGATATGTGAGGAGCGAGGCAGGACATGGGGATTCATTTTGTGTGTCTGTCACAGTTAACGTATGACTATTGTACGGTCACTGTGAATGAATCAGAATCCATGCCCTAGAGGTTGTGACTTGATTAATAGGACTCTCTATGGAATGAAAAATAAAATATATATATGGAATTTCTACCTGGTAAAAGTTCTTGAAGTGATGAGGTTTGAGCACACTAGGACATGTCAAGATTCGCCAAGCCTGCTACAATACATGCTGTGTAACAGGATTAGGGGGGCAAAAGTGAACTCCTCTGGGCTGCCATTAAGGATAATGGTAGCTGCTTCACCGACTGCAGTCGGCTGGCAAGTGGTTTCAAACAAGATAGTGTGAAAGCAGTGACCATGTCCCCAGACTTGGAAGTCAGAAACTGGACACTAACTAGGTGATGTGGCCACTCTTCAAATACAAGAGGGTCTTGTCTGTGAACTACTTCTAACAGGGTAGACAGTGGAGTTGAACATAAATATCCTCACTCTGCTCCTCCATTCATACTGAATATGCAGCAGCAACAAGGTACACGGTCTAGCACACGTGCCTCACGATGACAGCTCAGTATGTTGCCTGAGAGCACTGGGTATACTCTTTTCCTGCTCTGCTAAACAAAGGGAATTATTGCAACTGGGAGAAATAGGTACAGAGAAGAATTATGACCCTGTACACACTCTTATTTTTTAATTTACAAGCAGAAAAACCTTGAGCAGAGATGATGCTGTCTCGGGTACCTGGAGGACATCAGACAATTGAGATGGAACACTCTGGCCTTCTCCGGAGACGAACGATGGGCTCTTCCAAATGCTGCTCATGACCCGAGGCTTCACTTCAGTATGAATAAGGAAGATGTTTCTAGAAACAATGTGTGAGGTCTTCCTGAAGAACGAAAGATGCTAAGACAGGGAAGAGGGAAACTGAAGTGGCTCTGCCTTTAACAGGGACCCAATTGCCGCTAATAACGGCAGTGTCCAAAGCCTGAGAAAAAGTGAGAGGCTACCGTCCTGATCAGTGTCCCAGCTGCCGCCCACACAGAGACGTTTATTCCAATTCCCAGCTCTGTGAGTCCCTCCACGCGGCTGCTGCTGGCTGTGCCCTCGCAGACCACAGAGAGATGAGCAGTTTCTGAAAGGCTGAGGTGGGCATCCGTGGTATTCTGTCTCCCTCTTGTCTGACCTCACTCTTGGAGTTCCTACTTTGCTTAAATCTAAATGTTCGAGGTGATGGTGAGCTCACACACTGCTACAGAATCAGAGAAGGGACGTTTCTGGCATTTCCAGTAGGCCGAATGGACATTACAACTAAACCAAATATTAGAATAAAGGAGCCTTTGTTGTACATTTTAACATAAAGATAGACGGAGAGGATACATTAAGAAAAAGATCAATGTTCTATAGCTCAGATGGATTTTACAAATATGACTACCTGCATTTAAAATACAGAATTCTAGAAGATGAATTTAAAGAGGCTTTCGTGAACTAATTTCCAACCTAATTCCTGCTTATAACTTAAAATTTTAACAAAATTATGTTTCAAATTGAGGCCATTAACCATATAATTAAAAATGATTACTGTTATTGGTTTTCATGTCTTAATAAAGATTCTTGGACGATGTATTTAATTTAATCTTTCTGTTGATAAGGAACACACAAACAAAAATTAATAAAAGAATAAATTATTGGCACTTACGAAATACAGAGCTTTTTTTAGTGGGCTTTATTTTCTTTTTAGTTCCAAATTCCTTCATCTTTTTATCTCATTAAGGCAACCTTAATGCAATCATGTTACCTTTTACAATGGCTTGATTTTCATTCTTTTCATGAATTTTACTGATGAACTCTGAGCCATGTGCTCTCCAAGTGTGACTTGGGAACACCTACAGCAGATTTACCTGGAGAGCTGGTGAAACTTGCAAATTTTCATATTAATTTTACAAATCAGAATCCCACAGAATGGGGCCCAGGCATCCGTCTATTAGAGGCTCCCTTACTACTTAATAAAAGACCAACACTCAGGGCTGAGAAACACTAGGCTTTCTGAAAGTAAACCATACCTCATTTGAGTTGCAAAACTCCAAACCAGAAAATTTTCAGATCCAGGATCGTTGGGAAACAAAGATGAACGATGGCGCAAAATTCACCACTTCACAGAATTTTTCTCAATTTTATTCAACCTAAGACATATTTCTCCAGCATGTACTAGGCACAAAATAAAAAAGTTTAGGCTCAAAGTCCTTGACCTCATGGTGAAGGAGATCAAGAGATCTGTTTCAGATGCTGGGAATTTAAAGCTAAATAAACCACTCCTTAAAATTCTTTCAGCAATGTGGAGATGTTGTTGAAAGAACATGAAATACTTTCCAGAAGGAATTCAGGTGCTACTGAGGTCCTGGAGACTGGGGCAGCCTGAGTACTTCCACAGTCACCAATTCTGTTTGTTGATGTTGTTATGAGTCAGTTTTATGGAGGTACAATTGGGATACAGAAAAATTAACTCCGTTTAGGTGTACAGTTCTTGAGATTTGACATGTATGCAGTAAAGGAACCACCACAACAGCCAAGACATAAAATATTTCGATCATCTTAAAGATTTCCCCATGAACTCCGTAGCTGATCGTCTCCTTTTACTCCCAACTCCGGGCAACCCCAGTTTCGTTTCCTTGTACCTACAGTTTTGCCTCTTCCATGTAGATTTATAACGGAATTATGCAGTATTTTGCCTTTTTCAGTCTGGCTTCTTTCACTTTGCATGATGCTTTTGAGAGTCATCCATGACGTTTAGCATATCGATTAGTTTTTTTTTCTTTAAGTTTCTTGTCCTCCACATTATGAAGATAGCACAATTTGTTTATGCATTCCTCAGTTGATGGCATTTGAATTGTTTCTAATTTTGGGATATTTTGACTACAGCTGCTATATAAATGTTTGCATAAAGTTTTTCATGGGACACCTGCATACATTTCTCTTGGATAAAAACCAGGGAGGAAACTTGCTGAGTCATAAAGCTAGTGTCTGTTTAACTTTTGAAGAAACTGCCAGTTTTCCAAGGTGGCTGTAGCATTTTGCATTCCCACCAGCGATGAATGAGCATTCCTGTTGCTGTACATCCTTGCCAACGTTACGTACTGTCATTTTATTTTAAATACAGGCATTCTAATTTGTAAGTAGTGGTATCTTTGGTTTTAATTTGGAATTCTCTAATGTCTGGATGTTAAAAACCTTTTCTTGTGCTTATTTGACATCTGTGTCTGTTTTGTAATAAACTGTCTCTTTAATCATATCCCATGTATTATTTGTTTTATTATTATTATTATTGAATTGTGAGTTGTTTATTTATTCTGAATATGTCCTGTATCCTCACGTGCAAATATTTTCTCCAAGTGTGTCTCTTATCTTTTTCTCAGTGACTTTTTTTTAAGAGCAGAATATTTCAATTTCAACAGTCTAATTTATTGTTTTCTTTTATAGGTTCACACTTTTTGTGTGCTCCTTAAAAAAGAAAACCTTTGCCCAACCTACAATCAAAAAGCGACTTTTATGACTTCTGGTAGAAGTTTTATAGATTTTGGTTTTACATGGAGATCTATGATCAATTTTGAGTTAATTTGTATGAAGCGTGTGACATACAGGTCAGGATTCATATTTTTGCATATGGATGCCCAATCGTTCCAGTAACATTTGTTGAAAACACAGTCGTTTGCTCATTGAATTGCCTTGGCACATTTGTTGAAAATCAGTTGATCACATATGTATTGGTCTATTCTCTGTATTTCACTGATCTGTGTCCTTCCTCTGCTAATACCATGCTGTCTTGATTGCTCTAGCTTTACAGTAAGTATTAAAAATAGGTAGTGTGAGTCATCTAACTTTGTTGTTCGTTTGTTTGGGCTATTCAATGCTCTTTATTTTTCCAAATAAATTTTAGTATTAGCTCGTCGAGTCCTTAAAAATATCCTGTTGGTATTTTACTTGATTCCATAGATCAATTGGGATAATGTTGACATATCTATTGATATTCAGTCTTCCAATGATTGAATCTAGTATATTTTACCATTTATTTAATCTTCTTTGACTTCTTATTAATAATAACAATTAAACAACACAATTGAGGCACTACATATGCTCTCTGCTCTGCTCTACGAATCTATCGTTACCTTAGCAAAGTGATACAGTGTGGAATAGCCTGGGTTCAGATGTGGTATTGCCACTGCCGTGTATGACCTTGTTAAGTTTCTTAACCTCTCGGAGCCCTGTTTTCCTCATTTGCATATGGTTATTTTAAACACTAAGTGAACAAGAGTATATAAAGCGCTTAGTTTAACGCCTGGCACATAATAAGTCCTGAGAAATATCTACAGTTGTTACTGTTTCCTTCCCCAGGCCAGGTCCACAGGTTTAATGAAACTGCTGTGACAAAGACGCCTAATTTCATTCCCACGCTTCCCTCTCTGCAGTGGGCTCAGCCAACAGCCAGGTGGCCCATGGGACTAAGTTCCAGCAGAGGATGCACGAGCAGACGTCCTAAAACGTCCTTCTCGTGAAAGGGAGATTTCCCCACTCCCCACTGCTTGCTTCAGTTCAGAATGAAATCTAGAAAATATGGCTGGATATCCAGAGCCCTCTTGGACCATGAGGTGAGGATGGGTGTCAACAGCTAGCACAGTAGAATAAAAAAAGAATAAACCTGGTGTCTTATAATAATGGAGCTGCCCCTAACAGTTTCTGTCTTTCTATGGGAGAGACTAAACCTTTGCTTCTTTTACGCACTCTGCTAGAGTTTTATTATTCACAGACTATCTCATTTTCAATGATGTGGTTTGAATCTCAAATTCAAGGTACGATGCTTATTTGTACACCAGTGTTTTGAGCTTATTTTTTTTATATTAAGAGTGAAAAATAATCTCCCTCCTTCTCCATCAATTCCAGCCTAGAAAACCAATATTTGGTCTTTTAAATTATTATCAATTAATACATGTTATCAATTGGTGCCAACTTCTAAAGGAAAGATGAATAGGGTCTTAACCATGAGAAAAAAAAAAAGCAACTTTTCTTTGGAATTCCTCTAACACGCATTTCATATGAACCAAATTGTTCAAAGTAAACATACTTTTCATCATTGCTTCAAGGCTAAGCCATACAAAATAGATTAATTGTCAAAGAAGAGAGAAAAATCAGGTAATTCAGGTTCACAAAAGAGTTTTAGGAAATGAATTGCCTGTTCGGCATGTTGTATTGATCACTTAGCCACCATAATTAACAATCCTCTCATTTATATTATATTGAAAACTGAAGCTCAGAATTACACTGTCATTCATTTTTCTTAATATTAATCATCAGTCATCATGAAATGCCTTTGTGTTGTCTTCTATTAAGTCAGAAATACCAGTTTCACTGACTTAATTGATCACCGTGGCTTCAAGACATGGATTATGTAAGGGATCAGGGTACTCATGGGCTGCCTCTGGATATGAAGTCCAAATAAGGCGGGAAACTAGTCACATTATTTCTTTACCCTGAGACTGAGGGCATATTTTGGCCCTGCCATGACTATTATGCTTGAACTCATTCTCAAGGATGCAGCTTTAAAGTTAAGACAGTTTTGTGTTTAAGTTCCTGACTATGCTGTTTGCAAGCTTGAACAAGTTCCTTAGCTTCTCTAAAACTCAATTTCTCTACTAAAAACATCTACTTCAAGGCACTTATGTGAGAACTACACTCAAAAATTCATACTGAAACATTTAACTCTATGCCTGACACATAGATCTACTTCAAAAATCAGCCAAACAAATACCTTCTTAAGCAACTGAATATGCCCAGAACTGTGGAAACTTGTCTGGCTTCTTGACAGAATTCAGATACCCAGGAGCTATTCCAAAACCCAGTGCGGAAGAACTCAGGTCCTCCTGAGGATGTGTTAGAAATCTACGTTCAGGTCACATCTACAAGTTTAGCTGTAAGTCAGATGAGCTCTGACGTGGAGCTTCCTGAACCAGCAAGCACTCTTAAAGCTCCGAAGTGGCAACAAGTGGTCTGGGAGTTGTTGCCGAAGGTCCATCTAAGCTACAGCTTTGCAGCACCAGGATCAATGAGAAGCCCTGGTTGAATAGATATCGTAAGGGTATCAGGTCTCTGCCTTGCATAACAAGTGGCTCCACTAGAAGTTAAAGCCTCCAAAACCCCTAACTGGCCCTCCATTCCATCCAAAATTCAGGGAAGAGAGCCAAAGCTTCTGATTGAACAGCATCTGCTATGTGATTGATGGAAATGTCTGAGCATCCAACAGATGGACTCAGAATATCCCGGGGCTTAGCGATGTGTGCAAGTGACCACGTACAAATTAGAAAGAGTTCAATTATTTTTCTGAGAAAGATGTGGCCTGATTATATTCTTAGCAAAAATGAACGTATTTGTTTTTATCCATCACAGGAGCTCTCAGAACTCTCCTATGGTAGAAAAGTGTAGGGTCACGAAAAATACTCACTTTGTGTGTAGAAAAGTGAATATATGTATGTATATGTGTGTGTGTGTACATATATATGTATATTATAATTACAATACAATACAATTACAATTATAATATTACAATATACAATATATGTATATTACAATTTTCCATATCAGTATCACCTTGTGTTATATTGATACTTTGGAAATTAAAAAAATAAACCTTATATCTAAATATCAGTATAATTAGGCTAGTGGTTTGTTTTATATCGGTGCCTACTTGCTTTAATGATAACAGAGGAATCACAGTAAGAATAAAAACACAGGAAAAAACATTAAATGGTACAAGTACCTGATTCGCTTAAGAATGCAATGCGACAGGTACATGTGGATTATAATACATACTGCCTTTCAATCTGCTTCAGTCCTTTGAAGCATTTAGCAAGCACAGCTGGAAGGAAGCTTAGCTCATCCAATTCAAGCTTTCCTTTTAGAGTTGAGAAAACTGACACCCAGAGAGGCTGTTACTTGCTTAAGGTAACCAAGTTCATTAACAACTTCCCTAGAAATAGAAATGCTTCTACAATATCCATCTCATCAGGAACCACTTCCAATTCTGTAAACCATTGAATAATTTGAATAAAAGGTCTAGTGACTCAGAATACTCAAAAAAAAAACCTCCAAATTTCTAACTCATGCATCTTAGACACCAGAAAGGCTATTTTTATTTTTTGCTTTAAATGTTGTATTAACACTGGCACTTGATTTGGGTACTAACTAAACACACCCTTTTTGTGTAACACACCATCATCCAAAGTGCCTATGATGTGACAGTTTTATGCTATTCCTCTTTACGTAGATAAATTCTCCATTTGGAGGATCTGTCTCCAAATTCTGTGTATCATAGAGTATTTATATGGAAACTTTTCATCTCTTTTACTTTTTCCATTTTACTTTGTAACTTTCTGGTTTAAAGTCACCCATAAGCAATCTGTGTATCGTAAGATTTCCCAACTAGTAGGCTGAGCATTTTCTTCATAATGACAGTTCATTACTTACAAAATTAATAAATATTCATCTCACCCCTAGACTCCAAGCTTATCCAGGAAAACCAAATATTCCTTTACACCTTGCACAAAGCCCTGGCATGTAATTGGGTATCAATAAATATTTTTGGACGAATGAATGGAATAAAGACTAACGGCAATGTTAGCATCAGGGAAAAGATACAGAAACAGAGAAGTGATACTCTGCCACCAATCAAACGTCTAGAATGCTTTCCAGTGGCAGATGTGACATGTACGGAAACACCATATTTTTCTGTTGTCTTATTAAGAACATCTTGATGACAAAGAAATAGTTGAGACTTGATTAAATTTAATTGCTTAATAGTGTTTGTGTTTAAGTCCACCTTGCTCGAGGTGACACTTTTCTACCAGTTTTACTAGATGAAATTCAAATTCCTACACTTTCCTCCCAAAACAATACAAAATAACTTCACAAGTTAAAAAAAAAAAACCCTATACATAACATAAACCTCCTCGTGACCTGAAAACAAAGACTGCTGAAACTTCAAAATAACTACGAGTAGAAAGAGAACAAAAATAACAAAAGCCAGAACTCTAATCTCTCACATTTGTGCCCACTCCTGCCCAGCCTTGAAACTTTCCAGTAAGCAATGGTAGACAGAGAAAAGTGTCAAGAAAACAAAAGAAGGTTGCTAGCAAAGGGAGAGTGGGGATGGACATCAGAGAGATTAAATCAACACAAAATCTAAATTATGGGAAAAAAGCAACTAGGTAGATCAGAGTGCTCGCTACAGGAAAGAGATTTCAAAGTACACGTTTTAAAGAATCATGAGTAAACAGTGAACTCACACTGAAGGACATTTTACAAAATAGCTAATTGGTACTCTTTAAAAGAGACAAGATTATGAAAGATAAGAAAGACTAAAGAATGTCACAGACTGAAGAAGACTGAGAAGAAATAACAGGTAAATGCTTCTTTCACTGATGAATCCCTAGGACCTAGAATCTAAAACAGTAATGAGTATGTAGAGCAATCAGTTTATGGGATTTCAAACAATTAATGATTCACTCATTCATTAAAACTATAAGCAGAAATTGGAAAGACTATGCTTTGTAACTAACTCCACCTGGTACATCTTTAAAAAGTGGATATTTAGATACTGAGAGTAGCACGAAGTGCAATTTCCTTTTTTTAAAAAATGAACAAATATATCCAACCAGATATTTTATTATTTCATGCAGCTGCTATTGTGGGTTCCCGGGGAATATTCTGATAACCTCTTTAATAAGCTGTGCTCTGGACCACGCTACTAATTGAATTGCTTACAAGTAAAGCTAAGTGGCCATGATCAACGTCAAGGTCATTTTGCTGAATTTTATTTTATTGTTTACTTTTAGGGTTTTAAAAAAATTTTTTTCTGAAGAAAAGACAAACTGTGTTATTTTTCTCAACCGATCCATGAAAGCTATTATTCCTTCCATGATCCCACAGGGATTTTTAATTGCTGCCATTAAACTTCTCAAAGGGGTTAGGAAATCAGGCGTTATGTACCTTTAACTGGCAGTGGCCAAACTTTTATTTTGCAACATCAGAGTAGCTGATAAATGTTCTAAATTAGTTGAGTAGTTTTTAATGAGAGCTTTTGCTTTTTTCCTTCCCTTTGCTGCTTTCATTTCTTCTTCTTTTTTTTTTTTTTAACTGGGTAATGGGTGTTGGTAACTTTGCCAGCTGACAACCCATTTCTAGCCTGCAATCAAGCTTCTAAGCAGCCTTGTGGTTTGTTTTCTATTCGTGGTTGGTTGCCCGCTTTAACCTTATCAAAGCCGTTAAATTTCTTCAAACTGTCAACCAGAGCCATGTCAGCATCTTAAAGAAAGTCACCGCTGACAGGGCTCAGCAAGGCTGAATTGATCCTTCACCCCTCGGGGCATTCCACCCCCCAGCCCGGGTGCTGCCCTGCCAGGCTTGATGTAGAGTTCAGCCCCTTTGCCTCGTTGTGGGGAAGGCAGCCTGGGCTCCACTACAGCAGCATTTTAAACTGTTTCTGTTTCCACGTATAACACTTGTGCTTTCCTCTGGGCCTTGCAGGTGCCTGGGGAGTGACGTTTGAGGAAAGAGAGATCAAGGGATGGAAGTAAATCCAATATATTGTGTTTCCTGTGGCTCGAATGATAATCAGACCAAGTACAGTTTTCAATTCAAATGACATGGAGTGGTGTTATTCGAGAAGCGAGGAGTGCTGGGTTTGTTGTTTTGTTTTTTACTTTATTTAAAACTTTAAAAAATTGTTTAAGTATAGTTAATTTACAATGCTGTGTTAGTTTCATGTACCGCACAGGGATTCGGTCATACATATGCACACATATACTCCTTTTCATATTCTTTCTCATTATAGGCTATTACAAAATATTGAATATAGTTCCCTGTGCTGTACAGTAGGACCTTGCTGTTTACCTGTTTGATATATAGTAGTTAGTATCTGCAAATCCCCAGTTCTCAGCTTATCCCTCCCACCTCCTTTCTCCATAAGCAACCTTATGGTAACCAGAAGTTTGTTTCCTATGTCTGCGAATCTGTTTCTGTTTTGTAAATAAGTTGCGAGGAGTGATTTCTTATCAAACTCTCAGTATTTCTTCCATCCTTCTCCATCTTTGTTTCCCTTCTGTGAGTTTTTCTCTGGTCCATACTTCATCGTGCTTAAAAACCTATAAGCATAAGATGCTAGAAAGAATTCTTCAAAAAAACATAGTTGCCTCAAACAGCTTCCTGACAGTCATGACGAGAAATTTTTATTAGTTTCTAGGATGTTCTAGGATTTGGGGAGAATATTTTAATTTCAGTAAGCAACCACACTTGAAAGGAAAGTCATGACAAGACTGTTCCACAGTGTGGTGTGTCCGACTGTCATGGAGTTCTTTAGAGAAGAAATCTTGTGCTATAAAATTTAACTTTAAAATATTTGTTACTGGTTTGCTAGTATTTCTACATACACATTTGCTTTTGAACTGATTATGCTAAATTTGTAGAGTAAAAAGGACCCTTGGGCTATCATAAGCCCTTTGGATAAAATCTAAACTTCTTTGAATTCCATAATCATTTCTTGAGCATCTTCCGTGAATCAGGCATGGGTCTTACTGTTGAAATTATAAAGATAAATCAGGTAGCTCTTGCACTCAAAGAGCTCACAGGGAAGTCAGAAGAGAGAGAATGAACAACTAACAAAAATGCCAAGTGCTCATCACTCTATGCGTGCAGGGCGGACGATGCAGTTTCCATGGATAGGGGACCATGTATCTCCACACCTTGAGAAGGAATCAACTCCGCACTCTGCTGCCGTGATGTAGCTGTTATAGAAGACTTCAAATTTGGTGTAATAAATGACACAGAATTAAAGCAATTTATCTAAAACCAAAAGCTTCTTGGTTGACCAAGTTGTGTGTAACATCCCACACAGGGATACCAAGAGCCTAGAAGGAAGACTGGAAGACCTCGGAAGTAATAAAGTGACCTTTATCCTTATTTCAACTAAATCCTACCCGAATTCCTGCTCTCCTATCAGCATACCACATATTTCCACTAAAAAAGTACCATGTCAATTTTCTGACTTCTGCTTTCGGGAATACTACTATAGTTTTATTTTCTCTCCCGTCTCCTTTTCTCTCCCTCTCTCTCTCTCTCCACACACACACACACACACACGTATGTATGAATATATATAATACATCTTACATATATACATGCTCCTGTGAGATTTTTCTCTTTAATTATCTAATAACTTTAATTTTAGAGCACCCTACAGTTACTGACAGCTTTTAGCTTTCTTCCCCTCAATCTATTTAATTTCATAGATCCATCACAGTTAATGACCTTCAAAATTGTGATGCTCAACCAATGGTTTAACGCTCAAAGGTCGAGACATACAGGCCTAACATGCAAGATAGTGATTGAAATGACTTTCAACAGCCTTGTGTGTTCATGTTTTCATCATTGAAGACTGCTGGATTACATAAATCATAGGAAGAAATAAAGACAAGCCCATGCATTAAAAAAAATCAAAGATATTAGACATTCTAAGAGTCTATGAAATTGCTGACTGGTAGAATTTTAAGTACAGTCTTCACTGCCAGTGATATATCCTTTCAGGAACCTTCAACTGATTTTATTTTTATTTTACAATCAAAAATAAAACTACTGTGTTCTCTCTGCAGCTATTCACAATACATATATGGCTATTATTGGGGATTCGGCAATGCTTTTGATTTGTTCTGGAATTTGCCAGAATGTTCCATGTGCTTTGCTCCCTCAGTATAACTTTTAATACTATTTCAGCCAAATGGAAACTTTGTTATCTGAAATTTATATGAACTTTTCATGAACACCTGTTCAACTTTACCTAACCAAGAGCTGATCACTCAGTAAATCTTATTTACACATTTAACAGTATTCAGACATCACTTCCCTAGGCTTTGCAACAATTTTGAAATAACCATTTCCCTTCTTTATGTGTCCTTGACAGGAAGCACAAAAGACACTAGAGTTTTCATGTAAAATTTGAATGAAAGGAGTGATTTAGCTCAGCATACAGCAGTCGCCCCTCAAAGTGAAAACTTCGGTTCACTGGATCTAAACACGGGGAGATCAGCAGGCTTGGAATGCTTGTGATTTGGGCATTGAGGGAGGAAGAATATATTTTTTACACTTAGAAACTTAAATGCCAACAGTTTGGCTGAGGAAATTAAAAGGACTGAGAGTGAAGGCAGACAGACCAGTAAGGAGCCTACAGCAGTTGTCAGCCTAGAAATGATGAGGGTCTCGGCCGTAAAAATGAAGGAGAGATGATTTTTGCCAGGTATTGAGAAGGATGACTCTTCAGGGCTTGGCAGATGACTGGAAATGGCTGCAGAGATGAATCCATCAGGGATGATGCCGGGACTCTGCTTCAAGGCTTTGCACACGGCTAAGACTGGACTCATTACCTCTTCACAAATGCAGCTCCTCCTCCCGACTCCTGACACCTTCATCATCTCAGTTATAGAGGATCCATTTCCTCTCAAGTGGCCTTTTTGCAACACCCTCCTGCCTGGCATTCTTCCTTTAGTCCCCACCACCACCACCTTCATGTGTTGCTGTGATCCCTAAATTGGAAATAGAATGCATCTCCAGCTGCTCTGTTCATATCACCATCATTTTCAGCCAGTGAGTTTGGAAAGTTTGGGATTAGACAACTAAAAAACAGATAGGAACACAAGCTCACGTTAAATGGGTAATTAATTAATCATCATCCATCATACAGCTTTCAAAAGTATTTTCACAGCCATTTTCATATTTGATTGTTGTAACAACAACTCTGAAATAGGAATCCCTTTCCAGTGATGGATACGAGACTCAGAGATTTAACTCTCTGGTTGAAAAATCACAGAGCTATTAAATTTTAGTAACTTCCAGTAAAAAAAATTTAGTAACTTCCAAAGTAGAAACTTGTAATCATTAAATAGTTCCTTCTTTTTACCTAAATTTAATTTCCCATATTAGAGGCAATAGGCTATGAGGGCTCAATATGCCAGGATTTGTGAGATTAATAACCAGACAGTATATGGATTTCTTCCCAAACATGTTCCGATCACACTATGAATTTGAGTCAGTTTCGAACCTTTGTTTTTTATACGTGGCAAGATTTCTAGGGCACAATCTAAAAGCAGTTTTTTGATACTACCCTCTCATTGAGAATCAAGAGAATTCTCTGGGTTCCCCACTCTCTAAGTTGAGGTGACATCTGAAGTAGTTGGCACCATCTCATGAATGGCCCAGCTGCTCACCTCTTCCCTGTGCCTACAGATCTCAGGCTAGTTGATCCCTGGAAATAGTTCCAGCCTTCAAAGGCAGATCAAATTCCCAGAGAAGAAGAGGTTGGCTCAGTGTTAGATCCTCTCTCTCAAGCCATGTCCCGTAGTGATCATCTGCTCCTTATTGCTTAGACCTTGAGCTTGAACTTCTCCTGCCTGCCTCCCTTCCCTGCAGACACACACCAGGGCCTCTGGTTCCATTTCTGACCCTTCAACTCAAAGAACAGCTGCAGCACAGTGGGGCTTTCACTGGCTTTGATGTCAGAAGGTCCACATTCAAATCCTAGTCCTTCCTCATACAATCAGCATGATCTTTAGCTAATAGTTATTGAGCCTTACTGACTATCACAGTATTCTCACTATCTCACGTGCATCAACTCATTTATTTTTCACAGCATCAGTAGGAGCTAAGTATTGATATTATTATCCCCATCGTAGCTCTACGGGTGACTTGCTCAAGCTGGTTAGTAGCAGAATTAGGACCGTCAGCAGCTCATTAATCCTAGGGCCACTTGCTTCTTCATTAGTAAAATGGGGATGACAGCACACTCCTGATACAGCTCTGCCTGAATTACACAAGAAACTGTGTGTGAAAATACGTATTAAGCTCTACAAAGCTCTGTAATTCCCAATATTGTTATTATTGACTGATGCCTTGATACCACACTTATCTGGATCCTAAATAACCTGTCTAACTCCGACCTGTGGCTTTCTCAGACTTGCCTAGTTACTTTCATCTCGGGCAGCCACTTCCATTTGTAGCCTGCAGGTACATATGCTTTGGCGTCACCAGCAAGAGCCTCCCTCTAAACCAAACAATTTCCCCCACTTTACCTAGCCGGCCACTACGGGCGTGCAGAACTGACAGAGTCCTTACATCAGGACTGTCCAAATGGCTCCAAACGATAATTCCCATGACACAGACAAACTAGAAGCTTTCATACACTATTATCCTTATAAGTAGTAAAATTCCTATCAAAAATGTGTTCCACAGAGGACAGAACCATCGCAGAGCCAATGAAAGCAGAAACAAGAAATTATAATTAAAGGCAGGCAAGGTGCGGCCAGCACAGTGTCATTTGACCTTATAGTTATGTCATGCTGTCCTCACTTTGAAAGAAGCATTAGATTTATAAATTGATCCAGGAGCGTGCAGTTCGTCTCAATGATTTTACTCTATGTTGGGCTGTGTGTCCCTCCGATCCAGCCTTACTTTACATGTTTAGTAAACACTTTACCTGTTTGCAAACTGTGCTTTAAACCTTTGACTCTGTTCCACAAGACTGAGTTTCCAGACCAATAGGGTTTAAATGCAAACTTGGGAACGAATGTATTCTCTCCTGCTTTAAAGAGGAGGAGATCCATTATCTCACACAGCAAGGCTGCCGCAGCCCTGCAGCCCTGGTTCACAAGCTGCCGCTAAGATTCTGTCGGAGCACTGGATCCGCCATGTCGGCGACAGGCAGAACGGGTCTCCCGGCTCTGCCGTGGGTACAGCGTCCCTTCACGGAGACTCCAGGGAGAAAGCCAGCAAGGCTTATAAGCCATCCTACAAGTTTCTTTCCAAGTTTGCCTGTCTGCATTCTTTCCTTGTAAAATTGTGCACCATCATACACACAGAAGGAGACTAAAAGGATTGATTTGCCCAAAGCGTGTAATTGAAACCAGAACCCAAGTCTCCTGACGGTGATTCACAGTTCCTTACAGCGTACCAACACTATGGAAACTTAATCAACAAATACTCACTGAGCACTTCTTGTGCTCGCGTGTAGTATAAAACACGATCCTCAGTCAGAAGGACCTTACACTCTATTTTTGAAAGTAGATTTAAGGGTGGAAGGTTTAGGAACATACACACGTGTTATTGACTAGATGAAATACAAGGTTATCATAAGCGCGTATGGGATTCATTTAAAGCCTTAGGTGTATGTGACAAGTTCTGTGCATTCAGATGAGGGTGTGATTTCTGGGTGAAAACAATCTGGAAGGTTTGGTCAACTGTCAAGTTTATACTATTTTAAATTTATACACGGATCAAACAAGTATTGGCAGAAAGGAAGGAAGAAGGGGAGGGAGGAAGGAAGGAAAAAAGGAAGAAGGGAAGGAGGAACAGAGTTAAGGACGAAGAGAGAGAGGAGGGAAGGAGGAAAGAGGCGCTATGATAGAAAAGTTGAAGTGAATAAATATATACCCATGTGGAAGCTTAAGTATTACCACTCTTACACTTTGTTTAATTATCATTGCCTGATCACCCTTCACCCTTAATTGCATTAGAGTCAGATGCAGAGGGAGACACATACATTCATCCTTATAACTAACATGTAACCACCCTAAGTGGATCCATTCTTCTTTGACAAAGTTTATGAGCCCTTGCATTCTATCAGGTTTCACATTTTTATTAGGCTCATAAACTTTTCTCTATTCTTCAGGAAAATGGCAGTCACTCTAGAGGTAGGCCTGCCCTACCATATTTCTACATAAGCATGGGATAAGCATGGGTATGTCTGAATGTCCAGTGTACAGCTTGGACCTTCCTTCTATGACCATATTTACAACTGTGTGTGTCCATGTGTTTATGTGAGTGGTAACACACGCCAACCTGGCATGTAGAAACTTGCCACAAATTTTCTCTGAGTAAATAAATTCAGAATTTAACTTCCATATTTGCAAAAAGCATTAACATGTCAAGCCAATTGATAACTTGATTATAATTCCATGGAATATAAGCTGTATTGGTATGGTTTTACACTGACAATTATTTAAAAGTCTTTTTTCTTGGCAACGTTGTTTAACTGGTATTCTTTTGTCATGCACACGAATAAGCATTGGATGATATATAATTTATCACCCAAATCAAGACAACTTTTAGAGTTAAAGGGAGTACAAATAATTACATTGGGACAATCAGCATAAACCAGGTCTGTCATAAGCAAAGAGGATACTGCAGGTGGTCACTCAAGCTTCTGATCATAGCATCAGAAAGTTCATGCATCAACCTGAACTTTAATATAAAGTGATTAGGATACGGGGAGAGATGTACAGGTGGAAGGTATTAAAGGCAATATTTCATTTTCTATTTCTTAATTGACTGCTGCCTTTTTGGGGTTTTATGACATACTCATTATTTCTATTTCCATTTCAGAAGTGAACACCAGGACCTCCCACTGCCAATTTCTCCTGGCTTTTCCCTCCACACCTTCTCACACTTCTCACTGCACATAGAATAAACCACATGAATCTGATTCAGTGCTCATAACTGACTTTCTAATCCTTGAAGAAGACGTGCAGCTCTGACCAGAAGCTATCAAGTCGATCAATGGAAGCAATCATTAGAACAGATCTATTCAAGACTACTGAGAACAAGCTATTAAAGGCTCTTGTGACTATTTCAATGCCCAGGAACAGATAACCACTCCACGCTTACTTTAAATTTTAATTGTTTTAACTTTAGGTATGTAATCCAGAATATTGAATATTTGGTAGACGCATAAAGTTGTGGAGGTATGAAAACATCTTAATACTCTTTAGAAGTATTTAACAGGGAGAAGCTGGACTTTGCCTGCCAATTACAGGCTTTGTAAATTGTCACGGTAACAATTAGTGCATTACTCCATGTACAGGCCTTAATGAGGATTCGGGGATTTCTGCATTGATCTAGTATACAGTTTTAATCAGTGAAATGTATGTTAAATTTACTCTTGAAAATAAGGATAAATTTAGTTTTAATATGTAATGCAAGCATTTGCCCCATTTGCTTTCATTAGAATTATTTTGTTCTCATAAGATATAATTTATTATTACATGGTACAGTAAGCAAATACAGTTTCTGCCTTCAAGGGCAACCATGAGGTTATAATATTTTCTCTCTAAATTATATCAATAGAGTTAACCTAGCTTAAGAATTCAGCTTGATAACGGTCAAAATGGATATAGGATTTTCATGGGTGAAAATATTCTTTTACACAATATCATTAAGTCTTTGTTAGCATTTGCAGAATATGATCATAATTACTAAATCACATCCCATTATTATAAAAACTTTATGTATTAACACTATTCATTTATCCATTTATATTTGTATTACATATTAACACTATATCATTTATCCAACAAATATTTACTGAGTGTCTGCACTGTTCTAGGTACAAGAAATTCAATAATGAGCTAGAAGGTAGGATTCCCATTTTTCCACAGCTTACATCTCATTAGGTGAGATAAATAATACATAAATACAAAAATTGCTGTTTAACATAATTTCAGAGAATGATAAGCTCTATGAAGGAAAATAATAAAAGCTAAGTCTTTAGAGCTTAATCTGGGTGGGGAGGGTTTTATTTGTCAATTTTTCAGTCAAGATGGGTAGGAAATGTGTCTCCAAGGAAGTGACAATTGAAAAGATCCTTGATAAGACATGGAAAGGTTCAGGGAAATGCTGGAGAAGGACTGACCTCCGGGAAAGACTCTGAGGAGGGAATCCTGCACGTTAGAGTATTGCCAAGCAGCAAGAATGAAGTTAAGAGCAGGGTAGCATGACAGAAAAAAGAGTTCAAAGAGACAGAGACGGATTAGATCCCAAAAAATGTTTAGATAATGAAAGTGGCGGGAGGAAGTCAGCAAAATAAAGTCCTCCCAAGATGTCTCCAGAACCTGTGAATATGCTGCCTTAAATGGAAAAAGGGACTTCGTAGATGTGATTAAATTAAGGATCTTGTAGTAGGGAGATTATCCTGGATTACCTGGATTGGTCCAATCTAATCACATGAGATCTTAAAGAACTTTTCTCTATTATGGTCAGTGAAAGAGATATGGTGACAGAAGCTAGGTCGAAATGATACTATGCTGCTGGCTTTGAAGACGAAATAAGGGAGTCAAAAGTCAAAGGATGTGAGTGGCCTCTAAAAGCTGGAAAAGACAAGGAAACAGATTATTTTCTAGAGGCTCCAGAGAGTAATGCAGTCCTACCAGCACCTAGATCATAGCCTTGTGACACTTGTGCCAGGAGTTCTGATTTATAGAAACGTAAGGTAACAAGTTTGTGTTGTTCTAAGGCACTAAGATAGCGGCAAGTTTTATAGTAGCAATATAAAATCAACACAAGGACTTTGAGCAGGATAGTGATACGATATGTATGACTCATGTTTTAAGAGATCTCTCTGGTAACTATGCGAAGAATATATTGTAGGAGGGGCAAGATCAAGAAGACCAGTTAGGATGCTAGGCTGAAAGCAACTCTGGTTGCCTGGATGCAGTAACCAAGATGATAACCAAGATGATGCAGATAAGAAGTGGCAATATTTGAGATAAAATCTGGGTATAAAATCAGCATACAGGTGGTTTTCAAAGCCATGGGACCACATGAAACCGCCCTGCTGCACTGCCCAATATGGCAGCCACTAGCTACATGTGGCTATTGAATAAAATCAATTAAAACTAAATACAATTAAACATACAACTTCTCAGGCTCACTGGTCACATTTTGAGTTCTCAGTAGGCACATGTGGCTAAAGGCTACCATATCGAACAGCACAGAAAATGTTTCATCATCATAGAAAATTCTACTGCCCGAGGCTGATGGTAGTGAGACAAGATGAAGAAGAAAAACAAAAAGATCAAGAGCAGATTCCTAGGTTACCGTGCTGCTCAGCGTCAGGGATAGGAAAGGGAGCCAGCAAGACATTGAGGGTTGGTCAGTATTTATCTCTTCTGAGATTTAAACACATTAAAAAGCAAATTAAGATACTACACCTGCAATAGAAAATATGATTCTGTATGTGATTAAATATTGTTTCTGCATAGATTTACCTGTTGAATTAGCTAACAAGCTGAAGGCATTAGTTTTCTTTGAGAATCCATCAGCTGTTAAGTCCCTTCAAAAATGGAACCTTAGCTCTGAAGGGCAGAGTCTGGCGAGGAGAAAGGCAATGAGGAAAATGATGGAATGGCACAAGAGTAAAGTATTTCCTCCTTGGTAATTTTGTATTGGGCCATCTTTGAAGGGTAAGAGAAGAGATAAGAAGAGGGGCAGATGAAAAAGAAAAGTAAGTTTAACTGGAGCAACAGAACCAACATATTCTTTTCTCTGACTATTCCCAGACCCACACAAAGAAGCTTAAAGTTTTCTCTTTTTACTTTTTCTACTTGTTTGATAACTGATCACTTATGTTGCTAATAAATGATCACCAACTGAGGATTTATCAAAGGTCTGCTGTTTCTCAGCTGCAGTATGCCATTCACTATGTTAGAAGCAGTTGACCTCTGATACCATGTTATTTGATGGTTTTGATGCATTCTTGTAAAGGTTAGAAAAAAGCAAGAGTCTTACAAGGAGTCAGACCTTATGTGACAGACAAATGGGATGCTGAAGCCGGAGAAGAAGTTTAAGAGTTGGAGATTCTGAGGGGGCAGGAAGTAGCGCAGGAAGGCAGGGCTGCCGCCATTTTGATTGTTACAATATGATACATTGTATCTAGTTAGTTGTCTAACTAGTTGTCCAATAAGTTGTCTTATTAGTTATCTAACAAGAATTTCCCAACTTGATTCAGTTCTTTGAAATTATTTTTTTCTTCTAAGGGATAATGAATAAAAATAGACTCAAGTTGAGCTTCCTTTAATTACTGCTTTGTTGACATCAAATAAAGAAAACTGAAAAAAAAAGAATTGAATAAAATTAACTAGGAAACTTTGATAAATGAAGACAGACAAGAATAAGCCATTATGAGCTTTCTTTCATTCAACACATATTTATTGAGCCCTGACTCTTTGTCAGTCCCTGTCCTTGGTGCAATGAATGTAAGACAGAGTTTTTTCCCAAGGAACTTGTATTCTAGTCTACACAGAAGATTCAGTGGTACAGATTCTGGGCTTTTATTTTATCCAGGGGATCTCTCCCAAGTGCATTCTTTTTGAGATCAAAATTGAACACCAAGGATTGAATACTTCATTTGTCAGGCTCTCTCAATTAGTGTATGATCATTTCTACATGACTTTTACTAACATAGTTTTGGATTAAATCCCAGGGGTACAGATAACTCCCTGCACTTTGAACTAGTTTAACCACCATCTCTGGTAGTAAATGTGGGAAGTTCTCCTACCAAGTTTAGAGCATAGAGGACATGGCCATGCCACTTAATTCATCACTGAATCATCAGTAATGTTCTTCTCATTCAAATTTTAGAATAAGAGATACTACATTATCCATGGATAAGAATCTGAGAGTCAAGCTTTGTGTGTCAGTAAATCCAGAAATAACATAAGTACACAGCCCAACTTTGTTCATGTTATGAAATGAGAATTTTCTTTGTCCCTCTCCACTTCTAACTAGAGATGGAGAGAATTTTCTTTCATTCTCTATGTAGATTAACCCTAGAAGATTCCCCCACCATTGTTTTTGTTATATTCTGTGGTTGTTCATTTTGAAATAAAAATTACAGTGGTGATAGAATTGAAAGGAGATGGGAAGGGTTTTGTATGTGGGATGGGATAGATGTCATAACGCCAAACATTATGAAATAAGTAAATTATACTTCAATTTTGTGGTTCAAATTGATATCCATAATCATCCTGGAATTATGGAAAGGAAAGCTCTAGTACCAATAATTGTAACCAGCTTCTCAAATACTTCTATTAGAGAATATATATTTTAGAGAAAAGGCCAATGATCTGAGATTAGGAGAGTAATGTTCTAGCCAAATTAGTCAAAATAGCTCTAAAATATTTAGGATAATGCTCCACCTTGATTTGAGCATTCTTTTCCTTATGTTTTTAAATCTTAAATTTCTCACTATCACCAGAAGAGATCCCCAAGGAGAGGCTATACAAATTATTACCTGGTCCACACCTCAGTTAAATAAAGCTTGTAAATGCTCAAGATATACTGTATGTATTTTGAAATTAGTTTTCTTCTGCATGTGGGCTCTGTGTGGCTTTGTTCTATTAGGGACAGCAAACTGCAAAACGTACGTAAGACTGCACCTATTACCCAGAAATAACAACCGGGAAGTCCTGGCAGGGTCTGCTTCTCCAGGTGGCTTCTGTGATCTTGCTCACCAATCCAGGCAGGCTGTAGGATGTACTCCTGGCTGCCAGACATATGTGGCCACTCTTCTAGCGGGGCGTGGCTGGAGATCATGTTCAACAGTTAAGCCAGACTTTGAGCCTCTTTCTTGCCCAGTTGGGCCATGGGATGGGATCCATGGCCAAAATGGCCTCTTGGCTGGGGACCCAATTAGGCAGAACTGCCAAGTGAGCTCCCATCAGCTGGGCTCTGAAGATGGAAGGAGCCCCTGGCTGGGATAGTTACTCAGGCACAGCTGCAAACAGCAATGTCCAAATCCTAACTCTGCTTGCTGTAAGCGCCTGCCCCTCTTCTTTTATTCACCTCTATCTGATCCCCAGTGGCCGAATCCAGTAGATTTCCCATTGATCTCCATGAGGCAAACTCCAAATGGACCTCTGAGGAAGTGTCCTGTAACACTGGAGAAGCTGGATGTCCACGCTGGGCTCTTTTCCCACTAGAGAAACCATAGGTCCTGGGGTGCCCCCTTGGTGCTGCACTGTACTGGCCTAGGGGTAGGGCAATGCAAAACCACTCTGCTCACCCTTCTAATGTGGTCCTTCTCAGCCTCTGTGGTCCAAGGGTGTGCTTCAGCCTCACCCGTGGGTGCTGGCATTTTTCACAATGGTGTTTTGTCCACAAGGAGTTGCTAACTGTTTTCCTTGTGAGAGGGACTGAAGCTGAGAATGACCTGGGTCACCATCTGGATGATAGCACTCTGTCTGAGTATTAAAATTAGTATTTCAGTAAAGCCTCTAGTGGAGCACCAGCACTTAACAGCCATTATTCTTAAATGTGAATTGTCTCCCTCTGGGCTCGCTGTGGAACAAATACTTCTGAAAAAGTTTCTGCTCCACTTATTCAGAATAAGATAACATCCTATTGGTATTTTGACATATTCTAGCATGATTTCATTTTCCCCTGCTACTAATAAAGAAGTTAAAATATTATAAATATGAGTAGTTATGAAGCTATAATTAGTATAAAGTATACGAAGTCTTAGAAATCTCTGGTAAGATACATCTATATTCTCTGACAAGCAAGGAGAGACGAGAAAGAAGAGCTTGGTCCTTCACTGCCTTTCCTCTTGGGTATTTTAGAAGTCACTCTTCCCTGACTCTTGTTTTCACTCCTGTATTTCACCATGATTCTCTCCCTCCTGTCAGCCTCCCTCTCCAATAAACACACAAGCAAATGCTCACCCAGTGAACAAGTGCCCACCCACACACTGAATGGAGTATGAGTAAGTGAAAGAAAACAGGTTCATAGCAAGGACATTCAACTGGACCTAAGCAAATCTTTGTTCTAGTCAAGTTCATTGAATGCAAGCAACAGATCCTACTAAATTTAGCTTCAATAAAAAAGTGACCCAGAGAGCATCTTGCAGTGCCAGAAAGGAAGGAAATGCTTAAAAACATGAAACCCAAAACTCCAGAAATGACAAAGGGACACAAGAGCCAAATGGAAAGCTCCCACTAGCCAAAGAAAAACATTTCAGCAATAAAATATGTAGCAGAGTATTGGATTATAACCTAAAGTATAAAATAAGTATTCATGACTCTCCAATGATTGAATAAACACTTGGGAGAGAACAGCCAAGTCTCCCACGCAGAAGAATGTCAATTTAAGCAGACTCTGTACTCAAGGAGGGAGAGTGTAACTCCCCACTCCTCAGACGCGGGTTGTGCAGAGTGACTTCCTACTGAAGGACACAGCAGGACAAGAGCAGAAGCAGAGTGACTTCAGGCAGAGAAACCGCCAAACACGACCTCACCCAGGTGATCAAGGCCAGCATCATCAGTGATGAGCCATGTTGACAGCAGGCACCTGTGACACGATGTGATGAGACTGGCAGTTTACCTCTATGGTTCCCTTCTCAGAAACACATGACTCTAGTGTAATCATGAAAAAAAAAAATCAGACAAATCCCTCTTAGGACACATTCTACCAAGTCTCTGACCAGTAGTCCTCAAAACTGTGAAGGTCACCCAAAGCAAGGAAAATCTTAGAAGCTGTCACACAACCAAGTGCAGCCTACGGAGCCATGATGACCTAACAGAATAGAGTGTCCTAGGTGGGATCCCAGAACAGAAAAAAAGACATTAGGTGAAAAACTTCAGGAAATCTGAAAAGTATGGACTTCAGTAAATACTAGTGTCAATATTGACTCATTAATTTTAGCAAACATACCACGCTAATGTAAGATGTTAATAACAGGAAAAACTGGATGTAGGATTTGTAGGAACCCTGTGTACTACCTTGGCAGTGTTTCTGTACATCCAAAACTGTTTTTTAAAAAATAAAGTTTATTTTTAAAAAAAGAAGCATAGAGGGGGTGAAGTCGAGCTGGCTACTGAAAGCGAAAGGGAACTTCTTGGAATCAGAGGTGGAGCCCATTGAAAACCAGAGCTGGGGACCTGAGAGCAACAAGGAGCGAGGTCGCCTCTGCTGACTGTCAGTGGTGCCAGGTCTCTCATCTGTGCTTCCTTCTGCATATTGGGTTCTCTTTTGCAACCTGCTCAATCTAACAATGAATGAACTAGGCACATGGTCCACATACCATCCCTGGTCTCTCTGTCACCGCATCAGCTTCAGCAAGCATCTCAGCCACTTTAATTCAAATTCCCTTCCTCAGATTAGATACAGAATCTCATTAGCTGCCAGGCAGCCAGGGGTTTGAATGTCCTTCAAACACATACAGAATCTTAGCCCAAATAGTTATGGTAGCAGAAGAGAGTGAAGGGCCACGAGGTGGCCTCTTCCAGGGTCTCAGAGAGAATATTCTTTAAATAAAGTTGATGGGGACCGGGGAGGATAATGGAATAAGTTTATACAAAAGCATCATGTAAATGTATTTATGCTATAAATTAGAAAGCATAATATAAATACAAAGAAATTGTTGCCAGTAGATATTATCACAGTACAGCTCTGCACCGAACACAAACTCTTGGTGTCATCAGACAGTAAACATGGACTTAACTCACGCGTCTGCAGTGTTCAGAGGATGTGGGCTAGGCTCGGCAGGGCTGGTCATGCATCTGTGGTCCTCTGCGGCTTACTGCCACAGTAATGACGTCTGGTGGTCGGCTGCCTGTCAGCTGGGACAGTAGGAACACACGTCTCTCCTCCTCCTCCAGCAGGCTAGCCTAGACAAGTTCTCAGACAAAGTCAGAGGGGCAAAGAGGAGATGGAAATGGCAGGCATTTGCCCAAGCCTCTGCCTGCATCACAGCGGTGACTATGCAGTGGCCAAGTCAAATCGCGTGGTCCAACTCCGAATCAAGGATGAGGGAAATACACTCCCTGAACGCAGAAGGCCGCTAAGTCACAAAGCAGGGCGTGCGGGTATGGGGGTGGGGCTGAGGCTCTGAAGAACTGGGATCATTAACACAATCAATATGCCACACAAAAGAAATATCAGAGTAATCAGATGGTGGGATTAATTTGAGAAGCCCACCCAGAGGAAAGGATTTTGAATAAGTGTTTAAGCCAAATTATAGGAGAGCATATATAGATGTCTTCATCATTTGGTCTGATTTAAAAGTATTTCTACTTTTGCTATTATGATTAAAGGGATCAAAAGAGGACAGGATGGAGCAGCTTCTATGTCCTGGAGTGAAATTATGATTCAGTTATTAACTCTGCTGCTCAGAAGCCCACAAGAAGTAACGCCGCGTCCTTCGATTTGGCCTCATCTATTGTGACAAGGCTCCAGGGAGCTGATGGGCATGAAATTCATTTCATGTCTCTTTCACAGAATGCCTGAGTTTTCCAAATACCTTTATGATGTTTCAGGTTTCAGTTACCTAGTATGTGATCTCACAAACTCACAGTCTTCAAAAGAAGGAACATTAACTTCTCCTCAAAAGCCTGAAGTTCTTTGTTACCAGAAACCCAGGAAGTATCATTCCGGGAGAAACATACAGGTGCACATAGGTCACTTTTGATAAAATGTCATGTGTTCTAAGGGCAATGGAAATACGTATCTTACGCAAACTCAAAACTGAATAGATGGCCCAGGTTTAGATAAAATAGATTCAAACCGTCCTTATGTATAAATACATTAACAAATAGATCATACTCTTCCCGTATCTCCGGTTTCTCAAAATACTTCGTATAAATAAGAAAAATGGCATTGTGACCAAGGCAGCAAACAGATAAATAAGTGTGCAAATAAGTACAATAACATTTTTAGAATCTCCCAGTAAAAATAAAATTACCCCTTTCTTCCATTAAATGAGAAGAAATAAGAATACACAAAAGATGGGCAAATGTTTAACTGCCATTAATTCCCTTGTGTATTTCCAGTGCTGTAATTTATCAAGTTTACTTCTTTCTATGCGTACCACAAGTCACAGTAATTAAACCCGAGTTTTTCTGTTTGTTTCACTTCCAACAATCCGTTGAGAATAGTGGTAATGTGGGGAACTCTTGGCTTTCTCCTCACGCCCTGACAGACATCACAGTTTGGTTTGAAAGCTCTTTTTAACAGAGGCTGGACCAGGTCTCTAAATCCACCTTAACTCATTCTGTTGGTTAACTCCATCATGAGAGCAGAAGTTAACAACGTGAGGAAACCAGTTAGCCCTTCCCGACCCATCCACACTTCCTCCCTCTCTGCACCCGTGGCTAATACAGCCGATTTCCACTCATCCCTCCAATTTCAGCTCGCTTACCATCTCTCCCAGGGGTCTTCCTCAACTGATCATTCTCATCCTGCTACATCACCTCTGTGTTCTCATAAAACCCTGGGCAGAACTCAATGAAAGAGCTATGTGTACTGTGTCATCGTCCATATTTAGTTCTCTACCCCACTCAGTGGTCTATGAAAGAGACATAAGTAAACTAAGAAGAGAGAACAGCTAAATGTGATTGTGATCTGTCTGCGGACGGCACCGCCTTCTCACAGCACAGCACACAGAACGTGGTGCTGACAATTTTGGAGAATGTGTTCCAGCTTGCAGAGTGAGCGAGTGAGTGATTTAAAAGTGAATGAATTTGGAAAGGAAAGGGCCACGTTTGCATGTTTCCTTTTATCCATGCTCCTCACCCAGAAAGTTACCAAACGTTGGTGACATTTTTCAGAGTTTATTTATAGCAAAAATAGTCCCACTTAATAAAAAAAAAAATCAGTCTTATATAACATGTCTCTAAAGTTCTTGGGCAGGGGTGAGGGGGTGGGGAAGCAGCAAGGTGATGACAGAAGAGGTTTTATTTTTGGCTCCATTGAAGGCGCTGAGGATAGAAGTTTATTTATTCAGGCAGCTCGGCGGCACTAGGAGAGCCGTGAGGCTTGGAAGCTTTGGGAGATCACAGCTTACCTGCTATCAGGCTACCTAAAATTTCGGAGCCTCAGCGCCTGTCCTTGTAAACTAAAGACAACAGGAGCGACCTTCTTAGGTGACTCTGAGGGGCGGTCGTGACAAGCCAGCCAGATCACTGCATGCCTCTTAACCTGGGGGCCACCCTGATGATACTGACAGAACCCCTGTAGCTACCGGAGGCCCCAGAATACAGCTGGTATATCTTTCAGCATTATTTTATTCAAAGAGACGGGAGACATATTAATTTTGTATTGAAATAAACATCTATATTACATGGACACAATGCAAAATGCTCATGAATATTTATGAGAAATCACAGGGCTTCAGAGAAATTTCATGCTTGGCTCAGGGAGCAACAGCTGATACCCTGAATTACCCAAGGAGTCACCCTGACTTTTCTCTACTGCTGAGTTAGGAACGCTGGAAAACCCCTGATTGGGCTAAAAGATTTCAAACACCTTCAAACACCATATAACTGGAAGATACTTGCAGTTTTAAATTTTAAAATTATTTATTTACAATTTGTCCTTAGAAATGAGTCCTGAGACTGGGTATTGCTTAGAGAGCCAAACCCACTAGTAGCTAAAGTGTCTTATTTTATAGCCACGTATGGAATTCTTCAAGTTTATTTACATAATTATATCCCCAAGCACCTAATTAATTTATTTTTGCCATTCATGAACGCAAAGTGCATCTCTTCTTGGCAGAGCCCTATAAGTAAACAATGAGAAGGGGAAGGAATGTGAGACTTTCTGCTCAGGCAGACTCTTAACATGCAAAATAGTGATGGCAACGCAGCTGGCAGAAAAAATAAATTGCAACTCAGCCAGTGTGGAGGAATTTTCAAATACAGCATGCACAGGATGTTAGTCTATGTTAGCTCTTAGAATCTTAAGAAGAAATTCCATGTAGGTGTTCTTCAAGAACTAGAAATTGCTGCCACTGCTGGATTTCATAGAGCCGGCCGGCTCCTCTGATACGTGATCACATCAATATGGCTGCTTCGAAGACAGCAATTTGCTTTCACCTGCTCACACACACATGAATTCCCCCCCAACACACACACACGGCTATTCAACTGTGTTAAAAGCCATCAAGTCAAAGTGCAGAGGAGAAATTGAGAACAAGGTAGTACAAAATAGATGAGAAACCAAGTATAGGAGATGAACTATGAGCAGAGAAAGCCAGCTTTTTTCAAGGTAGAACTAAAAGTTGCTTCTGAAAAATACCTGACAAGGGGTGTTGTTACAAGTAGATGAAAAGTATATTTGCATTTTCCCAGATCCTGTCTGCACCTGCTTCTAATTTTGTTTATAGTCGTCAAATTGCTGTTTTCATACTCCTTGTGAGACAAGTGTTTGGTTGTTTGGAGAGTGTTGGTGTTTTGTGTTTTAGAGCTGGTTACCATTAACAGGTAAATATAATTAGACTAGGGAGACCTTAGGGTATGAGAGTTGGGGAAAGTTTTAAATAGTATTACTGTAGTTTGCTCCAAGTTCTAAAACTGAAACATAGATCCTAGAACCAAAACTTTCATTTGTATACATTTGTGTCAGAGACTTAACTAGTCTTTGTCATCTACAAAAGCTCTATAGCTGATTTACCTGGAGGCGCTGGTTTGACTGCAGATGATCACAAGAAAGCCTTTCTGTTCAGGACCCAAAGGATGAAAGATACTTTTTTCCCCCTAACAAATTATTTTACAGGCTCATCCTGATTCAGTGATAAAGGAATACTCATGCTCGATCAGTACTTTGGGGCTGATGATAAGCACTGTGGCTGGATATTGTTTCTATTCAAGTGTGCAAAACCCTAGAGAATTGATTGACAGCTGCGGGGCGGCATTAGGTAAAGAAGGTGTCTGGTGCAACTTCAGTGTTCTGCCTGATGGAATAGCTTGATCACACTGTCAGCGAGGTACCTGCAATTCCAATACCAAAGACCATTTGGTCGCTGAGAGATTCTTAACCCTCATTACGACTTCTACTTGAATAATCTAATGCCACAGCCCAAAGATACTGAAATTATCTCTTGTACTCTGGCCCTCTTCACAAGAGACTGCCACCAATATTCTGGAAGGAGAGAGAGAGAGAATGATATGACCGAGGAGCTAGGAGCTACTTCATCTGAGCCCCAAGTTTCTAAAGAAGTCTCTTCTGGACTGCTGGGGTATGACAAATGCATACACAGTGGAACTATTTAGGGAACTAACATTGGCCAGTATACTCATAAACCTCTGGGTCAGGGGACAAACGATGCTAAAACAATCTGCATGGACTTTCAACTGTCAGCGCATTCACCATTTTTTAAAGAGATGCACACTAAAAATTGAGCCAAACGTGAACTCAGATTAATATTGGAATCCTTAAGCCATTAAATCCGAAATGAAAAACATCATACTCAATCCAGATCTAGAACCTTCAAGATTTATATTACATACGCCCCTTAATAGATGTGGGGGTTTCTTTTTTTTTTTTTTTAAGGTTTCAGATTGATCTGCTTTACATGCCACTGAAAAGATGCATTCAAAATAATCAAGAGCTTTAGGCGTAATTCAAATGGAAGTGTCATTGAAATGACACTAATCATGAACTCAGCATGCCAGCTCATCTAGGAGAGCTGTATTCATTTCCTCCCAAGTCCGCACGCATCCATTTCACCTTCTTGTAAGAAGACACAAATCAGGCATTTCCCCTGGTAAACAAATGTTACCACAATGTTTCCCTTTCCGCAGAATTCTTACGACGCGCATTTGTGGGGTTAAAAGATGTTGTTACGATGGGCATTTGTGGGGTTTAAAAGAGAAATATCCCCTCAGCAGGAAAACAACCTGTGTGGCTGGGACGAAAGGGAGGAAGAGGCCCCTGGAGCAAGAGACTTTCCCTTCTCTTCTTCTGAGAAACAGGAAGAAGATGAGCCGATGCTTCAGAGGAGACACTGGGATGTCTCACCCATGAGCTGAGTCAGGGGCTCCCCTACAAGACATCTGGTCGTTCTTTCTTTCTTCTGGTCTACCCCTGCCGTTTAAACTGACTTTTAGCTTTCCAGTCTCTGTCAGCTCCTGCTACCCTTTCTTATTCTTCCGTGACTGCTTTCTTTTATTTGTATTTCCTCTACTGTTAAAGAAAAAAACAATGATTCATAGCACTTCATTAAAGGGGTTAAGACAAACTTTATTCAGAGGGACTCCTGCAAGAGGGGTTTGGCAGTTGGGGTGGGCACTGGGCTGGGCTCTGACTGCAACAGGGACCAGCGTTGATTTACAGCCAAGGAGGAGGGCGAGGTCAGTGGATGGAAAATCGTTTAGGGGGAACATTAAGGCCAGGGGGAGTCTTGCTAGACTGACCCAACAGGATTCTTGCTGAAGGCAAGCCAGGGGATAAAATATCAAGGGTGGGGGATTTTCAATAAATCGACCCAGCAGGATTCTTTTTAAAACTAAAAGGCGCCAAACACTGAGCCCAAAGGCTGGGACCTTGAGGGTTCAGAGCAACTGGACTAGAGTTGGGTCAAGAAGAGAGTCCTTGTCACCACCTAAAATAAAGCAAACATTCTCTAAAACTCTGCTTTCCAGTCCTCACAGGAAAGGTCCTCTCCATCAGATTCTTTTGCCTGTAGAGGCCCCCGTGTCATCCTCCATGTCTGAGAAGTAACTATGCAGGACTGCAGTCTACAGACTGGTTGGGGTCAAGCTGCCATTTTTCAAAATAGGGTGTAGGTCTTCTTGTCTTCCGTGTCTACAACATTATTGCAGCAGAAACCTAGCGTCAGCTTTACTCTTTATTGCTCCCACATCCAGCTGATTAGTCACGTCTTTACATCCTACCTCCAAAATACGTCCCAAATATTTTGCCCATTTCTCATCATCACCATTTACTCTTTCCTGGATTCCTGCAACACTCTTTTGACTGGTCTCCCCACTTCTTTTCTTGTTCCCTTCTATCCTCTCCAAAATTTTTGACTTATAGATGGGGAAATGGCATTTTTAAAACAAAAGTTGGATCAGATCATTACCAACCCCCACCCCCCGGCAATTTATTGGACTCTCCACTGCAATTAGAATATGATCCATCTCTCTGTGCTTTGATCTATAAATCCGTATGACTTGACCTCTGTCTTTCTCTTTAACCTCATCTTGCTCCAATCTCCATCCAGTTCCTTCTGGTCCAGCCCACCACATATCTCCCCTTCTTTTTCCTTTGGGTCTCAGGGTAAATGCCCTCTTTGGAAAATGCCCCTAGAGTGGCCTCCGCTCTCCTCTCAGCCCCTGTTTGCTCCCTTCACAGCACTTATTAAACTTGAACATTTTTTGTCTGTCTTTTAACTTCATTTGGCTGTCTGACTCAGCATCAGCCGGCTCCTAGCCTACCAGCCATCTGTCTTCATCATCATTGTATTCCTAGTACCTAGAAAATAGTCGGATACATAATAGATGCGCAATGACTCTGTTTTTAATTGAAGTATAGTTGATTTACAGGATTGTGTTAGTTTCAGGTGCACAGCAAAGTGATTCAGTTACTGTTTTTCAGATTATATTCCATTATAGGCTATTGCAAGAAATTGAGTGTAATTCCCTGTGCCATACAGTAAATCCTTATTGCTAATCTATTTAATGTATAGTAGTTTTTATCTGTTAATCCCAGGCTCCCAATTTGTCCCTCCCTCCCTCTCCCCTCTGGTAACCATACATTTGTTTTCCATGTCAATAATTGTTTTTTGGATCAATGAATGTCCTCAAGGCGCTTCCCAAAAGTCCCTTAGGCAGGAACTTCTAGAAAGAGTACAACACTCTCTTTTAACTGCCCTATTGTCTTTGATTTTAGAGAGATTTAAATTTCTTTCTGATATGAAATTATCCACTCAATTTCTCTAACCATATTCAAATTATGTTCTTTAATGAGTATAGGTCATTAATGAGGTATAAAGGGCATGAGTAAACAGAGAATAGGTGTGCCTCTAAAAAAGTCAACTTTCACAAAACTATTCAAGCCTGCTCTCCACATTGTGGCACAATCTTCCTGAAAAATATAGATTATAATGTGGGTGCATAAAATGGAAGTCCCATGTTTATTGTTACAACTGGAGTGACTCCAGGGGTGATCTGGGTTCTAATAGTGACCCAAGAGTGAAGCAAACTTGCAGTTCCATGAACTCCGATGTCTTTAGGAGGGAGCCTGCCCGGAGCTCATATTGGTTTCTGCACGGTCTCTGCCAGAGGTAAGGACTAGGAGTGGGGTCTGGCCAACACAGGGCTCCCGTGCTCAGAGAGGGCATGGCAGCTGGCTGAGGCAACCTGGCCTCTGCCCAAAGACCTGGCAGGTGTCGGAGACACATGCAATGGATTACCTTCCCTTTCCCAAAATACATTAAATGCTGATCAGCAATTCTCCGGGGATAATCATGAAATTAGACCTGTGATCATGTCATCAAATATCCATCTTGAGAGGGTCCAAATTATGCAACCTGCCCCTCTCTGGAAGGCTCGGTCACGTACGCATTCATGGCAAACTTTTTGGATGAACTTCAGCAGCTGCTTGTCCTAAAGAGCTGGACACAGAATTCTTGGGCAGCATTTCATGTCCACTCTTCTGAAAGGCATGCAGAATTTCTGCTATTAATGACGAATTTCCTGCAACTTTGTTGGGAGAGGCTGTGGTACAGATGCAGGCCAACTGTGCTCTGAGTACAAGATTTTATTTCCACTTATAATCAGTCAGCCACATTTTTAGAAAGAAAATGTTATATGAATTAATTGTAACAAAATTGCCACCAGTTTAGGGAACTATAAGGTTAGTAGATGTGGACGACACATTGAAACACTTCAAAAAGGGGTAGAACATTAAAATACTTTCTGTAGAAATATTCCTAATAAATGATGCATACACTGATTTTTCCCATTAACTCGGTTGTTAGTTTTAGATGAATATATCCAAGTTACGATCATTGTTTCTTATATTTGATTTTTAAGGACTTTCTCTCTAACTCCATTTAGTCAAGTCCTTTTCAAAATAAAATACCACAGATTGACTGTAATGATGCAGATTTAGTCATATCAATCAATGTAAACTAAAAAGAGACTATCACCCAGTATAATTGGGTGAAAATTAGATATAAAAGCAGAGTTATATGTCTATAAAATGAAATCGCAAGTTCTTTGCCAAGTGTCTGTGTTACTATTAATGGACTAGATGGTCCTTACGTTCACCTGAACACCGTGGTGGCCTGGGAAATCCGGGGGCCGAACCTGAGAGCAGAAGTAAAGGGAAGATCAAATTGTTCTGCCAAATAGACTGAGAAGAATTTGGAGGGGAGGAATCCAGGGAAATTGAAGAAGAGAGATGAGAGGGCAGAGGAAGAAAGAAGAAACAGAAAATAAATGATGAGTGATTAGGGGAAAATCTCAAGTGGGAGGGTAATTAAAAGAGCTTTTAAGAAGAATATTTAACATACAATTTCCAGTTTCTTAATTTCTGCAACATAAACTTCTTCCATCTTCTAGGTTTTTAACAAAGTGTGCTGGATTCTCTCTGCCTCTCAGTGTAAGTCAGAGAAAGGGCCAGCGCTATCCACAGTCCATGCACGGTTACGTGGGACAAGACTGCAAAACGACCCACTACCTGGGTTAATTAAGGGGAATAAATCTCAGAGCCAGAGGTGACCATAGGAACATCATCCTCTTCAGTTTTACAAGCATTTTTAAGTCATGTCTAACTTGGAGAAAATTTAAAGACAAGGAAATACCTCAATAGCCATAGTTAGTATGTGAAAGCAAACGGAGAAAAAGCCAGCTCTGTGTAACTGAGCGGGATCCTGTGGGGTCTTCCCGAGGCAGACCCCTCCCCTGTATCCTCTGCTTTAGCTCCTCTCCGAAGTATCTGGATAATATTATCTGGTGCACATTCCCTGAGTTGTTCTGCAGATGCTAAAACCCCCACCAAATGGAAAGAAATTAGCACATCCCCTCCAGAGTCTGCCCTGAACCAGGAAATCTTTGCCATGATTTATCACCTTTTTTCCTTTACCTCATCATCAAACAATCAGAGAATTGTGCAGGGGCTGATCACTGACCCTGGGACTCCCCTCCTTTCCCTGGCCTTTAAAAATGCTTTTTTGAAACCCATCTGGGAGTTTGGGCTTTTTGAGCACTGACTTTCCTGGACTCCTTGTCTGGCGCCTTACGATAAATGCTGCACTCTCCTTCCTCACAATCCGGGGTCAGTAAATTGGCTTCATTGTGCGCAGGCCATGGGACCCAAGTTTTGGTTCAGTAAAATCTAGAGCTCTCTCAGTCACTGAGACTGACAGTGTTTGGAGGAAGTATAGCACAAAGTTGAAACTCTTCAGACAGACAGGTGAAAAAGATCACTGCAGGAAGGGGGAATGTCGAGTTTCTGCAAACAGCATTAAAAGTCCACATCTAAGCAAGAGGACATTTTAACAGAGACTGGAGTGGGAGGTAGGCAGGAAGGGTGTAGTAACAGCTTAATGAAAACAGAGCACCTGAACAGAAATGGGATGGAGATACAGGCCTTCAGAACATCTGACTATGGGTTTCAGGTTGGTCATCAGGTCTTTTGTGATGAGTAACTGGGATCTAACTTGACTGGTACAGGTACACTACCTGAGTGATTTGTGCTCGTCAATAAGGTAATGCAATAAACCCACTGTGTGAGCTCATTCTTTTTCAGCTAATTCTGTCTCTATTTTGAAGTCTTGACTCTCTAAGGTTCTTCAAAATATAATGCAGATTCTATCTGAGCTGGGAGGTCCCTGTTTGACTATTGTTGGCCTGATTCTGGAACCCAGAAAAAGCAAACCAGGTTAATTACATAGCTCACAAAGTACTGCACTAAAAAGCTTTGTTCTTGCATAGGTTTAACATTTGATGTACTAAGTAGGTACTGACAGTAGATGAAAAAGAAGACCAGGAAGTTATATCAACATAGTACTTAACCAGCAGTTTCTCTGCCTCCTGAACAAAAACAATTAGATGGTGCTTGTCTGGCAGAACTAAGGGAATATTAGGTACTGATGCCCTACATAAAATGCTTTCCATTCAGAAAGAGTTTCATTATTAAAATTTTCACAAATGCAGAATTAGGACTCTTCTTTTGAGGCATTATATTCTGGGGGCGGGGTGGGGGGATGTTGACCAGCAAGAAATTAAGAAGGATGCAATTCAAATATTGCCCTATATTTTTTTAAAGCATTTTTTTTTCTTCTCAGGTAATGAAACCATAATAACAACAAGAACCAGAGAACTCTTGACACAAAGGGACCAACTCAGTGTTTCTCAATAATTCAGATGTATGTGCTTGTTACAGTTCTTAGTGATGTTCTTCTTTCCTGTCGCCATGGAAATTGACATCAAATTATTTTCAATATAGTTTTGAAAGGAGAATGGGCGCTTCTGGTACATAATAGAGGTATTCATACCGCATAATGATCCTGACCACTGTGCTAATGGAAATCTACTTGATGATGAATGGTATTTTTTTTAAATCTCTCTTTATGTCCTAAAAGCAATACACTTCGCCTTGCTTTGTGAGAAAACCTACTCAACAACTCCACGAGAAGCTACGAGTGGCAGAAAAGCTAGCTCAAGTGTAGCTCTCACATTTGAGGGAAAGGAAGTGAGATGAAAGATCTCTTTTCAATTTTAGCTTCTTTTCATTTAAAAGCAAAGGGGGAAAAGGCTATACTGGCTTCAAATGTATCTGAATAGAGTAGATGAATTAATAAATGTTGTACACACTTGTAGTCAAAACGGAGCTTGTGAAAAGGAAAGGCGATATCCTACTGGTTGATGAGAGCCTGAGACATTTAGAATAAAGAAAACATTAACATTCAGATGCTGTCCTAACTGAATGGACACGTCATTGGGAGAATTAGCTGTGCTTCTCTGGAAGGGCCATGGGGGAGCGGAAGAGGGGACTTCCAACTGACTCTCTTACTTTGTCCCCTTCTTCCAATTAAAGTATATGTGTCCTGAAATTGGATGTTTCTTTCAACTTTATATTTATTCCATCATTTCCTAAAAACTGATGAAGAAAGACTTTCTCAGTGGTCCTTTATCCCATGTAATAGGTCCCAGATTAATATCCCCAAGAAACCATTCTATCTTTTGTTTCTATGTCTACCTCAATATCCCCAGAATATTTTATTTCCCTGGGTTGTGGCCTTGGCCAGGCCTGCTCCCCTAAAACTTCAAATAGGGTTGATGACCAAAAACTAATATTCATTGCAGAAGTTTACAGCTATGATAAGGCAGAAGAAGATGAAGCCAGGACATAGGTATTAGGTCCAGGTGAGGTGAGGAGATGTAGGTCCACTGGACCACCTCCTTCTTCGCCTCAACATTCTCTTAAAAGGCTCTGAACCCTTTGATCAGGTGGACTCTTCATTCCACGTAAGCTCCTGAGACCTCAGTGGTCTCAGCATTCTTCCCTGAGAGGCAAGGGAGGCCCCAAGGAGATCCATCGGGATAGAACCAGAGGAAAAGAAGGCTGGGGTAAAACCTTGATGAGGTCCAAGTAAAACACAATGAGCCAGTAAAGTTTACTGAGAATAAGCACACAAGGAAGGTGTGGTGTCACAGAAGCCAAAGGGAGACAGTGTTCTAGGAGAGGTCAGCGAGGAGGAGTGCTTTCCTAGTTAATTCCATTACCCAAACTTCATTATCTTTCTTTCATCCTATTGTTAAGAACATTTCTAATTTAATTCACCTCAGAAGATAGGATTTGCTTTTACTTTATTTTGACCTGAATTCTATATGTAGACCCTTCTTACGGCAGACACATTTCAAAGTCAAATTTATCTGAATCAGATATATAAATCAAATAATATGTCACAGGTGCAGCAGTTGAAAGCCCCTAATTTTCTTTTTCAAAGGGTAGTAATAATCCATTATTACAAAGGATCAAAGATTATTTTGCATGATATGACACTTGACACTTGCATTTGCATTTGAGTACAATTAATTCTCTGAGACTCTACATGAAAAATAAAAGAGTGAAGACAAATCAATATTCTGACTAAAAATTAACCAAGGAATTTTATGGAGTTCTTACCCTGTATTCCTCTATCTTTGCTCATCACATTGTCACCCATGTTGGGTATGATACCTAAAGAGAGTCTGGTCTGAGCAAAGGCAATCTTTCCAGACAAAACTGCTAAAACGACACTACTTTCCTCAAGAGAATGGAGAGCAGACTGTTACAACTCTGTGGGAAGTGTTTCATTGGCATTTAAAGGCTCCTATTAGTTTAAAACTATGCAAGCGAAAACAAAGAGACAGTGATGACATCAATAAAAGATTTGAAGTCAACACATTTCCTAGTAAATGTCTCTATCCCAAAGTTAAGCATTTACATTTCTCTTCATGAAATGGAAAAGGAAGTCCCCAAATCAGTTATGACATAGCAGTCACAAACTTTGCACTCTAACACAGTTTCTAAAATATGTTTTGGTGCTGCCTACTCTTTTATTTGATAGTAAAACTTTCATGTAAGTTTCTATAAGAAAACTCTAACGTATCCTACCTTGTCTGCCTTTAGTTTCCAGAAAGAGTTCAAGATGGAATAAGAGGCATATTACAGCGTCTAAAATTTTTAAGATAAGGCTTTATCTCTCACTACAATTCTATATGGTATTTTCTTTATTAATAACATACCTGTTTAGATGCCCTTCTAAATTAATTTATATTTTATTTTAGTAAGAGAACCCATCCTGTTCCTCACAAATAAGAGGTAGTTGCTTTGAGGCAACAAGAGGGAGCTGAGAAAAGGCCACTGAAAGACTTTCCAGTGACGGCATCATCTTTTGGCAATCAGTCATGTCGACTAAATCCATACCCCGCACACCGGTAGGGTACAGATGGGAACCGGACCCCGGATGCTCAGCTTGCCCTCCTCAGCACTGGCTCAGGAGCTCTGCACATATACAGCAGACAGCAGTCATTGCCAGCCACGGATCAGGAGTAGGAAGTGAGGGTGGTGGGAGATGAAGACAACAGACAGCAATAGTAGGGAAGCAGGGAGAGATGGGTGCTTACAGCACAGTAAGGGCAGTGAGAGGTACACAGAATAATTGTACAGTTGGCCCTCTGTATCTGCAGGCTCTGCATCCAGGGATTGAATCAACCTTGGATGGAAAAGATTTGAAAAAAAATTCCACAAAGTTCCAAACAGTAAAACTTGAATTTGCCATGCCTGGTAAGTATTTATACAGCATTTCCATTGTACTAGGTGTTGTAAGTAATCTAGAGATGATTTAAAGTGTAGGAGGATGTGCAGAGGTTATATGCAAATACGACACCCTTTTATATTAGGGACTTAAGCATCTTCAGATTTTGAGATCCACAGGGGTCCTGGAACAAGTCACTTCCAGTACCAAGGGATGGCTGTATACAAATTTTAAAGTGGGAGCCCTTTACATATTAATAAATTCCAAGGTGATTAAAAGGAGAGGTAGCTACCAATGTGGGTGATAAAAGAGAAAAATAAAAGCAAAGGCTTTGGTAAAAAAAAAAAAAAAGCTTAATGAAAAGTTTTTGAGAGTATTATTTCCCAGTTAAGCTGACTTGTGCTATTTCCTTTTAGCCACTAATTATTTTTTCTTTCTCTCTTTGTAAAAATAATATGGCATTTTAATTGCCATTCATTCTTGTGTATGTCGCACCCAAGGCTGGAAAACTTGAATTTTCCCGTCTCCCTCAGTGGCAGGGCAGACACTTCTGTGCTAGCGAAAGGTGCCGGCTGTGCAGTTTTCTCCCCTCACCATGCATCTGTGCAATTACTCAGTTCTTACAGGAAGGCAAGAAAGCAGATAAACAAGTAGCTATGGAAGTCTCAAAGGGAAGAAAGAGATCAGGATCGTCTTAATGTTCCCAAGTATGACAGAAAAAAGAGTTTTCAGACTCCCAGACCATTTCATCCACTTTATAAAGGCAATAAGGTAGACAAAGATACGCTCGTTTCTATTTCAATAATAGTACGTGTCAGGATCGTTTTGCATGAAGGTTAGCAGAACCATCCATCATTTCGGCTGAACTGCATATTTTCTTGTTCAGCATTGACAGATTTTTATTTTAACCTCAGAAGTTCCTCTCAAGGGACTCTATCAGGGACACTGTCATTTTTTATTCTGCTCTGTTACTTCTCCTTTTGTAAACTTTGATGTATGCAGACAACATATTCTGGCTAGGGAAATTTAATTAGGTAAGTCTACAAATTAATTGTTGCAATTAGACGGCTTCTAACTGCCTGGTGATATGAATTTATTTATGCAGTAATTATTATCAGATGTCTGGGATAAAAGTCTGCAGAGCTAAAGGTGCTACCTTTCAGATGTATACACAGCACTCCACGTTAATTAGCTGCAAAAAAAAAAGCAGGTATTTTAAAAAATGAAGAAAAAAGAAAAAAACTTGTCTCCGTGGCCATATGCACATACAGATTTTGACAAGCAACTTGTTAACAAAACCTAAAGAGGATGGTTTTCTTTGTATTTTGCAAAATTCAGAATGTTAGAGATTACATAAATCACCATAAAACAACTTGCTAGTATATAAACTAGATGTAAATACAGACTTCAAGTCCATCCTATGAAAGGCATATAGGTATTTTGTTCATAGGCATGATTGCAAGGGCACATTTGAAGTCACTGATGATTTTTCAGTAAATTTTGTGCTTAGTCTTTAAGACCATTCACTACAACACTTTTTATGGAGCATATCTTTATAAACGCCTTTTAAGTTTTAGGAAATAAACAATGGTGTTTTAAGTTGCTTTCTCAAATTTTTTCTTCTGTAACACGGGGCATTGTGGCTTTTAGTAGAGAAAGACAGGCCTAATAACATCCGTTGAAAGAAAAAAGTACAGAGAGACCAATCCTGGCAGAGACAGAAGTCTATGAACAGAAGTTTGAAAGTCAAGCAGTAAAGTGAGAATGAATCATTGGTAGATAAGTAAATCGGTGTGATCTTCATGAAGAGCAAATTTTAACTGGATTTTTCATCACTTTAGAATACTGAGTATCTACAATCCAGTAATTTTTTAAATGGAATTAAACCTTAAATAAATAATACCAAACTTAAAAACAACAGGTTCTCATCTCAGTGTCAATACGAATAACCTCAAAACTGTAGCAGGTCACACTGTCACCATGATTATCAGCACGTAGTCAAAACCTGGGATAAGCAGCCTTTCAATTCATTTCTTACCACATTCACATAATAGATGTTCATTAATCACTTGCTGTATGCATTTCTGCATGCACTGGGGACACAAACAAAAATTCCTACTCTCAGGGGGCTTCTACTCCTTTGAGGGATGATGTATAATAAATAGATTAAAATATAAATAATATTATTTCAGAACAATAACTAAATGGCAGGAAAGTTAAGCTATGTGAGGTACTGGTTGGCCTGGTGTGGGAGTCTGGAATGTTCTGTTGGGTAGAGTAGCCAGAAAGGCCTTTCTGAGATGGTGACATTTGATGAGACCTAAATTAGTGATCAGTGAATGCAATACTGAAAAAAAGGGAAACATCAATATTTTATCATTTATTTTACATAATACTGATCTACTGGTATTTTGCAAAATAGATAACTAAAAAGTTCAGATTTCATAAAATAAAATAAAAAGTCATGAAACTAAATGTTTAATAAATTCAAAAATAAAAATGCATAACTAACACACTCATAAATTGAGGTCAAACAAGCATTATCATTTTAATATGAATTATTAGCTGATAAAATTATTAGGAGGAAATTATTGCCTAAAAACAGACGAAACACTCCACAAAATGAAGGAATTTTAATTAACCCTGAAAATTTCAAAAGTAGCGCTATGTCATGTATTTACTAAAAAAAAAGCTCATTGATGCTGTCATCATTTTGTACCAAAGGTCACTGTATGCAAATTTTTAAACTAAGTTTATTCTGACTATCCACTAAAGAAGACAGTGAGAAGGAATTGTACGCCCACTCCAAATATTTTCTTTTGATTCTTTTAATAATCCCATCTCTTATTAGAAATCTTTCAAGAGATTTTTTTAAAAAACCTTTTTATATGTCTATTTTGATATTTTTTAAGGGACTATAGTGTTTTTATTGATAGGAAGCTGTAGATTTTGTTTCAAAAAAAGGCTTGTTTATTATTTCTTGAGTTTTATCATCTGTAGATAAAACTGCCTGAATCGATATCAATACTCGCACATTTGTATTCCACTCATTTGAAATATCTTTGAACTGAAGGGTGAGTCATTATTGCAACAGAAGCCCTCCCACACTACAATCCGTTGTCATCTGCTTGTGCGGACCACTCCAGAGTGTACATGCGGCTTTGTTTCTTTTCCATATGAATTGAAGAACTGAATTTTTGATCTTGATTTCAAAATATCGATGCTTCCAATTTCAGATTATTTTTATTAGTACAGTGATAGTGTAATACCAACAGAAATCATTTCGCTTCTTAAAAATAGCAGATAAACCGTAATCCTGGGTACAGAAGAATCAGTATTGCTAACCTGTCCGATCATCCTTAACCTCTATGATCAAAAGGAACAAACTTTGTAAAGATGTAGGAGAAGATTCCAGAAGAACAAAAGCAAGTGATGAAGTTCTGAGGTGAAAACTAGCAAGGACATAAGTGTGCCCGAAGAGCCATTAAAAAGAAGGAGGTTAGGGTCTTCCACTTACAAGCAGGAGATGAGACAAAGGGGGCCTGATGGGTTCAAGTAAATAGTTTGGATCTTATTCTAACTATTCTCTTTGCTTATAATCTAACTGATTATGATATGGCATAAAGTTGAAATAAAGATAAAAATTATTATATACATTAATTACGACTTTTTATAACAGCAGATAGGATTTTTTTAATGGAAGAAATAACCACAATGCAAACAAGTTTTCTCTAGGCAGGAGATCATGCATGTTCATAACTGTACTTTTCTCCCGTTAAAAGTTTTCTTATCAGTATGTATTGTTTTATAATGGAAAAGCAAATCTTTTTTACAAATCCATGATACTTTCACTCAAAATTCCAGGGAAAACTTTTAAACAGATTAACTACCCCTGGCAGAATTCTTCCGTTACGAGTCTGCCATGAAAAAGATAAGTGGGAAATGCAAAACAGACAGAGAGATTGATGAGGCAACAGAAAAAAATCCAAAGACGCTTGGAGCTTGGTCAGGGTCCCATCGCAGCAAATTCCCCACGTGTGTTCTGAAGAGCTCTTGCTCCAGGAGATGGAAACACACGCTCCATGAACATAGCTCTTAGGGGCAGTTCTCTATGGGAAACTGCATCGTCATCTAGCCCCCTTTTGGAAACGTCTCAGATACATTCACAGGTACAATCTTTTGAACAACCCAGGAGTAATGAACACTGAGAAAGTTTTTCCTGAACTTTTTTTTTTTTAAACCATTGATAACGTAGCTGTTTTTCTTTCGTAACACTTTGGTGACTGCTTCCTAGGAACACAAATTTGGGGAACACCGCCCTGCAGAAAGGTCACACCCTCATGCAACCATCTTATTATGTAGCCTGTGGATGTAACTAAATGGCAGATCAGGAGTCTGACCATAGACACAAGCTTGATCAGTGATGGAGGCAAGTCTCTACTAAAACTCGATCTTTATTCTTAAGCCCTTAAAAGACTAAGATGTATTTAAATTCAAGTCGATAAAAATATTTGAGTAGGACCCCCCCCCTTCTCAGTACCAAGAACCCAATATAGTAAGATACAGGGGAGTAGATTCAATCAGGAGAATGGAAATTGTGAATGGAACAGTCACGAGATCAGGGTGGGCTTTAGTCATCTTACCCAACGGTTCTAGCTTTCTTCTCAATTCTCTGAAGCCGTAAGCCTCCCCTCACCATCCTCCAATTCTGGTTAAGCTTCACAAGCTGCAGTGATGTCTACCCTGCCCTCCATAATGTCAGTGAATTACTATCAATCCTTCATTGTCTGCTGGTCTAAAAGAGTTATTAGTTGAAAAGATGAATATTTTGCCAATTTGCCATTTTCCCCAGCTTCCCTTTGCCTTTGTTAATGACTTCTTAACACCCAGAAATAGCTGCATGTGTGTGGGTGTGTGCACGTCTGTGAGCTGCACACCTGTGTGTGCTTACGGGTACTCACATCTAACGGTCTTCTTCATTACGGTGTCTCCCTTTTTTGTGTGCTTATCATGATCTTCTCAGCCAGAACCATGTAAGTAAGCCTCCACATTTTCTTTTAGGAAATAGTTTTGCAATTTCATTTTTTAATATTTATATGTCAAATCAGCGTGGAACTTATGTGGATGATGATGTGAGTCAGGGATGGAACATCACTAATTACTGAATAGTCTTGGCTCTTACTTAATTTGCACATTTTTACTGAAGCCACCCAGAGCACGCACTGTATCATGGTTTTATTTCTCTTGTGATTTAATGGTGGAACTAAGAGCGCTGAAAGAAGCATAATCAGTCAAGTGGTAGCAGGGAACCTGCCCAGGTGGTTTCCACATGTTACTTCAAGCAAATAGGCTTGTACAGTCTGAAGCTACCAATATACAACTCCGAGAAACAGCTGGGTTTTATTTGGGGTTGGTTTGGGGGTTTTTTTTCAGTCTAAAAGGAATTTATTTTTCAGATGCAGATTGTGACGAGGATTAATAAAAATTGTCATCACTTTCAAATTCAAATAGGGAATAACTAACTGCTAAACCAGGACAGCCTGTAAGAAGAGACTTGAAGTGCTTTCTAATATGTCACAGTAATACATGAAAACTATCAACTACAAAAGGTGGCGTGCATCTGAGACTGAATTTTTTTTTAAATATGAGCTTTTAAGTATAATTCGGTACTTTTTTTAACTTATGTAGGATTTCCTTAAACTTTTGGGGGTATTGCCATCAAGAATGAGTAAATCAATCCATTCTCATAATTAGAAGCCACTCATTCCTCAGCTGAGTGTTTCAAAACATCAGAGGAATTTGATATCAAAAACCATTTTGAAAACTCATTTGTGCTTTCATCATTTTATGGGTGGAACAGATGATCAAATATCTGATAGCAGTTCTGCCGTTCTGTGGTTTTACTTCACTTATTTCTCTCATTTGCTCCCCTTTTCTTGCACAGAGCAGGGAAAACAGAATCATAATCACAGTACGTGCAAACTGACAGCACAGGGCTTTCTTTTTGGAAAACATGCTCTTTAGAGTCTTGGGTTGGACAATACAATGAAACCAATGTATTCGCCAAGTTGAGATTTTAAAAATTACCATGCCGAATGTTAAGATGGTAAACATGAGGTGACATCCCTGAGAAGCTGAAAAAGGAGATATGTGTTAACACTAGTGGAACGTTGACCCTAGTGTATTTCTGTCTTCCACTCTGTTTGATTACTTTAGATATAGAAATATACCACTAGGCAAAGCCAAAAAGGCTCAATTCGAGTTCTGATAAGATCACTGCTTTTCCCATTGATGATAAAGTGTGAGGATGTCTCAAAATTCTAACCGGGAAAAGAAGGAACATTTAGATATTACGGAGAGACAGCCATAGACCCTAAGGAAATGCAGGTGAGAAATCTATTATCATAGTTTGCTTTCACGGATGAATTTAAATACATTTTATTAAGACCACTATAGTTTAGCTATTGATGTATTCTGTTCACAGATTAGGGACTCCAACTACAGAGCAGAAGCCTCTAGAAAAGAGCCTCAGATGAAAAACCAAATGATTATGGTGGATGAGGTCTTATAGATCATCTGACCCAATCCTCTAATTTTACAGTTGAAGAAAACGGAAGCCAAAAAAAGGTTAAGTAACTTATTCAAGGTCACACCGCTAATTATTGGCAGAGTTGGAAGCCAACAGGTCTCTATTTTATTCTTCTGATGAGCTCTGTGACATAAACCGAATACTGAATCTCTTAGTATTTTATCTGCCTCCATTATAAAACGGAGTTAATGCCCCCTGGTTCTTCCACCTTTCATAAGCACATTGCCAGAGTTTGTGTGAGTCATGAGTAATGTACTTCAGCTTCTGTGAAAAGCAAATTAGTCATTACTGTTCTCTCAGTTAGGATTCTTCGGTGACAAGCAACAGAAAACACACACAGTTTACCTACGCAAACGGGGAGTTGACCAGAACGATGCAAGGGGACTCAGAGACTGAAAAGGGATATTGATCCCTGGCCTAGCTGAGATGAGGATGAGGGTGCCAGACAAAGTGCTGGAAAGGGAAACGGCTCCTCAGTCTCACCTACCGCCAACACTGGGATGAGTCTCCTCCAGTTGTTCCTTCCTACAGGGAATCTCTGCCGGGGATCCAGAATTGTGGAAGAGAGACTCCACTGGCTCAGATAAGATCACAAACTTACCGCCTTTGCCCCAACAGAGCAGCGAGAGAGATCTATCACAGAGAGCTTTCCAAGCCCTGTCCGCTTCCTTAGAAAGAGGAAAGCGCACCTCAGCTACTGGCCTGCCAAGACGACACACAAGGAAGGAAATGTATGTCCCCCGCAAAGGAAACAGAGATGCCCTTAGGAAGAGGAAATCACGTACAGATGAAATAATCAGTGCCTACTATGACCACCCCCTGCATGTTGACTGCTGAACTTTGCATTTGATAATACAGCCCTGGAAATAAAAACTACAGACTTAGACCACGTGTCCTTGATGTAAAAGGGCAATGCGGTGTTGTGCTGATGGTCAGCGCAGGACGCTCAACCAATCAATCAAGTTAGCCACCTAAGAGAGCCAGCGTCATTGAATGAACTTTTTCATGGTCAGTTTGCTGATTATGTAGGCATAACCTGCTTTGGTGACTCTTTTAGTACAGCTACCAGTGTTAGCTAGGATTTAAGTGATAAAGGAAAATGTTTCCATCTGAATTTAGATCTAGATGGTAAGTCCAGCACCTGTTCATCAAGAAGCCAGTACACTCTGATCTCTTACCAACCTAACTGGACACACATCTCAAAGTATCTCCTAGACCTGGAAAATGTGAGAGCGAACCATCCTCACATTAGGTTCAGAGAGCTCACTTCCCCAGGACAGCAGCAGCCATAACTAAATAGGAAGACTGAGGATCTTAGCCAAACTCTCTCCCGTCCCTGGCTTAAATTTTCTTGCCTTCCAGGAAAAAAGCATTTTTTTTTTAGATATGAATGACACTGCGAATGCATTTTTCTTAAAAATATGTATGCACAAATTTGAAAATCTTAAACTAAGTAATAGTTAAAAGGCAGGGTGGAGGAGGGTCAAAGGTATATTTATCTTTAAATGTTGTGTAAAGTTTCCTCCACCATTTGGCTCCAACTCATTTCCAAATCCCACTCTACTCAGGGCACCGTCCAGCGTGATCTTGCAAAATAGACAAGATCATGTTACTCCTCCAGATGACACTCTTTACTGGCTCCTCATAACCTCCAGGTCAGCGTGCAACTTCCTTCACACCAGGGCCAGCTCTCCGCTGGCCTCCCGGCCTCCCTGCCCCCACTGGCCACCGTGACGTGCTCTGCAATCAACCATGCACAACTACTTGACGTCTCCAAAACTTGTCACTGAACTTCTCATTTCCACTTCCTGCTCGATAACTCCTTTCCTCCTCACGTTGTTAATACCCCTCCTTCCTGTCCCCACCCCAGTTACCACTCCCGATCCACATCCCTTAGGTTAACTTTGTTTAATGTGGAATTTTCGGCTCAAGGGTCTCCCCTTCCAGAACTTCTCCTGAACCTTCCAGTTTCAGATAAAAGACCCTCTGTCTGTCCTGGTAACCACGCCCTCTGCAGGGCTGCATCCTCAGCGCTCTCATTATTACGCTGTGCTCTCTTACGTATTTATGAATTGAATTCCTTCATTAAACTGTGAGCTCCTGGAACCACAAGGAGTACATCTTATTCCTTTTCATACTTCCAGTATCTGACACAGTATCTGACACAAACTATGTGACAAATACATATTTATTAAAGGCAACAAAAGCACCGCCTTACAGCCAAGGAGGCATCATCGTTATGCCCATCCTCACCTTTTGCGATGACTGGAAATAGGGATTATCATCCTTCTGTTACCCCCATGCTGAGAAAGGGATAAGTCCATCTTCTCCGCCTAAAGACAAAATGACGAGGGGGGATTCTGCCGTCACTGCATGCCAGACGAGGCTGGAGCGCAGTTCTCCAGTCGTCCGGCCTCCTACCTGGATCGGGTGATGACTCTCAGCTTTTCATTCGGTGTGAAGGCCTTAGAAGGCTTATTTCACAGGCAGGCAGGGGAAGATTTGAAAAGCACTGGCTTGGACTCTTATCAAGTCTATTTGATAGAGAAACTGGAGGGTGCAAAATCAGAGAGCTCAGTCTGCTCTCCTTGTGATTTGATGTGACGGTTTCTGAGTGAAAAGCATAGGACGGAGGTGAGGGCAGGCAGCGCCTGGTACTTTTCAGCAGCAGGGACGCTGGGACTCATTGGGCGCTAAGGGCTCCAAACGGGACACGGATGAAGGAACACTTTTCCCGTGACGCCTGCAACCGGGTGAGAAGACGGAACTGATGGAGCAGGACGGAAGGAAGGAGCTATACTGCAATTGTAAAGGCTTCTCATATTTAGATCTATATTATTTTTCTTAGACTTACTAATAGCGTTGGTGAGGCTGAGGCAAGATGAGGCCAGCTGCATGATCTCATTCCTGGGTCCTGGCTATTATGACCGCCAGCGTTCCTGTCAGGAGCTGGGGGCGCTTTTGTTCGCATGCAACTCAAGAGAATTTCTCCTTTCTTGTCACAGGCAGCTGGTCCAGAGCTTCACACAGTACAAAATATTTGTAAAAGCTGGCATCTTTTGGATTTTTCCATCTATAGCCCATTTGAAAAGCTGGCATTTACAATTCCCTGAAGTATCCATCTCTAATGAAAACAATGTCAGAGCCTTCAGCACTTTGGCATTTTCTGGACACACTATAAATATACACGATATATTTTATCACGTACTGCATGTTAGAGCACAGGGGCAGAGAACAAGCACCAGGGAAAATGGTTTGAGGCAATTCTTTCAACATATTTTCCAAGGCCATTTCAAATGACGCCCCCGTCCTTGAACTCCCTGGTGACCATTTTAACAGCAACAAGGACCATTTGGTAACCGGCGAGGACTGCAGGTTGCATTAGGCTGTAGCTGATAGAAAGTCTACTGTCCTTTGTTACTAAGGACACTGTATTCTAGCCGATTATAAAGATGTTTAAAGCTTTCTTAGCACCATATCCCTAAAACTTCACAATGCTGTGAAGTATTTCTGCATAGACTTTATCATTAAACCGTTTATCGAACTTCTGATAGTCCTTGCATTTAACCACCTCCTTGACTGTTGACGTGATAACAGAAATCCTGGGCAGAAACCTTGGTCAACGAGAGGCATCTGTCAGGACTGGGTACCACAGATGGCTCCCCAGATGAACACTGCCTCATCTCCTCACCCAGTTGTCCCCACTGTACCGCAACTCACTTCATTATCTGCTCGGGTGATTCCTGCAACCAGAAAATACAAGGCAAGACTCCTGGGGGCAGATACACTCTTAGGAAAATAATTTTAGTCCCACCTCCAATCTTTCCCCCCAGCTTTTTGAAACTTCAAAACCAGCTGAGCAGGCTGGTAATAGTTCAGGCTGGATGGCTGCCACGCAGGGATCGCAGTGTAAGAACATGGCCCAGAGTTCTTTTGATTTGCCAGCATCTATCAATTATCAGACAGCTTATCAGGGAGCTGCCGCTTGGGGGATACCCCTTTATATGACAAAGGAGGCTCAGCTCGTCCCGGATACATTCATGGGCTGGGTGACGCCTCTGTGTGCACCAGATCAAGGTGTGGCCCTGCTGGCGGATACTAGGGGAGAACTCAGCCAAAAGAGCCACACGTGTGTGTCGCCATGGAAGCGACGTCTTGACAGGGCGGTCCCTGTAAAAGTGAAATGTTTAATGATGAATAATTTCGTTTGAAGCTCTTCTGACTCCACGTTTTCACAGAAAATGAAACCACGGGAGGCATGAAAATCTCAAAAGGGCCTTTATACATAGATTAGTGTGGTAATTCTCTCATTACTATGTTCTGAGGAAGAGCTTCTTACACCAGGCTCTGTGCTTTGCCTTCCGTTATAACATGGTTTTGCATTAAGTGTTTTAATAAAATGTGAAATTAAATGATCATCCCTGGTGATACTCAGCTTTCGGTCGAGGTAAGGGAAAACGTACTTCCACAGCACATGAAAGCCAAAGAGATGATTTTGTCCCCAATGACGAGATCGTTGGTCAAATGACATGGTTTCCCACGGGTCTGCGGCAATCCGTTAACTGGGAATTTGTTATTACTCTTTCCTGCACCTTTGAGGATTACGAATAATGTAGCCCATTTATAGCCATGGGAATATGCATGCTGTCAGAAGCCAACCAATTTAATTTATTCTTTTTTTTTTTGCACATTTAACCAGGTAGCATTGGGGAAAGCAATTATTAACAGTGATAGTTTATGCCATTTTTAACTATCTGTGCTTCTCTCTGCTGTAAGAGTAACAGCAGAGAAATAGAAACTTCCAGAGTAACACTGATCTATTGACAGGTTTATACATTGATAACAAGAGACATAAACAATCAAGGGAGATGGAAAAATACGACTTTTTTGTAGAGAAAATGATGAAACCTCTTTTCATACGACTCATTTAATGAAACAGTCCTTCAAAACCACTGAGGTTTTTGTTTGTTTCTGAAGCAAGCGGTATTGACTGCAGAACAAGAAGCTGTCCCACCAGTGACGACAGGGAAGGAGCAAGAGCTCTTGGAAGCTGATTGCTCTTGTTGGGCACGACTACGCCAATTCTCCCTTCCAGAGACAAGGCAGGCTGAGGCTGACAAATTTAAAGGGCAACTGCTACATGTTAATTGCACTAATTCTCCAATGATGTCCCAGCTTGGCTGCCTCCTGAGGCTTCCGCTGCAGAAGACTCGCCTCTGAGACCAATTACCTGCAGTCATAGTTTAGAACTTGGGCTCTGAACTGAGACTCTCTAGATCTGAATCCTGGTTCTGCCACTTACTACCTTGGGCAAGTTTCTTAACTGTCCTCCAGTTTCGTCTCTTTGTCTGTACATTGATCCTGTAAATTTCACACTCCCGTAAGAAGATGAAATGAGATACTACGGATAAAGCACTTGGAACAGAACTCGGAACGTGGCAGGTGCTCAATCAGTGTTAGCTGGTGTCAGACACAGAACCCCGAGTTCCCCCCAGAAACTTACAAACGCCGGTCCTTCCGTCTTTACTTTCACGACACATCATAACCATGATGTAGCTGGACAGTGGTGCTATTCTCCTAACTAACACCTACTCCTAATTAAGGAAGACCTGCAAGTTGTCACATGGAGCTCATCCTTTCTGGAACTGTCTGGAGTCCAATCTGTGTGATAAACACTAAACAAACTAAATTTCATCAGCCTAGTCTCTCTGGGCCTTGGAGACATTTTCCGTTTTAGCAGAATCAGTAGTTTCTGCTCTCGGTGGAGCCGAAGCCAAGACCTAATGACTTTAGTGAAATTGCTCCCTGTGGTAGATTTCACATAAAGGTGCCTGATTTGCATCTTGCAGGTGAGAGGAAAGAAAATAATGATGAAAAATGCAAATAATTCTGTGTGGTTGTCACAAAAGCACTTCTTATTGTCTCCTTTTCCTTCTCCTAGGTACATGTTTGCACAATGTTATCAGGAGCTATTTGTAAAGGAAATTAACAAATACACAATCCAGTCCCGCACAAGAGGCAAAACTTACGGCTATGCTGTTTTCACTATGAGTTTAAAATCAGGGTCAGTCCTCTAGTGCACACGGGCACACACACACACACACACACACGGTTATCACATTATATGCCAAATACATATACCAACTGATCATGGGGCAAAGAAATTGGAATCTGCTGATCATAAAACCATAGAATATAGAAATCATCTAAGACAACAGACAGACTTTACAGATTTAAAACTGAACACTTGGCATCTAAAGATTGCTACGTTATTGACTCAAGGTCAGAAAATAAATTAAAGCCAGAGCTAGAACTAAAATTCACACTCTGGCCAGCTTCTACCACATCATCCTGCCTCTGTTGACAACATGACTCTGAACTTGCTTTCAATTATTCAGATAAATGCTGAGTAAAACCTTGTGAGGATCTGAGAACATACCCGATCTTTATTTCTTGACCCAACATGCCAGAAGAAGGTCAGGTTGTTAATCTTGTATTATTTCTTGATTAAATAATTGACATACAATTTACTTCTTTCTAGAGGGATTAATAGGTTTCTCTGGTGGTAAGAAGATATTTACACCAGAGTCTTAAAAATACTGAGTAGCATTACAGAAAATAAATCAACAAAAGTTCAAGTTACTTTAATCTATCCATCATATGCTAAGTCAGTCCCTTTCAAATTAAAAATTGCTAAGAACTATCCAGCTGGCAGTGATTGCCAATGTTTTAAATGCATGCCTTGTGTGAAACCATTGCTTCTCCTAAAAGAACAGTTTATTTTCTGCAAGACGAGGGCTTCTAATTTTGTTTGTTTTATTCAATTTTCATAGACTATAATCACATTACTGATACCTTCTGTATGGTAAATTTGTTTTCTCACCTTCCAATAATATTGAGACATCTTTTATTTGTATTAAGCAAAGTACTAAAAGGAAACCCATGTCTTCATATATAATCAAAATCTAGTTATTCATCAATTAACTGGTTGGTTCTTAATCTTGGTAACTTCGCCCATTGAAAAAGGGAAAGAGCTTTGGCTCAAAACCCACTGCTGCCACCTAGTGTTACTGGACAAGCACTGCCACCTCCTCCACTTTATCCCTCGTCTTTGTGTCAGAGACACCATCCTCTGTTTTGAGAGAGAGAGAGAGAGAGGGAGATGGAGAGATCTGTTACTTTAGCGCTGATCTTAGTAATTAATTATTTAGGAAACTTTTGTCTGTTTCTATTGACTCTTTTATATTTGAATAGTCTGGGTTCCAGACACGCTTCTTTAATACGCTTGGCATTTGAATTCTTTGAAGGCTTTAAACTGATGAATACTGAAGACAATGCGGTAGCTTAAGGCAGTCATCCATATTGATGAAGCCCACTATAAATAGACGTGCCCTGCAATAACCCACGTGTAAAAGCCATACGTCCTTTTGTTCTATTCCTATTGATTCCAAAGCCCCTAAGGGCGTTGTTGTCAATAGCTGAGCCGAGGGCATCAGAAGAAAGCCACAGACCACTACGTCATCTTGCATTACAGGGAAAAGACAGGCCCAGCAAAGACACCCACTACTGTATTCCAAGTAAACTGATCAAACAAAGTACAAGAATTCTCCTGCATGAGACATTATTTTGTTGGAGAGGAACTACCTTTCAAAGAGTCTAGAAGAATGAAATTTAAATATCTTTAAAGAGTCAAATCCATTCTACAGGGATGCTTTTATGCCATTCAGTAGAATCTCCTGGGGAAGGGCTGTTAGAAACGTGGAAGGCTGGCGCTCCACGATAGAGAGCAAACTGGAGTGGCCGGTGTGTGAAGGGGGTGTCAGGACAGGAAGGTTACTGGGAGCATCCCTTGCCCTGCTGTAGATGTGCGGCCAGAGATTTGGGAAATCTCTCTGGGAGGGAGCCTGGGAGAGAAGAGAGCTCTGTCTCGGAAACAGAAGAGCCATAACATTGTTAACAAGGGCACAGGACCGAGGTTCTCTGGGTTTTTGGATGTGGATTTTCCCATTAACTTGGGTTGCAGTCTAACTCTGTTGGGTTTGTCTTACTCTTACTCATTTCTACAGACCACACCTGCACAATATAAAATCAGGAGCGATTAAGCAGATACCTGGGACATTCTCTTCTGAAAATACAAATAGAATGAGCTACTCCTTGGTGCCGTCAGCTTTGAGATATATACAAAGTAATGGGTCCCTTAATCTCAGTGACTTAACTCACAAGAGCAATTTATTTATCATAGATGTTAAACAAGTGTTCTGTGGGCGGCCTCCCATGATGACATGCAGGGCCCCAGGGCCCCTCCACCTTCTCTTCTATCCACGAGGTCTTTGGAGACTTCGTTCCAGCCAGAGGGTGAAGAATGAGCGCACGTGGAGAACTGCACAAGATATTTGCACGACCAGACCTGGTACTACTTTATGTCCCTTTCGCCCTCATTCCACCAGAGTTCAGATACATGGTTACACACATACACCATGGGCTGGGAAATACTGCCTAGATTTGTGCTCAGGAAGTAGAGGAAATAAGCGTTGATGACACTATAGTAATATGATGAATACAGGACACACTCATCTCTCAGTACCATGTTTTTGTCAAGCACAGGGGTCAGCAAACTGCAGGCCATGTGTCACATCGAGCAGACCACTCGTTTTTGTATGGCCCAAGACCTAAGGCTGGTTATCACGTTTCTAAACAGTTGGAGGACTATAAGAGAGAAAGGATATGCAGCAGGCAGCATTATGGCCCACAAAGCTTAAAATGTTTATTGTCTGGGCCTTTCACAGAAAGTAATTGCTAACTCCTGGTCCTCCTGTTTCACTTAGTGTCCTGGAGAGAAATAGATGCCACCTTCAAAAGAGCATTTAATGAAGGGCCTTGTATGGGTTTTCTCTTGCTACATAACAAATACTACAAACTTGGTGGCTTACAACAACATACATGTATTACTTCATAGTTTCTGTGGATCAGGATTCTGGGCACAGCTTGCCTAAGATCTTAGCAGTTTACACTCCAGGTGTTGGCTGGGGCTGTGGTCTTGAAGAAGGGAAGGATTCCCTTCCAAGCACCTTCGAGTTGTTGGCAGAATTGATCTCCTTGTGGTTGTAGGACTGCGGTCCCATCTTCCTGCTGACCACAGGCTGCCCGAGGGCTCCGGAGGCTTCCCACAGTTGTCTGCTATCGAACCCTCTCCACAGGCAGTTCACAGTTGGACCGCTTTCTCACGGCCGGCGGAGCCTCAGAGAATGCAACCCAATCAAGGGAGTGACATCGCATCACCTTTGCCGTATTCTCTTGGTTCGGAACAAACCACAGATTCTACCTGTGCTCAAGGAGAGAGGGTTACACGTGGACATTACTCATCTGGGGGTAGGTGAGCATTATCCTAGGTGTGTTGGCTACAAGGCCATTCACAAAGGTTGAGCAGAGTTGAGAGAAACCCACAAGGGATGGGGAAACCCTGGCGATGGGAAGCCACTGCCACTTGTAGGCCTGAGGGAGGAGAGGAGCAGTTACCCAAACAGGATGAGACTTCCAGCCGTGGGAGAGGACCCACACGGTGGCACCCACGTCCTTCAGGGAGGAACGCAGCCACTATCAACCCGTGGTTTTGCAGGAGGACGTGGGGGGGGAGTAAAAACCAGAGCTTCCCTTTCTCCCAGTTCTCTGTCTCCTGCCTGACTTTCTCCCCAGAAACCAACAGAAAGTCAGAGGGTAATGGAGACTGACGGATGCAACCCAACGAAGTCAGCCTCCTAAGGCAGAGAGCAAGGTGGAGACAGGTGAGAGTGAATCTTGCAGGGGCAAATAAAAGCTATTCCAAATATCTGGCTTTTGACTTTCTCACACTTCAAGGAAAACAGCAAATATTCTTAAGATCAAATGATAAGGATAACATTTGTCTAATATGTAGTTACAACAGAAACAAGCATGAGCAGGGTCTGCAACCATTCAGAGGACCACGAAGGCTATGAGGATCATCTGAGGCGCCGACACGGCTTGGCTTGCCTCAGAGGTAAAGCTGATCTCAGAGAATACCAAGGCTTACCCTGCTTCTAGGAAGGAAAATGCAGCGGCACGTAGCGCTCTAATCAAGCGGCACTGTTGAAGAATATTCTTCGTGGAAAAGAGGAATACAGCTCCACCCAACGCTGGGAGCAGGTGACACCTGCCAGCCTCCCCATCTGGGTCTCCAGCCTAGTATCTGTTCTTAGATGGACTGTGAGCTTTCTGCACTGGGTCAGGACTGCTGGGGGAGCAGGCGTGCTGCACCTGGGGAAAGGTGGTGTTTAGAAGACCAGTCTTTAAGTTCCCACATTTCTAAGCGGCAGAGCCTTTGGACTGCTAGGTCCGCTTCCCCAGTCGGTGGCTCAGTGCATCACACAGAGCTGGGAGAGGGTGCCTTTAACAAGCGGGAGGATGTTGGGTCTGGATAATTAAGGAGACCGGTGCGAAAGGACGAGGGCACCTCATCTTCTGGCAGGTTTCTGGGGGCTTTTTTGTTTTGTTTTTCAAAAAAATATAAAAGAATAGGTGGTGATTCTCCAAAAATGAGTTTGGAATCCTTCTTAAATAACACGTGCGTAGAACTTGAGGATGTCTGGTGTGTGATAACGCCAAAAGTATCCGCGATGCAGAAAGTGAGAGTGGAGTTCATAAACAAGGATTTGAGCAGTAAATTCCACTAATAAAATTCGAGTAAGTTCTTTAGTTAATATAAGAGGATTTCCTTCCTATCACTTCCTCCCACACGCTGTACCCAGGAAGGTATTGCTGCCTAATTGAAACGTTTTCTAATAAGAGTTTGGGTAAAACTAATTTTAAAGAACTCATTAGCTAGATATGATAACATGGCAGGCTTCCTAACAGCAGCTTTACTTGTTCCCTGTAAACAGAAAATTAATTAATGATGAAGAAAATAAATTAGTAATCGTATCAGAGGCATGAAAGGTAGTACTGTTTTCAACTTCTATGAACTATTAGTTCATTTCAGCAAATTTCAATGGCCATGAAAGGTTCGTCTGAATACCAGGTTCTTGATGACTGGAGCCCCTGGAGTCAGATACCATATGAGCTCGTAATGGTAAGATATTTTGAAGTCTTACTATAAAACGCGTCGCCTGGGAAAACATTAGCAGCAAAGTGTTGCTATCTCCCTGAGCTATACAAATACACACTTACTTAAAAATGAGAATCTTTAGGAGTCAAGTATAAGAAAATAATTTTTAACCACTTTTCTATTTTTTTAAATTTAATCTTAAATGTTATTTTTATAATACAAAAGTAAAGTTCATTTCAAAAAATCAAAGCGGCATGAAGTAGGTAAAATGTAGCCAGAAACTTGTTTTATGCCAACAAAGCAAAGCGGAGAATTTTGTTTTCTGAAGCAGGGTGGGGTGGGGTGAATGGTGGCTATTGGAGAAGGAAGGTTGTTTTATTTATGTTATTCAAGCCTCACCTACAAAATGTCTTATTCTCACTTTAATGTTGAAGAGCCAATACATGGTTACATAAAACAGGGTTAAGTGGAATTCAGTAGTTACCCGTTTAAATTGGCCAACTTAAGTTCGTCAGCAACCAGAAGATTTCAGAAAATGTCACGTGGGGCATGCATTTTCTAAAGTTAAATTGGTATTTACATTGATTCCCTTACTGTAGTCGAAGTCTCACGTTATACTGAACAAGACAGGACCAGAACAAGATCCCTGGATGTAAAACACCATCCCTCAACAGTCTCCCCGCCCTTCTCCCTGTGTGCGTGATACACGCGCTACACAGTCCTGACTCCTTGCGTGGAGAAGTCAGCCCCTTCAGGACTCTGTTCTCTTTACATCCCAGGCTTGATTTGCACACACCCTGAAAACTCCTCACGTCAACCTACAGAACTGGGTGTCCTGGCTTTGTCTTCCATTTGTCCCTATCCTCATACCTTCAACAGGAGATTTTCTAAATTTGAAACACCCCTCCGTATTTATCCATCACATAAACTCCTCCACACCTTGGCGTGTAAGCACACCCGCACCCATAAAGTCTCCTTGTCACCCTCATGCACAGATTCATCATTCCTTCTGGGAACACACAGCACTCTGTGAAGATCACAGCAACCTGTTACGTGCTCGCATGCCCATCTTCACGACGGAACCGCAGGGGTTTTATTCTGACTTACACCCACTCACCACTAGCACAGTGGCATAGAACAGATTTTGAGTCTTTATTTCAAAAATGAATCATTAAATGAAGGGCTGAATATTAAATCTGCCTTACTGAGAATCAACAGTCCGTTTTCTATAGGACGGGAAAGAATAATGGATTCCGAAGCTTACACATCAGTTACTTATAATTTCAGGCAATATTAACAGCAAATTAACAAGGACCTATGCATCCTTGATCCTAGCACACATGCCGATTTCTAACCTCCTGAACTTACATATACGTAGGTGGGCTTCAGCTTTTCTAGATGCCTCTGCTAAACCTTGACCATATTAACAGGAATGGCAGAGCCAGACGAGATGGGCAAAGAAAGAAACAAGTTGATAAGTTTATTCAGGGATTTCTGAAAAAAAAAAAGGTTCATTCAGGGAGAAAATAAAATAGAAAGAATCCAGATGCATTGGAAATCTCTGAGAACCGCCAGGAGAACTGAATCTTTACATCCTGAACCTTGCCGAGCCGACACAAAGCACGGTGCAGCGTCTTCCCCGCGCCAGCAGAGGGAAGCACGCGCTTCACTAACCCGGGAAGCAGGCTGTGCACAATTCCTGCGTTAGCAGCCAGAACTTGAGGAAGTGCTCCACCAACAAAGATCTCGGGATCCTTCCACCTCAAGCAAAAGTCTCCCCCCAGAATGATACCCTTTAAGTATTTTTGTATTAACATCATTTCATCGAGTTCTATGGCAGGTTTCAAACTGTGGTTGTGTTTCTGCTTTGAGGCTGAGGATGTAGGAAAGGATGTCGGCTGTGGGGCTGGCAGAATAGGCTGGTACATCTGGAGTCTACCGCTAAGTAGCCATGGGATTTGGTCAAGTTACTGAATCTTTCCAACCCTCCTTTTACTCACCTTTAATACAGATAATAAGATCTACCTTGTGGAGTAAGATCACATAAACGTAGAAGTAGCAGCTAGATGTTCTGTAACCATCTTGCCCCCTTCTCTGTTTCTTCCCACTTGGGAAAACAAACATCCACAAACGTCTATCACATGCAAGGCAAGGCACCTTGACAGAACCAAAAAGTGCCCAGAATCAGCCTTGCGTGAATTTGCCAAGTAAGACAAATTTCTCTGCCAGGAGATCTGGAGAGAGCATGAGAACACTAGGCCTACTAGTAATAATGTAACGTTTTTTGAGAGTGAAAAACAGAACACACATTATGGAATTAAAAAATATGGAAGGCAAAGCCATTTAAGAAAGTGTAATAAAGAACTGTGACAGTTCCCAGGACCTGGTAGGAATTCAAGAGAATTCAGTCCTCACTTATGAAGACATGGAAAGCACCTTAAGTGTGTGTTGACAGGTGAATGGCTAAAGAAAACGTAACACACACACACACCATGGAATATTATTCAGCCATAAAAAGAAGGAAATCCTGCCATTTGCAAACATAGATGAAACCTGAGGGCAAATGCTAAGTGAAGTAAGTCAGAGAAATACTTTATGACATCATGTATATATGAAATAAAAAAAAAAACTGCCTCAAAGAAGCAGACAGTAGTTTGATGTTTACTTGGCAGGGGGGTGGGGAGGGCTTAGGGATACATGAAGTTGATCCAAAGGTGCAAACTTCCAGTCATTACATGAATAAATGAACATGTTCTGGGGATCTGATGTACAGCATGGAGACTGTAGTCAATAATACAGTGTGTAAAATATTAAAGTTCTCACCACACACACACAACTGGTAACTATGTGAGGTGATGGATGTATTAACTAGCTTCATGGTAGTCATCATTTTGCAAAATATGCATTATCAAATCATCCCATTATACACCTTAAACTTATACAATGTTAGAAGTCATAGTATCTCAGTAAAGCTGGGGGAAAAGTCAGTCCTCATCCTCACACACATATACACTCATCTCTCAAGATGCTGTTTAATATTATTCATCTTAGTATGTTTTACATTTTGAAAAACATTTGAACGCTATTTTAACATAGGAATATTTTATATACATGAAAGAAAATAAAAATATATTCTGATTGCTCCAAGTCTTTATAGATTTTATTAGTCAAAATGTTCTCACTGGTTTTTGTGTTGCTTTTACCTTAAAGAGCTCAACTTTATTCTTAATGTCATAATACAGATCCGCCTAGCATTGGGAATGACTCTAATATGATAAATTGTATTAACAAATGTCCTAGAGTGAACTCTACTTTGTTGGGATGTACTGGTGACCCACAGCAAAGCCCGCCCAGGTAAAGCTCGGCGCAGTGAGAACTGCACTCACCAGTCTGTGAGGTCAGCGCCAACAGCGGACCTGCAGGGCCCCCCTCTGTGCTCTACCCTATGATTTTCCTTTTATAACAACAAACACTTAGCACAACATAAAAAAAAAAAAAAGACAGCAAAAAGGGATGAAAAAGCCCGACTCCACCAAAAATGTCAACCAAGTGAGAACCAATAACGAAACCTGGGTACCCAACTGAGAATAAGCAGCTGAGAAATTCAGCGCAAAGACAGCAAAGTTCAGACCCCATGCTGACTTACCGTGTTGGCACGGACTTGACAGGCTGTGTGCAGCGAGGCACAAGGAGTGCTCTGGTCCTCTTTGGCGGCTCCTGGTCAAAGACTGAGGTCTGCAGCAAGGATCAGTGCAGGGGGTCTGGATGGGAGGTCCATGAGAACTGTGAAAACAAGTTCACCCAAGTGAGGGCAAGAAGGGGCTACTCATTCAGCGCTTTCTACAGCAAGGGGGCCAGCCACCATCACTTGTGTTTGGCAGAAACGTCAAGGCAGGCAGAGAAGTGGGAAAGCCTTCTCATGGAAGCAGGATGCCTCCAGGTGAGCTCTGACTGGAGGCTGCTGCCACGGAGACACTGCAGGTGGGCTGGACGGAAGTGGAGCATCCTAGGCGATTGGTTAGGGGTGCATATTTGGCTTTCTCTGATTGGTCCTAAGTTGGAAGAAAGGGTAAAAATTAGGGAAGCTGTCAGTTATTAATCACATTCTAGCCATTTTAGACCAATTGTCACATGGCTATGTTTGGCCTCCTGGACTGGTTGCTGCAGGCTGGGGTCAGAGTTTTATTTTTATATATAGCCTGGCCATTGTCCGTTTGCATATTTAGTCTCTCATTAAGAGAGAAATAAACATTAGGCCAGTAAGACGTCTTTCTTAATCTCTTGGGTGTCCTGGTCTCTGACTTCTGAGATCTCTTATTTCCTGTCTCCATAATCTTGGGGGGGTCACTTATTCTCTGTAAGCCCCAGATCTGAAAAATGACAGGTTTCATCTAGAAAACAGTTCCCAGCCTCATGTTGTGAGTGTATAAATGGATGGGAGAAATGGTTCTGGGGGAGGTGCACTTGGGTGGCGATTCAGAATTGCACAGAAGCCACAGGCTGCGTTACCTGTGCGGCAAACTCGAGTGAGTGATGTGACGTGCAGCTCAGGTAAACGCTACCTGGCAGGTATCTCGCTATGGCGGGGTGGGGGGAAATGGTTGAAAACCACTGGCCCGGTTAATCTGTCAGGTTCATTCCACTCCAGTTGTAATAAGGACCAATTCCCAGCTATAAACTCCCCAACTTTCAGTCTGTGCATGACTGTCACTGGCATTTATAAGAGTGGGAGCAAAAGTAAACATGGTCCTAATGACCTCCTTGGGGTCAACGGGCAGGTACGTGTTGATCAGAGGCCAAGATCAAACAGTGGTATTGATCAAGCCATTAAGTTCCTCCTGGTTTTCCAGTCTCACTAACCGTCATCCTCTTCTCCTTTCAGGTGCTTAATTGTTCTTATGGATGTCTATTTCTGAAGACAATGTAAGGTAAAATGCCACATACTGCCCTCTTCGGATTACTGAAATAACAGGCCACCTTCGGTCATTTTGAAAAGTTTTGCCTAAAATTGTGATGAATTTTCTTTTTTTTTTTTTAAATCTTGCTTACTTAGGTGTATATGCACAATGTTAGCTACTGACTTATTCAGTAAATATTTATCATTCCTAGTAGATATCAGGCCATGACCTGGGTCCTGGGAAACTATCAACAAATGAAAACAGGTAAGCCCTAGCCCTCGCTGCAGTTTGTGTTCTAACGCCATAAACTGGACGTTCCTAAAGGTGATAAGTACTGGGAAGTAAACTAAGAGCTACGAGAGCATTGGGCAAGAAGGGACTTGTTCATCTAGCTCCTGAGCTACAGAGACATTTACTTGAGTGAAGTCTTGAAGGATGAGTAGAAATGACAACCAGACGTCATACACCCAAAAGAAAATGTGCAAAATCGTAGAGGTTGACTCTGGATCAACACGCTGAGAATAACTTGCTAATGAATAGTCTCTATTCTCCAGATCAGTGGGGATCATTGAGGTTTTAGTTTTCTGTTTTTGAAGCAGAAAAAGAATGACACAGCTGGATCTCATTTTCCATAGACCATTTGGGCGACTGTGCAGAAGGTGGATGGAAGGAGGAAGAGGCCAGTACGTGTCAGATGTAACCATCAAGAGGCTGGTGAGGCCCTACGCTAGAACACGGGCAGCAGTGGTGAAAAGAACGGATGGATTAAGGAGACATTCCCAAAGGGCAACTGGCAAGTCTTGCTGAATGGCTTGTTCTAGAGGATAAAGGGACGCAGGAGAATCTGAGATGTCCTTAAGTTTTCCGTTGTACCAGACAGTGGAGTAAGAGAAGCAACTGAAACAGGAATTATAGAAGAAATAGGAAGTTTCTTCTCTTTCTTTCTTTTTTTGAAAGAGAATGAGGCTTGAATTTTAGCATTCTGTTAGATTTGTAGGTGTCTACTGAACATCAGAAACATAGACAAACGTCTGGAGACCAGTATGTGGGAGTTATCACCACCTAAGTGCTGGTTGAAGCCTTGGGAGATGATGATCTCCTTGAGTGTTTACATCTGCAACGACAAAAGAAGACTGGAGATCGACTCTAAGAGAAAACTGACTCTAGTAACTAAGAGGCAAGTCAAGGTAAGCCTGTGAAAGGACATGATCAACTCATCCAATGTCCCCAAGGAAACCTGAACCCAGCTTTCAGGGTTAAGCCGGGAGTCAGCCAATGGTGACCTGAGGGAACATGGCTTCAGTGGACACAGCCACTTGAAAGCAAATGGGGATTTCACAACAGGGGTGATAATCATACATGTGTTTAAAAAAGGGATCACAAATATTATGTACCCCGGGTACAGGAGTGATGATTAGGAAGTATCACTCTGATGTGGAGAATAAAATGGATGGGATTAGAGACTTCATGCTCTAACTCAAGCAGCTATCCCACTCATGCCTCTGTTATATACCGCGACAGATGCTCCGTCCGTTGGGAAATAAGAAGACAAGAGAGAAGGTGGCAGAATAAAGGTCTACGATATATAATTCAGTGAGGAGGTCCCAGTTACTTTAAAGACAATATATTCTAACATATAAAAAGCACCCCACCACCCCTATCGAAGTCCCTTCTGAAAACCTACCAGACACACCCAAAGATACAACTTTACCAAAATGCCTGGGTCCTGAACAAGCGTACAAGAAGGAAACACAGGCAGAAGAAGAGACATTGCTATTCCTCGGTGGCTCTGTCTAAATTGTTTTCTGATATGGCTGATGAACAACTCATAGGAAGAAACCCTTTTGGACATAACTATTCAAACTCACTACATTGCTTTATTCTCCAAACTGCACATTAAAAAAAAATTACAAGAACAGTAAGAACAGTATTTGTATAGCATTTTTTATACAATTGATTTTTTAAACGCAGTATCTTATTCAACTGCCCAATAATCTTATGGACCAGATGATGTTATTATCATAATTATTAAAATGTGAAAAACAAGCCTCAGAACAGGATAATGAATTTAACTTCAGGTTGTCTCGAGGAAAAGGCAGAGCCAGGATTTAACTGAATCCAGGTAATCTGATCCCTGCACTCTTTCCTCAGTATTAACTTGCTTGTTCAACAGGTGATGCCTGGACCCATAGAGATTTCCTTTAATTCCTTTAAGAGAAACAAATTGCTCTTTTAACTGGGCTACTTCCCCTATGATTTGACAAATCACAGTTGGGGAAGACCATACCATTTCGTATGGGGTTGGTGTTTACAATTTTAATTAGACAAGAAGCTTTTACTATTTCAAATTCTTAAGTATGTGATAAAAATATATATAATAAAAGAAAGTCGCGTTTTGAGTGGTAGAGAAAGTTTCCTCTGACATTTCATTCAAGCGACTGTGCCCTACAAGGAGGTAAGGTAATCAAGCTTTAAAAAGTTGTCTGGCCCCTGGTGAAACATACGAAAGGAACACATGAATGACTTTAAGAGTCTTCTGACCTTTCAGCAACATGCCAAGGCAAAGCGGTGACGATGACTTATTTAAATCCTGCAGAAAAGTCTTAAATAATTAGTTGAGGGTCAAAGAGAAGCATTAACTAATGGAAGAATATTTAAAATATCTGCAGGTTATATGTACAAAATCAAGTCATTGCATGCCTCCTCATCACATATTTAAGAGATTTTTTTCAGGAATATTTTGATGAGACTTTAGGTTTTTAATGTTTACACAGACCTAGAATATAATACTTGGGATCCACTGTATGCTGGAGTGTTTGAAATGGAGGATGAAGGAGGCATGGTCTTCTGGAAGAGGCAGGATGATTTAAGAGAAAGGTTAGGAGGCCAAAATGAGAAGAAGTGATGTACACAACCTATAAAACCAAGGCAGAGGGTGTGTGTCAATAGCCCACTGTCGTGAGAAGTTCCTGGTGGCTTTTCTTTTAAGCGGCAGGAACTCAAGTCGGGTGATTTTATATTCATTCATCTGAACCACATTCAGCTGCCAATGCCGATACCCGGTCCTGAAGGCCTGAGGCATACTCATGCAAATTTCTGGACTAATCCGATTTCTGTAAAGCTGCTGTCTTCTTTACAGCTTGGGCTGTGCTCTTCGAAAATATTTGGAAACTTATCTATTTACTTCATATGTACCTTTTTCCTGGGGCACTCTCACCGTACATGGAAGGGGACCTCTTAAGAGTCTCGGGCCACCTTCCCCGTGTAGAAAAGTAACTGAGGTACTGGATGGTGGCGATGCTGCTCTTCTTGCTGGATGACATCTAATTGCTAGTCCCACAGGATGGGACAAGGTGATTCTAAACTTCAGCCAGAATAAAGCAACTCTGGAAACCCAAGCTTCGTTCTTCCATTGTAATCACTGACTGACATGGTGGCCAAGGGCAAATCAGAGACAGAGAATTTTTGTCACCCACAGACCCGAGACCACGTTAGTTGAATAAATGACACGTTAAGCCATGCTTGGCCATTATACTTCCTGCTGGGAGTTGTGACAAATCATAGACTTCAAAATGCCATCATGGGGGAAAAATGAGTTCTTTAGGAAAGAACAGTATTTGTCTTCCTCAAGTATAACTCATCATTAAGAACGAGTGTCTGGAAAAGAAAACAGTTCTTCAGTTGACATTCTAGCTTTGCCCCTTTTATTAACGTTAGAATTCTGTAAAGGAAAATCTGCATGTCCTTACTAGTTCTCTTGATCCCTTGCTAATCTGTAATTAGGGAAGTAGCAATTTGTGTAAGAGATTTTTTAGATGCATAATGCAAACAGGAGAAAATCATGCCTCTTGAAAAATAATATCTTAAAATTTTTAATACATTTTAAGCTATGCTATCTAATATTTTATATATACATTATATGTATTTACACATATATCTCAAATATATATGTTAAGTATATATATTAATATTTATATATACATTTTTAAAAGGTCCTTAGTAGACATGAGTAAAAGAAGACACAAAAAGCCAACTTGCTACTTAAAGCTTTATATTCTACATAGATGTTGATTATCAAGGATGTATTAAATAATAATTGGACTTATTATTATTTAAGAAGATATATTGCAGCCTGTGTTTTTCCAACCAAAATAAAATAAAGCAAAGTAGAAACAGACTAAAGTACAGTCAATCTATTTCAAACTCTAAAATGGAATGCCTGTCTGCTTTACAACAGACACCGACTTGGATCCTTTCTCCATTCTAAGCCAAAAATCACCTTGCATCTCTCAAATGAAGGACATGCTTTTTAATGTTGCCTTTTTTTTAATGGCACTAATTTGCTTCATTAACAGTAAGATCAGGTAAAAATTGACATCCAGAATAGTTAGATGAGCCTTTAGAGGAGTATTTTTTTTTAACCTAGAACAATCAATTTCATTTTACATACATTATCTCATCGGTCTCTAACGTTGCTCAAGGATGGTGTTATCTACATTTTGCAGATAAGCCTACCCTCCTCCTCCAAAAAAAAAACCTCTTGAGTCCATCTGAAGATTTGACTAACTGTTGATGTGTGTGTCTATCATGTGTTAATCACTCAAGCAAAATTTGAGTTTTGCACTCCATAAATTCTGGAAGAATTTAACTAATTAAAAAATTTTAATTCCTAAATTCTGTATTATTCTGCCTGAGATAGCATGGCCCATTCATCAGTTTTCTTTTTTTTTTTTTTGTTCTAATTTTACTGTCCTCAAGGTGCTACATGTCAACAGCCTCAGTTATTGTTTACCTAAGAATAAAACTCAAGCTAACGTTGGTCTTTTGGCTAGGCACAGAGGGCTCCACTGCTGAATAGGAAGTATAGTTGATGGATAAAACATCTAGACTTTTTTTCCATTTGTTGGAAAAGCTAATCTTCAGATAGATTTCTCAGCGAAGGTAACAGCTTGCCTTGACAACTCGCTGAGCACAGTATCATCATTTCACACAAAATATATGGCAGGCATTAATTTTCAGTGTCAGATCAATTCATTGACCACAACTATCAAGAGCACAAAGAGACTGGACAATTAATTCCTTTTTGACATGAAATTACTATATAATGGAACTGCAACCTTCACTCTTTCTCCAACCAATTGTCTGATACTCTGCTTTCAGAGGTCACGGAAAGCCCGGTGCAGAAAACCTTTGACCAAAACTCTTGTCATGTTTCTAGACTCGCTTGCTGATTGACTCATAGCAAATCATTGCTTTCTTTTTAAATGCTTCCCCCATCCTTCTAAAAGTGCTACTTCCGAAGTACAAATATTAGAAACGCATGAATTTAATTCTACTCTTCCTCACCCCTCCCCTGTAATTGGGTTGATCACATTTTTATTTACATGAGTGTGTCTGCATTATTTGTGCATAAACTGATATACATATATATTTTTTTAATTTGTCTTTTGCTGGTTCCTATCAGAGGTAGTCTCTTGAGTCCTGGGGTCTGGTATCCTGAAGTTTACCTTGAGTGTGAATTTGACACCTGATCATTCAGAAGATTTCAATTTTAAGATACCACGTTGTTTTTTCACAGCCAGATAAGACTATTAAATGGCCTTTCCCACACCACACCCCCCTATATATCTAGCTTAATGCCTGCCATGTAGTGGGCATTCAGTGAGTACTTGTTAAGCTAATGAATTAGTTCCTTTTAAAGACATTGTGGCAACGTCTCATTTACATGAATTGATCCAGCAAGTGGAGAGCAGATTGTATTTGTCAATGTTAGTCATGTCCACTTCCAGTTAACAAAGGTGCTTTTATGTATTCCTGGGAACGCTGAAGCAAAGGGCGACATTCCATTCTGCAGAAACTAAGGGGCACTAAGACGAAAGGGAGCTTGGCATAGGGATTGAGGGCGTGGACTCCAGCGCTGAAACGCCTGGGTTTGAGACCTGACTTTGCTCTGGGACCTTGGACAAATCATTTAAATTCTTTGTTTAAAGGAAGTGTTAACAGTAGCAACGCCATAGGCTTAAAGGGAGAGCATCAGATGAGTTAAAGCAATTAAAACAGTTCGTGACACAAAGCAAGATTGTGAATCAGGGAAGGTAGAGTATCTCTATTATTGGTCTCCAAAAATGTCACTTCCTCACTTAGTTTTCTTTTCTTTTTTTTTTTTTTTGTTAATTGTTCTTCTTTCCTTTCTCAGCTCATTGAGCTTGAATCCAAGTATCAAAATAAATCAAAATACTTTTAAGTATATTTGCCCTCCTAGCTGATATTTAAAAGTAAATGACAAAGCAACCTATATGTCCATCGACAGATGACTGGATAAGCAAGCTGTGGTATGTTTATACAATGGAATACAACTCAGCCATAAAAAAGAATGAAATTAAGTCATTGGCAGCAACATGGATGGACCTGGAGATCGTCACACTATGTGAAGTAGGCCAGAAGGTGAAAGAAAAATACGGTATGACATCACTTACATGTGGAATCTAAAGAAAGGACACAAATGAACTTACTTACAAAACAGAGACAGGCTCACAGACATAGAAAACAAAGTTACGGGATAAATTGGGAGTTCAGGATTGGCAGATACTACTATATGTAAAATAGATAAACAGCGAAGTCCTACTGCAGAGCACAGGAAACTGTATTCAATACCTTGCAATAGCCTATAATGAAAAGGAATATGAAAAGGAATATATATATACGTATAATTGAATCACTATGTTCTACACCAGAAAGTAATACAGAATTGTAAATCAACTGTACTTCAATTTTTAAAAAAAGCAAATGACAATCAGTTTCCCGCTATTACAGATTCTTCTGGAAAATCCCTTAGGATGCTCTGTGCTGAGTACTGACTCCATGACCTTGCAGGATGCCCAGACCCAGGAGTGCTCAGATGCCTGCAGGCAGTTCTGAGTGTCTCCTGTCACACTTGTCCTGAGAACAGCAAGAGCCCCTGCGTTCACATGGTGAGACAGACGCCGTGCTGAGTGCTCTGTGCGCTGATATCCCCACGCACCCTGACCAGGACGGAGCAGTGTCACCCGACAGGACGCAGTATAATTGTGCAGCTCTGGAACACCCAACCACTCTGCCTGTAGCAAAATGTCTGAGGACATTAAGGGGCTAGTGGGTAAACTAGCTTCAAACAGCCCACATTAGGCTGCTGACAATTCCAGGCTGTACCCAGTTTCCCACTGGTTTCATGACTTCTGGTGTACGCCCCTCAGTAGAGCTCTTTGACCCTTGGTGTCCCAGGAATTCTGTCCCTTCAAATTTCAGCTTCCTTAGACTTAGATCCAACCATCCCTTCTGAACTCACCTTCAGCTTCAGCTCTTTGATTGATGTATCAACAAACCTTGGTCTGAGTCCATCAGCCACTGACCAAGACCCCTGCCCTACAAACGGGTGACACCGCTCAGGGCCCATGATAAGGGAAATTACTGATCCACATAGAAAGCATTTAGATTAGAATTCAGATTCAGAATATTTAACCCAAACTGGGTTTTTTAACCTGGACAGGTCTCCTAAAAATTTATTTATTGTCCCTCTGGCCACAGTCCAAAAATTTCACCATTTAAGATTTAATTCCTTAAAGTCTTAAAAGTGCTCTATTTTTTTAATCTAAAAGACTCTGAGTTTCTAGAAAAGCAGCTCCCTCAGACCATTTGTGCAGATCACCAGACACATAAATGTGAGACTCTAGGACTTTATTGTATTTAATCTTATGATCTTATCTATCATATTTAATCTGCAAATTAAATCTGCAGACCACACTCACAACAATCTCAAAATGAAGAAACTGAGGTTCAGAGAAGACCACATAGCTTTCGGGTACCCAAGAAGTAGATGTGACTCATCCTAAGGCCATCCCCATTGTATTTCCACATTATCTGCTCAACTTTGGTTAACATAAATTTACTGATTTTAATTTAAAAGTTTGGATTTGCCTGAATAACCTTTTATACTTACTGTTTTCTCTCTCCACCTAGTTGTTTTGATTCTGTACAGACATCGACCCTGTTCACCAGTTAATTTCAAAGGCTTTTAAATGTCAGGAGTTGAGCTGAGATTTTGTGACTCTCCAGCCTCTGAACAGGTCATTAGTCTAAAGCACTCTTTAGGCCAACCCATCAGCCCCTCGTGACTCCATATGCCAGTTAAACAGATGCCCACCCTTGATAATATCTACTTAAAACCCACAGAGTAAATCTTATAAGTAGCTCTGCAGATTTGGCTATTGAAAGACTAATGGGTCCATATAAAATAATCTTCTTCCAACTTCTGGGTTTAGGAAAGCCCTAAAAACAAATTAACTTTAATATTTTTCCAAGGTTTGTTAACCTTGCTCGCTCAACAGCTGCTCTGCTTTGATAATGAAAGAGAAACGAAGCCATAATGGCCCTAAGGTTGCCAAAATTGGGGGGGTGAACAAGCTTTCTGCACTCTTCAGAACATTCCGTCCCCGTGAAGTATGATTGTCAGATTCCAGCCGTCTCAGGACATCTACCTCTCAGCGGTGATGAATGCCACAGACAGACAGCAAATAGGACTGCAGTGAAATTTAATGTTCACTTTAGATGCTCCAGTTCTTATTAGAAAAGGTCACTCATTGTCCCACTCAGATGATTAATGCAGACTCTTGCATCTTTATGGGATATTTCTGCAATCTGCGCTGTCTAAGTGACCGTTTGTTCCTCATTTTAGACCCTACTAGTGCTTAATATTCAACATGAATTTAGACGGATGGAAAAATGCCACTTTACAGGTTTCCGTAGCTTGCCTTTTTCTTTTTAAAGCTGAAATATGGGGTCCAAAGAAAGCACGAAGTCCATTTTCATCAAATTTCCCATAGCAGTTTCCCTTAAATGTAAGCTTAGCATAATTACTGTAATAAACAAGCCCCTTTTCGGTGGTACTTGGAAAATGCAAACCAGGACTATTTTCTTTCAGAAGCTGATTATTTAAATTCTGCCAGACCAGTGGTAGTGGCAACAATCCGTTCTCATTTTTTTATATTAGAAAAAGCAAAATTTCTTAAAACAAATTCGGTTTACTTTACCCGCTACTGAGTTAGAACATGGACACACAATACTACTTGTATTTTTTGAGGTCAGTTTTGTCATTTTCTGGGGTCAAAGAGAATGAGGATTTCAGGGTTTTTTTTTTTTTAATCTACCTATTCAAAGAATTCTTAAGGACAAAATTTTCAGCATCAACCACACAAATTTAAACACTGGCATTTCAGTTTCTCTTGTTTTTGCTATCCTTGCCTCTCTTTTTGGTCTGATTTCTTATTTTCCAAATTGGGAAATCCTGGAAGTACTAAATGGTTAAAGCCCATTTCTATATAAATTTAACTGACATGACATTCACTTGGCTGTACTAATTCATTACCAGGCTTATACTTTTGCCCTGGAAAATTTCTGTGGAACCCTGGACGTTGGATGGAGAGAGAATATTTTCCAGATGGAGTTGACCTAGAAGAATTGCCCCATCACTCACATGGCTTTTTCTCTGTGGCATTTTCCTTCCTCGGCCTCCTAATGGGTTTGTTGTTGAACTGCTGCATGGCTTCTTGATGTCAGTTACATTTCATAACACTACCAAGTTCAATATTTGTAGGCCAAATTGTTTTGGGTTCTGTCACTAATGTTGGTCACAAAGAACCGATCAAATTGTCAACAGTCAATGTGAAGGAATCACTTATATAGATCTGGCAGAGTGCAGGTGGAAATGCAGATAGTAAAATAAGATTTTGTTTTCTTTCTACAAGCCAGTCCTGTTTGCCAAAGGGTTAAATCAGTTCACTTTCAGTGTCATTGCTGCAAGTTGTAACTGGTCATGCAGATGAGCCAAAATCTGGTGAGAAGATAAAAATGATGGGTAATAGTGAGCCCTTATTGTGATTTCGTCCTTTTGTTTAAAACACACAAATAAGACAGGTCCAGCTCAAGATGGCAGAGTAGGAAAATCCTGGACTCACCTCCTCCCAAACCAAAAGTACAACCACATACAGGACAACTGTCTCTAAGGACAAATGAAGAGCAGCAGAACAGAGTTTTTAATAAGTAAGACATACAGAAAGGGCCACACCAATTCAGTAGGAGGGACAGAGATGTGGTCAAATCAGAACCCACACCGCCAGTGTGGCAGCCCACAAATGGGATGGATGTCATCACCACGGAGCTCCCCCGTGAGGAGCGAGGGGACCAAGCCCACTTTGGGGTCCTCAGCCCAGGGCATCAGCACTGGGAACATGAGCTCCCGTAACATCAGACTTTGAAAACCAGTGGGGCTTGCGTCCAGGAGAACCAGAGGGCTGTGGGAACTAAGACGCTGCTCTCGAAGGGCTCACTCCTGCTTACTCGCTCTGAGGCCCAGCACACAGGCAGCAGCTTGAAAAGCAACTAGGTCCTATGAGAAGGAGCTTCATTGACTAATTTTGAAGCACAGGCTGGAGAGGCAGGGATCTAGTGCAACTTTCTCTGGGGGCAGAAGTGCTGGTGGGCGTCATTAAAAAATGATGGCTGGGTGCTGGAGGGTGCCATTTCTGTCATTATCCATCAAACTAGCTAACACCATGCACCCTACCCTGGCATTCACCTGAGAACCAGCCCTGCTCAACATGCTGACCATTGCTGGTCCCTTCAAAGAGGCTTCCACTCTGCTCCTCCTGGAAGGAGGCCTCAGCCAGCACCAGCATCCCCTCCAAAGCAGCTCCCACTCTGGGGGCCAGTATCACACACCAGCACGCCCCATAATAGTGGTGGCCAGGCCTTGCAGCCTGCTGGGCTGGGGCCAGCTCCGCACACCAGTGCACCCACAGCAATAGTAGCCCCATCACAGCAGGAGGGCACACAAGGTCTACCCCTGGAGCACCAGGCTCTAGTGACCGAGGAGATTGCACCATTAGGCCCCAAAGGACATCATTTCCTTAAGGCCACTCTTTCAAGACCAAGAAACATAATTTATACACCTAATAAAGAGAAGCAAACACAGAGAGTTAGGCAAAATGAGGAGACAAAGGAATACCTTCCAAATGAAAGAACAAGACTAAACCTCAGAAAATAACAAAATGAAGTAAAGTTAAGTAATTTACAAGACAAAGAGTTCAAAGAAATAGTCACAAAGATGTTCACAGAACTCTGGAGAAGAATGGATGAACTCAGTGAGAACCTCAACAAAGAGGAAGTATGAAAAAGAACCAATCAGAACAGAAGCATACAATAACTGAAATGAAAAATACATTAGAAGGAATCAATAACAGATTAGAGGATGCAGAGGACAAATGAATCAGTGATCTGGAGGACAGGATAGCGGAAATTACTCAATTGGAACATTAAAAAGAAAAAAAAATCTAACAAGGATAGTTTAAGAGACTTCTGGAATAACATCAAGAATACTATCATGAGAATTATACGGGTCCAAGAAAGAGAAAAGACAGAAAGGGACAGAAAATCCATTGGAAGAAATAATGGCTGAAAACTTCTCTAACCTGGTGAAGGAAACAGACATCCACCTCAAGGAAACACAGAGAATCTCAAGCAAAATGAATTAAAACAGACCCACGCCAAGACATACTGTAATTAAAACACTGAACGTTAAAGCGAGAATCTTAAAAGCAGCAAGAGAAAAACAACTAGTTACAAACAAGGGAACTCCCATAAGACTATGAGCTGATTTTTCAGTAGAAACTTTACAGGCCAGAAGGCACTGGCATGATATATTCAAGGTACTGAAAGGAAAAGACCTTAAAACCAAGAACACTCTCCCTGGCAAGGTTACCATTCAGAATTGAAGGCCACATAAAAGTTTCCCAGATAAGCAAGAGCTAAAAGAGTTCTAAACTTGTCTTATGAGAAATATTACAGGGACTTCTTTAAATGGAAATGAAAAGGCCATAACTAGAAATAAGAAAATTATGAAAGAAAAAGAAAACTCACAGGTAAAGGTAAACTAAGAGTTGGTTCTTTGAAAAGATAAACACAATGGATAAACCTTTAGCATGATCTATTAAGAAAAAAGAGAGGATGGGTCCAAATAAATAAAATCAGAAATGAAGAGAGTAGTTACAACCAACACCACAAAAATTCAGAGGTTCATGAGAGATTACTGTGAACAGTTATACGGCAACAAACGGATAATCTGAAGAAATGGATAAATTCCTAGAAACACACACTCTTCCAAGACTGAATCAGGAAGAAACTGAAAATCTGACCAGATTGATCACTCATAATGAAATCAATACAGTAATTAAAAAACTTCCAACAAACAAAGTCCAGGACCAGTTTCACAAGTGAAATCTACCACACATTTAAAAAAGAGTTAACGCCTATTCTTCTCAAACTATTGCAAAAAATTGAAGAGAAAGGAATGCTTCCAAACTCATTTCATGAGGCCAACATTACCCTGATATCAAAATCAGATGAAAGACACTACAAAAAAAAAAAGAAAAGAAAATGACAGGCCAATATCCCTGATGAACACAGATGCAAAAATCCTCAACAAAATATTAGCAAACTGAATTCAGCAATACATTAAAAGGACCACATACCATAACCAAGTGGGATTTTTTCCAGGGATGCAAGAATGGTTGAATATCTGCAAATGAATCAACGTGACAGGCCACATTAACAAAACAAAGATTAAAAAACGTACGATCACCTTAATAGATGCATAAAAAGATTTTGACAAAATTCAACATTTATTTATGATTAAAACTTTAAGCAAAGTGAGTATAGAGGAAACACACCTCAACATAATGAAGGCAAAATTTAACAAACCCACAGCTAGCACAGAATGCACTGGTGAAAAGCTGAAAGCTTTTCCTCTAGGATCAGGAACAAGACCAGGATACCCACTCTTGCCACTTTTATTCAACATAGTATTGGAACCTATAGCCACAGCAATTAGGTAAGAGAAAGAAATAAAAGGCTTCCAGATTAAAAAGGAAGAAATAAAACTCACTATTTGCAGATGACATGATACTATATATAGAACACCCTAAAGACTCCACAAAAAATTATTTTAAAAAAATTAATAAATGCAGTAAAGTTTCAGAATACAAAATCAATATACAGAAATCTGTTGCATTCCTATCTCTATGTTAATAATGAACTATCAGAAAGAGAAGTTAAGAAGACAATCTCATTTACAAGTGCATCAAAAAGAATAAAATACCTAGGAACAAATTTAACCAAAAAGGTGAAATACCTCTACTTTGAAAACTATAAGCCTTTGATGAAAGAAATTGAAGATAACACAAATAAACGGAAATATATACTGTGCACATGGAGTGTTAAAATGTCCATACTAGCCCAAGCAATCTATAGAGTCAATGCAATGCTTATCAAAATACCAAGAGCATTTTTCACAGAACTAGAAAAAAAAATAACCCTAAAACCTGTATGGAATCACAAAAAGATTCAAATAGCTAAAGTGATCTTAAGAAAGAGGAACAAAGCTGGAGGTTTCATGCTCCCTGATTTCCAACTATATTACAAAGCTATAGTAATTAAAGCTGTATGGTACTGGCACAAAAACAGACACTAGATCAATGGAACAGAATAGAAAGCCCAGAAATAAACCCACACTTTCAAGGTCAATTACTCTATGAAAAAGGGAGGCAACTATATACACTGGAGAAAAGGCAGCTTGTTCAATAAATGGTGCTGAGAAAACTTGACAGCTACATGCAAAATAATCAAACTGGACCATTTTCTCACACTGTCTATAAAAATAAACTCAAAATGGTAAAGACTTAAACACCAGACCTAAAACCATAAACTAGAAGAAAACATAGGCAGTATGCTCTTTGACATCAGTTTTAGCAATACTGTTTTCAATGTTTCCTCAGTCAAGGGCAACAAAAGCAAAAGTAAACAAACAGGACTACATCAAACTAAAGAGCTTTTGCACAGTGAGGGAAACTACCAGCAAACCAAGACAGCAGCCTACTGAATGAGAGAAGATACTTGCAAACATATCTGATGAGGGGTTAACATCCAAAATATTCAAAGAACTAATTCAGTTCAACATCAAAAACAAACAAACAACCTAATTTAAAAATGGGCAGAGGACCCGAACAGACATTTTGCTGTGGAAGACATACAGATGGCCAACAAACACATTAAAAGTTGCACAGCTTTATAAATAAAAGAATAGTCACTCTATACTTGTATAATATAGGAGTGAATTGTATGTTGTGTGGCTATCTTTTTTTTTTAACATTTTTTATTGATTTATAATCATTTTACAATGTTGTGTCAAATTCCAGTGTTCAGCACAATTTTTCAGTCATTCATGGACATATACACACTCATTGTCACATTTTTTTCTCTGTGATTTATCATAACATTTTGTGTATATTTCCCTGTGCTATACAGTGTAATCTTGTTTATCTATTCTACAATTTTGAAATCCCAGTCTATCCCTTCCCACCCTCTACCCCCCTGGTAACCACAAGTCTGTATTCTCTGTCCATGAGTCTTTAGATTCCACATATGAGCGATCTCATATGGTATTTTTCTTTCTCTTTCTGGCTTACTTCACTTAGAATGACATTCTCTAGGAGCATCCATGTTGCTGCAAATGGCGTTATGTTGTCGGTTTTTATGGCTGAGTAGTATTCCATCGTATAAATATACCACATCTTCTTTATCCAGTCACCTGTTCATGGACATTTAGGCTGTTTCCATGTTTTGGCTATTGTAAATAGTGCTGCTATGAACATTGGGGTGCAGGTGTCATCCTGAAGTAGATTTCCTTCTGGATACAAGCCCAGGAGTGGGATTCCTGGGTCATATGGTAAGTCTATTCCTAGTCTTTTGAGGAATCTCCACACTGTTTTCCATAGTGGCTGCACCAAACTGCATTCCCACCAGCAGTGTAGGAGGGTTCCCCTTTCTCCACAGCCTCTCCAGCATTTGTCATTTTTGGATTTTTGAATGACGGCCATTCTGACTGGTGTGAGGTGATACCTCGTTGTAGTTTTGATTTGCATTTCTCTGATAATTAGTGATATTGAACATTTTTTCATGTGCTTTTTGATCATTTGTATGTCTTCCTTGGAGAATTGCTTGTTTAGGTCTTCTGCCCATTTTTGGATTGGGTTGTTTATTTTTTTCTTATTGAGTCGTACGAGCTGCTTATATATTTTGGAGATCAAGCCTTTGTCGGTTTCACTTGCAAAAATTTTCTCCCATTTCGTAGGTTTTCTTCTTGTTTTATTTCTGGTTTCCTTTGCTCTGCAGAAGCTTGTAAGTTTCATTAAGTCCCATTTGTTTATTCTTGCTTTTATTTCTTCTATGAGAAAATTTTTGAAATGTATGTCAGATAATGTTTTGCCTATGTTTTCCTCTAGGAGGTTTATTGTATCTTGTCTAATGTTTAAGTCTTTAATCCATTTTGAGTTGATTTTTGTATATGGTGTAAGGGTGTGTGGCTATCTTAAGTCTAAAAAATGTATAGAGCTTGATAAACCCCACTCAGATATACTTGGCTCAATTCAAAGGACATTCACGTGCTGGCGGTACTGGCATCTGGGCTTTTTCTATTAAACTTCCAAAAAGATGGGCAGTAACGTGCTGGTAACCACGAGTCCCGTGAGCAGGTGAGAGATCAGGTGCAAAACTGGGAAAGTACCCTCACCCCACTAATGATGGACAGGCCAGACCTTCACCTGGGATTTGTATCCATTTGCAACACTATGGTCCCAGAATCTCTGCCCCAGACCACCAGACCCAGCAATTTATGATCATCTGCTCATTTTTGTTGACCTCGTTGGTAGCTTGGTGAAGAGACAGATAGACTGGACCAAGTCAACAGAATAATATTGTATTCGTAAATAGTCTAGCAGAAAGCTGTACTTCTAATTCATGTGTCCTTGGGTAACTCTTATGCAAGTGGGCCCCACTTCGGTTCCACAGAAAAAATGAGGGTAGAGCTCAGAAATTTACCTTTTCAATAAATATCCCTGGCAATTCTTCCAACGTAGGTTTGAAAACCATCAAGTCATTTTTTCTGCTAACTGTATATTTTTAAAAATACCAAATCTATAGAAAATTGACAAATATATAGTACAATGAATGCCCACATAAAGTATGTGGTTTAGAGTAGATTCACTAGTTGTCACATTTTCTGTCTCTTCTCTCTCTTTAATCAATCACTTTGAGAATAAGCTGCGATCATAATGACACTTCAAATATTTCAGCTTGTATCACCTGAAAACAAAGACATTTTACTTATAACCATATTGTCACATTTGGGACAGTTAACACTGACACAAAATATTATCAAATAACAGTCCTAATATTCCAATTTCCCCAGTTGCCTCAATAATGTCCTTTATAGCTTTTTGGGTTTTTTGGGTCCAAGATCCAGTCAAGAATCCTTCCGTCTTTTTTGTTTCATGTCACTGACGTCTTTGAAGAGTATAGACTGCTTTGAAGAATGTCCTTCAATTTGAATTTGCTTAATTGTTTCCTGATGATTAGAGTTACACAGTTTTATCAAGATAACATGCCCGTTTGTTCATTATTGATAATGCTAGGTTTTATCACTTAGTGGAGTGTCCATCATATTTCTCTATTTTAAAGGTGCTTTTTCTCTTTGTAATTAACAAATAATCTGAGGGTGACACTTTGTAACTAACTACTTATTTTTTTGCATAAGAATTTTCAATGAGGTTGTCTACTATAATTAATTCAACAATCACGGATCTCTGTTTTCTCTGTAGTTATAATAGAAATCAATTAAGTTTTATTGTAATATTTTGCTCAATATTTTCCTTTGTATCTTGAACACAGTATTAGAACAAGTCTAATAAAGCCATCCTTTAATACTAGTTTTTCTACATGCCCAGAATTTAAGATATAAACACTTTTGTCTCCTAAATAATTTCAAGTTTCCAAAAATTAGTGTTTGGCAGGAAATGTTTTCTTATCCATAGTTCTTTAAATTACCTTAATTTATTAAGTGTGAAAAATGATGGGCCCCTAACATGTTTATCTTTGTATTCTTAGTCCATCTATAAATAAAAGGTTATTTCATTCTGCTTCATAAATCCTATGGATGTTGAACAATTTTACAGGATGACTGATTCAGTTTTTTAGTAAATGAAAAGACAATGCATTTCAAGTTATCTTTTAAGCATTGCCGAAATCCAGCTGTTGCAGAATATGGTCTCTGGTAGATTTGAAATACACCGAAGAAACAATGTGACAAGCAGTATCTAGCACTGACTTTGAATGAAACTTGTCCCATCCCTTTAAGTCAAATATTGTTTACACAGATATTTGACTATTTAATCTTACATGCTCAGGTAAGATTTATCTATTCGGCTGTAATGGGTATGTTTTGTCATAGCAAACTACAAATGTCTCACTTATTTCATTCAACCCTATGTCATCGTATCTCTAAGAAACCTAAGAAACCTCAGCTGTGAATAGAATTCTATTATTTAAAGAATACTGGGATTTATTTTCCTCCAAAAACTGTTAGTTTAGAAAGCAACTGATTCTTTCTGTAGGTCCTTACCATTTGGTAGTTTCTCCCACCACCATGTTGATCCACTTAATAAATGACTGGCGGACAACTGGGATACGAATTAGCTCAGTCATTTCCAGCCTTTGGCAACAGGAGGCCAGGGCCGCTGCCCTTGGCTCTGTCAGAGCCCTAGGAGAGTACTCACGGGAGGAACCGTCACTTAGTGGTGATGAGCATCATCCACTGGTCCCACTTCCACGCCATAAACTACCACCCCTGCACCAAAGTCCCTTCGCATTTTGTCGCCCTGTTTAAGTGGTAGTTGCTGATGAAGTTCAATACGACAAACACTTGTTAATCACCGCCTATAAGCAAAGCAGCATTAAGCACTGATGGAGGTAATAAATGCAGTCCCTCCCTTCAAGTAAATTACAAACCAGTAAGAAAACAGGATAATTTTTTTTTAAGTAGCAATATTACATCTCAGTTTGTGGCAAATGCCAAAAAAAAGGGGGAAAGAATGGCATAAAAGCTATGAAATTTTGAAAAGAGAAAGAGAAAATTGTCCATTAAACTGAGAACTAGGAACCACCCCTCCAGGTGTTCTGAGAATATGGGATTTTCCGAGGATACGAGATTATAGAAAGGCTTCTGGGATAAACTATGCTGAAAGCATCACAGCTTTTAAGCCGCAGAAAACCTGTCACAGTTGGGAAGTTAGCCCTCACTATTTTAGGCAGATCATATTTTTGTAACTTTCCAAATCAAAATGACAAGATTTGCACACGTTCATTCATTTTACCACTCAGTACATTCTATTAAATGGCTGCTAGAAACTGGAGCCCAGGCTAGGACCAGGTGGTGTAACAGTCAACAAGACAAGCGGGTTGGGCGGTGCAGACGTAGAAATGCAGCAATTTCGCTGCCATCGTCTGCAGATGCAGGTGAGAGGCGAGGTCAAAGGAGGAACACCTCCTCCATTCTGGAGGTTTCAAAGACAGAGTTGCAGAAAGGGACACTTCTGGACTTCAAGCTCAAGCAGCAGTATTTCAGCGTGGAAAACAAAATAAACCAAAGCCCTACCTGTGCCAAGCACTGTACTCCCATGTCAGCAGACCCTCCATTTAACAGGTATCTGGCTCTAAGGAAAACCGTTTGCCTGCTAGTGAGGACAAGAAGTAATCTTCACTTCCCATTATAATATTATTGATCCACAAGAATGCAGCATGCTGCTCAATCTAGAAGGCATTCTTTAACCGTCAGATTGTTCTAGAGATATTAAATACTTGTGCAAATTCAATCAGCCTTTGGTCAAGTAATGTGCACTGGTGGTGGCCAGCTGGTCAAGTATGGATTTTATTTTAAATAAAAGAGAGAACAAAATTATTTGTGATCATTAGGATTTTCACAGCATTTGTTTAGGAAATGAAGTACAGTCTACTGGTAGGTGAAAAAGATCACAGAGGTCTGCACACTTAGTAAACACAGCGGTGATGACCCGATTTCCAATCTGATTTAGGAACCGCAAAGACAATCTCGGCTCTGCTCAAGGGGCCACTGAAGCTCATTTTGGATGATCAGCGAAGTGAGGGAGGTTGAACATTCTCAGCGCAGCAGTTCAGTGATCTCAGCAGTGCCAGAGACAGCCAAAGAGATTTGTTCGAGTTAAAGAAATGAGTATTTGGAGCTGCTTCTGTAGCCCTCAGGGGAATATTTTTCCGATTTGCTGATATGAACTAAAAAATAAATGCATCACATTTGCCAAGGTCTCTACACAATATACAGTTGAAAGAGGCTCGACAGATTTCATAAGGGCACATGTGATGCTTGGTGTCTGTGAACTCCTGTGTATCCATCTGAATTGTTCCCTTGCCAAACCCCATGTAAGAAATGGGGGACAGGATGGCATCTCTTCCTGCCTCTCTGGGACCCCTTCTACCAGCAGCTCTTCTGCTCTACTGACTTCTCCGCAGCATTTATCCATTCTCGTGTCTCAGATTATTTAAATATGAGGGGTATTCGGCATGCTCCTCCTGGCTTCTCTTGCGTTGCCCCTGACATATCCTCTGCAATCACCGTCTGAACTGCCTTACCATGCAATGGTTCTCCAGCCCAGCTTCCACCCCCACATTCTGCTCCATCTGCTCAGACAACGGTCACCAATGGCCTCCTCAATGCTACAGCGGACGGACCCTTCCTGACACCTTGTTATTGACCTCTTGGCAGCATCTGACTGGTGATCACTCTTTTAGTCCAAATAACCTTCTTTGGCTCCTGAAAGGTCCCCAACTCATTTTCTTTCCGAGATCACCAACTATTGCTTCTCTCTGCTGGCTCCTTTCCCAACTCTGATAGCGCTTAAACAGTGTGGTCATTCACCTTCTTCCATCAGTCCCTACAAAGCTTCAATTATCTACTTTCACCTGGTGAGCCCCCAATCCACGTTACCAGGATAGGATCATCTCCTGAGTGCTATACTTGTTAAGGCCACCTGCCTGTGCCCCAGCTCCACTGAATGTCACATAAGCTCTTCAAACTCAGTATGACCAAAACCAACACTGTCATTTTTCATTCTGGATTCTCGCCACTACTTATGATTGATCAGACTCACCTTTAGGGAACGTGTTCTGCCCATCACTGAACTTTACACATGCATTTTGTTTAAAACCGATCTATTCTACTTACTAAATTCTAAGCTTTCTGGGGAAAAGAGCTCTGCCTTACTCACTTTTGTATCCTCGGCACCTAGCAATGCCATAATCATTTGGGAGCTCTAAACGAACGGATGGAATGAGGTGAGGTCCACGACACAGTTGATTGTTTTGCACTAAAAGGATGCACATCAGAGAAGAGTCCCAACACATGGTTGGAGGTGTTCCTGGCAGAACTGCTCAATGAGGGATCTCTTTTATTTCTCCTGGCAGCTCTCACAACACTGCCGTGTGCCCCAGTGTCTCCATCCCAGGCAGGTACAAGAAGGCAATCCCAGGAGAACATGAAAGGAAAGAAAAGTGCCCATCAGGGTACAGCCATGAGGAATGAGTGTGTTTACAAAGGAAACAGACTCATGCTCCAGGGAGAAGGACTAGGTCTTTCTTCTTTTTTTGATATTTAACATTCAGCAGCCAGAAAGCATTCTGTGGTAATGGATAACAGCCTTGAAATATGTGAGAAGATTTTAGCATTAAGCCTTACAAATCACAAAAAAATGTCAAAAGAAATACATTTGGTTGGAAAGATAAAAGTGCTGTAGGGTAACAGCAGGACTTCCAGCCTTCACAAGTTGCACACGTACCAGTGTCCAACCGCCCTTGGGTGTTTCTAGCCCATGTTAAAATAAAGAATTCTGCCGAAGATTTTTAGGAGGGGGAGGAGGGGTACCTCACCCGGTCTACCGGAGGCAAAGAGAGTCCTGCCTGAGAAAGTGAAACTTCAGCCAAGTTTCAAAAAGTTAACTTTGAAATTGGATGTTGTAAGCAGGAGGAAGAAGCTGTAGTAAGGCACGGGGGAGTAAATATGACATCTCATTTGGGGAACTGAGACAAGTTTGGCAGGACTTAGATTTAATGTGGGTGTATGGGAGGTGGGAGAGAGGAAAGGAACAAAGCAGGAAGCACCCTGGACGTTGTGTTTTGTAGTTTGACATACATGGTAGACAGGAGCCACAGAGGGGTTTCGAATAGGAAAGCGACATGATCAGGTTTCTATTTTAGAAAGACAATTCTGGAGCCAACATACGCGATACTCTGGAGAGGAATATGCCTCGAGGCAGGAAGACAAGAAGACCATTGCCATCACTGGGCAAGAAATCAGGTTTAGGGAAAGAAGGCAAAGGAACTGATTCAACAGTAATCCAGGAAGTCGAATCACGTAGGACCTTGTGCACTGTGGAACAAACTAGAAGGCTGCAGGATGATTCCAGGGTTCTGGCTTTCGTTTCATTCAGTCATTCAGAATACAGATTCCCTAGAATTACAGATGAGTAATTTAGAGGATGTGCCCTTAAATTACTCTCATTGTGACACAGGACATCTCACGCTGTGTGACTCAGGGAGTCAGGGTCTCATAAACATGCCATCCCTGGGAGAGCTGGGGGAAGGGAGAGGAGAAATAAGCAACTTGCATTCAAATAAAGATATTTTATATGTGAATATTATTTCCACTGATTTTCAGATATTCAAATCAGGTTTTAAAATGTTTTAGCCTGTGAAAATATGACTTAACTTGAGAATTTTTAATCCTTTCACAAATCTGAGCTGTCTGGCTAGAAGGGAACATATGAGTCGTTTTTCATCTACTGACCACAGTGTTTAGGTCAGTTATTGGCAAAAACAACGAAGTATCATGTAAAAAAATTAAACTTGCGAAAATATATAAGCTATCTTGAAATAGAAAACCTGGTGGCAGAGTCCCTCCATTTCTTTGGCACATGGAAGCTAGATGTAGCATCTGCAGAGTGTGTTCATACAGCTTTTCCAGAGATGCCTTGTGAAACCACAATCTCACTCACATGAGAGCCTTAGGAGAAGCCAGATTCCACACCTCCACCCTTCAAAGTTCTCACATAAGAAAGATCTGAAGTCATAACATCTTTAAGGGACTTTGGAGAGAGATGAGATGCCACTCATGGAATGTCAATGCCTGCCAAGGGGCTCTGCCCGGGGCGTATTCATGAAAGAAGATGACCAACAGTCATGAAAGTCTTCAGCCCTTTCAACAAAGTATCTCAAGGCAATAATAGAGAGGAAAGACAATCCTCTGAGTCTGTAAATAAACAAAGAACTCGCATCCCCAGAGACTCGCCCTTCTTCATAAACGCTTTTCAAATGGAGATCATATTGTCTCCAGGGAAAGGACAACGAAAGAAGAGGCCATGATACCACCCTGCCTGCTGCCATATGTCTGCTCCAGGAGAGGATAAAACTCTGAATGAGAGCCATGTGAACCAGGGACGAGAGCCCTCCCTTGGATTTATGACCAACCTGCTCTTCATTTTCACCCAGTTGAGGGCACTCATGTTCTTAATAAAATGCTTTGAAATCCTGACATGAGAAACACACAACATTATCATCGCAAAAATCCGTAAAGTTCTCAGTGCTTCACCAGTGATCTCAGTGAAACCACAGAACAACCCAATAGGCTCCCCACCTTATTTAAAAACAAGCACAGAAGAACATCTGGACTCAGAGAAAAATGGCCTCTCTTATAAATCGCTTTCCTGGTCATAACACAGACCTTACCTGCAGTTACCTCAGTGCAACATCGCTCCCTCTGATCCAGCGCCCGAGCTCCTGACAAGGTCAAGCACACTACATCTCAGCAGGCATCAGCTCGTGACTCCTTTTCAACAGCAATACTTTTGAAATGACTGATGCGGACACCCAGGGGTTCTTAATGGACCTGCTGCCACCACCACAATGGATACTGTTTAAGGAGCTGTCTCTCATATTTGCTGTGCAAATCATTTCCCTACAAGTGTGGGTTTATTGATCTGAATAAACCACCCTTTGAGGTAAAGAAGGTAAGATCTTTGTTAGTCACCGGATATTTCAGTACCAATAAAGCCACACTTTGGAGAATGTGTTCTCTTTCAGGTCTGTTGCCTCTCATTTTGTTTGGTTTGCTTTGGTTTTAGCTTTGAGTCTGTTAACCCCTCTAAGTGTAGGGTTAACACCATTTAGAAAAAAAGGTCTCCACCCTTATTTCTTTGCAACCTCTTCTCAGCACCTGGTACAATGCTTGGTACAGAGCAGGCATGTTAAATGAAGATTTATTGTACTCCCAGTCCAACAGCTCGCCACATACCTAGCATTAGGACACCACATACTAACATGCTAGGACGAGAAATTAAGAAGAATGAATAGAAAGGATCTGTATCAAAGGTTCATTTCAAGCTGGTTGAAGTTAAATAGTGCCGTTTCACTGGGCCATAATGATTATGGGAAGATATGAAAGGGGACGCTGTACTGTTATCTTGGCTTTTTATTCCTAACAGTGTCTTCGCATATAATGGATACTTAATAAATAATTTCTGGATGGATTTCTTTTGTCACAGTCAGTCAAAATGCAAACTCCCAATTCAAGGAAATTCTTTTCCACTATGAAAAACTATGTGGGGAAACTTCGTTACATGCCTCTGTCTCACAAGGGACATCAGAGATTTCCAGCATGAAATAAAATGTCTTGTCATTTTACCCATTTCAAATCTTGGTGTTCACATCTAGAATTGGCAGAAAAAGAAAGAAAGGAGAAGTCAACCCCCTCCCTGAATTATTTTAGTTTCTTTTTTAATGGCTGATATTCCTTTTTTTTTTCCATGCTGATTGTCCATCAGCAAAATATCCATTAATTAGGTACCTATACATGCTTTAAAAAACATATTATGTATTTATAGACGTCTGATTGGCACTTTATGAGGTGGTTCAAGATAGTAGGGCAGGAAAAGATAGGGGTTTGAAAATTGGGCAGTAATAGCAAAGGCTATTAAGCAATTCTGCATAATTCTCATAGTATTTATTACATATTCTTTAGTATATGCTCAGTAATTAAAATACAATTTAACACAAATAAACCTGGAGATACACCAGAAGAATTCAGTGTGTTTTACTGTTACTAGGCACATATTTCTCACAGGTGAATGTTGCCATTTTTTAAATATAAATTTTACTGAACAGCTTATATGAAGTATGTGGTGAATTTCCTGGTTCCAATAAAGTTAAATGGTTCTCTAACAACAAAGCAAAAGGAGTGTCAACATAGTGGCAAATGGTTTCCTGTAGTGAAGAGGGGCTGGGACCACTGCTGCTTATGAACTTGAGCTAACTAACTAATCAGTTAGTTCACCTTAGGAGGCAACAATTCATAGGATAACTTGCTCTCTGTAGAGGGTTCTGATAAGTCCGCAGTAACTAACGTGTCATAAATGACAATAAAACTGAATTGACTTATTTGCATTTAAGCTTACTATTCCTTTACCTGATGTACCAAATTTCAATTATGTTAACATTTTCGGTCTGGGAATAATCACTATACTTTATACTAAGCCTATAAACTTGAGGACTAAGTTATCAGTAATAAATACAAGTCTGTAGTTAGGTAATAGACAAGAAACAGAAGTAATCAATTTTGATTAGTTATTTTGTTGGAATCTCCTAACATCAAAAATTAGAATAATCATACATAGATGTAAACACCCAGCTTGTAAAAGCGATTTCTTATATTGTTTTAAAGTCATGGGCAATTTCCAACTTCTTGATACATCGGAGGGAACACTTGCAAATGTATCCAGTTTGGCATTTGTGGGAGAAAATCCCTCAGATGCAAAATTTCACTGGCTGCTCAGATACGAAAGTCATTTTGGTTTCACTTAAAAATTAACACATCCTCTCACTGACATTTAAGACCAGTAATTGGCTGTGAAGTGCTCAGTGATGCTTTTAGAGGAACTGTGGTATATATATAATGAATATAAATGTGGTCTATATGTATATCATTTTATATATATAATAATAATATATATAATGATATATATATAAACTTTTCATTTGCTACTCTATTACATCATCCTGTTGCTGGAATGTACTGTATATAATAACATTGGAATTATATTGTATGTAATAATACTCTATTGAAAATGGCTGCCTTTTTTCTCTCTTACAGACTTTCAGAAATGGTAAAATTTAAATCAAACACCCCTTTGAAATCCTAATAAAACTAGCAGTTGGAGAGCAAAGGGAAAGGATAAAAGGCTCAAGGAAGTACTCTCACACAGATTTCTCTGTCCTTTCATTTTTATAGCAGCTGTGGGATGCACCTAGCCAAATTTTAATGATAAATTATAATATGGAAAGAATGAAGAAAAAGAAAGAGAACAGCTAAGGAGGGGAAACACGGGATGCTTAAATACCTAAAGTACATACATCTCTACGTAAAATTTTGTCAATTTTTATGAATAAATTCAGATTGTGGAACAGTTAAGGAAAAACATCCAGATAAAAAAAGGAAATGGAAGAATCAAGCAATGGTTGGAGAACATATTATATTATCTTTTTTTCCCTTATTTTCAAATGTTAGCCTTCTCGTTCATCCCCTCAAACATTTAGAAAGGATACAGAAAATAAAACCAGCAACTGTAATCTGTCATCATGCCTTCTGACGTCTATCCCAGAAACACGCTCCAGTTGAAGAACGGTCACTTGTAGTTTTAATGTATTTGTTTGAAAAATATTCACTGAGCACCCACTTCGTGTCAGTTTCTTAAGCGCTTCAATTTCACATTACACATACCATGTTCCCTCCTGCCCAAACACGTAACAGTGACATCTGGAATTCCTAATCATGAGACACAAGTGATACTGGGGAATACTGGAACTCGTTCTATTAACTAGAGAGAGCCGACTACTCGTCAGAGTTGTAAGACGTTTTCATTGGATTAAAAAAAAAAAAGAGTGATGTATCAATAGGTGACAACCATATTCGTAATTCTCTTGCAACATTAAAAGTATGCATTGAAAATTTCTTTCAGTTTATATTAATATTTAGGTGTAAGAATCCAAGGAAAATTATATGTACAAATGTATATATGAAAGGCTGCTTTTAAGGGCTTTTGCTCAATGTAATACATTGTGTTGAATACACATTTAGAGATAAAGACACAGTCTGATTGCTCTTAATGCCACTTATCAATAAAGACTGTTTTTAAAACTTGTAGTTCAATGAGGGCTAAACTCAAGGACCATGTTCATTGTAAAACGTATTTAGCGGAGCTGTAATCCTATTCCTCCCCGCTGCTGCCCTATAAATAGCAGTTTTGATTGCACATAATGGTGGTTTCATTTTTCAGTGAGGAAGGAGGAGAGTTAATGAGAACTTCTCAGTTTTTTCTGACCAAGGTACAATATGAGAAAGAGTAATCTGGAGAACCTAAAAATGATTGGGTCCATGCAACTTACAGTATTAGCTTCTGGATGTTAAAATTAAAAACAAAACAAAACAAAATACTACTTAATCTCTAGCATTTAACCTAGGACAAAACTATGCAGAAGTTTTCAAAGAACTTTTCTCTCTCAAAGAGTGCCATCTCTCATGGTTCTGAAAGCACGGCCCAAGAAAACCTTCTAGGTTAATCACTCGTATTACTTATGCCTCAAATATTAAAAAATGCCTAAACAATGAAGAAAGGTTATCATACTACCTTCAGCCAAAGAAGACAATCACCCATTCAGAAAACAAAGAAGAAAATGTTCACTGTTGCTTGGAATATGAATTATTATACAATTTGGGGATAGCATGATGGCAATGTGCACCAACAGTGCTAAAACACTCATATTTATTTTTATCCTGGATTTGCATTTCTGTAAAACAATCTGAAATTCTTCAAAATCTGAATACCCTTAATATTAAAATATACCAATATTCATTAGAAAAAAATTGAAATAACTATGGCACATATACAGAGAAAATATTACTAAGTCCTTCTAATCACACTTTTGAAGTTTTCTTTTAAGCTTTATTGATAGATAACGTTTATATAAAAATTCATAGCTAGATGAATTTTCACAGAATAAACACAACATGTGCATTCGTGCCCCAATCGAGAAACATAATGTTACCTTCATCCCAATGTGTATAACGCTTAAAAACCTAGCTCTACAAGTGCAGCCCTCAGGCCAACAGCATCAGTCTCCCATGGGAAACTGTTAGGCTAACGTGCCAGTTCTAAGATTTCATCCCAATTAGAAGGCCCAGAGATAAAGAGGCCCAGCAAGCCATGTCTTATCAAAGGCTGGAGGTGACTCTCAGGTATACCACAGGTATACCAAAGTTTAAGAACCACTGGCCCAGGGAAATACATTTTATTATAAAATAAAAGTAGTACTTACACATATTATTTTAATGATGTAAAAATAGGCATAGAAAAAAAAAGAATGGCAGTAAATATGACAAATGATGACAGCAGCTATTCCTAGAGAGTAAAATTGTAGGTCATTTTTATTTTCTTCTTTATATGTTTTTGCATTATCCAGATTTACTGAAATGATTGTAATACTTTGAGGATATTACTGAACACATTTATTTCAGTCTTTTAAAGTATGTTATTGTCAGCTAAACCAGAAAAGTGTCTAATGAGGACACTGTATAGTTGTCTGGCCTGAACTCACTGCCATTACAATTTCCATTCTGCATACCAACATCTACATGTGAGCGATATAAGAGACGAAAACCCCACCCAATTATTCTTTAAATGTTTGGAAGAATTAAAGTACATGTTCACCAACCGAACATATTGATAGCTGCACAGATGGAAATAAATATTGCCTTGCCTGAGCATAGGAGGCAATCTTGAAATTGGAAGGCAAGTTAAATCCTCAAAGACTTCACATTTACTAAGCCCTTTTATTTTAAGGAACGTGACCTTTCCAAAAGAAGCTTTTCAATTCCACTTCTCCCCCAAAGGTGAAAATAAATAGTTCTTTCTCATAGCAAAGTGGATGTTTGATGAGGGTAGATTAAAAGAGCAATTCAAGTGCTGCAAAACACGGAACCGAACTCTGATGATGGTAAAGTAATTCCAGTAGCTGTTATCAGTGCCCAGCCCGTATCCCTCAGTCCTGTTGTTTCAGAGAGCAGGACTTTCATAAACCAGTACTGGGCATCTGTGTTTGAAGTCTTTTCCAGAAGGCTGCTCTGTTCCACGGCTCACAGATCATAAGTGCCAAGGACTCAACATTTTGAAGAGCAGCCCTCAACAAATGACTGCTGATGTGGATGTATAAATACCTCAACTCCCCCCCACCCACCTCGTGAGGTCATTCCAAAGCACACATCTCAATGATTCCCAGAGACTCCCTGTGGGACTATGCTTCTCTCACATGACGGTAACACAGATGCTTTATGGGCTGCCGCCCTTCCCTGTATGACACCCCTACTTTCTGGCAGGTGTCCCTTGTACCTCCCAAATAACTGACGTGCATCCTTGTCTCAATGTATTTCTTTTGCGATGCACACAAGTAAAGTGTTAACCTGCCAAATAATGCAGAAGACACGGTAGGTATTATTTACTATAAATCTATTAAAATGCATTTTTATAAGCCATGGGGATTACATTCATTGCTCTGATTATAATTATGAATGTAATTTAACCCTGCTAATTAGACGTTGCTTCCTGAGGATCTGAGCAGTCCTCAGTTTTCCTAAAGGTTTGAACCATTATTCATATAGTGAAAGAAATATATTGATAATCAAAATTATTTAACAATAGGTATGACATGATTGTTATTATAATAACTTTAATAATAATAGAGATTGTTATAGAGCTAGACCAAATCTCATTTGCCAGCTATTAACTGCTTGGTGGCAGTATTGGGAAGGCTTTCTGGGGTCTTGGGGAAGAGTCTGGAACAAGAGATGGGTATTATAAAGGCTCAGGCAAGTGGATATGTAAAACCAGTTTAGAAGGATTACAATATTTTAATAATCAGTGAGGCCTTTCTGGTGCTTACCAACTGAAAATTAACACATCCAAAGAAAGATCTTGAACACCATATACATGAATATCTTCTTTTTTGTAATTAAACAATCTAGCATTATTTCCAATGGGATCAACACAGTTAGCATATAAAATAACTTCCAAGAGGCACTCTGTTCTTGGGAATCACATTGTCAAAGAAAACAAGCATGAAGAATATGGATAATTTAAAAATAAAATATAGAAATGCTTTCAATCCAGCAAAATGACTATCAACAAAGAGAAAATCCTCCTGGTGCTGTGAATGTAAACTCCTGAATATACATGAATATAACATGCCTATTGAAATACAATCGCCCCCTGATTGGAATGCCTCTTTATTTATACTACGCTATCAACACACAAGGAATTCACCCTGTGTCGAGTGCTGAATAAAAAAGGTGAACAGAAATACACAGTTGCTAAAAAAGGTTTGTAATCTCCAAGTACTACAAGGGAATTCAGAGGCCAGTAGTTGGTTAAGGCTGAAATACGATGTGAGTGGCCATTGTTATCAAAATGATTCCCTATAAATTTGGGCAATTAACTGAAGTGTGAAAGATGAGACTGCGTGAAAAAAAAATACACTGTTTCTACCATAGTTGTACAGAAAAGAGGAAAGAAAAGAAAAAAAGAAGAAAGGAAAAGGCAACTCTGCCTTGAAAGACACAGGATTTACAGTTTTTAACAATATTTTATAAGCCTCAAGAACAGCTTCTTATCTAGAGAGACAGAAAAAATCAAATTGAAATGAACTCTTCCTGAACTTATACAAACAGATAATAAACAAAATGTTTTCTGTATTAGATTTTAACACAGGCTATTTAAAAAGAGTATTTCTGCATCTGGAAAACATAACATCTCTGAACAAGAGATGGTTTTTTCCCAGTCCCCAACCATCCACAGTGAGAACTTACGTTTCACTAAAACAGAGCACTATCTAGCAGTCACAACCGAGCACAATCGGCAGATTTTCCTTTATGCTTTGATGGTAAATCATGCATTTAAATAATTTTCCACAGTCAACCTTAGATGCACAGCATCGGATAAATCATCTTTGTGCCACGACACTGACATCATTGATCCATACGTGCCTTGCTTTTATTGATTATTCAATTAGTGTTTTCTGAATAATGGAACAAACACCTGCTAATTCACCATCCCCAAAACAAAAGCTACTATGTAGAGCATAACTTACATCTAATTACATGGTTCCTCCAATGGCACATCCCTCTTGGCTCTACTATGCAAGATAGCCGTCATCCAAAATTCTGGGTTCATCACTTCTTAGCTTTCCTTTGAAAATAATTTGCAGCATTTGTCTGCACCATGTGTTAGTTTGCTTCAGTTCTTTTTAGAGTTATGAAAAGGACAGCATGCTACCTGTAATTTGTGGGGACTCATTTTTTCCCTATAATACTATAATGCTATGATTTTTTTATGCTGTCACTTGTTGCCATAGTCCATTCACTTTGACTGTTGATAACATGGTGTGAATATGCAATTTATTAATTCATCCTCCAATCAGTGGGCATTTGAGTCCTTTCCAGTTTTTCACTATTGAAATGGTATTATAGATATTTTTGTATATGTGTCCTTTGTAAATGTGCAGGATTTCCTCTTTATTGGAGATTTCCCCTGAAGTGGAATTTGCTGAGTCACCGTGGACTGAATGATCAACTTCAGGAGACAATGCCCAATTACTCTCTCACCAGCAATGTGTTAGAAATTCCATGGATCCATCTTCTCCTTGAAAAGTATTACTATGTGGAAATATTGGCTGACCTTGCTTTCCCAGTGTGAAATACAAAATACGTGAGATTAAAACAGCATTAGTGGTGAGAGAAAAATGTGCATTTATTATAAGCCATTAGTATCAATTATAGACCACAAAATCATAATGTAATTATAACTACAATGTTTAACTTTTTGGATTGATCTATTTCATTTCCATCTAACCAAATAACTTATGAGTATATATTGTATAAACTAAATTATCATGCAAATAACAATATAGCTATTATTTTGAAAAGCACAAAATTTACAAAAATTCTCAATTTATCAAGAAAGAATAGATTTTATCCTGCTCTATTCTTCTATAACACTTCATTCACCAGTAGACAAAGCATCTTTCTCAAGCTTCTTCTCTGATATCTCTCCTTCCACACACCTGAGAAGGTCATTGTGTCTCACACGTCTAATACTAGTCTTCTCTGACTCTCACACTAAATTATTTCCCTAAGAAATCCTATCCAGCTTCACTGGCTTAAAATACCATTTGCATTCTTGTGAATGATGCTTTTTGCCTCCTATCCCAGTCTCTCTTCTGAGTTCCAGATCCCAATTTCCATTGACCCATTGGACAAAATCAATCCTTTATCACACACTTGAGGGGAGTAGACAAGGTGAAGAAAGACTTAAAAAACAAATATACACACAAATCACAATTATTGTAGGAAAAAACAATCGGTATTCGTCAACCTATAGATAAATGAGGCTCACCTCAAGCTGTGCAGGGTGGCCACTCCCACCATGCCTGCCTGGAGGGGTGTAGGAAGGGCATTCAGACCCTCGCCACTGTCTGTTGCCTTTCAGGTCACACGGCAGCCACTGCCTCCCTGCCCTCCCCGCCTTGCCATCACCATCAGCACTGTCGGTACTCCGTTACTGTGTCTTGTCAGAGAGAACAACTCCCAGAAAACCACCAAGGTGGGAGGCAGGGAGTGAATGCCAGCATCCTGCATCCTGAACATTAAGAAAGAGTGCTAGGTGCTTTCTTTTGACGCTGCATACTGGTCACTGAAGCTTTTCCTACACTTGACTGATCCCAAATATCAGAGATGCACTGGTGAGGAGGAGGAGGATGCCATTTTTGACCTAGCAGAGCCCCAGAAGATAAACGCTATCTAGACTGAAGGAATGATTAGCCCTGGTCACCTTCTCGGCTGTAGGTCAAAGAAGGGAACAGGACAGGCATTCAAGCAGACAAGGAAAATACACACATTCTATCTGCTGACAAATCGGGTGATTCTGGAGAGATGGCTTCTTGTTAGAAAACAGGATGAAAGGAAAAAAAAAACACTAACAGGGCTGGAGAGGGAAAATGTCACTGAACAATGGAAAGCTAAATCACCTTGTCCTGAAATACTAAGAAACAGTATGGAAAGTATTTATTACAGGTAACAGAATAATATGTTAGATAATTTTTTGTTAGTCTCAGTTGAATTCAAGAATCAAAAAAAAAAATGAAAGAGCAAACTGATTAAATACAAAACAGGGAAAATAACAGGATGTCATGAAAAGGGAGAAGGGTGAGATTATGAAAGACTGCAGATAAACTAATATTAAACATCAGATTAAAGTTGCATTGGAGGATTTAAAGTATGTCATATGATTTATGAGCAGGCCTCGTAAGGGACCTACTAAAAGGAAAATTTCATGGTGCAGATGTAGAGGATGAAAAATAAGTAAGAACATAAGCAATTCAATCAATAAGCTTGATACTTCTGAAATTAAAAACATTAAACTATTTCATAAAGACTAAGCAGCTGGAAGTGAGAACAGAGGCAAGCAGAAAATCTTGACGAGCAAAAGAGTTTTCAAATTTTGGTGCAGACATTTGTGACTGGTTAAAAGAACAGAAAGCAATCATTTATGGAACAGGAAAATAATAAAGAACTTTCCAATTTACAAAGGGAAAAATGAAATGGACAGAAACGCAATCAAAGCAACAAAAATCAAGAAAATAAAAAAAAGAGGGAGAGATGTAAAATAAATAGTGAAGGAAGATGGAAGGTATGCCAGCAAGAATACACTACACTAAATGTGAGTGGACTGAATTCGCTAATGGAAAGACAAATCACTGGGGTAGGTGAAAACTAAACACAGTTAAATGCTGTTTATCTGATACTACTTAAAATGAAGTAATGAAGGAAGGTTGAGTGTAGAGGGTGGACCAAGACATAGCAAGCAAATACAAAGAGAGAAAACAGAGCAGGTACTATTAACACTACACACAGTTGGAATTTCAGGTTAAAGGCACAGTATAGGACAAAGAGGAACACTGTGTAATGATAAACTCACATATAAAAGAAATCTCACAGACCTATGCACATGTGTACCATATATCATCACAACTAAATACATAAAGCAAGAAGTATTAGAATGCAAGATGGGCTTTCTAAAATTGCAGTGTAGTACAGTTTGAGATTTCCATAATCCCTCTCTCAGAACTAGACAAATGTGGTAAATAAGAATAGTAAGGACATAGAAGAATTGACTAATAAAATCAGTAAACTTGATTAGTGTCCACATGGAGAGGACCTCACGTTTTTCTAACAAGAGAATGTGTAGTTTTTCGCTGTTCATGAAGTCTTAACAAAATAGTCTGTAACATTTGGTCACAAAGAAAATTCTGACAGTTGTTTACAAGTTGGTATTTTACAGGTCTCTAGGTCTGATCATAATCCAATAAAATTAGAACTAAATAATTAAAGTTGATCTAGAATAATCCAGAAGTATATCTCATTAATCATACATCATATATTTGTTTATCAAGTGTAATCATAGAAAATACATGGCATTTCAATTAAACACGAAAGAATTAATTATTTAATAAATGATACAACTGTCCATCCACCTAGAATAAAATAAAACTGGAAATCATACAAATATAATTTCCAGATAAAACTTTTTAATGTAAAAAATAAAATAATAAAATTCACGCAAGAAAATATATTCTCATTTAATTGAAAAACCCAGGGGGAAAAAAAAACAATATGCAGAGCAAAAATATCAAAAGCAGAAAGTTAATCAATAAATGATACATTTTCGAAAAAACAATTGGTAAAGCAGATAGCCACAGGACTAATATTTAAATTTTTAGAGGTATTATTTCTTATGTCAATAAGAAAGCAAACCAATGGAATATTAAAAACAATTAACAAATAAATCTTAATGACTGAAAATATATGATAAGACGCTCACAGTCACTAATAGGGAAAGCAAATGAAAGGAATCAGATATCTTTTTATAGTCTTCAGAGTGGCAAAACTTAAAAGACTAAGAACATATACTGTAGGCGAGAATGTGAGAAAATAGTACAGTGAGACTATGAGGTGTTGGCACTTTTTTGAAATCAATCTAGCAACATTTTGTAAAATCAATCATTGGTATATCTTTTGAGCCAACAGTCTCATTCTTGGTACTAAATCTCCGAGAAAGAAAATCCCAAGGGAAAATACAAGTACTTAAAGGAGAATGGCTGAATAATGCTGCTGGAGCGATAGGGAAAAATACGCAGCTACTAAAAAGAATGAACGTGAGCTGCAGTAATTCTTCTTCCAGAAATTTTCAAGAGGTATGTTCAAGCAAAAAAAGCAAGATACAGAAGAGTGTATAATATACCATTAAAAACAAACAAACAAACAGTAACAATGGAAACCCTGTAGGTGGAGGAAAATGTGCAAGCCTCGCATTCTAGATGTTAGTGTGAGTTATTGGGAAGAGGAAGGGGCTGATGGATTAAATACACTGGACGCTTTCTTACTCAGTGTGGATAACAAAAATTACAGGTCTGTGATCCAATTCAACGACATTTTTTAAACTATCAAAATGCAGGCAATACACCTGCGTGCATTTAAAACATGCTGCTCAAAACCAGTCACATAACTTCATTTATAAAACAAGTGTGAGTATTTTATTCTCATGAGAAGAGATTTCTTAAAAGACAGAAGGATTTACTTTCAAAAGTCCTAGCACACCCTCTATTGGTCTGGAAAATTAAGTGGGTAGGGAGTTTTTTGTCCTAGAGTCTAGAAGTCCTGCAATCTTTTGTTGTTTATTCTTTTTTTCTCTCTCTGACTTCTTGTCCTTTACTCTCCCTAAGGATGAAATTAATGGTCAGCTGCACCTGTCCATCTGATCTAGTTGGTTAATTCAGGATTAAAATTCCCTTATTCAGCAACACTGCAACCCCTGTAGCTCTACAAAGACAGCAATAATTCCAATTAAAAATGTACCTATTCTCTATGTACTATCTAATCCATATACAACCTTTGAAAAAAGATACTTAATGCTGCTTCTTGTCTCTGGGTTTTCAGTATCTCTGTTGATAATAGCTTTGCTTTTAATCATTTGTTCCTATTAAAAAGCAGAAATAGGCAGAAAGAAGGGGGAGAAAACATTATTTGCGTCTCTATAGAGAAATTGCTTGGAAAGCTGTCAAAGTTTCTTTAGACGATTTAAATTAGGGAGGGTAGCTTTTGCAGGAAATGAATGTGAGACAACAGATGAGGCTGGGAAATTCACCGTGGATATTTTTTTGTTTTACATTAGGGTGTCCGGTGCATTGTGGGTATGTGCTTGCATGTAAAACCCTTACGCGTTTAAAAGGGTACGAAAATGCATATGCTTTAAATATAGAAATCTCCAAACTGATATTTTTTAGTAGCTTACAGCAATTCCAGGCTCCCTTGAGTGAACACGCCTCTCAATAGAATATATCCAGAGTAATCTTGATTTACAAGCATAGTCAAATAGTAAATATTATCCCAAGCATTCTCACAAAGAAAACAGGCTCCTCATGTTTCAGATCTACCTGTACCTAAAAAGTAGGTTGCACTAAATAGGGAGAGAGTCTTGGCTATTTCCTTAAAAGCAATTACTTTTATCCAAGCTGAAACCAACCAACTCATCAATTAGGTAGTATTTCTCTCTTCATATTTGGTAATAAATCTTTCTCTACTTTTACATTGTTAATGTTTTTGTGTTATTTAGTTTTATTTCTCTCTCTTGTAAAAAAAATTATGATTAGAGTTTATTTTCTTATTCTACTAATCGTCTTTTTAATGGAATTCTAAGCTATTTGTCCTGACAGTATTTGATGTCTAATCTTAATTCTGAAATCTTATTTTTTGTTTATTATTCTGCTCTTCTTTCATATTTTCTTTAGTTACATGAACTGAGATTTTTGTTTTTAGAGATTTGCATTACTATCTAAGGATTTTGAAACATTCACACTCTTGGCTTTTTTAAATTTCTATGGGAGACTCAAAGTTCTTCAAAAGTATGCATTTTGGGGGTTCTCAAAGTCAAGCATGAAAAAATCTTTTGATACTGCCAATATAAATCTAGGTATTTAGAACAAATCTACTTTCATTTATCATAGCCTGATATTCCTTTTATTATTATAATCTGGAACTTTTAGCATTCGCAAGGACTGCTTTTGGTATTCAACCTAATTTTATTTTTAACTGACTTAAATATCATTTCAAATAATTTATTTTATGACTCTGAATCTTTACTTTGGATTCTTTTTTCCTTTGGCTACAGTGTGTCTCCATTTTCCTGGAAAATTTTTGAAAGAATGCTTTGCCTCCAAGCCTAAAGCTTCTGGGTACAGGTGTCCTGTGGCACATCTTTTCTGCTCCCAGCCCTGGTGCTGCAGAGTTTTATTTTCCTAGATATCTCAAACTGCAGGGAAGTGCAAAACCAATCTGATTTTTGTTCCCTTGTAGGAATTTTATCCAGATTAACTATAATTTTTTTTTCCTCCTACTTGGAGGAAAAAAGAAAAAAAAAAGGATCGTAGTGTTTTGAGGCATGGATCTCCTTTTTCATCATTCTTCTCACCTAAAATGTGAGCATTTCTGAACGTGTGTGTTCAGGTTTCTTTTATTCAGAAATATTTTTATTTCATTACATCTGTTATTCTTTCTTACTTGTTCTGGTTTCAGGAGTTTCAAACATTCTTAAAGAATACAAACTAAATACACATAGGCAAGTAGGGACATTCAGTTTAATTACAGACGTCAGTTTAGAGTAAGTTAACATACAAACTGTATTGTCAACCTGAAGATCTATTTAATCCCAGAACTGGTAGCCTATCTGCCACAGTTTCAATATTTTGAACGTCTAGATTCTTTCTGGCTGGACTCTGAGTTTGACCCAACTTCCTCACTAACTGCCAACCAGCCCACGTGGACGGTCTCCCCTTTAGGGTTCGAGAATGCTCTTATCTGGTGCCTCGACTTTGACATGTCAACAAACAACCATTCTTTCTTTATTCTGGACCTTAACCCTAGACCCCAAATGTCATCATTACCTTGTCTTATCCTTCAACTTCATCTTATTGTAAAATTTGCATAACCCCAAATTCACTTCTATAGAATCATACACAGAATGTCTATATAATTTGGTACAATATCATTGATTACAGTTATAAATTATGAAAGAAATGTGAGTAAACATAGGAGATACATAAGACTGTCATGGCTCTCATGTCACTACTGTGACTGGACACAAGGTTCTAAGCTGCAGGTATGATGTTGATGTTTTTACAGGTGATATGTCAACAAAGCTAAATATCAAATCTTTCCAACTTTGCCCACCTCTCATGCAATTGCGAGGTGATAAAAAGCTGAAGCTATGTTGAGAATCACACCTCCTGCTTCAGACAACAGAAGAGTACTGCAGACTTTATAACTGGATGAAATCCCTCCCACTCAACATCTTACCCTCTATCTGCAGGCAGTTCCATCAAAGCTCCAGGAGCTGTGATGAGATATCAAGTCGCACCATGAATGTCTTGCTATGAGTCCCTGTTTTAAACTGCTATACCTGAAAATAAAAGTCATTCTATTCTAGGGGTTCTTCCATTTTCCCAAATACTCACTTTGACCTTCAATTAGCTAACTTTGTAAAGTCCTTGAGAATGGGCACTTTGCTATTTACCCACAATGCCCATATCAGGGTATTCAACACAGCATTTGCTCAACAGAGAGTAAGGAATGAATGAATGAATGAATGAATGAATGAATGAAAGACAGAAAGAAACAAACAAACCAACAGTTGTTGATCCGGATTCCTACCCATCTTTTATCCATGTATCAAAAGTAAATTCCTCTGTTGAAGTGAATTTAAGTTGAAACTACGGTGCAGAATTCTTCATACTTAAAAGCGTCTATAGCAGGGACATACTCTTTCTCTTTGTAACTGTGCTTGGTTCTTTGGAGAAATCTCTCTTAAGAAACACCTCTCTCGGGTGTATGAAAAGCCTTAATAGACTTGGCACCACCTCCCCGAGCCAAGTATAGTAGACCTGACTACCCTGGTTGCTGTCATCACCCTCAAGACAATTACTGCTCTATTTTAACCTCAGTCCTTTCAAGCACTTTGGAATCTGAGATAACTACAGAGTTACTTGATGTACTGAAAACTGCCCAAATTCGACTTTCTCTTTTGTTCTAATTCCTTGGTTCACTGAGAACATTGTATCCAGCCTGTCTCTCTGTTTCCCCCATGAGATCTGAGATGACTTGTCAAGGAAGAACAACAGTGAGAAGAATAATTAATGATCCTTTGATGCCTGCCAGCTCTGAAGAGGCCCTTACCTGTGGGCTTTCGAGGGTTCCATAATTACCTGACAGTTTCCACTGCTTGCCTATCTTGCCAAGTTTCCATATTTCCCTCTGATCACGGCAGACGGTGTAGATCTCTTCTGAGTCTCCACTGCACTACAGCTTGGTGTATTCAAGTAAATCTTCTCCATTCAAATGATCCCAGCACATGTACAGCATGCTTCAGAAGCATCCAGTTTTGATGGTGTGCGGAATGCTTCCTCTGAGAGGTTTGAGATAACCACAGACGTCCTGTGGCATCTGTTCTTCTGTCTTCCACTTCAACATACAAAGGGATTTAGAAACTGCTCCCTGAACCAGACATCACTTTTCCTCCCAAATAAACTCGTAAGTCTTTCACCCCATCTTGCTGTAAGCTGGGCCACCGAGGAGGAAATAACTGTGTTCTACAAAACTTGGCTATTACTTTTTGAAAGATAAATGATACATAAATACATAAAGAATAGGGCTGGGGCTAAGTATGAACTTATATAAAATATGTATGCCAGGGCCTTGCTGGTCTCACAGAAGTTCTTCACATGTCCTGTGTTCAGCTCTAGTTATGACTGAGGAGCAAGGCTCCACACCAGTAGAACAGGAGCGTAAGTGTGAGGACACGGAGGCGGACTGAGACAACAGCATCTTCTGTCCTCAAGTGATTATTATTTATTTGGGCAACTTAAAAGGCCACTGAAAAAAATCACTGTGACTTTTGCCCACCTCCTGATCTTCAAGGAAAGGAGAGGGTCTGGAGGCTGAATTAATAGATGGCTGATGGCTTAATCAATCATGTCTACATAAGAAGGCTTCCACAAAGACCCAAGAGGACAAGGTGTGGGGAGCTTCCCAGTTGGTGAACACAGAGAGACGCTGGGAGAGTGATGCATCCAGAGACTGCGGAAGCTCTGTGCCCCTCCCCGCACACCTCGTCCTCTACATCTCTTCTGGTTGTTCCCGAGTTGTTTGCATCCTTTCCTAATAAAATAGTGATGTAGTAAGTTTAAAAAAAATCACTATGACATTGTTTCATTTTACTTGAAAAAAATGATAAATGGATCAATTTCTTCCATGAAACTAATTATTTTTCTCAATTTTTTTTTATCTAAAGAAAGATTTTTGCCAAGTAACTTTTTTTTTCTGGCAATACTATTTTTATGAGCAAAGAGGTTTTTATCAGAAATTCTGTTTTGGGAAGTTTCAGAAGCTTCAGGGATAAACTTTCCAATACAAAGTGGACTAAACATTCCACATCATAAAAACCACAGAACGGGGTGGGCAGATAAGGCATTAAAGAGTTTGTTTTGAGCTAAATCACCCCAGGAAGATATTTTTCAATTTCCAGAACTCTTTGGGGAAATTACGTCCCAAAGACCCCCTTTAATTCAGGGCTATCATATCCCATTGTGTAAATTGCTGCACAACTTAAACAAATGTCTATCAATTAGACCACTAGGCGGTATCAACACGGTGGCCTCAAATCCGTATTTATCATTTTAGAAACCTGAAAGAAATAGTTTATTCCAGGAGAACTGAATCTTTCCCTCCCAAATCTTATTCAGAACACCAGCCCCTTAAATAGATAAAAGCACAATTGCTCTGTTGGAAACGTAGGTGGGGAATCCCAGGGACCCACCCCTCCCAGCTCCCTGGGAGGGATTTTAGATCTCCATGAAAAACAGCTCAAAAGTGGTGTCTTAAAGCAAAAAGTTTGTATAAGGAAGAGACATATTTTCCAAGATTAGCTGAAGCCATGGAATGTGGTTCGACAGAAGAGCGTCAACCTGGACATCAATAAACCACTTCAAATCTGGCTGTGGGTGACCCACAAAGTCCTGAGCGAGTCTCCCCTGTTCCAGGAAGCTGGACCAGATAAACGGGAGTGGGACGAGCCTCTTCTGAGCCATGGGTTCTTTGGGAATCTGAGAAAAACGTTGTAGATCATCTCGCTTTACCCTGTCAAAGCCACACAGACCCACAGTTAGACTTTGAATGTCTAAGATCTCCCGAGCTCCACGGGCACCTACCCTAGGGAAACATAAGGTCATTTGGATCTTGCTGTTGTTCTAACATTTTTCAGAACATCTTTAAGTGATTTTTAAAGTTTAACAAGGAACGTTACCCGGCATTCTGTTTGCTTCCCTACTGGGTCAGCTGGATTTCCTCTGCTCCATGGGTACAGAATAAGATTACATGCCTAGCTCTAAACAGAATGTTTGCAAACTTTGCTCCCTTCAAAAAAAGAGGAGGGGGGATTCTAACGAGTATAGGTCAGTGCAATCATTTCCCCTCCTGGAAACATGCTTTACAAAGCAAGTCCTTCTGAAGTGAAGACACTAAATCACATCATGCATGAAACAACAGTGCCCATCAGAGGAGACATTACCTGCAGGTCTGCTGTTGGTGGATGTCCAGCTGGGTCCCTTAAACTGGACAGAAGGCTGAAGATGGCCACCAGCCCTTTCAAATATTAGGCAGTTTCTGCAAATATTAGGCACTTACTATTTCTTGTTGAAAAAGGAATAACCAAGGCGTAATCTGCACCCCTTCCGTTCCTTCTCAATTCCAAACAATATTATCGTTTATAATTCAATTCTTTTTTTTTTAACATTTTTATTGATTTACAATCATTTCACAATGTTGTGTCAAATTCCAGTGTTCAGCACAATTTTTCAGTCATTCATGGACATATACACTCATTGTCACATTTTTTTCTCTGTGATTTATCATAACATTTTGTGTTTATTTCCCTGTGCTATACAGTGTAATCTTGTTTATCTATTCTACAATTTTGAAATCCCAGTCTACCCCTTCCCACCCTCTACCCCCATGGTAACCACAAGTCTGTATTCTCTGTCCATGAGTCTTTAGATTCCACATATGAGTGATCTCATATGGTATTTTTCTTTCTCTTTCTGGCTTACTTCACTTAGAATGACATTCTCTAGGAGCATCCATGTTGCTGCAAATGGCATTATGTTGTCGGTTTTTATGGCTGAGTAGTATTCCATCGTATAAATATATCACATCTTCTTTATCCAGTCACCTGTTGATGGACATTTAGGCTGTTTCCATGTTTTGGCTATTGTAAATAGTGCTGCTATGAACATTGGGGTGCAGGTGTCATCCTGAAGTAGATTTCCTTCTGGATACAAGCCCAGGAGTGGGATTCCTGGGTCATATGGTAAGTCTATTCCTAGTCTTTTGAGGAATCTCCACACTGTTTTCCATAGTGGCTGCACCAAACTGCAATTCTTGATAGTGATGGAAAACCAGTTACTTCTGACCCCAGCAGTGTCCAAATTTCTAAATGGCTGAAACTGATGTTTTTCTTTTTCTGCATTCTTCTGCTCACTGACACTTTATTTTTCCTCTTCTAAGACATTGATAAAATTCTAACTTGCGTGTGAATTCTGTACATATACTTGGAAAATGTACATTTCTGGAGAGCAGGAACTGGACTCCAAATGACAAATAGTTTCTTCTCTTCTGTCAACTTCTATTTATCAATTGGGTGAGGCTGCCCGGAGCACAGAGCTAGAAGAATTAGAACTATTCCAAGGATGGGATTTTGCAATCAAGAATATCTGCCCAAATACAGAAGGTATTTTAAGGATCCTAAACTATACTTTCACTAGCCTATCTCTCAGCACCCCTGGCAGGGCCCCTTCTCACCCAAAGCACATCACAGAAGGCAGCAGTCACTGAGAAAATTGGTAGATGTTGTAAAGAAGGTAAAACAACATACATAAAATCACCACCAAGTCCCTATTTCTTTGATCTTTTGGGTTTAAGAAAATGCACAACATTTTGTCTATTATTTTTAAATCATAAAAATATAGGTTCCAATGTGCCTAGAAAATTTCTGGAAATACACAACAAAACGTTTAATGATGACTGCCCGGGAATGAGAATGCAACCGGCTGGAGGAAGTCCTTTGCTCTGAGCACAATTTCTGGAGGAGGGGCCTCACCACCAGGCGCTTTGGTAAAGTATGACTTCTGAGTTAACGCTGATATCAAGTGTAATCCCAGACCAACCTCCTTAAGAGGAGGATTCTTCTGTCACTTTAGGATCCTGGCCATTTTCTGAAATAAAATAGGTGCTCAATGTAAGCTTGTCGGATGATTTGATGAATCAACCAACCAAGCAACCCACCAAAGGGCCTTACACGTGCTACCTAAATTACAACTATAGGCCACTTCCGCCCAAACCCCTTTCTTGCTTCATGACAGCCAGTTTGACCAGAATTCACACTTTTTGTCTCTGTCATTTGTTAGCTGTAGGGTTTAGGGTAAATTTTTTGAGTCTCAATTTCCCCCTTTGTAAAATGGGGATGAGCCTTCTTTTGCAAAGTTGTTGTTGAGATTAAGTAGGATGATACCCAGCTTGGGACCAAGTGAATGGTAGGTACCACTGTGGTTAATTTCTTCTAGGTGCCACTAACTTTCAAGGCTAACTTTGTGGGTGATTTTCCTTCTCTTTATTTCAGTGATGTGGTAGGAACTTAACAACAACAAAAAAATCCTGCAAAAATGTTATTATTCAGCTTCTACTGGGTGATCGGATATCCCAGACTTGGACTGTACTCCCTGTGAGCACTTACAGAAGTGGATGGCAATAATTTAAAAGACAACGCAGCTGAGCTGATTCATCAGTCAGTGCCCTCCGCTGAACTACCTGTCTCCATGATGTCCCTAAGGTGCTTGCCTATTTCCCAATGCCCTTCATGTGGCACTTAATAATACAATGTCAAATTTGTCCTTCAATAGGTAATCACATTGTTATCAGAGTTTGAGAGGGACAAAAATAATAATGTGAAATTGTTGGGGGTGAATGCCACCTTCATAAATGTATTTAATTTCTTCTAATCCCTTTTTCTTTTGGCTGCAACACGAATCCTATGTGAATTTTAATCAGTTTCTATAAAAGCATTTCTTTTGAACTTTTTGAAAAATCACACATATCATATTTTCTAGAATGACAGCCACTTTCCATCTTTACATGTGTCCATGTTTTTTTCTAAGTTCCTTAAAAAGTTAAGAAAAAGTTGATAGAAGTGGCAAACCCTTTTATCTAACCATAACCCTGTTGGTCTAAATACTGAATGCCTTCTTAAGTTGTTTTTAAAACCTAATAGTCTAAAGTCTAGACAGACATTTCAGTGATTAAGTAAGCTATTTCGTCAATTCAGTTAAATAAATTAGATATGACTAACTCATTTTGGTGTCTCCTAACTCAGCTTACAGCCTTGTCCAAACATAGTGGGTGCTAATAAATATTTATTGATTTGAGTTGTTTATTCATTGAAGTGAAATGTACTTAGGTTGAAAGTAGAGCAAGTAATGTTGATAATGCATGTGAAACGCCTAATGGCGCCTATTAAGTCTTTTTCCAATTCTTGCGCACCTTCCTCTGATGAGTGAGCTTCATTTGCTCCTGTTGTGTTATTGAGCTTGGATTTAGATGCAGATTGGCAAATTGCTTTCCCAATATCTACTATCTGTTTTGTTTTAATAACTGTTTATTGGGTTTTAAGTCATCTCCCCACCGTCTTCGTTCTTCGCGTCCCTCTGTTGTGAACGGCTGCACAAATGAGAAAAAGGGAAAGAAGAAACACCATGGATGCCAGTGAGAACAGTTTTCTCAGCAGCAGGTGTGACTCATTAATAAGTGAGTTCACTGTCAAAGAAGAATCGTTAATGTTTTCACTCCTGTGAGACAATAACTCTGTAAGAGTTTGATTTGATCAAATAATGAGTAGATGAACTGTAGGAGGATTCAGATTAACTGTGAAATGATTACTTCTGGGAATCTGATTTAGTACTTTTTAATTTTTAAATATGAGAGCATGATACTGGAAGATCAGTAAGTCTGAGGAAAGAACAAGAGATCACCCAGTATGTTTTTATACACAACCGTAATTATACAATTATGAAGCTAATTAAAATAGCTACACATTAGATTAGCCCTCTTGATCCTTTATATTTTGAATTCCAGTAAGTCACCACGATCAAACCACCAAGGGGCATATACTTCTATCAGGTAATCTATATTTTGTCACTGTAACCAAAACAAAACGTAAAATACTGGCTTTTTTCTATTTGGCTTAAATGTGAAATTGCTGTTCCCAACTAGGATGCCCCCCGGGCACTCTCCAGCCCTCCACCTCCACACGTGGGGTTAACCAGACACCCTGAGGAACTCTGACGTGTGACTCTGGCCATCCACGTTCTGATTGCAACATTGCCTTTGGTCTTCGGTATTTGAGAACGTTAATGTGGTGTCAGGCATCCTTTACCCCATGTGTTCCTAGCGGCTGGCACCCAGAGCAGCCCCTCCATCTTTACAGCCTCCACACTAAGCTTCAGGCCGTCCTGGCGGGTGAGGGGCTGTCCCCTTCCCCGGGCTTTTAAGGCCACTGTTCCACAACGCCGGTAGGTCTTGCCAGTCCATGTCCCCTCCCTCCTTTGATGATCAGACCATGCACTTACATTTCTCTCTAGGTTGTCCTAAGCTGTGCTGGAGAAAGAAGGAACATTGCTCGCACAAGTGAGATCGTTTTTCTGTATGTGATGTATGGACAGCTGTTCACACTCTAAGAATGCAGTGATTACAACCTAAGTTGTGGCTGGAAGATGAGTTGTTCTATGTTTCTACTATCAAATTCTGACAGATGAATATCACATGATCAGAAAACAAATTACTGTTCACATTTTCCCACAGCTGCTGGGTGAGCCTTGCCTCTGCGGTCATCTTCAGTGAAACCCAGCCACAGCGCACGGTTTGACAGAGTCACTGGAAGCCGGTAGCCACAGGTGGCACAATGGATGGTGCAGCATCGTGAGGAACAAAGCGGGTGACGCTACACAGATGGCACTAGGGAGCTGTAAAAGCAAGAAACTCTATACTGCTTCCCAGCACGGCGTTGTGAGAAGTTACAGCCATGGCCACCTTTCTGTCCTGATGGGAGACGTGGAATTCGCCAGGAGAGGGTGCATTTGACAACAGAGAGGATAAAGAGATGGTGCCTGGACACCTCACATGCACTGGAATGGGTAACAAACAAATACTTAAGTACTTCTTTTCTACCCTTTATTCTGTATCTTCATCAATAAATCCCTATGCCTCATAAATGCCTATAAAATCTGCATTTTATAATGCATTTTTAAGTGAATCTGTTTATCTAGGCAAGGACCTGGCAAAAAAAAGAAAAGAAAGAAAAAAACCAGTTTGCCCAAGGCTTCACATGCCCTAGCAGTGGCCCAGAAGTTCTAAATTTGGGAACGTTTTTGATCTGTATCCTTATGCAATGCAAAAACTGCGAGCCAGGGCTTGTCGGGTCTCATCACTGTCAAGTTCACTAGGAAGAAGTTATAATCTCATAAACCAAACAGTTGTATTTGGGGTCAATGTCTTAGTGAGCCTGGGCTCTTGTAACAAAATGTCATACAGCGGGTAACTTCAACAACAGACATTTATTTCTCACAGGTCTAGGGGCTGGGGGTCTGAGAGCAGGTTGGGTTCTGCTGAGAACGCTCTTCCTGCCTTGCACGCGCCTTTTTTTCTCGCTGTGTCCTCACATGGGGAGGGGAGGCAGGAAGTGAGTGAGACTGCCATCTCTCTGTTCTCGTCTTACAAGGGCGCTCTTCCCGTCACCAGGGCCCTAGTCTCACCATGTCATCTAAACCTGACTTCTCAAAGGCCCCATTGCCAAAGACATCACTTCGGGAGTTAGGGCTCCAACATGTGAATTGTGGGGGGACACGGTTCAGTCCATAGCACGCAGTCTTCAGTTGCGAGAACTCTGTTCCTAACATTGAATCAAACCGCGTTTTTGCACTGCATCCCTCCGTTGAGGAAGATAAACTTTCCTCTATCCTCTTAAGTTTAGTTTGTGGGAACCTTCCAATTAAACTAACAAAAGAAAGATAGATTAAGCACCCCATTTTTATTAACATTTATGTGCACAGGAGTTCACAGAAAAGAAATGAAATTCAAAGTCACAGACTAGGGGCATATATATTCTTTTAACAAAGGAAAGAGGGTTTGCACTTCCAGGGATGACCAATTGTGGGGAAGTGACTTGGCGATATACGGGGGAACTGATGGAAAATAAAGGCTATTCTAATAAGGTCTGTTGATGCAAACTCTTCTGGTGTCAGTTCCCCAACTTCTATGGTAAGAGTCACTTTTCTCTCCCTGGTAGGAGATGAGGGGTTCCTTCCCCAAAGGGAATTTTCCATCCTATTTTTAAGGAGATGAGAGAGTAGAGAACTCTTTCTGCATCTGTTGCCTTCAGCACAAAATAATCCATCTGCCAAAGCATCACATTTTGGGGGAAGTGATCACCTTCACCTGCGACAGCGGTCCTCACTACGCATCAGAACTTTTTTTTTTTTGATTAGGTGACCAGGTTCATGCCTCAGTGATCAGCTTTCACATGGTCTGGGGGGCCCAGATGGGGGGAGACCCCAGGAACACTGCTGACGCCCTGCCGTGGGGCCAGATTGGTGCTACTTCTCATTCCGGCTGCACAAGGTCGTCCAAGAACGTTTGAAAACATATCGCTGCCAAGGCTCTCCCAGAGACTAATTAAATCAAAAATTCAAGTGATGGGGCCCTAAGATTGGTCATTTGGAACTTTATAAACGCTCAGATAACTCTGGTCTGCAATGAATGTGGGGACGACGACTCTAGAGCAATTTCAGCTGGTGTTTCTCTCTCTCCACATAGTGAAAAAGCACACTCTCTTTTTTTCCAAATCAACTGATTTCTCTGTCCAGAAAAACAAACTTAATCATAAATCTCATTCTATGCCAAAAGTTGTGATCTTCGACCTAGAAGATGCTCAAGTTCTTCTCATGTTCAACCACAAACTTCCCCGGATTTTAATTCCGTTGGTTCATTATTCGCATGGACCCATCCCCAGTCTCCTGAAAAGCAGAGCCTCTCTAATTTCGTGTGTTTGTGTTTATCCGTAAATAGACCGTGTAGGAGTCTGGGGCTGCTTTCCGAACGGTGCCACAAGGAGAGCCAGGACTATGCCAGGCAAGTTTCTGCCATCCCTGCCCTGCCCGCCTTCGCAGAGCAGGACCACATCCGCGCAACCAGCCCCCATCAGGTGGGAGGCAAAGCAGGCTGCCTGACTGATCAGCAAAAACGGGAGCTGGCAGGCTTGGGAGGAACACAACCAAATCTCAGGCTTGTGTTTATCCAATCGATAAATGCCCCGGCTCCTGAATAACTGTTGTTTAAACTCATCTCTCCGTGGCAGGACAAAAGGAGTGTAATGAAAGCCACACCGTTAGAGAGCTCATTAGAGTCAGGGAGGAGAAAGCAGGCTTTGAGATCATCGCTCTCAGGCCGACAACACCCAGACCGTCTTTCAGTTCACAATAAGATCAGTGGGCAGGGCGGTGGCTAGGCAGAGCCATTTGCTTTGTCTGGAGAAAGATCACAGAGAGGAGGACAATCAGTTGCTTCATGGTAGAAAAATCTCCCTGGTTTGCGCAAGCCTTTCGCTGAATCTTTTGTTGCTAATTCGGTTTTGGTAATATGAATCTCCTCCAGCGCCTTTCAGTGGGAGCATTCTAGGAGCGGCTAGCCAAGCAGAAAGGCCACAGATCAGGCCTATTGTCTGCTGGCAAAGGCTCCATTGAACCCTAATGGACGCAGGAATCCAGCAAAACAAAGAATCCTTAGTGCTTTGCTCAAATGAATCCTACATCAGAGGCTAAGGGAGTCGTTTTGATTATCTGAAAAGGTAGTGATTGGAACAGCATATATCATGAACCCCTCTCCCCAGAAAAAAAAAAAAAAAAGAAAGAAAGAAGGAAGGAAGGAAAGGGAGTAAGAATGAATGAACCCAAAAATGAGAGAAAGAATGAAACTTCTCTACCTGCAATACTTCCTCAAGGGTCTGTTGGCAAATATTTGAAAGCTTGTAACACAACACTGTAAACTGACTACACTTCAATTAAAAAAATTAATATTTTTTTTAAAAAGTGTAAGAAAGCTTAGAATTTCTATGCTGCGTGGTCTGCAGCATCCTTTACATGAAGGCAGACATCTGCTACTCATTGTTTCTAGAGAGTCTGGCTGTGTTAGTCTTTCAGCTGGTCTTCCCAGTGTTTGTGACAAGTGGGACGAGGAAGGGCGTGTTCAGCTTGGCTGTACAAGACGTTACCTTTTAATGTACTGTAACTTCTAGAAATCAAGTCATCTTTTCTCTAAAATCGTGAGCATTCATTTTATTAGTCTGAATTTGTAATTTCTGCACTGGCTCTCCGCCGAGTTCCTCCTCTAACCCGAAAGACTCTCTTTACCTGATGGGGACACTTTAGTGACATTTCTGCTCTCACTATTGGGGTCAGGTTGCCGACTAAGCACAGGGCGCTGTGACTGTTAGAAAATGACAAAGTGAAAGGACTTTAGCACTGAAATTAAGACAAGCGAATGGAAGCGTGAGTTATCTTAACCTGGAGAAACGGCATTTGACCATCACCAAGAGGGATTTACTCATTCTACTGCAATAAAGAAATACAAAAAATAATAATAATAAAACAGAAATCACCACCCATACCACTGACTGACCACTTTCCATATGACAAGAGTTAAGTTCATTTAATACCCACAAATACCCTGAAGGAGAAATGAAGCTATTTTTACTACTTTACAAGAAATAAAACAGGTTAAGAGCACTTAGGGGACTTGCAAGAAGCCATGTAGCAACTAAGCAGATCCACGACTGGACCCCAAGGCTGGCTGCCGCCAAGACCCACCCTCCGTGGAGCCTCCTCCAGTTTCCCTCCAGCACCCTTTCCAGATTTATCCTTTCCTCTTCTTTATCCTACAGAGATGGTCTCCCAAACCTGTCCTTTCTGAAACCGACTGAAAAAAGATCTGCCTTGCTGCTCCCAGATTATGAAATGGGGGACTTTAGTTTGAAAAAAAAAACATTTTATTCAGTTGGGAGGTTTGGTTCCTTCTTATGTGATCCAGTTAAAATAACGTCCTACAGAGCCCTTTAGAAAGAAAACTGCAAGGAGGCAGAAAAACAGGCTTACGGCAGACTTAGCTACTGCCCCCTGCTCTCCTCCCTAAGGGTTCTGCAAGAGCCGCTGCCACGTCCCTCTGCTTAAAGATTTGCCCACATCAGTGCAGCTCCAGGAGAAGGAGGATGCTCACGAGTGAGTCTCATGCTGCGTCTTCAGGATCAGCACGCATCCAACAAACACAGACGTTCGGTCAGACGTGACGTAAGCAAGGACTTTCACATCGCTCCCCGTGGCAGGGGGATTCCATTTGGTTCTTCTTAGATTTTTAATCCCTACTAGGGTTGTCAGCGTCAGCAAATAAAAATATATAAGATGCACAGCTGAATCTGAATTTCAGATAGGCAATGAAAAATTTCCTAGTAAATTTAAGTTTATATTTCCCATAAAAGGTAACGTTTAGTGTAAATGTTTTTAACAGAAGTGTGTCCCAGGCAATATCTGGGGTATTCTTATACTAACAAGTTATTTATATTAAAAATTATATATTGTTTTTCAGAAATTTAAATATAACTGGATATCCTAATCTTATTTGGCAACCACAGGACTCACTATGCTGAATCTGCACATGATGATGAAACCTGGAATGGGCTGTTTGCGGGAAGAGACTTTGCCTTTAAATTAAAAAAAAAATTCAGAGAAAGACAAATACTATATGACATCACTTGTATGTGGAATCTTAAAAATAAAAGCAAACTAGTGAATACAACAAAAAAGAAACAGACTCACAGATATAGAGAACTAGAGGTTACCAGCGGGGAGAGGAAGGAGGGGAGAGGTAACGTAGGGGTAGGGTATTAAGTGGTACAAACTACTAGGTATAAAATAAATAAGCCACAAAGATATATTGTACAGCACAGGGAATACAGCCAATATTTTATAATAACTATAAATGGACTATAAACTTGAGAAATTATAAATCACTGTGTTGTACCCTTGAGACTTACATAATATTGTACTTCAACTCTACCTCGATTAAGAAAAAAGGAAAATCTCCTCCCCCTCAGCCAAAAAAATTCCAAAAACTGACAGTATTCGACTACAGAAGAGATCTGACTACTCTAAGAGAACAAAGCCATTTCTGGCCACAATGTATTATCATATACCACTTCCTCACAGCTGTAAACAGCTATTAAGTACAAACAATGAAGGCACTGACAGACCAAAAAAAAAAATTAAGACACATAGTAATGTAGGTGCATATTTATTTGCAGTCTATTCTGAGTACCGCTGTGAGAAAACTAAAGAATGTGTCAGTTGGTGTAACATTTTCCTTGTAATTTTATTGTGATTTCATTGTCGCTTGATTGCTAATTTATTGTCTTTGTTTTTTGAGGGTTTTTTGGTATCAATCGTGGTGGAATATTTTCCGGACACATACTCATTCATTCACTCAACAAACATTTACTGAGTACTAACTATGTGCTAGGCATTTACCTTGTGCGATAAGGACTCAAAAATGAATATAAGCCAACCAGTATCTTTAGGCAACCTCCTGTTCTGTTACGAGCGTCAGTGCCGGAGGATTCAGGGAGGAAGGCATCACTTACGCCTGAAGTCAGAGGCACGGTGGGGTGGACACAAGTGGACCTCCCATCCGTCCATGTTGAAAAAAGAAAAAAGTTGTTGTCAGAAACCAGTCCTTATAATTCAACCACCTCAGTATTTACTAACTTTTGCTGCCTAATATTTCACAGGAATGGCAAATTGGAACAAGGATGTTTCAAATAGAAAATTATTTTTAAAAGTAAAGGCCTCCAGTGACCGCTTGCTAGTCCTTCATTGTTCCGCTTGGGTGGTTTTACTTTAAGTGTCACGAGTAGTTAGCCTTGAGTGCACGTTAATGAGCTTCAGCACGTCTCATCATTTTGCCAGGATCAACAAATACCGCTTTTACAAGCGTTAACTCCATACTGCTTTCTCAGGGTCTCATCTGGGAAAACTGATTTATTTTCTCAGGGCCTGTTTGTTGTTGCTGTTGTTTTATCAATAGAGTGTGAAAAATATATATTATGATTTCTACCTTCCTACCCGGAATAGTAATGAAGGCAGTGCCTGCGAGAAGCCTTCCACCTCCTGCAGGATTCTCAACTCCTGAGCTGCGCAGCGTGGCTCAGCCCAGCTCCACACATCCCTCAGACTGGTGGTAGCTAGGAGGAGCTGCTGGCCAGGTATCTCAACTCAAATGAAAGCGCTTTGCACTCTTCCTGAAGCGCAAAGCTACTGCTGTTTACACTTAAGCTGTGGGTCTTGAAGCTTTGCATCCCCTTGCTTCTTGGGTTTGCGTGCGGCGTGTGAACCGGGGCTGCAGAGAGAAATTACTGCTGGTCTCATTACCGCCTATCTGGGTTTGGGCTCCAGATGACGCATCTGGGTCGCTTACATCTGCACCAGAATCTGTTTTCTTCTGCTGTCTCCGATTATTGCTACTTCTTTGTGTTGACACAGCTCCAACGGACTCAAAGATACTTCAGTGTCATTATTTCTCTCAACAACATCCTTCCTTAATAAAGATGATTTTTTCCATCAATGTCAAGAATGGCCAAATAATGTTCAAAAATATTTGTATCTATCCTTCATTGCAGACAATCCCATCAATGTTTTAATACAAAACAAATCCCCAGACACTGAGAGCAGAGCTAACAGGCCAATTGTCACAGAAGAGAACTCAGACAGGTCAACAATCATTTATTTCAAAATATCATTTCCCTACCAAGGTCAAGCCATCTCAGGAGTCAGCGGACATGTACCTGGAAGCCTCGGGGGGACAACTGCAGTTAGTCTACTGTTGTCCATGTGACATTTTTCCCTATTATCCATCAAGAATGAGTCACAGTCACATTAGATGATGACCTCAATTTCAGCAAACTTTTTTTTTTTTGCTTTGATGTTATTACAGTTAAACTGTAAGTATCGTGCACAGAGGCACTGTTGGTATTTGCTTTCCAATTAACTGATAAAGCCCCTCGAAATTTCACTGTAACATGTGAGAGGCCTTGAAGGGAAAACCATCTCTGGATGAGGAGTTTCATACAATTGCTCAGTGACAGTTGGGATGCCTTGTGTTCCAGAGCAATTCTTACCAACAAGTATTTGTCACGTTTAATTGACAGTTGAATGTTATAATTATGTATTAAGAATATTTACTCCAGCCAAGCATTAAGGTAAGCAAATAACTTAGCTTTTTTCTCTCCTAAGAATTAGGGAGAAGCATGCTAAATATTTCCTTATTTACTTACAGACTGCCTGTAACCACATATCTCTGAAGGCCTTTTGGGAATGGCATCTGAAGTTTCGTGTGTGCGATCAGTATCACAGCAGTGTGGCTTGCCACTTGGGCTCCATCAAAGCCGGGCCGACTCCTGGCCCTTTCTCTGCTTAAGAAACAGAGCCTGATCTTGATCCTAACAGCATCTGTTTAGGATTACCCACTATGTTTAAATGCTCCTCCTTTGACCTCCGATTTTTTGCAGAATCCTATCCAGTTCTTATCTCCTAAGGGTGCCACTTTTGCTTAGAATGAGATAGAGTGTCTGCCTGACTAGAGATACAGGCCTGAGAATTGTGAATTCTTCCTTGTAAAATCTGGGTTCGTTTTCCCCCCAGCATTTATACTGAGTGTTAGAGAAAAAGACAAAGAAGGAAGGGATGACGCGTGACTTTCCCCCACTGCCTTCCTATCACCTCTTCTGTTTCTAAAATTGCCTCTTTTCTCTTGGGAAAGGGGGAAGTGCCTTCTTTGCATGGCAGAGTGTGGCTAAGAAGAGGCCAGGTCTGAGTGAGAAGTTAGAGCTTTTATAAAGTACGTGAAAAGTCCCCACTGTGCAACACTGTTTAATGCTGCTTTTTTCTGTATCAAGTTTTTTTTTTTTAAGTCTCTTTATATTTGTGAGTGAGTGGACACGACTGGGGTTCTTTTTCATGGGCTCCCATCTCAAAACCCTTTCAGATATCAGGAGAGTGGTAGATTCCCACGTTTTGCTGTTGCTCCAATGGCCACAGTAAATACAATGGACAAACATGGTGATGCGTAAGGACTGTGGAAAGTGAAAAATCATTATGGTACAATTATTTTATTACCAAAGGAAAAAAAAACACAACCTTCGAAAAGATGATGAGATGTTTAATGCCTAAAAGCAAAACCTGTGGGTAAGTCCGAACTTTCAAAGAAGTCGATAAAGAGAGCGCTTGAGAGATTCGGAGAAGACCTTCCAAACACCTTCCCTCTCCCTCCCTTCTCTGTCTGCATCTCCACACACAAATGCATCCACACCAGTCATCAATGCTTACAAGCATCCTGGGATTTGCTCTGTTGAAGCTAATCAAAAGGAAAGTTCTACTGAGAGGGGTAACACTTTACCTGAACCACCATCTATCAGCTCAAATTAGTTTACAATATCCGGTTAGAAGAACTCTGAGTAAATTGGGCAGAAGTACCCTGGTGTTCTCAAATAGCCCAATCAGCTCAGTACTCAGGAGAAAGCATGGTGGGACACCTGCACCTTAAGAAATTGGGCAGCAATTTAGATACTACTGGCGGGGTGGTGTCTGGAGACACAGAAAAATTCTGAGCCCAGAGCGAGTGGTTAAGGGGAACAGAGGCAGGGCCGAAGGGAGAGGGTCCAGGGGGGTAAATGAGTTACAAGGGACACTGGAGTATGAGTCCTTTTATTCATAGGTAAGCCTGGTGATGAGTGTCTCTGAGTATCTATGAACAGGCCAGTGACAAAATGTGCAACCATTTCCCTCACATTTACGAGACCACCTAACTGAGCCAGCTGAGGCATACATCTTTTTTTCTGTACAAATTCACTGTTAAGAAAATATTACTGTATATCATCTAGTGATCTTTTAGAACTGGGAATTAATCAGTGGGAAACAATCACCTCTGAAAGCCTTTGCTGCTGATTAAATAAATGTAAGACAAAATTAGTACAAATGGGTAACAAGAAATGATTTCCATATTTTACTGACAAGCAACGTTAGGAATCATTATCCTAATGGCTTATGAACTTCTGTATTATCAAATGACATTCTGGAATAATATTATGATTAGGAGGAGGGTTTCTCATCCCTGCGTGACACATAAGCAAGGAGGTTCTGTAACATCTATACAGGTTCACCCCCGTAGTGAAGTACTGTTGTAACAGCGCAGAGAGGAATGTAAGCTTACTGATGGACGCTACGTATTCAGAAGGTCCTAGAAAGCCACGGTCATCACCATCAATTCTTTTCTCTTCCCGATAAGTTTCTCCAGGGTGGGAAGTTCGTCTTTATGACTTAAAGAACTGTCTGCAGTGAATCCACTGAATGACAGCAGGGCAGGATCCTAGAAGAGAGGAGAAGTGAACTGCATCCTTCCTCATCCAGGATGACCCTCCTGTTAACAACTGGCCATACTTCCTGCCTGGTGGGTAGTAAGGTCATCAGATGGTTTAGAGCCCACTCAGCCAACTGTCCCAGGGAAGAGTGTGTCTCAGGGATGGAAGTGGAGCTGAGGAAGATGGGAATAATGATGGTGGCGCTCTGCCCTCCCCTCGCATCGTCAGGAAGACTGCTGACGGTGCCTCTAAGGGGCACCTGGAGTTTGTGAGCAAGGCCTCGGGCTCCTCTGAGGTCCGAGTCAAGAGAGCTGGGAGAGAACGCTCTCAGTCTGGGCCAAGAGGAAGCTCAGGCTGCAGGTGGATCCAAATGGCCAGTCTGCTGGAGCAAGCCTGGCTGGAGGACACCTATGGTCCCCGATGAGAAGGCAACACCCACAGCATTTTCAGGGAGGAGGTGCTGGTCTCCCCAGCTCCAAGGAGCTGAGGATAAGTGTGTCCCTGAGTTTGGAAGGGGGTGGCCAGCAGAGAACACTTGGCAGCAGTGAGGCTTCCTCCAGTGTCTGCAGAGTGGTGACAATGCCCACACCTCCCACAGGCTAGCGTGTAGCCACGATCTGAGGACGGGGCAGCACCTGGGCCCAAAGGCACAGCTGGAGGACATGCACAAGGATGTGACCCCAAACTACTGAGAGAACCTGAAGAGATTCCAGGAGAGCCCATACAGCATCTCTGAATCGTAACAAATATGGTTTATGAATTTAAAAATTCAGTAGGTAGATGGGAAAAATGAGTCCTTAACATAAACAGAATAATTTAATTGATAAGCTCAAGTTTATAAATAAATATAGACTTGCAATATGCACCAAATAGAGACCATACGTTTTATATATCAAAGAAATGTCTACAAAAAAATGATCAGATACTGGTCTCCAAAGGAAACTTTCACCAGTTTCTCATAACCGAGATTGGTTTTCTCCCCCTGAGACATATTATCTGATTGAAAAAAAAGTTTGGAACTGGAGAATTCTAAAATGACTCAAAACACAGTAACTCCTGAATATTAGTAAACAGTCGTGCAATTTACACGTGGAAGAAAGAAGACTCTACGAATGAGAAAAGGACTTGAGTTCGGCATTATTAAATTGGACCTCTCTCTTGACCCTGCCCGGGAAAGCAATAGCTCACAGGGTAGGCAACACGTTTACCTCTCCCCGAAAGGCTCAAAAGGTGAAGCTACCTTCCAGGTGAAGCAGTTTTAGGTGGGTTACCCTAGAAAACAAAAACAGAACAGCGCAAGCCATTCAAGCCTGCGCAGCGCTCTCCTTGACAGCACCGGAAATTTATTTATATGTTTCTTCCTTTCCTTTGTGATTTTTAATGTGTTCTGCCTTGGAATTTAGTGCTAGCCCTTTTTTTATATTTATAAGTAAATTCTTGTATGCCTTAATATTATTCTGGGGAGTCAAGGTGTTTGAAGCCAGACTACAGACAAAGCACTGAAGGCAGAGGATGGCCCTAAATGCTGGAGATCTGCTGGCTGTGTGAGGGTGAGAGCAATCTCCTTGCCGGTGAGTCAAGGAAAGTGATTCAACAGCCACGCCTCCGCCTGGAAATTTTATCCCGGGCCTGAAATCTTGGAATGTTTTGGATCATGCCTGAGAGCCTGTGTATGTCTCAAGCTAGGCAAGAACCTGCCTGGAAAGTCCTTTTGCTTTTGTTCACTTTGAGTCCTTGAGGTTGTCACTTCCATCCTTCAGTTAGCTCCGGGCATCACTGGGAACACTTTCTGTGGCTGCCTGCTTGCTTTGAAAGCAGCACCAAAATATATGCGCCTTGGTAGAGATTATGCTCCATCGTCTCTGCTGAGTCTTCAGATGTAACCTCTTGCCTCCCATCACACAGATTAGGGAAGCACTGTCCTCCCTTTGCAGACCACCCCAATGGCCAACACTGCAAGCTGGCAACAGCCAGAGCAGCTGGACAGAAGGAGTTTCCATCTTCGGTTTGTTAAAAACAAGTCTGGATTAATAGGCAAAACCATTCCAAAAGCAAATTTTCCTTTGTTCTTACGAAGCACCGCCTTAGGGAATAAGGCACCTTCCCCTGAGAAATGCAGGATGAGGAAAAAAACTTGCTGACATTTTGTAGATAGCTCCCAAATGTTCAGGTCATCATAACCCGAAGAATTAAAATAAAGCCCAGAGTGCACTACCATTAAGGTCTCAAGTCAGTGTGCACATATAAGGAAAGAAAAACATTTCACTGACATTCTATTTATGACTTCTTACTTAGGTAAATCTTAATTGGCACCTCTGTGGTTGGCTTTGATAGAGCCCAAACTGCCCGAAAAACAGGAGCGACTTTCCAGCGTGAAAAATGTCAAGGATTGTTTGTACTAGTTACAACGTTAGTTAAAGTCGTATTGGTTGAGCTGCTCCAAAATATATAAAGGTTCAAACCCAACAGGAACGTTTTCTTGCTAATGCCGTGTCCAGACTGGGCATTCCTAATCAGAAGGTACCTCTCTTCCAAGTGATGATCCACAGGGATCCCGTTTCAACCTGTGGCTTCCAAGGTTGCTTGGGTGATGATCCCCTTTTCCAGCCAATCAGAAGGAAGCAAAAGCAGAGAGCATATCGTGAGGGAAGCAGCCACGAGCCTGGCTGGGAGGTAGCACGTGGGACTCACGCTTCTGTTTCGTTTCCTGGAAGTCAGTCACATGACCACATGTGGGAGGCTGAGAAATACGGCTAAGCTATGAGCTCAGGAAAAAGAAGAAACGGATTTGATAGACATCTGGAAGGCTCTCCCGCTCTGGTCTTCTAAATTCGTTTTTCTTTTTTTTTTTCTTTTTTTTAAAGAACTAGGTATATTCTTAAAAATCAATGCAATCCACCTCTAACTTGAAATGTATTCGATAGGCAATACCACCACTTAAATTACCACTAAAGTTATTCTATATTAAATTACCTATTCTGAATCTTTTTCAAGTATCTTTCCCAATCAGTTATCCTTCTCATGTGGCTTTGTCTTTTCCCTTTCTGCGTAAAGATTTGGTTTTAATCCTTGACTACAGCACACAGTTCATCTCCAAATGTGCACTAACTGTGGTGTTTATTCAGCTGAGCCAGGCGGGAAGCAGGAAAGGCTCACTGCAATTCCTCCCTTAGCTGGGGGCTTTTCTGTCTCCAGTGTCCCATATCCTTCACCTGGCAAACCAAGCCCCTTGCATGGACTCAGGAGAAGGTGATGGGTCAGACAGCTGTCCCTTTATCCTCACTGTCCACATGCTGACGCCAAAACCTTGTGTAAGCATCGGCACGAACAGGGGAAGATGTGGTTAACTGCCAGTCTAGCTGCTACCAGGCACCACTTGATGTTCGTGGAGACTGACACGAAGGAATGCTTCTGAGAAATCCCCCTTTGGCAGTGCAGCAGAAATTTCACATCCACCCTAAAATCACTTGCTGAGCGATTTGCACTCTGCCAGAAAAGTTTCCATCAGCAGAAAGGACAGCAGGGGTTTGGGTATGAAAACACCACCGTAGATTGCGTTTGCGAAGGCCCACGGAAAGAGGTGCCCTCAAGTTTTTCTGGCAATATCTGCGAGGATCTTAATGAGGCACCTTGTTGGAAAAAGAAAAAAGTCAACCCAGAAGGCAAATGCTGAGACGCCAGAGTGATGGATGCACATGAGAATATTGAGATAGTGCGGAGGCAGAAATGCTGTTTCTAGGGCACAGTCTGTTATGCCTCCAGATGCTATAAGGGTAACTACAGCACCACGTGTGGCCGTGACAATCTTGGCCACGATCTGCAGTTGAAGCAAGAGGCCAACTAGAACTGCTCACATGCTTCCCTGCCCCAGCTGGGCAAGACTCGAGACATCAGCCACTGAATCCCACTGCACAGGAATGGTATCAATTAAAGAGCTTGCACACTTTGCTGTCTGTGTTTTACTCGGTGTCCCCTTTTTCCGATTACTTGTGTTAACAATGCATTCTAAGTCTTCCCTTATGACTTGGGTCAGTTCACCCAGCCTTGACCTCCTGGTCCCCCCCACCTCTTCATTTCTTCCTGAGTCCCACGGCTAGACCACTGTCATATTGTATCAATTTTTCAGTCCAATTTTCTGTTCCTGTTTCTTACATAAAACCCACACAACCACCATTCTGTGGCCTGAATAAAACTATAATGACTAATTTTTGTTACTTCGTAATTTAAATATTTCCTTGTCTTTTTCTCTCATCAACCTCAAACATACCAGTCTTCTTTACTTTTCCCTAAGGCTTAACCTCAGGTAGGAGGTAGCTAAATAATCTGACAAATACATTGCAAAAAAAAAAGTGTTCATTTAGGTTATACATAAATATGCTTATTCACTAAGGAATGAGTCTGCATAAAATACAGATGTTCTGAATACGATGCTTTAACAAAACAGGCAGCCCTAGTGGTGAAACACCTGACACCTGGTACTTGTATAGGGGAGATGTCTGGGGAAAGAGGTTTCTGGTGCCCTTTAAATAACACAGTAAAGTGACCCTTTTCTTCCTACATCTACAGCCATCATTTTCTCATGATTTTTCTCAAAAAACATTAAGAGTTCTGTGGGACACTAACTACTGCTGCATCTAGTTTGTTTCAAATAAACTGACATAATGATATTTAACAGTATTTTTTATTCAATGCATTAATACAAGTACAAAAGACTACAGAGATAATATTTAATGTACCCTCAGAATGATTAAGAAATGCATAAACACTTCTGTGTATCATGTTCTCGACCCATTTGGATTACTCCACGGATAAGAGTCAATTTAAATACTAGCAGATGAACTAAGATCAATGGAATAAAAAAAAATCTGAACGCAGAGATGAAAATAGCAAAAATCGTTATCTGTGTAAATATAAGATTGGAGAGCAAGAGTCAAAAGCTCTTCAGGAATTGACAGAAGAGTCAACAGAAGTCAAGAAAAACTCAAGGCAAGAATGGACAGGAAGAACAGTTCTAAGTACACAGAGGCTTGATAAAATGCTAACTGACAGCAGTGGGATTTACTGATCACAGGGATACAGGTCAATTTGCAGTAAACTCCAATAATCAAAACGCCTCCACAATGGCATACAATGAAAACTGACGTGCGTAACAATGACTATAAGTCACTGAAAGGTCCTGAATGCCGCTGAACCACAAAACATTTGATTGTGCTCAGTGTAATTTTAGGGATAAATGCATTTATTTCTGAGTAAAGAGACAAAAAAAAAAATTCCATTTGCAAGGAGCTGTTTTACTAAAGATCATGAAAGTTTTGAGCTAGAAAGTATCCTGTTGCAGCACCAAAGCTGTAGTGTTATTTCAGTAAAACACACCAAACCAGAAAGCAGAAGGATGTCAGGGATACTGGGGTTGAGGGGCTATGCAGTGGGGTTAAGGGGCAGGAGCATAGAAGAGGCAGGCCTTGCATGAGATCCAGAATAACAAACATGATCTGTCAACTTCTAACAGGGTAAATCCATACAGCTGAACCCAGGTGATCTGTGTGGACAAAAATCCATGGACAAACCACCAAAGCATGGAAACGAGCAGGAAAGGTGATCAGTAGTCTGAGGTAATATCCTCATATATTTCTTACAACCTACAAGGGGTCTTAGTGGTCTGGTTATCAAAAGGAGCAACTTGCCTCTGCTGTCTTTCTCACCCTGTTTTACCAACGGGCAAAACTAAAGCTTAAGCTAAATGAATTGTCCAGGCCATACTGCTGAACTGGGACTCATACTCAAGTTTTACAATTTTTGGACAGTATTCTCTTAAATCTAAAAAGCAATCTCCAGGCAGACATGCCTGAGGGCTCAAACCATCCAGCGTTTCCTGCAGTTTGTGTCTTCCTGGATGTACAAGCAATCTGACGGCCAAAGGAGGACACTCAATTCAATCTCTGCTTTTTTTTTTTTTAATTCACTCTGTAACATGAGATGCCTCAGACTAGATGGTTTATTATCCTTGGACCAGTCTTCCTTCTGAAAGGAAAAGGGGAACTGTCCCCATCATGGGACCGTAAATTACCTCAACCCATTAATGCTACACTCCCACGTTCATGCAGCCAGTGGTCTGTTGGCCCTAAATCAACTTGAAAAACAAACAAGCTTAGCAGAGTTTGTCACCCTAAATTCAAATAAAGCTCTACTTGGATCATCTGTGAGCAAAAAAAAACCAAACCAAACCAAACCCCCTCCCCTGCCTGTTATTTAGTGCCTGTAATGGAGTACAAGTATGATACTACTTCAGTCTCAAGGAGTTTACAGTGTACAGATTATTTCTCAGTCAGATGAATCTAAGTAATAGAATTGTTCTAAATCACTTCTGTAAATAATTAACTTTCAAAAAAAATCACACCATGTAACAGTAGGAAAGTGATCTGCAGGGCATGTGGTCATGGTACAGTCTTCCTGTCTCTGAATATTTTTTTTCCCCGTTTTCAGATAAACCTTGACTTTTTTCAGTGCAAAATAGCATCAGTTGATCTGCCTGATATATTTGTACAAAGTAAAACTTTTATAAGATAAACAACACTTATCATGCCTCTTTAAAACTGTACCTTTTGCCCTATATTATATAACATACACAATGTGCTAAAACAAACTGTTTTTGAACTCTCAGCTTTTTGTAAATTATGGGCAAACAAGCCTGTGGTTTAAAATGGTAAGTGTAAAATATAACTGAGCTTGACTCTCCTGGAATGTGACTCTGCACATCTGGTCTCAAGGTCACGCTCTTCTCCTGGGCAACAGACGCTGGCTGTTCAGCTGTGTTTCCCCTCCTCAGCTAACCACCACTACCTGGAGTTTCTGCTGGTGTTCAGTATTATTTTCTTATTCTCAGGTTCATAATTATAAATACGGTGACTGAAAACAACTAGCTCTTCATTCGAATTTTTGTCCTGAGTGACCGCTAAGAATTCACTACCCCTCTTTTTCCTCTGTTCCTCCTCCATACTGTTTATTAGAAAGTGATGTGAAGGCGGAGGGGTCTAGCTCGGTGGTCCAGCAGGTGCTTAGCATGCGTGAGGTCTTGGGTTCAATCCCCAGCACCTCCCGTAAAAAAACAGGTACATAAATAAGCCTAACTACCTCTCTTCCTAAATAAATAAATAAAAAGAAACTGCCACTTAAAGAAAAAATTTTTTTTAAAAAGGAAGAAAGTGATATGAGTGTGCTCCCTCAACTTCCTCTAACCAAAAAGTCACTGGGAAGATTTATTTTTAAAAGTATGTGTTTAGCCTTCTGAATAAATAATACATCCACAAGAATAAATCAACAAGTGCAAAATGGCCTAGAGTGAAGAGTCCTTTTCCCATTCTAGCTGAAGATACACTTATCTATTCACATCGCCCCTTTACACCAATTTTATCATATAAATCACACTGCTTCACAGCTTGCTTTTTTTTTCTGGCTTAGCAATATATTTTGAAGAGCTTCCATATTACTGCATAGAGAGTGTGTCTTCATTGCTTTTTTTTAAAAGTACATACTGACTGGTAGTTTCTCAAACATAGATTCTCAAACGCAGGTGTTTTGAAAAGGAGAATGGAAATAACATGACTGCATGCCTGTTCACAACGAAACAGAGGCAGAATAAGCCCCAGTCCTCCAGCTCTGCACACAGACCACTCAGTGCTCAAAGGTTAGGGAAATCACACACACACACACACACACTTGAGATCAGGGACTGATGTTTTTGTAGCTAATTTAGGTATGCAAAATATCAACGATTGATTCTTCACTAATCCATCCAGGATGGGGAGAGTCGACTTTATCACTGAAACAGCTAGAAAAATTAGAGTCCTGCCATTCAACTGTTGCTTCTAAAGTGTGAACAGAGTCAGTAACATAATTGCCCTATAAAGTCATGAACTCATAAACACCCTGAAGTGACACTTGTTGAGAGCATTATAGTGTACCAGGCACTGTACTGACGTTGTTACAAGGACTAGCTCACTGAAAATCTCAAAATAATATAAAACTATTATCGTTCTGCTGTTACAGCCAAGAACAATGAGGCAAATGAGCAGAAGTAATTGATCTACAACAGTAAGTGATACAACCAGCTTCCTAAACAGGACATATCTCAACAGAACATATCTCAACAGAACCGTCCTGCCCAGCCCCAGGTGGTAGTGCCATGATGTCTTTCTTCGATGGACTAACCAAGCACCTTCACTAACTCTCAGCCCAGAGTCTCATTTTGTACAGTTCCCAAGCCAGGTGGGCCAAATCTCGCCTTCTGTTCCACTGTTTACTGGTCATGTCACCCCGGGTAAGGCGCTGACCCCTCCTCTGAGCCACTGGGGATAATGAAATTTAGAACTGTTGAGTCAAACATTGTATCCATTTTCAGTGGTGTTCTCCTTGGTGTTACGCAAAATTGCACTGTTGTTAAGGATTAAATCAGAGAATACACATAAATTAGGTAAAAAATCCTTGGCAGGATTAGATGCCCAATAACTGAGAGTTGAAATAATAACAGAAGTGGTATCAGAGTTGATTTCCTAAAGAAATTAGCTAGGCCAGAATTTAAGAATATAAACAAGACTGAATGTCTCTGAAGACCCTAATATGATGGCCTTGACTTTTTGAGACCTTGTGGAAACTTAGAAACGCCAGAGGCTGGTATGATCTCCTAAAGAGTTACTTTTGCTTGCAAGACATCAAATGAAAGCACTTGTCTATTGACTTATGGTTAGCATGATATGCTCTGGAAAAAACACAACAAAGAACCTAAAATATCTCTACCCCAAATTTAACTTAACCCATCTTACTGTGGGGGGAGCGGCAGAAGCTGGAGTTTTTTCCTCAGGTACTGACTGAAAGTTCAACCTCATTCCTCATCTCTCACCTGGGACAGTTAACAGTGACTAGGGAGAAAGGCTTTTGAACATAGGGCTTGAGGCTTTCAAAAAAGACCGGAGACATTTTTAACAGCTTTGTTGAGATAAATATCATACAATTCACCCATTTAAAAGGTACAATTCAATGTTTTTTAGTGTATTCACGAAATACACTGTGCAACCATCACCAGCCCAATTTTAGAACATTTTCATCACCCTAGAAAGAAACTTGGGACCCACGAGCAGCCACCCCCCAAACTCCCCATCTGCCACCCAGCCTTTGGCAGTCACTAATCACTCTTCTGACCTTCTAGACTGGCCTCCTTTGAACATTTCATATAGACGGAATAATATAATTTGTGGTCCTTTGTGAATGGCTTCTTTCACTTAACATCATGTTTTCAAGGTTTATTCCAGTTGTAGCATATACTGGTTCTTCACTTATTACCAAATAATATCCCACTGTATGGATACATGACTTTTTGTTTACCCAGTTGACCAACAAGTTGCTTCTACTTGTTGCTTATTATGAGTAATGCTACTATGAACATTTGCGTACACATTTTTGAGTGGATATATGTTTTCACTTCCCTCAGGTGTATGCCTTGGAGTGGAACTGCTGGGTCACATGGTAACTCCAGTTAAACCTTTTGAGAAATCTCCAAGCTGTTTTCCAGGGCACTACACAATTTTATATTCCTACAACTTGAGCCACTTTTAAAGCCTACCATTCCGTGTTCACTCTTAAAAAAAAAGAAAAAGAGTGGCTTCACTTTGACTTGTCATTTTACATCTGTTAGAGACCGGCCGACGAACCAGGTTAAGTGATGTGGTTAATGAAGGAAAATATTATCACACATTAAATCCCTAAAATGCTTTATTTAAACATCTTCTGTCTCCCTTTTGTTGAACAATCCAGTCACACTTGTCATCTAATCCTTTCGTTATAATGTATTTTTTCCCTCTCTGAACCTTCCCCAACAGTGTTCGTGGCGTGAGACAATTCCTGCTACCTGTGCATTAGTTCCCCTAACGCTAGTGGTTTCAGTCTTTGTATCAGTTTGTTTAACTGCTTTCCTGCTGCTTTTACAAATGTAACCTCTAGATTCACAGTAACAATTTGACAAGAAAATGAATAGATGGTGCCAAACAATAAAGTGCAAAAAGAAAAAACCATAAATTTTTTGGGAAATCATGTTTTACTATGTTACTCATTATCCAAGAACACGAAAAGTAAAAGAAAGCAAAACTTAGCCATAAGGATAGTTGTACACGTGCCCTTTGTCTGTAATTTGAAAAAAATCCACAAAATTGTATCTCCTAACAGGAAGGTAGGTATTGTATTAATCTAGCAATAAGGTAAAGTTACTTATTTTTAACATAGATTGCAATTTAAGTATAAAGTTGAATATAACTTCCTTCTTACATATCATGTTAGAAAACTATACACTTGTTGTAATACTTTTTAATTTTATTTCTGGCACTCCTTTGGTGATGCCTGCAGAACCCACATAATGCATTCAAAGTAATTCCACAAAATATTAAATGGGTGTCAACCATCTGTAAGGCCCTGTGCTAAACATTCTTTTGAAAAGAATTCTAGAAGCTATTATTCTTTTGAATATGCTCATTGGAAGCAAATACTCCTCCATGGATGGTGGATTTTATTTGGGGAAATAGTCAAAGTTATTCAAAGTCAATTCTGATGGATGAGGTGGGTGAGATCCAACAAGCCAGGTGACATTCTTAACGGTCAAAATTATGTGTGACTATAAATTTATGAGGCTGGTTTTCTTGTGTGGTTCATTAACCAGATTTGAAGACAATTACATAAGATGAGTTCTAGCAAAATTCAGAGTCACAGAGACAATGGTGAGGGATGTAGTGGCAAAGTGACTATTTTAATGGATGGCAATCTTTGGATGTATTAGCCCTGGCCTGTTTAAAAAACTCACTCATTGCTTATGGGCACACATTAGATCGTGCCAAAAAATAGTGGACCCAGGAAAAACTCAGCCACGTCCACAGCCAGGATAATGTTATTTTCCAGTGATTGTGCTTCCCTCCCTGACAAAGACAGAAGACAAGTGTTAGCACAGGTGACACAGAGTTTTCCCACAGCCAGAGAAGGGCTGGGGCTTGAATGACGCCAGTTCTAACAAAGGAATCGACCCAAAGGAAAACATTCCAACTGACAGATGCCTCTTCAGTGCTTGGCGTGCAGAACCTTCTGCAGGTGGCACTACTTGGAGAAGTAGTCCCGGAGAGGGAACTTGGCTCTTACTATGTGTTACAGGATTAAAGCTAGTTTAATCGAGCTTTAAAGAAATACATCACAGTTAGGTGCTATGTTTTGATTACTTACTGCATTCTGTGTGTTCCCCCAACTTCTTTGGACTCTCTTCGATCTGAGAGCTTCTCTTTCGTATGCGAGTCCAAGAATGGTCGCTAAGCTGTCTTGGTTACTAGGGCTGCAGGCACAAATCGCCACAAACTGGGTGGCTTAAAACAACAGGAGTCTATTGGGTCATGGTTCCGGACACCTGGTGCCAGCGGGGTTTGTTCCTTCTGGATGCTGAGGAGAAATCTGTTCTGAGCCTCTTTCCCCATTGCCCACAGCTGCTGGAAATCCTTGGCATTCTTTGGCTTGTACATGCCTCACTCCAGCCTCTGCCTCTGTCATTACGGGACTTTCTCCCCTTTGCGTCTGTGTCCAAATTTCCCTCTTCTTAGGAGGACACCCGGCATTGGAGTGGGGCCAGCACAGTCGGACTGGGGACCTGAAATACAAATTGAATCATTCTTACCTACTATGCAATCAAGGTAGAAAGTCTGATGATTAATTTCTCTGTCTACTTCAAATTTCTAGCAGAAGGACTTTTACACGATAGGTGTTTAATCATGATTTATTGCGTAATGAATGACAAGTAGCAGGAAGATCTAAAAATGCTTTGAGCTCAAATCATGGGAAAAGTTGTTGTTACAAGTTATCGTTTCATCTCTGAGTATTGGGGAGAGAGGTGTTGGAGAGGGGTCACAACTGCTCACAGAATTGACATCAACTCTATAGAACAGGGAACTGCACGGGGATGCTTCACGTATTTTCCAGACTCTGATGCTATTAAAGGTCTTTAGATGCTTTGTTTCATCCTTCTGTGATGGCTGTGCTGGGGTGATGACATTTCATCTTGAATGTCTAGAGGCTTGTTAGCAGAGACCCTGTCACCGCCAGGGATCACAGCATTTTTGTGCTCAGTCCTTAGGGCACTGATCTCGGCTGTACAGCTGGACTCGGCAGCAGACGCCACATGCACTAACATGACAAGCAGCTGGATCTCCAGCCAACAGGCAGAGTTATTTTCCTGAAATGAATGGCAGTTTGCAAAGCAGAGCAGGGGGTGGCTTTTTCTTTCCTATGTCACTCAAATCAGTTCAACTTCAGCAATCACAGAGATCCAAAGAGAACAGAAGAGGAAAAGGTAGTTTATTTTGGCAGCGTAGAGCTAAGGTGTGTTTAGAGCAGGTGGAAAGAAGCAGCCCGATCTGCCTAATCTGTTTCTGCAAAATTGACTCGAGGTGGGATTGAATATAAAGCAAATGCAGAGAGGGGGACAGGACAGGCAAAACACCTAAGTACACAAGTCAACTCTGGGCATTCAGAGCACTTTTATACAGGCTCTCTGGGAGCAAAATTATCAATGTAGCATGGCTCTCACTTTCTTAGCCATCTACCTTTGTTGCAAGACAATCTCTCTGTCCCTGGAAGCTGTAGATCGGGAAGTGAGCAACAGAATGACCACAGGCTTTAACCCGATGTTTGCTCTGAGACTGGAAACCATCCAGGAAACGGTGACTTCGTTTCCAGCTGAAGTCGATGTCCGCCTGGCTCTCAATTAGAGCAGTGCTGTTGGCAGTTACAGGGACATCTCCTTTATTTCCAAAGAAAGTAAAATGTCAGCTAGTCAGGAAGGAGTTATTTTTCCATTTTTTCGTTAGTCAGTGGCTTGTGACATTTCAAGGTACCGTGGGGGAGAGAAATGTATAGCCTGCTTTAACTTTATGTCTAAGTCAATCTTTGGGAACATCGTTTTTCAAGAAGTATTTCAACCTGCATACTCCTCACACCTAGTGAGAGCTGAATGAGCAAACATGTTGAGAGGACTGTTTCTCAAATAAAATAAGCTACATGTTAGAGTTTATTTGTACAAAGCCATTCAAACTTGATGAACTGGGTCACAAAGACAAGCAAAGAGCACATGAAATGCTTGTTTTACAGGCACAGATACAGAGAAGTGACCTGTGGTCCCGCATCTTTTGAGGTCTCTGATATTTGGAATCCCACACAATATACGGGAGCAAAATCACTGTAATTCTAACCAAGACGGGCCAGGCTCAGCGGACCACAGAATATTGGATTTGGGTAATTCTGCTTAATTATTGAAGAGTAGAAAGCAGCAGCAAATAGCAGAGAGTGGCCATTAATAAAAATTCTGACCTGGTAGCACAGGACCAGGTCGAGCCAGAGGTATGCTGTCCGAGGTTGGAGAAGAGATCTCAAGCCATAGTTACATTTGGGCTTTTAAACAGAGTCCACTTTGAGGTAAATTTATCAAAATAATAGACGGTCTCTCACTGGCAAACCATTCATTAGTATGTTCCAAGTAGAACTGTACAGAAAAGACCACATATCATTTTAGAATGTACAGAGAATTAAACATGTTTAGGTGTGTTTGTGTGTTGTATAACAGAAAAAAAAATCATACACTACATCATTAAAACCAAGTTCTGGATCTTTGAAAAGACAGCAAAATTTTTAAAAGAAGATAAACTTTGGTAAGTCTGATTGAAAGAGAAAAGATACATTATCAAGAGTCTTACAAGTAAGTCTTTAAGTGTATACATAAAGAGGATTTAAAATATTAAAGTATGTAAAATAGTATTTACCAATACATTTGAAAAACTAGAAAAAGTGCCTTCCTAAGAAAGTGTCTATTACTAAAACTGACTCAAGAAAAGGGCATAAGCCTAAAAAAGATCTTTCAAAAATGATAGTCAAAGGCTGACAAGATGCACTTCTAAGAAAGAATGAGTCTAAATGATTTTGTGGGTAAGCACTTCGCAATCACTAAGGAAAAGACAGTTTCCGATATGGAGAACAGAAAAAGAGGGAAAGTTTCTTAACTCACTTTAAAACCTAGCATTATCTAGATCCAGAAACAACAAGTGACAAGCACAAGAAAAAAGTATATAAACACGAGTGCAACACACACACACACACACAAACTCATAAACATTATTTCCAAGTAGAACACGGGGATATATTCAAGAATAAAATAAGAAAGAAAATATTTTTCAATATTGAGGAATATAAAGTAATAAATGTACAAAATAATCAATAACAGTCACACAGAAAAGGATTTGATAAAGTTTATCATGTTTTTTAAAGTTCCTAAACTTTATTCATGTCTATTATCTAATTTGGTTTTCATAATAACCCCCCTCCTTTTTTTTTTTTTTCAAGAGGAAGAAATAGGCTCAGAGAAGCAAAACTTTTTCCAGCAGTTCGACAGCTTGGATTCAGGTCTGGCTGCAATTGACCCCAAGTCTGCCTGAGTCCAAGGAGGTATCTGTTCTATCTGTACCAAGACTCCTTAGAATTCAGAATTCCTCAGAGAATGACGTTAGAGGGCTGAATAATAATCAACTTATTTTTACGTCTCCCTGGTCATGCATTTGATTTGCTTTCTATGTTTCTAGTTTTCTTCTCACTTTATTTGATTTCGGGAATGCAACAGAATAAGAGTTAGAGAATTATCTACCTAGGTGTAGAGAAAAGACAGAAATTTGGTGGTGCAGGTAATCCTTGGAACGGTCCATTTATTACGCAAGTATTTACTGAGCATTTACAATGTGTGTTCACAGAACTCTGAGGCTGTATTATGACTAAAACATGACCTCTGCCCTCAAGAAGCTTACTGAGAAGCTTGCAGATTGCATTGTGTTTGAGCAGTAAAACCATCAAGAGGTCGAGGTTAAAGCATGCACCTATAGTAACCCTTTTGTGCCCAAAACACAGCAGATATATTTGTTAATATCTGTTAAACTGATTCATGAATTAATGTAATTGTGCTAAAGTGTGATCCAGGGTCCCCTGAGGGGGATTCAGTAGGGTAAAACTATTTAAATAATACTAAAACATTATTCCACCTTGTGTTACACTTACTGTCTTACGAGTGTCCATCAAAGTTCTCCGGGAACTGAGATGTGATGTCATCATTCTGATGGCTAACAAAATGTGTACTTGTGCATTCCTCATTCTAGAAATGACTCAGTTTTAATTTCTAACACTGTAAATGTTGATACATATAACTCACAAGAACAAAATCTTTTTAGGGTCAGGAAAATTTTTGAGAATGCAAAGAAAGGCTCTTGAGATCAAAAGGTGTTGGGGTTGCTGAATTAATAATTTAAGTACCTTTCAAATTCAAAAAATGTGTTTGTCATGCTGGAGGAAGGGGGAAGAAGTGGTAGAGCAATTAAATATTTGCATTGTTTTTTATTGAAGTATAATTTTTAATACCATTATTCTCAGATGTAAAACATAATGATTCAATATATGTGTATATTGCAAAATGACCACTACAATAAGTCTAGGATTGTTCCACACAATCCATCCATCACCACACATGGTTACATCTTCTTCCTCGTGATGAGTAATTTTAAAATCTACTCTCTTCGCAATTTTCAAATACATATACAATTAGAAAGTGAGTATTTTAATCAGTTAAAGTCTCTCATACTCTCGTCTCAAATGTTAAACCAACTATGTTAAACTCACTTCCCACTTCTCTACTATTATTTTATCATTATTATTTTATTTAAAGCATTTTGCACAGGTGGTTCTACATCTGACAGGATCAACGTGGGATTAGTCCTATGTGATAAACTGTGATACCAATAAACATGAGTTGCTCTTGCACTTTTGTCCTCTACCCTAGAATTTTGGGGGGGGGGGGCTGGTTAATAAAGATATATCTAAGCAGAGTGAAGAAACACTTTGGGTACCAAATAGCTCTCACCTGACAATATTCTGACAAGCTGAAATTAAATGACCCTCAGTCAGCCAGTACTTCTCAGGGCCTATCTAAAAGATTTCCAGATTCTTCCTTGGTTATTTGCAGGTGAAAAACAAAATACTACATTTTTTTTGTGAACATACCGTATGAGAGTCTTTGCTGTCCACTAGTGGGGAAGACAGACTGTGTAGACAGCAATAGGTTCATCGTCTAGGAAGGATTCTGCCTTCCTTTATCTAAACTTGCTTTCTCCCGAATGTGCATCCCATTGAAATCCTTTTTATGTTCAGGAGGAAGACAAAAACACCTGGTGATCTCCAGATTCGCATCTGATTATGTGTATCTCCAAAGCGAGTTTTGTCTCGCTGAAGATGTTTTAAAAATTATAAAGAAGAATTGTACATCTTTTGTTCAGTTCTCAAAGTTTGGTTCTATTTTGGGGAGACTGAATATTTGAACCGTTACACATTATGAATTACATGGGGTACTTACATGGGGTATGATGCATTTTAATGTGAGTACAAATACTAAAATTAACCAGATAAATCAGTGGTGATTTTTGCTGCCATTCAGTCAACTTGAATTGTAAAGTTCATCAATTTTATGATAAAGAGATTGATGATAAAGCATTTTCTGAAATTCTATATGAACAGAAAGGACAGTGTATTAGTAACATCTCAAAGGGAAATACATAAAGAGGCTACACACTTTAAAAATATTCTTTCAGTCAAAACTGGAGTAACCCTTGCTCAGGAGATTAAGATCAGGCAAGCAAAGAAAACCACACAAATGAAAACAGGCTGAAGGTCACCTTATGAATTCTGGAAGTCCGTTTTGCCCCAAGAGTTACCTGTAAATTCAGGGCTTGTTAAGGACAGGTCTAATATAAATGCCAGGATTTCACATTAAGGAATCCGTTGGGCCCCACTTTGGGGTGAACTTGAATTTGCCAATTATCACTACCGAGAATGTTTGCAAAAATATGTTCATTGGAAAATTGAACCCCTGAGAATCACCATGAAGAAAAGTAAGTGTTTCATGTTCAGATGAGTTTAGGAACAACTGAATACTGAGAAATATGCCTCCCAGAGCTTTGAATGCATGTTAGTCCATCCGGAACTTGGAAACTCCTTCCAAGGAAGCATTCTGTTTGATTTTATGTCACCCGGCATGTCCCCAAGTTTATACTAAAACAGAGCCCTCTTTAATGTAATTTCTATGCAAAGTTCCTGCAGTTCATGTGCTGCAGAACACATTTCCAGAAATATTGACCCGGGATAAGAATCTGCCTCTTGGGACCACTCTCAGCTGGGGGGATGCAGGTTCCATCCAGGTAAGACTCTGAGAGTGATGTTCATGCATCGTGTTCCTCCTGCCTCTGCCTGCCGTGCTGAGGCCCCACAGCAAGTGTCCCTAGAGCTACCCTGATCTCAACAACATCCCTATGGTTGTTTCTGCCTGGATTTCTTGTACAACTGTAACACTTCCTACTAAAATGCTCCGTGCAGTGATTCACTACCTAGATGAAACAGATAAGAAATCATATCATGTGAAACCTGGGAAGAACCTAACTCCTAAACTAGGAAAGTTAGACCCAGTACTGCTGTCACTTGCCCAGAGCCACAGAGCCAAGTCAACCTTTTACGGAACAGGAGAATCAGAAAGCTCCAGCTGGCAATGTGCTGCATTTGGATCAGATTATGGTACCCTTAAAGTAGAAAGTCAATTCCAACCCTGAGTAGTTTTAGTTCCAAAGTGAGTGAGGACAGAAAACAATGTCAACAGTGGTAGAAAACAAAGATGATGTGTAATAGTTACCAGGGGGGTAGAGGGTGGGAAGGGATAGACTGGGATTTCAAAATTGTAGAATAGATAAACAAGATTACACTGTATAGCATAGGGAAATATACACAAAATGTTATGATAACTCACAGAAAAAAAATGTGACAGTGTGTGTATGTCCATGAATGACTGAAAAATTGTACTGAACACTGGAATTTGACACAACATTGTAAAATGATTATAAATCAATAAAAAATGTTAAAAAAAAAAGATGATGTGTAATAGAAAGTCCATAACCAGGGCTGCCCTGCTGGGATCACGTTGCTGATGGTAGCAGCAAAGTGTATCACTGACGTCTTCAGGCCAACACTGTAGCATCCTCAGAGTTCACACCGCCATCGGTCAGATAGCCAAGTGAATTGCTTGCCATGGGCCTTGTGGTAATGCCTCAAGTTTTTTTCTGCGACTGTTAGCGAAAGAACAGCTTGTGAATGCATTCACTCATCTTCTTATGACCTCAGGGCGAAGCGTTTTCACATCTGCTGACTGTTACACATGACGGTTGCTTTTAATGGGTATTCGCTGCTTAGAACTTTATCAGTCGCTTTATGACAAAATTGTCATCACTTCCTTGTCTTGAGGTTTCTAGTTTGTTAAAGACTCATTTTAAAACACTCACCCATTTATTTCGGGGTCATAAAAATCAAAGTTTAACTAAACTGCAATGAAGAGAGGCCTGCTCCCCACCAGGTCCCTCCTTCTTTGGATGTTTCTGTCACTTTTCCCATCACGCCGTTAAGGACTGACAGTGAAGTTCCATAAACACTTCTCTCTTGTTTGGCTCCCTTTGGCCACTTACCATTCGCTCATCCCAGATGATGATCATTATCATCATCATCATTATCAGCTTCAACAAATAAGCATCAGGCACCCACTGGGCCATGCCGCTAGAGGAACAGGGCTTCATTACAACACGGAGATCACGATCTTTAATAGATGACGCCCAGGAGTGGGATTCTGAAAAACACGAGCTTTGTTTGTGGTCTTGCTCATGATGGGTTGCCTGGAATGGCTCCAAACAGGTAATTTCTTGAGGCTCTAGTTTCCACTTCTCTAAGATGTAAATAATGCTCACACCTGCCTCTCGTCTACACGGTGATTTTTACAGGAAATCATACAATGAAGTAGAAAGCTCTTCACGAACAGTCACTGTATCAGCAGAAGACACGATAGGATTATCTTTTTTGCTCTAATCCTCAACTACTGTTCACATTTTAACAGCCTTTCCTTCATTGCCATCCCAATGCGAATATTACAAATACAAATGTGGAAAAGTCCAGCCAAACAGCTGGAGCTTGGGGCTTGCATTTTGAAATATGATGCTTCAGAAAGCCTTGTTTTCCTCCTGAAATGACTGGCTGGCTGGTTGGCCAAATTAACTGAATTAACTGCTTGTTCTGGCAGCAATAAAGATAAAGCCTTAAATAGTTGAGAACAATAAAACCATATAGAGGGGCTCATTTTTCTTTTTTCAGAATCACTGTGGTTGTTTAAATGTGTGTCTTATGAGGTGTCTAAGTAAACTGTCAATTCAATTTTTTTTAAATCAAACTGGTGAAGGTGTGGGAGTGTTGATTAAATTATTTCCATTATAACTTGATACTTGTTTTAGTCCTTTTCAAGCAGTCTGGTTTGTCTGTCCCCTCCACATCTGGGGGATTACTTCTCTCCTTTCTTCCCTGTCCTTCCTCTTTAGTCAATTTTTTCAAGGACAATATTGGTACTTCATCTCCCGGTACTTCTCAGCACCTCCCATGACCACATTAAACCAGGGCAGGGGCAGAATGGAGAAAGGAGAGAAGGCACACCTCACACCCAAGACCCCACACCTTCCCCAAACTTCTAAGGGTAAGTTTGGTCTCCTGTAATTCTCAAACTCCTGCTCCCTGTTTAATCCTCCACCATGATCCCGTTTTACTCAGTATCTCACAGCCCCTGTCCTGCCTTGATGCATAAACATTTTGTGAGAGACCCTTCAGGTTGTCCTGTGACGTGTGCCTGCTGCACACAAAGCCTTATGGTGAACACAACCACCAGGCTCCGTTCTACCTCCTGAGTCCAGATACACGAGGAAACACTTCCCAGCCTTTCTCTCACGTCAATTCCTGAGCACGTGGCACTCAGTGGAACCACCCCTTCCTCGAAATTCTCTCCCCATTGGTTCTCGGCACAACGCTTCCTCCTCCCTGACCAGTCCTTTTCCGTCTCCTCTCTCCTCCTCTTGCCCCTCTCCCCTCCTATGTTAGTGTCCCCACAATAGCATCCTCTTCCCAGCCTCTCACCCCGCAGGCTTGCCTGAGAGTTCTCCGTCAAGATCTCCGTGTTCTGCCCACGTCTCACTGAGCCTCAGATTTACACAAGCCGGTGCCCAGCTGTCAGTAATCAAGAACGATCGGCCTTCCCTACGGCTCGGAGGAGGAGAAGCAGGGTCCTTCTGCTGTGGGAAGGACAGTCAGAGCGCTGAGTTACGTAAGTAAAAGGCAAGCAGCAATGCACGCCCTGGGCAACGTGTGTGACAGCATCTCTTGGGAGGGTTTTATCTGTACGTGTGCAGTTTCAGAAACTGCCCATTTTGATACGTGGAGTGTCAAGGAGGGGTTGGTCTATTTGCAAAACAAGCACAAGGGTTTCTAGTGGGTCGAAGTCTGAGGCCTCTCACACATACCCTGCAAGATGGAAAGTGTGCTGGAGTGACCCAGGTCAAAGATCTGTGTCAAGAAGGCAGATTCTCTTGGAAAAACATTTCTATTGGGTGTGTCTCGGTCAGTTCCGCTGCTGTAACAAATACCATAGACTGCGTGGCTTAAGCAACAAACTTGTATTTTTCACAGCTCTGGAGGCTGGAAGTCCAAGACCAGGGTGTCTGCAGGACCTCTGAGCCACTGTTTACCTGGCTCTCCAGGCCTAGAACGCTCTTGGCTCACTCCTCCAATGACTAATTCCTGCTCACTCACGGAAACTCAGTTCACTCCCTTCTCCCCCAGGGAAACTTTCCATCACTTCTATCCCTCTCACAACAGGCAAGGTTGCCCCTCAGATCTTCTCCCGTGGTCCCAGAGCACTTGTCTCACAATATAGTAACAGTTTTACCGTATCTCACTTGCTCTCAGTGCCCTAAGGGCAGGACCACATCTTATTCATCTCTGCATCTCTGGCACCAAGTAAGTGTCCTATACCTGTCACTTAGGTACCATTTGATGAAGGAATGAATAACAATGAATGAGTGCAGAAGGGAGAAGCCTGGGGGAGGTCCCTGCCTTCCTAGTCCTGTTCTTGTTTGTTCATAACAACCCTCAAAAGGCCTGTACACTTGAAGAATAAGATCTGAGCCTGTGCACAGTTCTGCCTAGAACAGCAGAGGAGAGAGACTCAGCTGGAAACAGTCGATGAAAACCACAACTCTGCTGTTCAATCCAAGCGTAGTATGTGGACTACATTAATGAGATTTACCTAGGAGAGCCAGAAGAAATTAGATGAGGAGGTAATTTGTTAGTTCCTAAGTACTAATTCCCACTCATTAGCTAAAAATTGCAAAATTCATTAAAGCAACTTGGTTGAAGACAGAGCCACTAAAAAAGCAGAAGGTATTGATAGATTAAAAAGATGTAGGAAACCCTGAGTTTTTATTTTATCCATGTTACCTGTGGCTCAGCTCCATTGAAAGTCTTACATTTAACAGGTTAAGTAAATAAAAATTCACCAATGATAATCCTCTATGAGAACTAGTGAGATGACCATAAACTTCTTTTTATACATTAACAGTAATAGCAAATAGTTCAGAATACATCTGTTCTATCACATTCATAATTTTTAAAGAATATGTAACACAGCTCCTATGTTACCTCTTTTCCATTTTTCCTCATAATTTCAGCCAAATATTTAGTATATGAATTATTAAAAAGGTACTACTAGGTTTTAACATATTGTAAAACTACTACCATTCAATGTCATTTCCCTTTGCCTGCTCCTCTTCATTCCTCCTTGCATTTTCTCAGCCTTTCTAAATTGCATAAATATACATGTTTTAATCATTTACCTTTTGTTCTGTAAGATACACTTTTATTGATTTTTTATTGAAATGGAAGTTCCATGCCAAGGTAAGGGAAATTGCCAAGGTTAGAAACACATTTTTCTTATATGAGTTCAGAGAATCTTCAAACTCAAGGTCACTTTTTGAGATAATCTGAATATTTCTAAAGTGTTAAGCTACAAAAGAAACTAACAGAACTGATCTATAAATCAGGATGGGATGTCTAATCTTAAGTCCATCTACAATTCATTCTGGGCTCTGGTCAGGTCTCCCTGGGCCTTACTCAGAGAATTTTTACCGAGAGATCAGTAGTGTCTTTCCCTTCATATACCACAGGGACATCTAAGCTTCAAAAATTGTCCCACATGATGGAACTGGAATAAATGTTTTAAGTTTGCAGACTGTTGTGATGAAAAGTGGAAAGCAGTTAAGTTTCGTTGAAGTTAAATTTTAAATGTGTAAGGAACTATCTATGTCTCAAAAGTCAAGCTATTATAAACCCCCAAAAGGAGCCCACTGATTTAATCACAGGCATAGTGGAAGAAAGGAACCTGCCTTTCCATGGCACACAACCATCCTTTGGGAAATGAAAGGGGACTTCAGTAACAAGAGGCAACATGACACCAAAAGCATGCATGCATGCATCCATCCATTCTATAAACATTAAATGAACACCTCCTAAATGGGCCAGGTTGTTTATGAAGCACTTGAAAAAAAAAACTACCAAGACACCGTTCTTGACCCAGAGAACACGATGCTCCTTGAGGAGGAGTGAGGAGGGTCAAGTGAGTGTAAGGGTAGTCAAACAATTAGAACAGAGTCAAAAAAATACTGAAAATGTCTGCATCTGGCATGTTAACATTTCCAAAAGACAACCAAACCCTTCCTCTGTGCCAGGTTCTATTCTAAGTGGTTTGCAGGCTTTGACTCATTTAGTCCTCAGTTTTCCAAGAGGGAGGTCACTATTACGATCTCAATTTATAGATTTGGAAATTGAACCTCAGAGGGGCTAAGAAATTTGAGCAAGGTCACCAAGCTCGTGAATGGGGGAGCCAGTGTTTGAACCAAGGCAGTCTGCCTTAACGTTGTGCTAATAATGGCATATGACACTGCTTCCCAACATACATAACTGACAAGGGATTCATACAGAGAATATATAAGGAATCCGCACAGTCTGCAAGAAGCCAACATCCCCAGTGGAAAAACAGGCAAATTGTAGGACCAGAAATTTTTTTTTATCAGTTTGACCTGGACTAGCAAAAGAGCATTCCAAAAGATACTCAATCTGGCAGTGCTGAATGAAACTGAGACCACATACATCCTCCGACTAGATCATCCTATTTCTGTGTATACATCTCAGAGAAGCCTTCACATAGGTAAGGAATATATTTAAGGTTGTTCATCATAACTCTGTTGGGAAAAGTAAAAAGCGAGTTCAACCTAAACGGGGAACATTAAAAAGAAGCTACATGCCTAGAATGATATATGGAACTTGGAAAGAAATGAGGTCCACTTATACATGCATGATAAATCTCAGAAACATGGTAAGTTAAAAAGGTAAACAAAACAAAGATATTAACAAAATGTATGTAAAACTACACAAAACAATTATACACGTGGTCCACAAATAGCCCTATGTAAATAAAGGTGTGGTGGTGAGTTGAGGAACACATGAAATGCACAAGTTTAAATACTTATAAAAATCCTGAGGGATAAGCGTTCCTTAACTATGATAAAATAATAATAGTAACTATTATTTATCAGTGCTTATTACTTCCCTGGTATTATTTCCAAGAATTTTAACAGTATTACCTCACAAAAACGAGTTAGCATTATTGTTACCTTAATTTTACAAATGAGAAAAACTGAGCCATAGAGGGTTAAGTATGTTTGTCCTGATAATAGAAACTTTAGATGTTGAATATGAGATTTGAACCCAGTCATCTGATTCCATACTCAATGCTCTCATTATATTGTTAATAATTATATTACACCCCCAGACTAGTGACATGTTAGAAGTCAAAGTAAATGCTCAAAAGTGAAAATAAGATATATCAGAATCTATAAAATGTTTTGGAGTGGGGAGGACATGTCGGAGACTCTAGAATAAATTGTACAGCCACAGACATTTGAAAGATCATTGTGACAAAGATGGTAAACAGCTATCCTGATTCCACTGACCTCTTCTCGAGGATAAACTGAATTCAACTGTGAAATGAGGGATTTGGGTAAAATATAAATGTACCAATTACTCCCATCCATTCACCTTACAGAATTAGTATCAGTACCAGAATATCAGGACTCATGACTACATATACAAGGGGATGCATTCCTTTTTTTTTCCCCTGTGGGTGAGCTTTATTATTTTTTTATATATAAACTTTTTTTTATTGAGTTATAGTCATTTTACAATGTTGTGTCAAATACAAAGAGATCCATTCTAAATCTTATAATTGACACTTTTAATTTGCCAACTCAAACACTAAGCACATTGGTCATCAGACCATCTGGGGGACCTTCTTGAGGTTGGAAGATTTCCAATGACATATGGAGTCGTTCATCCTTTTGGTAAGATTTTAAATTTGTTTTAAAATAACCGAACTTTCATTTATTCTCGTTTCCACTTCCCCACAGGGCTAAAAATGATGGTAACATGTATTCCAAGACTTCACCCCCTACTTTGTGCTCCTTCCTTCCTACCAGAAGCCGTCTTCTCAATCTGAAAAAATGTAGGCTTTAATTCTCCAGCATGAATCTGTCCTGACATTCAAAGCACGTGTTGTTTATGATACCTGAGGGGAAGAAGTGAGGAAAGTAGACAGCTGTGGCTACGTCTCCATCTTCATCCAAACTCATGAGAGTTTCTGCCAGCTTTGAGAACGCAGCATAATCAGGAGACGAAGGGGCTTTGAAGTTAGACAAACCTGAGTGTGAATCCCAGACCCTTCACTTGCAATCGATGTGACTTTGAGCAGGTAATCTCCAAGATTGGTTTTTACAACTTGAAAATGGATGCAGTAATACTTATCATGGATAATTTTGAGGATTCTAGAAAAGCTATGTGATATAGCTATCACAGTCAGCTGGGATATAAGAATGATCAATGAACAATCCTCATTGTCTTGCTGTTAGCATTCAGAGTTCTTAAAGGCACTTTAGGGTCACACCAGTTACACCTGGACATTTTATAAGAGAGTAAACTTCAGCCAGAGGGGCAAACTATCTTGTCCAAGGTCACAACCGGCTCCCAACTCAGCTGGGACCAGGACATAATCTCCGGACCCTGTCCTATGCTCAGTTCCCTTCGATGTCTCTCAGTCTTTCTAGCCTTTCAATAGTCTGGTTTTTTTTCGGGTTCCTAACTCTTTATTCACACAAGTATTTTTATTCCACTAATGACAGATTTTTCTCTGGTAGTATCCACGACATCTGAGACCCATTTGGAATTGAAATATATTTGAATAAGCTCAGAGCTCACTCTTTCTTGCTCTGTTTCTGTCATATATGAGCATGCACGTGGTATCTGGAGGTTTTAAAAAAAAAAAGTTCTTTGGGGTTATTTTTAGCTCATCACTTCTTCACAACCTTGACCTCTTCATGCTTTACGTAATTAATTTAACCTAAGAACGGTAATATTGAAAGAAATTTCTTCTGAGCATATAAGCAGCTGAAGAATTGTTGCAAGGAGCCACAGCAGTAATAAGACTATTGCTGAGTATGGGTTTATTAGAAAGCAAAATAAACAGCACGCTGTGTGCTGACTTCATCTTCATTAAACATTCATACTAGAAATGCTTACCTCGTCTACAGCCAAGATGTTATCCTTTGCAGAAGGGGAAAAAAAAAAAAACAAACCAGGATTCACTAAGCCAACATACTGTAAGTGTTTCCAGGGCTTTTGGGAAAGCAGTGTTATATAAAATCTTCAAATAATTTAGCCTAAGCAGTTGGGCCTTCAAATAATTTCCACCACCTCGGGGCAGGGCGTGATGGTGAGGAGGCATCTGGAGAGGAGAATGAATCGACCGGCAGTCTACCATGCGGAGAGATGTAAATAAAAATTGAAGAGGCCTTTATGCCGCAGCCATGATGGTATGTGAGTCACTTGGCCTAATATGTTAAGAGGATTAGCGCTCAAGCTGCGTGAACTTTGAAATAGCCCAATGAACCTTTTGTGCTTTCCAGCTTAAATTGGTCCTCAGCAAGACCTCTCTGATCATCAGGAATTTGGCAGCCTGAGTACTCTGCTACACTCTCCAAAGCACGGTTGAGCCCCCGGGTGTCAGTACTGCAGCCTCTCCCCATATTTAAGGCAGCTGTATTTAAGAGAGAGCAGGAGGGCAGGAGGGCAGGGATGACCAAGGAGGTCGTGATGAAACCCAAAGTCTAAAATATGCCTCATTCATGCTGTCACAAACTAAATTTGCTTTAACCAAATTAAGTATTAAAAAAAAAAAATAACCTCCAGGGGTTGCAACCTGCTTATGGCTTAAACGGTCAGAAGTAAAGCCCCTTCTCTAACCATTTAAACTAGAAGGGGCTTCAGTGGGCAATGAATGAATTCTCCCTATAGGATTAAAGGCACCATGCTATGTGGTTCATGTGGAAAACACGTCTGGAAAAGGAGTGGGAAGTCAGTAAAATGGCTATTCTCTTAAGAAGCCCTGCAAATGATTACCTTTACACTTCAATTTCACAAAAACAGAGTGTATCCCCAACTAGAGAGGCACACTAAAACATCTTCCCATCACAAGTGGATCACTACACGTGCTGAACAACACTGAATGTCCACCGGACAGAAGCGTTCACAGGCCTCTGGGCATTTCCGTGTCCCTACGGACATCTGACAATTCAAAGGCATAGTTAAGGCATAGTTGTAGGATCATCCTAGAACACGTACTTCCAGAAAACAGAGGCTAAAAAAAAAATTTCCCCTAAGGCATGCATGCCACCTCCAGATACAGATTTCACGAGGCCTTTCGCTGGGGATGCCAATGGTTTCAGAATGAGTTTATATGAAACACATCATTCAGGAAGCAGCTGGGAGGCCCGTCCCTATGACTCTCCTGGGTGTCCTTTGAAGCTCCTGCCTCTGCTTCAAGGATATCGAATGACACGAACCCTTGTCTCCAGAAGGGGAAAAACGGAAGGACTACCTAAATACTTGAGCCAGCGCTATGTCATCATCACCAAAGGCAGCAGCTGAGAGCAGCAGTCAGTCCAGCCTAAGAAATTGTCAAGAGCCAATAAAACTTGCCAATAGAAGAGAAGGTTCCTGGATTCAGATGCTGCCTTCTACAAAGCGAGGATGATCTATGTCATTCTAGGACAGAAAGCAAGAGGTGGCAGGGATGGGAAGGCGAGTACTCCTTGATAGCTGTGCAGCGTTCATCTGGAAATGAGACTCTGTTTAAATTTCATTCTGGTCTTTTGCCAGAGCCAACGGGTTTGTGTAATAACTCTGTCATGTTCTTTTTTTCTCCTATCCCATGTCCACCAGTACTAAGCGAATTCGTGAGGAAACCAAGAGCTGGCTTGACAAAAGAGAAAATCAGTTGTAGAAGCAATGAATTTTTTAGCAGAAAATATATTGTATTTTTAACAAACCATGACTTCTCAGCTGAAGAAGATGTAATGCAGGATCAATTGCACGGGCTGAAATGCTCCGGCTCACCACAGATGTATTTTCGTTTATAATTATGTCATGCATGGAGCATTGCTGGGGCCCCATTCCAGACGGGCTGGAACACCCACCAAGACATACATGTGATTGCTGTTCACAGAATTGTTAACTCTCCTTTGAGGACTTTATTGTGAAATTTTTTTTTTTTTGGAAACCGAAATAAGCAGAGATCAAATGTGTTTAGCATTGCTCAGGGGTTTCCAGCAATCTGTGCAAACTCCTCAAAATATAATTCTTAGAAAAAACAGTAATCTGAAAAATAAGCAAACTGTCAACGTATGTAGCTATTAAAATTCACTTTCCACATTTTCCTAGGTTTTAATTAGGAATGTGGTTCTCAAGAAAGTAGGCTGGCTGACCAGGCAATCCTGAGTTTCTGGCCTTAGGGTGAAATACCAAATCTTTTCCTTGATTTCAACCTTCACGATGCTCTGTGGCTCGTGACCTGATTTGCTTAGAAGATCCAAGATGTCCATTCTTGCCTTCAGCCCAAGCTTGCAGCCTTGGTCCAGACCCAACACTCTTCCACGAGGTCAGCAGGAAAGCGAGAGTGGTCCACGAGACCACTAACGCCCAGAGACTGACAACATAAACAAACAACGGCCAGCCCGTACATACAAGCAGAACTCTGACCCACGACCCACAACAGGCTGCCCAAGAAACTAACCCTGTACAATGACCAGCCCGGGAAACCAGACTGCTGCCTCCAGGAACAATCCAGGAGGCGAAACAGTAACTTCTGTAATAATCAGCCCCAAATGCCCAGGACTTGATTCAAACTGACGGCTTTCCCAATCTTTGATCCTGCTTCCAACATCACAGAGGGCTGCAAAGGCCATTGTTGAGAGGGCTCTTCCTCGGAATGAGACGGGAAGGCACTGGAGAATTCAGGGCAGAACAGGGGACGAGGCGTGATTTAGGGCTTCGTGGGATCACTGTGGAGGCCGTGTGAATGGGTGGACGCAGCTGGTGACGGGAGAGGCGGGGCACCCAGTTCAGGCACGACTGCAACATCCAGCTGAGAGACGTCCTGTGCTGGTGGTCCTGGAGGGGCTGATAAGTAGCTTGTTTACATAAATAGAAACAGGAAGTTACTCAAGCTAGACAAAATTCTACCTGAAACACTCCACTGGAAAATCCACTCTACATATATCCTCTTGATGATGCTAGGTTAGCCGTACCACCTTTATACCTGCATATTAAACCAAAATTCACTATACGCTTTCAGCCTTTAGGCCCCAACTGCTTCATTTTGTCAGAAAAACGTGTTGTTCTTGGATAATTAATAAGACAAATAACTAAATGCACTTCACATCAAGCACCTCTTATTTGCTTACAGTGTGTTTTCCAAATGAGGACCCTTTTAACAGAAAATGACTCTGAATACTTCCATTCAGCTGTATGTTTAGCGCCCACAGACAAAAACAGCACACAGTAACAAAAAGCGACAATAAAAATCAGCAATGCTTGACAACGCAGTATTTTGTAAGTACAACAGCATCTCCACTCAACTGAAAAGTAATCACAGGTGCACAAAATCAAACGCTTGCAATTCACCGACCACATGTAAGATGCATAAAGCTTCACAGACCCCTGGTCATTGTCATGGAAACGGCCTCTGTAGAAAGTGAAACCCAAGTCAGACAGCTTTGTGATACACCGAATTCAGTCAGGAGCCAATCAGGAGCCACTTAAATAGGGAGGTCAGTTGTCAGAGGGACAGATGAGAAAAGCAATAATTCAGACTAGAAAGAAGTAATAAATGGATTAACAAAAGCCAGGCACCACGGGTTACATGAGTAGAGGCTGTGGACTGTAATTTTCCTTGAAAATCAAGGGGTGAGCTATCTCATACCCAAAGTTGTGCGCGAAGGTGATCGTGCCATTCAAGTGTGGGTTCTGCATCATCATGATTATAAAAGGAAGCTCACCTTAACTGTGACCACATCTCACACCCAACCAAAATCTTCAACTAGCCACCTCCTGGAGCTAATCACATAACGTAAAACTTAATTCCTTGGTAGGCAAAACCACAATTGTTTCCCTTAGATGGTAAATTCTTTAGGAAGAAGTTAAATAAGTTATACCTCTTAGTGTACATATTTTTCATGTTAACTTTAGAAATAATCTATATATCAGATATTTCAAGCATTGAGAATGCGTATGAGGATTTGACATAGTAGGCTGTTCCGATGCATAAGGTCTTATGATTTTGGTGGAAAACCTGCAAAGGATCAATTTAGACTTGTGATGTTAACCAGGAATCTTACAAATGTGCATACTACATTGGGACATTTAAGGCACTAGTTCTCAAACCTTCTCATCCTTCAGAACCACCTGGAGACTTGCTAAAACACAGCTTGCTAGCCAACCCCCGGTTTCATATTCAGCAGACGTGGAGTGGAGTCAGAGCTTGCATTTCTAGAATTCCCAGGCGATGCTGCTGTCCTAGAGATCACACTTGTTAGGAGACACTGATTCACAGGACAATAAGATTTACTTTATTCATAAGTAATTCTTATAGTTCTAATAAATCTACCTTAAGAATTTGGGAAACTTAAATCAGATTATAATATTAAATTTATAAGTGCAACTTAAAGTATTTAAAGGTTAATGATATAAGTCCATAAATGGTACCAAACATTAATAATGGGTCCCCCAAAATTTATCCATTATATATTGAAAAAGATTTGTAAGTTTAAGGAAATACTCAGGTTTTACTTGAGTTAACTTTATTCAACTGGATATTAGTATTTAAAATCAAAGTCACCACTGAATAATCCACCACTGAATAATCTTTCTGGGCAACTCACTCTTGAGAACATTAAAAAAATCCAACATTGACAGTAGTCACTCCATTTCCCAGAGCTTCCAAGCCCATGGATTGGGAACCTTTGGCATAAAGAGCTAGCTAAATGTTCACCCCTTTCCTAAACTATTTGATGCCTCTTCAAATGGTCTTACTCCTCAGCTCAGAGAGTCAGGGCTTGCTTTGAAGACAGTGGACTGAACAAAGAGTCCCACATCTTGATCGACTTTGTCTGCCACACGAATGGATCTCCTGCAGACGCTCTGGGAGCTGTTCTCTCGGCTCCCCTCCTAACTGTCATTGTCTTCACGCACTGTGAGAGGACACCACAGAAGAAGAATGGCATGTCGAGATCAATCTTCCTCCAGAGGCACTCCTTGAAATAATGTTGGAGAGCTGAGCTTTTGGAAGCCTTTACTTCTGAGACCAATTATCTCCCTGCTACAATGTATTCAGCCTTCACCAGCTTGGCTTTTGGACCCAGCTGTTTTCTGCAAGGCCAGATGTATTTTGAATCACAGATGTGATCATTCAAATTAACTAAGTTTTCTGTGTTTTTAAAAAGGGACATTTATTAGCCTTCAGGGAATACTGTCCTTGGTTCATTTTCCAGGTTACAACAGTTGTTGTTCCTCATTTCTTTTAGACCTAAAAGTATAGATAATAAAAACACAGTGGAAGCACCTAAAGCTACCCTCTCATGCAAGGAAGAAATAGTGAAGGTCCTAGATTTCCACAGGACTCCCCACTCCTGTTGGAATCCAACTCTACTGAATGCTGAATGTCAATCATTGGTTAAGGTCAGATCCACCCTATGGCACCCTTAGAGTTTAGACATGTTTTATCTGGGTTGAAAGCAATCCGTTATTATCTGGGAAGCTTAATTTTTAATCTTAAGTCAAAATTTATAGCAAGTTGTCACCAAAAAGAAAAACTAGAGGGGGAGGGTATAGCTCAGTGATAGAGCACACACTTAGCATGCACAAGGTCCTGGGTTCAATCCCCAGTATCTCCATTAAAAAATTAAATAAATGAATCTTGTTACCTCCTCCTACCCCTCAAAAAATTTTTGAATGGATGGTCAATTTCCTTTGGACTTCAAAGCACTGTAGTACTTGCAACTAGTTTTAGCAAAAGCTCCATCTTAAAAGTTGTGCTGGTTTATTACAGGAGACACAGGCTAGAAAAACAGATTGTGTAAAGAGATGGTCAAATTCTGGTCTGGCCTTCCCTAAGCCTGTCTTCCCATTAAAAAAAGAGGAAAATATTTCCTACCTAGTGCCTGGCACACAGATGATGCCTGATAAATCTTAGCTATGATTTTTTTTAACCTAAATACCTATCAATCAGAAAATGGTTAATTGCTCTGATGGAATTATATATGGCATCAAAAATAGTTTTGTAAAACTATGTAATGTTATAAAGTATAAAAGCATTAAATTAGAGATAATATATCTAAGCTATTTTAAAAACTACATCTAGTAAAAATCCACCAAATTATGTATAAACTGTTGCAGAACTATGGTCTTTTCAAAATTATCCTTTCTACTCTTCTCTATTTGGGGGCTATTTTAATTTCATCAGTAGAGACCAAATGAATAAATTCAATAAACAGAAATTTTAAAATTGTGAATGACACTGCATTAGCATATTGAACTCTATTATAAGTTACCAGCTGGTACTGTTACAGTACGTAACAGTTGTATCTTATGCTCTTATACACATATCATAATTACAGTAAAAGAAAAATGCATCTAAATCATTGCCTACCTTGAAGACATTATCAGTAAACCTTTGTAGCAGATTGGGTGGTTCTCACCATTTGACAGGTGAGAAAGAGCTGGGAACTGACACACTCAGTTTTGTAACTAACTGTCAGAGACATCAGCAACCTCATGGATTAGGCTCATTGGTCACACTGCTGACCACGCTCAAGGCTTCGTAAACCCTCACTGAACCAGCTGTGTGCCCAGGGGTTGGCTACACAGCCTCTCTGGTGTGTATCCTATCTACAAAATGGGAATGGAGACATCTTCCCTCCCCACTTCACAGGGTTTACAAGAGAACCCAACACCATAGTGTACATGGAAACTTTCAAATATGTACATTTAAGGTATTTTCTTGGATTCTTTCTAAATATTAAAATCAGCAGCATGTATAGTGGATAACCATCTGCTTCACGTTGTTGGGAAGGCAACGGCCGCTTCAGAGATGCCCCCAATGTATTAGCTCCCCTTTCTTTCCTCTCTTGAAAGTAAGAAAATGTTAACAAAGCTGTAGTTTATAGAATTTTGGGAGTTTTTAGAGGTCATTTATTCTACCTTGCCACAACATCTCATCATTTTACTTAGCCTCTGCTTGAGCACTTGAATTGAAAGAGAAACTGTCTCATGGGGTACTTGCCCTCTCTTGGCCTCTACAGAAAGTGTCATTCCATTTGCAAGTCTGTTTCAATGAGCTCCCATGGAAAAGAGGAAGAAAAGTAGCTTTTTTCAGTCTTAGGATTATAATCAAATACTGTTTAGAAACTTTTTTTTTTTTGCTTTTTCCCTTTTTCGATGCTCTTCTGCTGTGCCTGGATTGTTCATCTGAATGTCTAATTAGGAAGCTTCATCTTCCCAGGCTTTTCCTTGAGTTCTGTTACTCCGCAGGCAAGAATTTTCATTTTTAAATTTTCATGATATCAACATAATCCTATGTCATAAAATAGAAAGACTGGGGAAAAAATATTAGCTTCTTGGGGCTTAGTTGTGCATTATGGGTAGCAATTTGCAAATACTTTGCCTTGAACCTCAGAACTGGATCTGTAATGAACAAACCCCCTGCAAAGTAAGGACAGGAGTGAGTCCTTTCTGGACCATTCTGTCTGGATACCATGAGGTAAGAGAGTGTCTGAATCTTACAAGAACCATCACCACCTCGTTCAGAGGGAAAACAACTCTTGCTGGTATCTATTTAGACAGAGATATGTTGAAATTTAAATACAAAAAGCATGCAATTTTACACATTTTCACTCGGCTCAGGCATTCTTCTAGTCACTGCACCTGCTCTTCAGTCTGCAATGAAGGGTAGGATAGCCAAGACTAGACGCTGTGTGGCTCCAACGGTCAGCTGGCCCTACTGCCCCACCTCAGATGACGACGGCTGTGAGACAGTCCTGAAAATTCATCTCGCCCCCAGCCATGGCACAAGCCTGCAAATGTGTCCACAAATTTGTCTAGGGATGTCCACAGGATGCTGAGGTTTCATTCATAATAAGGAAGCGTTCTTATGGAAAAAAGATACTGCATAACTTGGAAAACAACTTAATTGGGCTCAAAATGTTCTTTCGCAATTGCAGGTGCTAGAATCCATCAGTTCCTCTCATTAACTCAGGCTTCAGGTGACTCGTGGTGGGAGGGATCCAGCCTACAGAACCGTCCATTCTCTTCATTTGCCCAAAGAGTTAAAGGAGGGCTCTGTTATCTGGAAAAGCAGCCGTCTCTCTCAGAGTGAGAGGACTTGCGTGAGTATTTCCCAAGGAAATCCGGGCTGCTCACAGCAGCTCATTCTTAATCAGAGATCACCTGGGTATCATCACTCGGGCATCCCCAAATTTCTTCCTAAGAATTTCAAGAGGCTTTTACCGCCCTAGGTATGTGGAGTTTCTTGCATGCTTAAGAACTGAGTTCTGTGGTGAGGGTAAGTCCGGCTATTTCCTTGTTCTCAGCAGCCAGGTGACACCTGTCACAGTGCAGAAATAAATGCTGATGCTGTGCTCAGGATAAGGAAGAGGCGCCTGCTTGCCATCTGCGGTGCTTGACTCTGGCTGCCTCCTACGCGTGCCTCTTTTTCATAGGGAGGGAGGCATGGACGTGGTCAATGTGAGGTATTATCAGTTTTTACTTATTTATCACATAACTTTACATAAATAAGATTATATAAGTATTAAACTAATGTCATAAAAGTTAATTTTCCTTATGTCAGTTTCAAACCATCCTCCAAAAAACACAGGGAAAAAACAATGAAAAATGGGGTTCAAAGTCTTCCTTACATTATCTTTAATAAGAAACTGTCTTCAAAATATCAAGTACCCAAGAATGCTGAGATAAATGATTGCAGAGGATAAAAAGAGAATTAACTTAAAATTTCTTCCTTCTGTTCTGTGGACCTGGAGGAACAGCACTTAGACAATGTTTTAGGTGAGTGTAATTTTCCAATATGATCTTTCCTCATCTTTTCAGAATCTGACTTACAGAGAGAAATATGAGTGCTGGGGAGCCATAATTTTCTCTTTTATGGAAAGAAACGAGCCCAAAGCAGCAGCAGAGCAGGTGACCAGCAGACGTGGGAGATGGGCAGTAACTATGCCTCATATGAAAACCAACATTTAGAGGAAGGCACCGCCACCACGGTCCACACTAACACATGCAGCTGCTACAGAGGCTGGGGACATCCCAAGGCTGTGACCAGGAGGCTGGGCGTCTGAGTGATGACAAAAAGGCTGACCCCCAGGTCAGGAGCGCTGTCCCGTGAGCAGTGGGGAGGTCCAGGCAAGGTTAAAGAGCTTATTAAGTTCAACAAAGTTCCCACGCTGTATCCGTGCTCGGTTTCCTCATTTTCCTGGACAGCTTATCAACATGGACATGGACAGCTCAGTGCCATGACCCTGCCAAAGCTGGGTTTTGAGTGAGGAAGACGGCCAGGGCAGGGGCAAAAGGACAACAGACACGGGGAGAAGGTAGGGGACACCAAAGGGGGAAGAGGAGTGAATCAGCCTGTCCTCGGGGAGAAGAGCGACACTAAACGCCCAGATCAGCAAACGCCGGAGTGAGTGCTGGTGCCACCGGACCCAAAGGGTTAATGTTCCTTCCACATAAAGAGCTTCTAAATACAGAAAAGGAAAAAAACACCAACAAGCCAATAGGAAAATAAAATAGAAAAAGGTCCTAAAAGATCACTGGGGCCAATGTGAAGGAGCTTTCACTGGCCAAAAGCCAGAACAATTTGAGCAAAGAAAAAAAAAACAATGTACTGAAGCCCATCAAATATACTTTTAAAATCCATGAATTCAGAGTAATATTAAAGAGGCATGAAATTATAATGCTAAAAATTAAAAAAAACACATTGGTCATCCTAGGCAGTTGCTAGCGCCCCAACTCACTCTGAAAACTGATAAAATCGAAGACTCGCCCTTCTGTACAAACTGCATTTCCAATAGTAGGTGAGGGGACGTTCTCCAAAATGCAAAAAGAATTACAGGCCTAGAAACATCACTGCTTTGAAACCCATAGTCAATTAATGGATACAGGCAATGACTGTCATGAATATTAAAGCCATCAGGTAAAATGTTCGTAGGGAATTTGGTAATAGGTGAACAAGCCACAACCACCTGAACCTGTGAAGTCATCGTGGCATCACTGAGAACCACCACCAGGACATGTGTGTCTATGCTGGAGCACAGTGAGGCACTCTCCTCTAAACAAGAACTCAGCATGAACAGAATCACTCTCTAGACTGGAGACCAACTTACAGGAAATACAGAAGATGGACAATCCAAAGGACGCTAGAAGAAAACATTCACCTGAATCTAGGATGGGGTCTTCCTGCATGAAAAATGCACTGGTGTCCTGAACAAATCAAAAGAATAAAAAGGAAGTGAGGGGTAATAACAGTTCTAGAATAAGTGAGAAGTAAAAGAGAACATATGGGAAATCTAAAAAACCAAAACAAATGAACAAAAATAACAAATAGTTATAGATACAGAGAACAGGTGGTTCCCAGATGGAAAGGGGCTAGGGGGAGGGGAAATGCAGGTAAGGGAGATTAAGAGGTACAAAGTTCCAGTGGCAAAAAAATGAGTCATGGTATGAAATGCAGTTTGGGGAATATAGTCAATAATTATGTCATATCTGCATACAGTAACAGAGGACAATTAGACTTATTGTGATCATTTTGAAATGTACAAAAACATCAAATCACTATGTTTTGTAACAAAAATTAACAGTGCTGTAGATCACTTACAGTTCAAAAAAAAACTCACTCAGAAAAAGATCAGATTTGTGGCTACCAGAAGCAAAGGGTAGGGGCAGGGGGAAATGGATGAAGGCTATCAAGAGGTATGAACTTCCAGTTACAAGATTAAGTACCAGGGATGTAATGTACAACATGATAAATATAATTAGTACCACTGTATATTATACACAAAAGTCGTTAAAAGAATAAATCCTAAGAGTTTTCCATCACAAGAAAATTTTTTTCTATGTCCCTGAATTTTTTATCTATGAGATGATGGATGTTCACTAAACTTACCGTAATAGTCATTTCATAGTGTATGTAAATCATCATGCTGCCCACCTTAGACTTATACAGTGCAGTATGTCAACTATATCCCAATGAAGCTGGAAAAAAAAAAACTAAATACAAGATCTGCCTCTTGATTCAAATATACTAACACTAAAAAGACACATTTAAGAAAACGGGAGCTTGTCTATCTCAGCCAGTGGGCCAAGGGTCTCATAGTTTTTATGATTGTCTTTTCATTAGGAAATAGACCGGTTTCCCCCCATAGGTGGCACAGACTAGAATTTTATTTCTCACAGGACACTTTCTAAATCATCCTCATAGATTTTAATCATCTGTAGCTATCCCAACATCTCTCAATACTTTCTTTACATTTTCTTAATTTCCCACATTTAAAGTCCCTCTTTCTCCCAATAGAAAAGACTCCTCTCTCCAGACTCCTAAGCAGAGCAGATTCTCACAAGGAGACACATGCATGCCCTGAACTTGGAAACTAGAGACAGGAAGCAGCGGCTGTGAGACGTGCTTGCAGACCCACGAAGCCGCGGCAGTGCCAGAGCCGCCTGGGTTCAGGACCACAGGTGCTGGACAGCAGCGATGCCCGCAGTGGGCTGGGCATCCTTCCTGGTGGCAGCTTCAGATTCCAGCTCCCTGGACCTCCAGGAAATTTCTTTCTGTTGAAAGCCAACAGGGTGATAACACTGTTTGCAACCCAAGTCGCATCCACCCAGAGCCTCTTTGCTGTGTCCCTGGGCCAGCAGATAAAGCATTCTAGCCTTCCACGAAATGAACTGGTTTCTTGAACAAGTCAAATGATCTAAAAGGGTGTGTTCAAGGATGGTTTAGGCTTTCAAAGGACTCGGATTTATGCAATTATCTCAGTTCTAGTTCCCCATCTGATGCAGGCCCAAGGTTCCCTCTCCTACCCCTTTCTGGGCATTGACATCTCAATCCCCAGCCCCACCCCTGCAGGGCTTGTGATGCTGGATTTGATTCTCTCCTCTAGGGGTCAGCAAACGATGGCCTGTTTCTGTAAATAAAGTTTTGTTGCAACACCGTCACTCACTCATTTCTGAATTGCCTATTACTGCCTTTGATCTGGAATGGCAAAACTGAGTAGCTACAACAGAGACTGAGATGGCCCAAAAGCCCGGAAGTATTTACCATCTGGCCCTTCACAGAAAATGTCTGCCAATCTCTGCTCTACTACGTCAGGATGGCTTTGAGTTTCTTCATTTCTGACACCATGTGATTCTTCTTGTTTCAAGCTTGAGAGAAGGATTCTAATTTTTGTCTTCTCTCTTTGGGGGAAGACAGTTCTCGCCAGCTTAGTGTACCACGCTGCCAAGAGTTCCGTGTATAATATGCACAAACCTGAACTACAGGAGAAAAATTTCCCGACGTCACAGAAAAGAGGGAGGGACACAGGAATGATAACAGTGATGCCACTTAGAATGTATTAACATGCACACCCTGATACCTTGTCTTGCCAGCACATAATCTCCTTATATACCCTAAAGCTACTTTAAAAGCTCTGAAAATATGTTCCAACTCTCTTTCCATTCATAAATACCAATTAAGAGTCACAGATAATTGTCCAGGCCTCTTATGGATGAATATTCATCTATTTGTCAATTCTTTGGTCAATGGGGAGACAGCACAGCATCAATTTTAGGCAGAACAGGGAGAGGCGACTGGGGAGTCCAAGTCCATGTGGCTCTTCTACTTAATCACTCTGGGAGCCGGGAGGAGTTACATGAATTCTCCAGCCTCAGTTTTCTACCTACAGAAAGGAATTCACAATAACTTCCTTGCAAAGTTACTGTGAAGGTGAAGTTGATCCACACACAACATTTAGCTTAGTGTCTGTTACACAGCGAGAGCTTGGGTAAGCACTAGCTACCTACTATCATCATCGCCGTCAGTGTTATTGGTGACCTGTGGTCATGGAAAACAAAACTCTATAAATGGACACGTATTTTAACCCTGCAGTGCTAACAGAAAAAAAAAAGTTACTTTCCTGTTTCTCTAAGTCAAATTTCGTATGTTTAGAAACCACCCCACTATGATGGCAGTAAGTCCTTGGTCATCACTGAGCTGCCTCCCCGCCCATCTTGGCTTGTTCACGTTTCTTGTGGTGCATACAGAATTCACATCTTCATAAGGCTGACTTTCCTTATTCTACACTCCTTCTGTTGACAGTTCTTGAAGGGCAGGTCCGTAACTTGCATGCAGATTCCCTTCACCTCACCAGGGTGCGAATTTCAGTGATCAGTTCCCACCACCACGGTCCCTGTTAGTATCCGAGACCCCTGCTTCTCAGGACACTTCACATGGATACCAAGTAACACTCCCAACAGCACACAGGGGGGAAAGAGCATCCGCACCACTCCCAAGAGAGGCCAAGCAGCTTTGCCAACATGAGGGCCTCACGACGTCAGTGAGGGACCCCAGCAGAAGCACCAGGTCTCCCTGGGAGTGCGAAAGCAGAAGGAAGCACCCACAGCTCGGCAGATGAGGCTGCTTTTGGAAGGCTCACCTGTAGTATCCGACAAACTGCATGAGTGCAGCAACACCTGTGGCAGGCAGCTGAAGCAAGAAGAGAAAGCACAGTGGATCCCATGTGCCTGGGTCAAACTCGTTTGTGACCGTGTGTGAGACCCCTGGGGACGCCCAGGAGAACCATGGTGGGGGAACCCTGAATAGAGATAGCACACTACTGGGTAGGAGCAAGTCCCAGTTCAACAGGCGCTACGTGTAACTGCAGAACAACAGTACCCCCCTCACAGGTATTTCATGATTTAATGTGGAATCGCTTTGTGGAATCTGAGGTATTGCTAGTATGGGTTATGTTGGCTGCAACCTGTTCCTCCCTCCAAGTACCCTCGACTGAGAAAAAATGCTGAGACTTTGTTTCTGAAACATGGTCTCTGTTATATACGCTAATAAATGCATTCAGGTTCCAAGATGCTTTGAAAAATACAAGTTTTGTTCTGACTTTATTTGCAGGGATCGTACTGTTACACGATTGTAAGAAAGAGTCCCAGATCCCTTCTTGAACGTCACTGTGGATGGCTAGCCTGGGGAAAAGCAATATGTCAAATTAAACTCAGTATTTTCCTCCCTTCCGAACTCACTTCTTCTCTCCAGTATGCCCTGCGTCAGCACCATACGAACTGGTAACTGGGGTGTCATCTTTGACTCCTCTCTTCACTATTCCTGGCATCCAATTAACCATTCAGACCTCTCATTCTTATTCAGTGTTTCTCAAATCCATATACTCTGTCCTTCCCCAATAACACTGCCTTAATTCAGCCCACCATGCTGTCTTCCTTTGACTACTTCTACAGCCGTCTGAGCAGTCTTCAGTTCTAAACATTATTTATGTCACCTCCCTCAAATTCCATCTTGCAGACAGAACCTCTTGCACAACTATGGAAGTGCCATGCTTTCTCACCTTCAAGTCGTTGCTTCTACAGGTTTTCTGCCTCTGATCATCCTTTCCTCCTTTTCCTAACATCTTCTAATTTTTGTCTTCTAGAGTTTACTTTAGATGTCACCTCTTCAGAGCATCTTTTCCTTACTGTCCTAACTTAATTTCACTATGCCTACTCCAGCTTATTATTGAAAACACTGTATTGTCCTTGCCTGTTTACTGACCACACTAGACTGGCGGGTCTCCAAGTGTGATTTGCACAACCCTGGGTGTCCCTGAGGCTCTTTCACAGTGTCCACAACATCAAGACTATTTTCAAATACTAGAGATACTCAGGCTTGGTTTGCTGTCCTCGCTGTGCTGACACGCGCACTAATGGTGCCAATATCATGGTGGATTTAAAATGCTGGCACCTTAGCTCAAACTGAAGCGATGTCTCCCAACTTCAGTAATAATTACCTCAATTAAACCTCAGCCCTTAGGTGTACATCTTTTTCAGTCCGTGATGTAAGAAGCATAAAGCACTTCTGTTGTATATCAACAGATGACAGCGATCTCAAGGTAAAGCACTTACACAATGGTTTCAGTGGAACACATCATTTTTTTTAATAGAATTCCACTTTCACTTGAAAGAATGACTGAAAACTAATGATCCAGACTTGGGTATCTGGCAAACATTTTATGGAAAATGAACAAAGTCAGTCTCTCAGTTCAAGGAAAGACAACTGACAGTATTTATTAAGATTCAAGCTTTCAGGTGAAAATTAAAATTTGAAAAACACACCACCATAATCTTAAGGGCTTCCTAATACTTTTAAGACTTTTCTGATAAGGTCAGTGATATTGACAAATGTAACTTTTTGATAAGATATAATGAAAGGTTAGATTATCATTTAGAGAATCTGCATAACTAAACCAGCCAGTATTTTCCAAATGACCAATGCACGGGAAAATATCCATTCAAAGCATAAGACAGACCAATGGATTTGAATGTAACAGAGTATGAAAAGTTCATTTATATGGTTTCAAAATCCACTTTGCAACTAACATTTAGGGAACCATCATTTGCTGTATGTGGTATAGCATCAAAGAAGAATATCCACAATTATCTGAGAAGCAATTAAAATCCTCATCTTTCCCCCAGCTACATACCTTCTTATACTGAAACCAGAACGTAACAGATTGAATGCAAAAAGATGAGAATACAGCTATCTTCTATTAAACCAGGCATTAAAAATATTCCTGCCAAAAGGTTAACAATGTCACTTTTCTCACTAAATTTTTTATGTTAAAAACCATAAATATTTTCAGTAAGATGGGTTACTTATGTTAATAGGTAAAGAACTATTAGCATTATTTTTTAGATTTCTGTTTTACTTTCTAATATGAGAAACATCAATAGATTTATTCAACACAGAAGTTATTTGGGTCCTCATTTTTCAGAGTGTGAAGGGTGCGGAGGTCACATCCTGAGCGAATCTGAGATCTGTTCCTCTAGACCAGAATCTCTGCCACAGAGCCTCATTATGTTGACTCTGACATCCCAGCTCCTAGCCTCAGTATCAAGCTCACAGAAAGCATTAAATACATATATTTCAAAGAAATGAAATATAGATGGGTCACTGCTTGAGGGGGGAAGAAATGTGAAACTCAGAAGGAGGTCTGCTGCTTCACCACAGGACTCTGCAAGAAAACACAGACACACCTGAATCCACAATGGTCTGTCCCCCTCTACCCCGCTGACTTCGGACCTGCCTACAGATTTGTCTCTGGTTCCAAGATAACTCGAGAGAGTCAGGAGATGCGGGAGAGGTTTTACGAGAGCCACTCAGATGATTCAGAGTTAGAATAAAGCCCAGGTGAAAGTTAGATTATTCTATTTATTGGATGGACTGTAAGGAGGGAACCTCAGAATGCTTGTCAGATGAAGTTGCACAGAACAGGCTGGCCAGCTGCTCTCTATTCACGGGGGCAGGAGCAGGAGGAAGCAACTTACCCTGAAGCCTGGGATTTGGAGGCAAAGAACTCGGTGGTACTGAGGGTTATTACGCATGATAATGGGCTTGCCAGGGAGGCCTGGAGTAACTGAAGAACACTTCTGCTGAAGGAATGGGAGTAAATACCGTTCTGATTGTCTCAATGGGTTGTATTAATCCCAAGAAACAAGTAGAGCTACACTACCTAGAAAAATACTGCTTTAATTAAAAATTCAAGAAACACAAACTATCATAAAAGTATTTCCATCATGCCTCTTTTAATAATGTTATGAAGCAGGGAGGTATAGCTCAGTGGTAGAGCACGTGCTTAGCATACACAATTCCCTAGGTTCAATCCCCAGTACCACCATTAAAAATATAGTTAAAAAAAAAAAGTTTATACGCTAATAATGTTATGATTTACTCAAGTCTAAAGGAAGGGCCAACTGAAAGGCTGTATTTTAAAAAGTTACATTATTTGTCAAGTTTCTGCCTATTATGGGTTGAAATGTGTCCCCCTGTCTTCGTATGTAGAAGTCCTAACTCCAGTATCTCAGAATGTGACCCTGTTTGGAAATAAGGCCATTGTAGATGTAACTAGTTAAGTGAAGATGAGCTCAGACTGAAGTCGGATGAGTCTAATCCAATGTGACTGGCGTCCTTATAAAAATGGGAAATTTGATGATAGACTAGTACAGAAAGAAAACAACGTGCGCACACAGGGAGAACACCATGTGAAGATGAAGGCAGAGACCGGGCTGATGTGTCTATAAGCCAATGTCCTCCAAAGATGGCCAACCACGAGGAGCTAGGGAAGAGGCATGGAAGAGACTCACCCCCACAGCCCTTAAAAGGAACCAACTCTCTGATACCTGATTTCCAGCATCTGGCCTCCAAAACAGACACCAAAACTGATCATGAATTTCTATGTTTAAGCCCCTCAGTTTGGCAGCCACAGCGAGTACAGTGCCTCTGGCTGCAAAGAGATTTTAGCTTAATGAGCAAGAGGAGGAAACAGTACGCTCAGCGTCATGACGCCGTAGGGTGAGATGTTTAGGACTCTTCTTAGGTGGGCACCAATCTGCAGTTTCCTTGGTAAAGAGTCTGAGGACAGGGATATGATGCCCAAGGTGCTTATCAACCCCCTTCCTCTCTCATCCTCTAAAGTCACTCATCACCATGCTATATCATAGCCTCACTTCTCGTCCCTGGAGAATTGTGCTTATGAGGATGTAGCTGACCTGTGTTCCAAGGCTCCCCTACACAGTGAGTCAGCTGTAGCAGCACAGATCATGGCAATGTTCATACAGAGTAACGCAAAGGTACAATCAGTTTTAAATTCATGGTCTATGTAACTTAGTGGTTAAAAACGATGGTGCTGAGAGTGGCAGTGAGAATTAAATAGTGAGTCACGGCGCATGTGTGCATGTGTGTGCATGTAGTGTGCCTTCTGTTCTCCACTGCTTGTCAAGCCCCCTAAAGCACAGTTCAGACAAGGCTGTTAGTACTTGAAAGAGTCAAAAATGATGTCCAAGTACATAGGGAAAAATGAGAACACGGGTCTTGACGAACAGTCAGGTTGGCTGATTGAAAAGTTAATTCAGTGATACAGGCTTTCATTCAATCTCTAGAATGTGCACCGAGTAATTTTTTTGACCTTTTGTATTTCCCTTGGTGGTCTATACTCAAGCCCCCTGTGCCCAATCGCATCTCCCCTTCTTTTACCTCTTATTCCCACCCCATGAGAAAGAAAACAAGTATCTCACTATGTTCGGTGTGAGGAAGCTGCCCACATGCTAATTAGCTGCAACCACTGTCAGGTTTAACCTGATTCTTTTTTATCCTTCTAACATTTAAACTTTGTTTCTATCTTCAAACTCAGCATCTCTGAATTGTTTGTGTCAAGCTTTGCCTGAGCAGAAAGCAGATCCTTGGGAGGTCAGAGAAAAGAGCAAGGCATTGAGAAAGATGTTGGCTTTTGGTTGTTTGAAGACTGAGCGGATTATCTCATTACCCCAGTTTCCAGCCCACTGGCCTGTGGGATGAGCGTGCTCCGGGGTCACCCTCGGTTTGGGGGCACTGGCTGGGCTCCACGCTCTGCCCCTTCAGCTGTCAAGCTCACGCCTACTCCTGAGACACCCATTCATCTACTGAGAAGGAGGCGCAGGCAGGGCGTATTTTTAAGCACAGCAAGCCACATGGTCTGTATTATTTATTTCTCCTCTAACAACTAGTTCATCAGTAAAGTCAAAGTTCTTTGATCCCAAAGGATAAAACTCTCCTTCACCAATCAATCTTCACCTACTCTTCTGTAATTATGGATTATTTACCCCGATCTCACCTCCCTGGCAGCTTGAAGCTAAGGTGTCCTGTAGCTGGCGAATGAGGTAACACACAAGGTAATTCGTCATTATCACAGGTCATTAGTTTTGTATGTGTTTCAACCCATGTGCTTCACTACCGTTGTTACAATACTGGGTCACAGAAGACGGGAATGTGGACTAGAGGGGGAGAGGAGTCATCTATTTGCTTACAGGTTCCCAACACACACACACAGACATACACACACAAGGCAAATCTCAAGAGGACAAGCGATAATAAATAAAACCCAATCAGAAAGGTCAACTGCTGTTTGGTTAAGACAGAAAAAGCTACTACAGGGAATATTTTTAATATAATAATAACTACACAAAAGTTAAAGTATTCCTGCATTGAGACTACTGATACAGCTTCCGTGGTTACTGTGAGCTTCTTCCTATCAGTCTTCCCCCCCACGAAGGGGAAGGGGAAAACAACCTGCTCTGGTGGCCGGGACCACTGCCAGTAAGGTCTGTATACCAGCCCTCCTCTGACTGCCTGCTAAGAAATGTCACTGTACTGCCCTCTAATGGTTACTACCTGGCAGGTTTAAGGCCACCAGAATTGAGCTGTTCAACCACCACTGCATAAGGGATGCCACCGGATACACGATGAGGGTAGATTCTAAACCGAACCCACGTCATCTTTTCCAAAAGAACCATCATTGTTGGATCAGCACGAGGATCTTCACTTTTGTGCATTTGTGTTTGATCTGAGAAATTATGGAGCTCCCAGAAGCCAATACCACACACTCTTTCATTAACAGATGGTGGAGTACTAAGGATCTTGCTTGAGATTGTAACACAATACAGTTTCACTGAAAACAAAGTTGAAACTTAACCCAGAGTCTGCATCAGTGCCCTTTATGTGGTAGATTACCAGCCAGGTGCATATATGTCTCAGAATGCGTATGTATGTATATATGTCTCTTTTAAAAGGTATAACTTCATTAACCTGAGTCTCTTGAAATCTCTTGGTAATTTCCCTTACCTCAGATTCCTCACTGCCGTTACTTACTGTCAAAAGCTCAAACCAGAATCTTCATCCAAGGGTCACAGTTTGAGCTTCCAGACTTCCTACTCTCAGGCCTGTGGGTCAGCCCTGAAGGAGATGTAGAGAAAGCCCGACGGCTTGGATGCCTTTGGCACACTCTTCAGCCAGGGGCCTGACCTTCCATCACCCCTGAGGTTGGACCAAGAAAAGAACCAGCTCGTAACCACAGGCGAGCGAGAAGAGGAAGGCTTCCACACGGCCCAGGGAAGACCTGCCCCTCCACTAGCTGATCACGTCACATAAGCATTAATAACACTGCTGAAAGTGGCATGTGGTTCTATCTGGCCACGCCTCAAGCAGTTTCTACAGCCCAGCTGCTAGTTGCTGTCTCTGAGATCCATTTATAAATAATTGAAGTATTTAGTGTGAAATTACCACTGTGTCTGAAAGGGAGCTTGTGCCAGTGCCCGTCAGATGGGGAATCCCATCTGTGTTAGGCTGAAGGAGATGGGGCGGGACCTAGGACCTACCACCAGGGGTGGGTGTGTGTAGGGTGTGTGTGGGGGGTAGGTGGGGGGTGTCGCCTATGTACCTGCATCAGCAATCTCCCGTAAGGGAAAGGGGCAGAAGAATGGGACTTAAATTGTTCCTTCATCTTCTCCAAGTGGGTGTCTAGGGCAAAGCACCACCTTTAACCTGAAGCTCTTGAATTTGCTTCCAGCTGGAAAAACCGGTTTGTAGTAAAAGAAAAAGAAAATTGAGGAAGGGAAGTGCCAAATGTCAGAGTGCGACAGCATGGCTACCAAGGCATCGCAGACGTCTGGCTCAAATACTTCAAGAGAGATTCAACTCACACAAACAGAATTTATTCTAAGAGACACAGAGGAGGGAAACTGTGTAGACAGCAGGAGGGGGAAGAAGTGCTATGATTCTATCATTCTTGAAATAATGGTTTCAAGGAGAGGGCAGAGAAGGGGAATTGGCATGGAAAACTTCTTAACAGACTTTTTCTTTATGCAGTTTTTCAAAATAATTTTAGTCTAGGACACAAGCGCTGTATATGCCTGACAAGCGCCAAATTCAGATGGAGTGAGTTTTCATTTTATAAATTGCAAAATATCCTCACTCTTATCTCCCGCAAACAGATCACATTAATTCTGAGGGGAAATTTGAGTCTGAATTTGTTAACAAATAGCTCCTTGCAAGTATTTTTTTAAAGATGCTGATGAAACTAATTTGAAGAGTTTGGTGCAGGGGATTTCTTAAAAATTAAGTGCTATATTTCTCTCTCCTAAACTTTCTGGAGATAGCTCACTCTTAAAGGTAAGGAAGCACTGCTTCAAAAAGCACTTATGGGAAAAAAATAAAAAGCACGTATGTTTTACCAGCAATTATTTATTGGGGATCTTCCCTGTTTAAAGCATGGTGCTGGATGGAGTGAGGGGGCGAGAGGTTCAAAACATTTTGAAGCAGCGTCTTTGCCCTCAAAGGACTCGCAGCATACAGAGGTGTTCCAGCAGAATAAATCCATGTTCTTCCATTGATTTTGGGCCATATCTAATTCAACAGATTTCTAGACAACTCTCCCCCACAGACTCTACTGAATTCCTACTGAATCATAAATATGGGTAACGCAACAGAGACCGATGCTTTAAGATAATCCTACAAAGAGAGAGAAACTACAAATGATAAAGGCTGAACTCAACAAGCCCAGCCGGCTTCTGCTAAAGATGGTACTTGATCACCTTGGAAGAACCATCCATAGTTTCTCAGAACAGCAAGAAATGCCGAGGAGGAGCAGATAGAGCTCAATCGTTCCACCTAACCTCCAGAGGCCAGGCCGTCAAAGGGGAGTCTTCTAACTGGACTGGGACCCGAGATGGGGGAAAATGAGAGGGACGGCCAAGGTGTGTTCCTGGTGTGGTCAAAAGGCTGTACTACCTGAAACCACTGACATCGGCTGGTGCTGAGACAGCGGCTATAACTGAAGCAAATCTCATTTGTATCATCAGCTCATGTACCTTCAGCTGCACTCAGTTACTGAGCTGAACATCTGTGCAACCCAGCCTCTCAGTCAGCGTGTGCAGCCAGACCGTCTAGCTGATCCATTTCTAGGTTTCTGCACGTCCCTGTGTCCTGGGGGAAACCATGGGGGTGGCACACCGGCTCTCTTCTTTCGAAGTCAGCTTCCCTTAGGAATATGAGCTGCACCTTTGGTGCCATAATGTGGGAGGTGAGGGTGTTACATCCTTACAGGCAGCTGTTTTGTACTTGGATAAATGTCCTATCTGTCAAGGGTACCGGCAGGGTAGGGGGCAGAGAGAAAGAAAAAGACAGATCTGGAAAATGATGGGCAGCAAAGGCCATACAACAGAGAGTATTTTCTGTCCACTGCTACGTGTATTTCTTTTATTCATCCTGAATGTCACCCTGGGATCCTCTATAAAGACGCTTTTTAGCCTTGCCTCATGTATTTCATCCCTTGCTCCTGGAACCTTGCTTACTCTGAGATCCTCTATGAATCTTATATCTACATCTTTTAATGCTTTAGAGATCACCACATGTCACAGCAAGATGACTTTGGTGGAATTGTTGCCAGCGTGGTGGGCAGACCCATGTGCATTCATACGTGGAATCCAACTACCCCATTAATCCAGTCTCTTTCTCTTCTTGCACACTGACTCGAAGGAGGTCCTCTTAAAGAAAACGGAGCCAGATTTGAGAATGAAACCTTGGAGAGAGCCTGTATCATCTTGGTTCACGGACTCTCATAGGTCAGTTAAGAGAACATCCTGCAGCACAAGAGGTATGAAGATGAGGAGACTGCAAAATACCACCCAATGATGTAATCAACACGACCAATCCTTTCCCTTCTCTATATATGAAGCTACATGCTTGGCTGAAGAGGGAAGACTTCCCAGGTAAAGGATGATCATTCTGGCCTTGAGGAGCTGAGCAACCAAAATGTCATTGGCCTACTGTTATGTGACCCCTGCAGATCTCCATGTGAACACTGCCATAGCTTGTGAGGAAGTGATGGGTTAACACTGGACAACAATTCTGGAAAGGCTCATGAGCCATATACCATCTAATCAGGTGCCAGTGTCTCTTAAATTCCCTTCCTGTTCATCTGACATTAGTGTTTTTAACCTGTCTGGCTTTCCATCACCCTGTGGGATCTTTGGGAACAGGAAATGTCTCACCCACTTTTACAGACCCAGCACCTTGTTTAATAGCTGGGACACAGTAGCTTCTAAGTGTCTACTGAACTGAATTAATGCCTAGTTTCTTATGCCTGCTCCAAATCATACGGTCATGCTAACCAACATCAATCTAAAAGATTTGCTCCTTCACTCTTAATTGAAAAACAATGAAATGAAGTACTGTTGGTCTAACCAGGAAGTTTTCGAGTATAAATATAGACACACGAATTAAATAAACCAAAAGGACCAATTTCAGCTCTGTTAGAAAATAACTTTAAACCCTCAAAAGATTAAGCCCCACATGATAAATAATCAGACATGAATTTTTATGGCACCTAATATTTACACCACTGAATTAGCAGCTTTAAAGACAGCACGATAGAAGAGTCCAGGAGAAGGTATTTTTATAGTATTTCTCTAAATGTAAAAGGCAGATCTACATTTTTGGAAAATACCATTCTGAGAAAAAAAGGAAATTTTGGATCAGTCCATGTGGTTCCACAACGTGTAGCTGCCACAAACCTTAGCTCTGAAATTCGCAAGATCATTACCGTTATGTACCAAGAGTGAGTGGTCCAGGCTCTTAGGAAGAATTGAGATCATCTTAATGCATATAAACTCGGTGTCAGGAGCATCTCAAGGAATCAAAATATAAAGTCCTGGAAAACAGGCTAGATACTTACTTACGCGTACAGTGCGAGGCGATAAGGACCTCTCTAAAACCCTTCAACAATAAAATTTATAGAGCAAAAAGTTCCATTGGAATTAAATAAAGCTATTTCCCTTGATAATATTTTATAAATGTCAAAGCACGAGGAATCTGTATCATATTAGCATATTATTAGTGTTTAAAATTTATGAACAATATTTCTACCAACTGTGCAAACAAAAAGCAAATTACTTAAATTTTCTGAACCTCAGTTTCCTTGTCTGTAAGAAAAATGATACCTACCTGTAAGAATTCAGATCTGACCTGTCAACACGTCAGAAACAGTAAAGTCTTTTTTATATGTAAGTTCTACTTTACTCACCTATCACTGAAATAGTGATTTATCTAATTCCAAAACTTAAGAGTAAAATTCCTATACCTCTGAAGGAAAACACAAGGACTCTTCCATAATATACAGCATCAATGGACGCTTAATTTACAAGAAGTCGATGTTCTTCCTTTATGCCTCCTCCACACTGACACTGATTTAATGCCACAAAAAACTGGCAGAATAAAGACCATACAGAGAACAGGGTTCTGAAGGAAGAGGGCAGGAAACAGAACTAAACAACCAGGTTAGTGCAAAAGGAAGGAGGAGGAGAGTAGTTTTCTTTTTGTATACCTGATGTCTACTTCACGATAGCTAAGTTGAAGGCTTTGCTGATTTGTACACAGTGTCCATGCACCAGAGCCTCTTCTTGCCCATTTGTGCATCTCAAAAAACAACCCATTTAGTTTAAATTTTCTCCCTAAAATATGTTCTATGGATTGATATAAAGCAATAAATGTCAGTTCAATAATTCTAACAATGGGAAAAACAAAAATGTAAAGACAGTATTTCTGGCTTCAGCACAACTGTAGAAAAGGGCCAGGCTGGGGAACTCAGAGCATCAAACTGGAAAACAGCAGTCTTAGCCCATCGCATCTGTGATGAGAATTGTGTTGGCTTCGTCCGTACGTTTATTCAGCTTCCATATGCACCAAACAGAAGACAAAGGCTAACATCGTGGAGACAGTGCAGCTGATCTAGACTGTTTGGCCTGACTGATACTCAGCTAGTTTGTGCTCTTCAGCCCTATCTAAAGAATTTAAAATTTAATTCAACAGGCATTATTTAATGCCTTCTCTATGCAAGGCACTGTGCTAGGTTTAATACAATTTTTCTTATTCTTCCATTATATGTTTATGCCTACCAACCCGTTTACAATGCTTGTAGTTCAGACTAACTTAAAATCTAATCTGTGCTCAATTGAAATGTGGGGTTTGGAAACTCAGTTGATTAAGTCCAAATTGAGAAGCAATAGAATTTTAAAACAGCTTCTAACATGCAAAAGAAACAGGTTTTGCAGCCCAGATCATTTAAGAGCAATTATTTTTTTTTAGTTACATAAAGAGACATTTTCGGGCCTCTAATTGCTCCAAATTTATCTGCTGAAGAGCCATTATGATCCATTTTTAACCCCTCTCTGACATCAAGAACTAATGCTGTAATTGAACTGTGTCATCATTGATCTCAATTCTAAACCATTAGGAGAGCTGGTTTCTGTCTTTCACTGCAATTGCACCATTTTCCTCCTAATCACTCCAGGGCCTGCAGACATGCACACTATAACCAAGAAAGAACTGTTTAAAGCCCAGCTAGATGTTGTGAATAAATACCCTGCCTAGTAGACTATTATTTGCTATTTTCACAAATTTAAAGTAAGGATACAAATGCAGACATCTTCTATTTTTAAAGCTATTTCCCCTTCTTTTTCCTTTGCCCAAAACATCTTTTATAGTAACTTAATTTAGTTTGCTTGCTCACATTTATAACAGAGATAAGTGCATCAAAGAACCTTAGATCTGTCCCACAGCTGATGCTAAATACATCAAACTAAGTTTTATTCTTAAGGGATATGAAACCCATACGAAGAAGAAATTACATAAAGAAAATACATGGAGAAACTGTGTTTGAGCCTTGGAATCACAGCTATGCATTAAAACAGCTTTAATACACTAACAACTGCTATACTCCTGAGCTAAATCTTCACTTAATCCTGACCTCAATATGAAGGAGAAAAAAGGAATATCTAATTCAGTGGACATTAAATTGATCAAATTACTGGGTTTTACTGCTTAATTTAGGAAGTCATATTTTTATTATTTAACACAAGTAGATGTCTTGTTTATTATAACATCTATAAAACTTGGCACTTAAGTCTGAAAAAATAAGGCTTCTTCTCTCAGAAGCTAGTAAAGTACTAATCCCACACCTCCTTCTACCATAAAAATGATTTCAGAGAAAGCACAACTGCCCCCAAACCAGGGACCCGGAAGTGCAAAGAACAGAGGGGGCGCTCAGGAGCACAGGCTTCTGATCTCAGCGCCAGAGTTACTGACCCAAGCTTCACATTTCCTCTAAGCGTCAACGTCTGTTGTAAAAGTGGGAGTTGAAATAAAATGGGGTCCAAGTCCCTTCTGACCCACAGATTAAGAAACAAAAAGCTACACAGTGTCATCACTAATCTGTTTGGAATTAATGTAGTGCCAATGATAAAGCTGGACACTACTTAAAAATAATAAAGACAGATTTTATTCAGTAACGACCACTGCAACAGAGGAGGGAACACAGGGTAACCTGAGCTCAACTCTCCTGAAACACAAGGCAGGAGACTTTTTCAATGCTGGGGTGTGCCAAAGGAAGGACACTCGAGGGCACTAACGGATGGAGGGGTAGGTCCATGGACTAGGCCGTCTGGGTTTGCTACCTGGGACGCACACAGAAGAGAAGCAAACACCCCACATCCTTATGCCAGGAGATATAAAGAGGCAGGATGCCCACCAAAGTCTGGCTTTGTCTTCCTTCAGAGCCTGAGAGCAGAGAGAGTGAGTGTTCTCTCTGGATGTTTTCATTTCAAAGAGACTGCTCCCAGATCCTTGAGTCGTCAGTCTTAGGTGGTAGGGAAGTTTCATCTCAAAGTTCAGAGAAAGGATTTCTAATTTCAAGTTTTTTCAGGGAGGCATTTTAAGGGGTGTCTGGGGTCATACTAGTGACATGGCCTTAAGCAGCTAGAACATGCTAGAGTTTGGACAAAGAGTCTTTGTCAGGAGCAATGGACCAGTTCAGGACATTCATAACCATCTGGTGTCTTGACGGAGACTAAAGCTCAGATGAGAAAACTTTCTACTGTAGCACTGAATCAAATTTTTCAAAGGTACAAAAAGTCTAGTCATATAACAGTTTTTGGTTCTGCCATATGTATGGATGCTTAAAATAGGAAAAAGAAAAAAAAAGTTGGCCCAAAATATCTTAGCCAATGGCTCCATCTAGCTTTATTATAGCACTGTCTTGAGTCGTTTAAAAATGTATAACTGCATTTCTCTTAAATGCCTAATAGCTGAATGTTCAGTCCATTTTAATACTATTTGCCCGCAGAAAAATGGGTCACGTATGATAGTCAGAAAGGCCGTAGTGGAGAATGACAAGTCCATTTGTATCAACACTCATAGTTCTTCATATTCTTTTATCACCTTTTCTAAAATAAGGGATTTCAGACTGAAAGATCTTGAGATTTAAATGTGCATTTTTGTAAATGCAAATGAAAATATTAAAGGTGCTCAATGTATTCATGGAGCAGATTGATATTTTTCCACACAATAATGCTAATATGCTGTGCCCTCTGCAGTGGGACCATAATTAAACCTGTTGGCATTTCCATTTTAAACCTAGTCATAAAAAGTCTCTCTGAGCAGTAATGTGCCATTCCAAGACTCGAGCCAGCAGTCTCCACTGTTCAGGAACAATATTTGAGAAGTTTTAGCAGGGGGTCAAGTTCTAATAAGGTAAAACATTTAGCAGAATTTTTCTTTATTTCACCCAAGATGCTTGTTTGCCCTCTACCAACTAATTTCAATCTCATGTGTGATGTTTATAAATAGCATGAGAAATGCATTCAAGCTCCAGTTGAGAAAATGTAGTATATACTGTTGTATCCAGTTGTGTTAGATCCATAGTTTAAATAATCTGAGAGGACAATGTTTAAGAAAATTACAAATAAAAATTAGAAATGAAAGTGAATATTTGAATGAGAAAAGTGACCATAAGCTAAAAGTTAGAAAGGCTAACAAAGGCCACAACATCAAAATCCAGAAGGATCACAAGATAGGTTATCTTCCACCCATATAATATTATTTTTCTTAGATATTTTGGCTGCATACTCTTTGATCACCCCTTTATACGACAAAGACTTTATAATATCATTTATCATGAAGAGAATTTAGTCAGTCTTTCCCTCTACCATCAGAAGTTGGCAAACTTGCTCTAAAAGGCCACGTGGTAAATATTTCAGACTCTGCACCAAACGGTCTCTGTTATAGCTATTCAGCTCTGCGACAGCAATCAGTAACAGACAGTACATTTTCACGTGTCATGAAATATTTTTCTCCCAATCATTTAAAAGCATAAAGATTATTCTTAGATCATGGGCCATAGAACATATAGACCAGTTTGCCAACCTTTGTTCTACTCCAGTTGATAGCTTTCAAAATCTATCAATAATTAATAAATTTCTACTTTCAGCTTCTTAAGTCATTGTTAATATGTATATTTTAACGGTAGTTGTCAAAGTTATAAAAAAAATTTTTTTACATATGAACATTTTGAGTTTTTTCTGCTACGACTAATTTTAACTTGAATTTAACCAGTTTGTCATTGATAACAAAACTCATATGATCCTTTGCATTGAGGTTTAGCTGTTATATTAGTATTCTGTATTAAATCAAGAAGTTTTAACATTTTCCCCAAAGTGCTCATGTCATTCAGTCATATGATTCAAAGAACCTATTCACCACTTCCATTAGAAATGTGTCACTTCCTCTTTATTACTGCTTTTACCACACTCTTAAAAATTTGTTATGTTCAATGTTAGTGTAATTTCTATTGATTTCATCACTTTCGTCACTTTGTTTCATATTTATGCATTTTTTAAATCTGAAATTTCTCAGTTCTTTAATAATTTTAAAGATGACAAGACTCATCATATCCATCTAAATCAGGTCTGATTTCTCATGTTTTAGTGAAACATTCCAAAACATCTTTTCAAAACACCTAGCAACTTTGTGTCAAGACGCCAGGTCCACTGGCACAGTATTCCAGGAATCCACTTTGTGATGCCAGGACTCACTGAACCATATTATACACAAATGAAAACCACAGCAGCATGTCTCATCAGACTCAATACAACGTATTCCCAACTCAGTTATGCCTCAGGCAGGTATCAAAAATGTCTACAGCTAACCCAATACACTCAATGAGCGGGGAAGAGGTAAAGGAAGGGAAAGAGGTTGGAAAAGACAACAAAGTTTACCAGTTCCATAACCATGCTAAGACCTGGGTAGGGCCCCTTCCCTGCCTGGCCCTTAAGGTGTCTGCATTTCTTACCTTCGTAAGTCTGGTCAATCCACTGCTTATTGCTCCCCAGAAGGTCTGTCATGCAGCTAGACAGTCCCCCATAGCCCCATGTACCACATTCTCTTGAACATTTCAGCCCACAAATGGCCAAAGATGAACATTAAATGAGTAATATTCTAGAGGAAGTCAGAATACATGCATTCATCTTACAAATTACACAAAAGGCAATTATTTTTTAAAAACACAGAAAGTAATCATTCAATGGTTTTGAAAAAGAACACATTAGGAAACTCGTCTACTGAGATTTGAAAGTGATGTGTATGCTTAGGACATTTCATTCAACAAAGCCTAGCAGAAAATTTTATATCACAATCACACATCATAATTACTGATTCTAATTTAATTATGTGATTGCACGTATTTATTTACTCCAGGAACTATAACAAATATACAGTAATTAAATGGCATAACAAAAGGCTAAATTTTCTAAGGAAAACAATTCATAAAGCTTCTTACATAGTAAAAAAAAAAAAAAAGAAAAAAGAAAAAATTAAAAAGGTTAATTACAAGCTTACAAAAGCAGCCTACTCTGATTTGAAAGATAATTACAGTCAGCTCATTGACCTTCTCTACTGTACTAGACGTTCTTTTCAAGAGTAAAGGAAGGAGAAAGTTATAGGAGGAGAGTTTCAGGTTTGAGTATCTTCATAGCTTGGAAAGCAACCACCATGCTCCTAGTAATTTCCATAAAATTCTCTCTGTGTAAACGAAGTCATTTGAGGGTTAACTAATCTGCAGTTCAAACCTCTGTCCTTTCTTCTTGACTTTCTTTTAGCCTTAGGGTCCTTGTAATACGTTTCTGGTCTTAAACCCACAAGCTTTTGAGCGTCTATTGTTTTCCTAATATAAACTTACTAGCTTTTTTCTGTGATTATCCATGTAAAGGATAATTAACTCCAAGAAATTACTATTTTTAAGACTTAGACATTATAGGAACAGTACAGGTACACTGAACTGTATTTTCCATCCTATTAAACTAAATACTCTAATTTTAAAACACATGTTCACAGGTCTGCCTGGCTTTCAAAAAAATCAAATATGAGATAAAAATACAAAAAACCCAGATAGTTTAGAATAAAAATATTACTCATACTACAGAGAAAATACTCCATTATTTCTTCAGTTTTGAGTTTCTCTAAATTACAAGCTAAACTATGGCATTTAAAATACAGCTTATTTTTAAAACTTTTATTTATACACAGTATAATAATGAAACTGTCTCTAACTTCCTTAAGCCTGTATCAAGCATCCTTATCAGGCTATAGTTCTACCCTATAGCAGTTAATCTCTCATTGGGAGACCAAAATAATGATGTTTTCATAATTATATCCTCCATTATGCTTACTTATAATTATATTAAAGAGTTAATTTCTATGAGTAATTCTATTACTAAGTAATAGACGATTTATGAACACTGTAGAGCTTTGGAGGACTGTTTGGAGAAAATGCTTAATTAGGCCATGGTGTGAATTTTGACATCTTTCTCCATGGTTCACAGAATACACTTCTGCTGACACATATCTTCAACAGTTTGATCAACATAAAATCTTATCTTTCCAATATTAAAAACAGTAGTACAGGATCATAATATGATGAGAAACAAAAAAAGTTTTTATTTTTTAAATAAATGTCATCTTAGTAAGTCAGCAAGCCAAAATGATCTAAGAGCACTGAAAAATAAAATTTGTGTGAAAATACACCGCTCACAAAATATGATGGACTTGTGATGGATGAAAACAGCTTTGAATCCAAGAAGCCCCCATTCTAGGGGGGAGTAAGCTTGGGGCATAAACATGTTGCTTCAGGGAGTCTGAAGCAATTCGCCCACTGCTTCACTGATATTGTCAACATTGGCACTTACTGTGTTATCACTTTCCTGCCAGAGAATGTACTAAAACTAGACACTCATTAGGTGGGACCCCAACGGCCAGCAAATAGAGCTTAGGCTAAAGAATCTACTTTCTTCTTCATTTATCTACACTTAGATAAGCCACATGATTGTAACAAACAGTGACAACATTAATGGAAGTCACTAACATTGAAGCAGAATTCTCAAGTTTCTAATTTATAGGGAGCTAAATCCAAACATGTTATTAACGTAGAGGATCCATGCACTGGCACATACAGGCTGTGATTCAACTCTGTAACAGTTTTTTAGGTGCTTCCTTACATTCTAATATTTGATTTCACACTTCCTGGCCCAGGCATGCACGTGCGGTCCATCCCCGAGTTCTACGGCACTGTGACAGTGGCACTGAAAACTGCTAGTGTTCAGTCAGCCATGTTGGCCAAGAAATCGTGTTATAATCAAATTTAAACAGGGTCCGATGTAAATCAGATATTCTCACAACATATATTTTCACAAACACATTTCTCACTAATGAGTCTTTATGTGTTTACAAGGGATGAGGTATTCAAACAATTTTGTGACTCATAAATTTAATTTGGCCTCAGTATCACCTGTTCCAATGTGAGAAAAATATTCTGCCAATATAGTACTTGCTATTCAAATGCAGCTTTAAGACAAGTCTTTCCCCATTCCAACTTATTGCCCCATAGAGACTCCCCCCCAAAGAGAAATACCGAAACTGTTAGAGGTCTTTTTAAATCGTGCAGTAATAAGAGACCTACGTAAGGCTCTAGTTCATTCTTCTGTTCAGCTGCCAAAACTCCACACACATGCCCACTCCAGCCAGACCAAATTATCAGAATTCATTTTCAGCGTCCCTGACACCCTATAAAATGAGATGGAGACCACCCCAAGTACGTAATAAAAACGTAAAATTCATTCAGTCTTTCAAGTCTCAGATTAGTAAGCATCTTTTATCAGAAGTTACTCAAATAAGTCATATTAATGTTAAAACATTCTGAGGACAGTAACTTGCTGCTTTCAAGAGCTACGTTTTATCTCACTGCATCACCAAATAATGGAACCCGTGGTAGCTCTGACTACAAGTCTCCCTTGGGTCCATGGATTTTAGTGACCTTGGCTGAAGGCTCCACCCACCTACGCAATTCCTGGTAAGTTCTAGTAAAAATATCAATTTACACCTTGACAGTACTCTTCCTTTCCTGTATTTCATTCAAGCAATGAAAAGTTTTTCTGAATTCTAAGTCTTGGGGGAAAAAAGAGAAATGAGTAACACTAATTCTCTTCTACTATCACTAAAATGACGTTAATTACACTGGACCCAAACATGATTGACTTGTGTAACAGAAATCAACATCATAATGTATGATGTGAATTCCATACAAATTCTGGGCATCTGGGTAATTCTCACACATACCTTCATACTGCTCTTTATCATCCTTAGAAGATTTTCCTATGCGGATCTATGTTTGTAAGATTCATAAAAATAGATGCATAATCAAGCTGAACTCTTCAAAAATAGTTTCTAACCTTCCATCTGAACCTCTGCCTCTCCCGGATTAGACAGTTCTGATGAATCTAGCTAGAGACCTAGCATCTTACAGTGAACCACAATCCTTACTTCTCCTCCCAACCATCCTAACCTGCTCAGTTTATAAACAGACCTGATTTCAAGCTCAGGGGTAGGTTTAGTGTTTTCACTGTGGTCTGTCCAGGACTGGTACGTTCAGCCAATCTATGTACCTTAGATATAACCAGAGCAAGCACGGTATGATTTTTCTCAGCACAGCACCTGGCTCCCTGGGCCGCTTGCTGGACACTCTGATACCTGGTGAAACGGGAGGCTGCTGTCGACATAAATGTTCTGACAAGAGCAATGTACAAAGCATGGCTAGAAAGGCGTTCTCAAATGAACCACCGGGCTCGAGTCCTGGGAATCTGTGTTTAACATGCACCCCGGGTGATTTCAGCGCTGGTCACGGGCAACCAGGTGTTCAGAAACACTGCTACTGCGCCGTCACAGCCAAGCGTCAGCGTCACAGCTTCCCACACGAGCCCTGTACGTTGCTTCTGACAGTGAGCTCGATATATTTCTTTCTCTTCTAAATGATTTAGCAACTTGTCCTTCAGGAGATTCTCACCAAGCAGTGGTCTAGAATTTGAAGTTAGTTTGTGGCATTGCTAAAAAACATGAAAGAAAAGCTCCCTATGATTCAAAACGCACGACACCGAGGTACTCTGTGAGGTGATGTGCACCTACTTTCCAGTTTAATCAGGGGACTACAAGCTTTCTTTAACACAGGTCCTCACGAGAACAATACTGCACCAGATAGTGCACTCATCGAAGACGATACAGCAGTACAAAACTGTATATACAGTACCTGACATCAAGGAGCTGGTCGCCTAGTCAGGGAACAGAAATAGACATGTGTCGTACACTACGTGGAAAGAAGCCCCACAGACAAGGTAACTCGGGAGAAGGGGAAGACAAAGGGACACGACACACAGCTTTTCTCAGAAAAGCTGCCCTGGGAACGGAAGGAGGTGAGAGATGTGACTGGGTCTGGATTACTGATTTATTTTGAACGTGGAGCTAACAGGATATGCCAACAGCTAGAGATCAGAGGAAAGCAAAAATGAAAGATGAGTCCAAAACTTTTGGCCTAAGCAGAATAATGTTCCCACTTACTGAGCTGGCCAGTATTCTGAGGGACAGGGCTATCATCACTTGCATTCTGTTTTAAGGGTCAGAACATCTGGGCTGCCCTTGCTTACGGCCGTTGCCACAGGTAACACAGCTTGTACACAGCGGAGGTGGGCTTGAACCCAGTCAGTCAGACTCTGGAGGCTATACACAACCACAGAGGCGGCTCTAAGACCCGTCATCCTGCGCCCGCCCCCAGGCTGGCTTTGATACAGCCCTAGAATCTCAAGCAGCTCAGAATAAGCACAGACAGAAAAGGAGGGTTAGAGCCACTGCACAGGGCTCTGAGAACACCGCCATGCCCGCCTGATGCCCCTCCGCAGGCTCCCCGGCAGAGCAGAGGGGCCTGCCCGTTCCCCTGGTGTGACATGTCAGAGATTCCTGCTGCTCCTTTCCATCTATATATAGGCAGGGCCAGCCCCGGGCAGGTGCAGCACGCAGACAGGACCTCAGCACCCCTCCTGTACACCACCGCCCTCCACCATATGGTACGTGGGTGGAATTAGGTTAAAAAGAACTTCAAGGACAACCTTGGAGGAGAAATGAAACCATCACCAAAAGGAAACACGCAGTGGAATAAAGGGGAAGTCGCTAGATGATAAAGGTGGTGGAGGGCTGAGCCTACACACAAGGAATGTGTGGCTGGCCACCTGTCCGTTGTTCTTCAGAAGTTTCTACACTGCTGATTAAGTTTCAGGCTGGGGAGAGGAGCAAGAGGAAGGGAAAAAAGCATCCACTGATCATCTGATAAGAGCTGGACACTGGACTATGTGCTTTATATGTTTTCACAACACCACGTGGCCTTGTCATTATTATGACAATTTCAGAGATTGGAGCGAACTCTGCTGCACGAGGTCCACCTGGAAGCTCCATGCGGCAGGTGAGCTCCTGCCCGGTTCACACCGTATTCCCAGGGCCTAACACCCAGAGGGGTGGGGAGAGTCGAGGCCCCTTGACTCTTGAGGGAGGTAATGCCTCCTCTTTCCAATTCTAGTTTCCAACCTAGCGTCACCTCCCTCTCCACCGTGAGGAGAGGCGGGGCTGAGAGCCCCAGGGCCACTCCTGCTATGCAGGTGGCTGAGGCTGTGGGCAGCAGAACAAGCCAGAAGGTGCACCATCGAGCAACGGTGGTGACCACCGGAAAGCGCGCCAAAGAGGCAAGAACTGAGAGGGCGGGCGTGCCGGGAAAGCCGCAGCTCACCTGCTCTCAATTTGCACAGGAAAAGGGAGCCTTCTCTTTCAAGCAGACAGTTGCATCTGCCTGCAGAGGAGACGAAGTCCTGAAAATCTGTCATCCCCCAGGGGTTCTGCTTTGGAGTCCATGCCCTGGATAGACGCCTCCACCACCCAGGCGCTTCTGGCAGCTGGTCGGGCCGCTTCCCGTTCTCAGCCACCTGCTTCTCTGAGTCACTGGTCTTGATGCCTCTGAAGTATACCCAGCCCCCCTAACAGCCTTAATTCATCTGCTCATTCCATTACCATTTATTCTCAGCAGAGGCGCTAATTAAGAATGTGAAATCGTGGTATACCAACAAGAGGCAAGGTAAAGGAACCGTGTGACCTCCCATCCCTGGACTTGGAAGTGGACAGGAACTTTTTACTCTTATTGTAAATTTACACTCCTACTCAGACAATTAATTTGGGATGGGATTACTTTATAGCCCCCTCCCCGGGGGGGTCCAAAGAACCAGTGTTAAACCACATTACTGTGAAACTGTCCTTTATCACTGATTAAAAACAAAATCCAGAAGCAGTTGTAATCAGTTGATATCTGGGTAGAACTAGTACCTAAAATGCCCAACTTTAGAGCAACGACTCAAAACACCAAAGCTTAGCATTCTCTAAATATTCAAAAGTACAGAGCAAAGAGCTGCCCATTAGACAACCTGGAATCTCTCTTTTACCTAAGTAATGTATGATCTGAGAAAACTTTCTTCTTTCTTCCCCTACTAGGCAGTCCTTGTTTCCCAGTCTAAAACGTCTCAGTGTAGCCTTACACTTCATTTGATAATGGATTTAAAGATGTCTCAGCATCCATGTTTCCTTCTGTGCTACACAATGGAGGGGGAAGCAAGCAAGCACTGTGCTGCATTAATTTTTATGCCCCTTACAATGATTCTTTTCAGAATACATTGTATTATTGGCCGGCGCTGGGCTTTCTGTAATTATAGAAAATCATGGGAGATATGCCACGTTCCAAAGCCCTTCCAGGGAACCCATCCTATCCTCACCTCTGGGTGTGTCCTTCATTACGACTCCCTTTAGAGCTTCACAAATACCAGGGAGTGCTACCCAGCTAGGATACCCAACTCAAAAGTTTCTCACTTTGGCAAAGCCCCACCCTTGTCATACCACAAAAACTGTAACACTAATGCCCCTGATAAACGTTAACACCAACTGTTGCGGGATAGAGAGAGAGAAAGAAAATAACACAACATGTTCAAAAGCACCTGCGTGAACCAGATGCTTTCTGGGAGAAAATGTGAAAATTAGATATGGAGAATTTTTGAGATAAGTTTTCACAACAATTAAATGTGAGAAGGTAAAGAAATGGTGTCAGTTCACAATGAACAGAGGGATAAAGCAGTTTATAAGAAAAGAATACCTTCCCTATTAGAATTACAGTCTGAAGCCACAAAAGGCCTGCGGGCCACCCTTCAGACCTCTGTGAGCTCAGCCCACTGAGGGAATGTGCCAGAGATGTTACATTTTGGCAGAAGGCAAAGACTCATGGCATGCAAGAAACACCCTAACTGCTTTTCCTCAACAGAAAAGGATTGTTCCCTATTAAGTTGGCCACTGGCATCTTTTACTTCTTGGAGAATTAAGCAGAATAACAAATCACACATTGTGTTGGTAGCCAGCTAAGGAGGAGGTGTGTCTGTGTTGCAATAGCAAATGCTGTGAGCTTCATGTCAGGACCTAAATTCTCTCCTTCCCCAGCCTTCTTATCTACCTCGGGGGACATGCAGCCATGAAGAGCTTCAGGGTGGTGGTGATAATGATGCAATGTGTACACACACACACAGTGGGCAGTATACATTTAATTTCACACCAAAAACAAACCTGCATGTTCACTGCTTTTTCAAGAATTTAATATTACCAAAATATTTTTTTAAATAAAGGGAAAAACAAACAACCATCCTTCTATTCCTTGGAGAACACAGATCCAAGTATCTGAATTCATCTGAGTCCAGACTTCCATCCACATTCCAGAACAATCAATGCAGTTAATTCAGTCAATTTATCTAATCAAACATATTGAAATAACCTTTCTATCTTGCTTCAGTATTACCCAACTACCAAGAACTCGGTTCTATTCTCAAGATTTATGAAACACCTGTAAACTACTTCTCAGGATTCAAATACATTACAATAGAATGACTGGTTGAGACTCAGAAGAAACAAGTATCCATAAAAATGAGACAGATAGTATTTGATGAACAGAATTGAGAGAATTGGGGGAACAAAAGCTTCCTTCATCATCTTTCCTCCCTCCTTCCTCTCCTTTTGCCCTCAAATCAGAATATAGCCAGACACAACCTTTTTTCTCTCTCATATCTTTTTTTGATGCCTCAGTTCAAATTATGAAGACTGAATATTCTCTTTTGGAAATTTAATCTTAATGCTGTTTCCATGTCAGGAATACCCTAAGTGATGGTGTTCAACCAAACATCCCATAAAAACTGAGGAGGCTGAAAAACAGATTGAGAAAAATACTTCTCCCTTTAATGTCTGGCTTACCTGATCCACATTCTATGACTATTTGTTTCTAAGCCTCTAGATTAAAAAGGCCTATGAAATTCCACTGGAATTGATGTTGGTGGCAATTTGTTTTCCGTCTGGATAAAATGATAGTATTTCAACTACAAGAAGAAAAAATACCCAATCTGAAAAGGGGTTAGCATTATTTATTCAAAGATGTTCCTAAAATTTTACAAGGCTTAAAATTACTTATTGTTTGCCAAATTATACGGAGATAAGATGCTTGAACAGAATCAGTTATTTAAACTGGGCAACAAAGAAGACTCTGAAGATTTAAAGAACATCATTTCATAGTGTTTGGCTGCAAGAAACTCTGAATATGGCCTCATAAAAAATCGCTCAATGGAGGAACATGGCCCAGGAGTGATGACTTAAGTTCTGGTCATTTTTAAAATCTAGCATAATGCCGCCTCATACGATAGAGGGGACAGCATCTGGTAAGTGGAATGTATTTTTAAAGTTCTTCAAAAATTCCAAGGCAAATTGATCCAATTTTCTAGTGCTTATGTAAAAGTTGCAAATGAAATTGCTGAAGAATGAAAAAGAAAGTATCAGAGCTCTGTTTCAATCTCCACAAAGAAAATCAAACTTTCTATTCAGGAGTAAGACAGTTTTCTTACAGAGTGTCACAGCTGGGAGGAGTCAGAAATGACCTTTCCAGGCTCTTTTACAGATGAGGAAACTGGGGGCCAGACACCGTAAGTGACTCAGGGTCATCTTCACTCCTAGCTTTTAATGAGGTATCTCAGACATTCTCATCTTGTAAGATGTGTATTGCAGATTCGCCTCACTCAGATGTAAACCACAGAGGTAAGAAAGAGCGTGCACTGTTGCACAGAACCTACGACAGAAGATGAACAGTCATGGCTGAGTAGGGTCCGGCTCCCATGGTTACATGTGAGATGAATTCAGCACACTTATATCGCCACCAGCCCTTTAGCCTGCTTTGAAAAGGAAGTTCAGTGCCATCCCCTCTTCTTCTCCACATTATAGGCTGCCCTTGTCCGCAGAGGGAAGCAAAGAAAGTGAGTATCTATTTCCCTCGTGTTTTTCTGATGACAAATAATCTGGAAATTAATTTAAGAATCCTGTTGGTTCAAATAAAACATTTCTGACCCCAAAACACTAACTGCTATCTTTAAAAGGACTATGTCTGATGGTTCTGACCTTTGAGTTTTCGGTTTCTTTTTTCTTACCGATTTCAAACGTTGGCCTACTTCCTGGAACAGCTTGCATGGAAAAAAGTCCAAAACAGCCACTCCTCAATTCTAAGAGTCCTTAAGATACTTCTGAGTGTTGGAATTCCCTGGGACGTAGCCTTTCTTTCCCATTGAGCCACATTCTGTCCACACCGCCAAGGAGACTTTTAGAGAGCAAAGAAAGGAAACGTTTGGGAAACTGTGGAAAGTCCCAGGATCTGGCTCCACATGGCTCTCTCAAGGCCTGGGAGGCAGTCACACCACGGTGACCATTGTTTTGCTTTGCATTCCAGTCTGCTCAGTATAAAAGCCCTTACCTGTGGTCAAAATATTTAAATAAAATAAAAATAAAAGGACTTATGTTTGGTATACGTGAGCTATGCTTAACACAAGAGAAGAGAGCAGTGGCCAGGCATGGTAGCCAGGAAGGGAGCCGTCGGGGAACATGCAGTGAGGCTGCCAGAGGAGACAGACAGGATGCAGCAGGTAAGTACTGTTCTGATTCCTTTTTCTTAAGAAAAGTGCCTCCAAACTGAAAGCAGAATGAACCAGAACAAATCTTGATACATTTCTCATGAGAAAACCTAGTTGCTCAGAATAAATTATATTGCCAAGTATTGAACCATCTTGTGATTCCGATCAAGAATCATTTGTGGTCATCTTTGCATAATCAGAAAGAAAAGAAATTTGAATAGACTGAAGACATAAAAAAATCTTGACTCCAATTTCAAGAACAAATTCTAGAAAGGATACTGTTCAACTTGACTCAAATCCCTGATAAGTTCTATCAAGGATTCAAGAAAAGGGGTTTAGAAGAACTGAGTCAACAAGCCAACACAGTTCACTAAGAACAAATCCTCAAGGTACTCTGCTCGTTTTGAATTATACATCAGAAGAAAGCTCTATAGAATAAACCAGAAGTCTGCCAAGACATCTGACAGTTACTCATGATATTATGAAGCCCGTGGAGCAATGTGGATTGGGTCATAGTAAACAATTCATCTAACCACACTAATTCCACAAGCTTATTCAAAGGTTATTGGCAATTCAGGAAGAGAGAAGAAACCTAAGCCTCAAGCTGGACACTTTCTATTCTTAACCAAGCTCACTCCTTCCTGCTAGCATTTGCTGTTCTCTTCTGCCTGGAATGCTCTCTCAGCTCTTTGAATAGTTGGATTCCTCTGAAACTGAAGGCATTAGTATAAATGCCACCTCCCACCCCATCACTCTCTATCCTACCCGTTTGTTTCCTATCACACTGTTTCTAGTTCGTCTCCTCTGGTGAAATATCAGCTTCATAAAAGCTAAGGCCTTGCTAATTCAACATGCCTTCACAAGGCCTAATACAGTGTCTCACGTGGACCAGGCTCCAAGAACACTGGAATGAATTAATGAGATACATCCTATGTTGTGACATCATACCTTCTATTTGGCCTTTCAGAATATATTTTCTATCAGTGTCTTATATGAAGATATACAAGGCTTGTGTGGAGTTTTTTCATTTTTTTAATTGAAGTATTTAATTGAAGTTCCTGTACAATATTATGTAAGTTAGAGGTGTACAATATAGTGATTCACAACTTTTAAAGGTTGTACTGCATTTGCAGTTATTGTAAAATACTGTGGGGGGGGATTGGTTGCTTTTGTTTTTCTCATTACATTATACTGGATAAACACACTGCACGATGAAATAAGAATTCCAAAGGGCCTTGAGGGAGTGAAAGGTCAAACCCACACAACAAAATGATGTAACCAGGATACACAGAAAGCTCTGCATTTAGAATCATAGGAATTTTTTGTGCTATTGCAGGATAGGGAAATTTGGTTTGTCATTGGGATTTGTAAAAAGTACGTCAGGTTTCAGGTTATCACAGTCTTGTTATGAGCCCATAGTGCGATGTGGGCATTAAAAAGTGCTGGAGTCTTAAAAGGAAACATGGTACCTTCAGACCAAATTATATACTTGTTCAGTGTGAGATATTAACATTTAAGAATGCTAGAAAAACTAAGGGTGGTTGAAAGGAAGATGACTAGGACAGGCATGGAAAACTTTTCTCACAATGAAAGAATCAAACTTTTACCAAAAACTCCAGTTAAGAAGGAAGGAGTTTCTAATAGTCTACAGTCATCCCAACATATGTTAGATTATTCCATTAATCAGTGAATTCTTTGTCAGTGTAATTTCCACTGAACAGTTAGCAGCTGGGATACAGTGGAGGAAATTCCCACACAATGCATGGTTATTTTATTAATGACTGATGACTGATGACTGATTTATACATCTATACAAGCTTCTATACTCCCTAATTTCACTACTGTCAATGATTTGCATAAAATACTTACATTTTTCTGTTTTACAGTGAACAATTTATGGAGCAGTTGGTTGAAAGGTAGACATGTTTTGTCAACCTGCAGATAAAAGAATTATTATAGTATTTTATGTTGGTGAACCATGGAGGCATCAAGAAATGACCAGCTGCTTACCCAGGAATGGAACATTTGGTACTAAACTTGAAAAATCTGGGCATGATGCATAGGATTAGCCTTTGCAGGAGCAACCCGGGAGGTTCTCTCTAAATCTGTATCTCAAGAAACTAAAACTAAAAAGACCAAAACATAATAGAAGGGAAGCAGATTTAGAAGACGGAACAGGAGGAACACAGCTATCAGTTTGGAGAAAAGCTGAACAGAAGGAGGACAGTCAGCCTCAAGACTCGGGCAGAAGGACCAGCAGCCTGAAGTTGACCTTGTTTATCAAATCCCATAAAAGACATACACGTTTTGGTTTCCATAGTTTCATAATGATGGATGATTCAACAGATTCAAAACAACCATGGTGAAATATTTCTTGGGGCTGCTCTCTTCATGAAGCAACTCTAGTTAAGTCTGCTTCTCAGGGATTCTGGTACACTGTACTCATCTCTTCATTTTAATGCCCATTATGGCTTATATGTTTTAGTATCATGTAAGTTTTCTTAGCATGAGTCAGCCTTTCATGTCTATAAAACATGGAAGAGCATTCTAGGGAGCTCGTACTAGATCCTGGGCTCAAGTAACAACACAGAACAATGGCACCTTGCATGGCTCCTTGGCAGAGAGCCGGATAGCCTTCCTCTGACCACACCAGGACTCCCTCTCAAAGATACGTCATTCTGTGCTGACTGCATGGTTTAACATGAGCTATTTAGTGGTAGCAGAATTTAGAGATGTTTGATTTCTAGGTATGAACAAACTCTACTGAACATAAGGATCATTAAGAAACCTACAAGTTAGAAAGGAAGTCGGAGTGCTACAGAGCACTTGCGATGGTCTGGAAAGGAAAGGTTTGGACATCAAGGAAACTTTAGCAATTGGTTATTTGAAACCGTGGAAGTGATCAACAAAGCCTGACTGTCACAGGACAACTGCTGAGCCTGGACAAGAAGGTTAGTATGAAGCTCAGTATTTGGAGGAAGCCTATGCAGCGATCTGTAGACCTGAAATGGGTCTACTCTGAGACTTCCGCAGAGAGGCCTTCAGATGAGAACTCCCGAATGGCCCAGAGAAACACTGGTGAAAAGGCTGCTGAATCAGGTTCACACATTTAATGAGAACGATGACAATGAAGCAGTACTCACCCATGCACATTTTTGGAAATACAAAAACTCCTGCCTTTTTCTCCCAAAAAAGTGCAAGGAGAAACTATTCTGAGCATGGTTTAGGTTCGAAGCGTGAAAGGGCATCGTCCACAACAGAACACTCAAAAACCAACTGCTGAGTCATTGTCTCCTCTGTTGTATGGGACCCCATCTCATTCCATCCAGAAATTGTGTGACCCGGAGTCAGCAGTCCACAAGAAGAGAAAGTTGAGTCTGCCCCCATCCATTTCTTTCTGCTTACTTTGCATTTGAGAATGACACTGTGACATCATAGCACAGAGTTTATAAATGATACGTGAAATTTTCTTGACCAGTGCACAAAGAACATCAGCGCAGACTGCTAGGTAATCTCCCAACACTGCACACACAGTTTATGCAGAGCTGTGGATGCCTCACACCCACTCCTGCACCCCTCCCCAAATCATTTGCTTATATTCTAAACTAATCTATTACCTATGTTAGCCCTTTTCACTCCTTAGTCTCTTCAAGATGTTGGTCTGTGACCTTGGGGAGCAAATCATATCCATACACACAAATAGCAGTCTTGTAGATTTCATAAAGAATGAAGAATTTTTCTTCTTTACCCTTTCAATAAAAGTTTTTGAAATTTAGACGAGAGGAAAATGAGGCAAAGATTAGAAAGAGAAAAGTGAGCCAAAGTGATTCTGGTTGATGGATTTGATGGGTAAACTGAAGTTCTTATTTGCCCACTGACGCCAGGCCAAGCATCCAGCTACTTTCCCAGGCTTAATTAAATCTGCAGCTGACCTGCAAGGAAGGGGATGGCCTGCCATCCAGAAAAAAAGAAAGGAGGCACAAAGGATTTGTGATCAGTGTCAGGTATTCCAGCAAGTCATGCCAGAGGCAGAAATTAAGACCTGTTAAACCCAGTTCCTTCTCTCACCACTAGATTTCATTTCAGCCTTCAGATGATATGATGGCTCACCAATGAGGATCAACATTTTTCCCACACATGTATACATATTCCAGGTGACAAATGCATAGGCTTTTTACATTGTTGACAAGTAAGCATATATTATTAAATATATTTTCAGATACTTAAATGATTTGCAATATCTAGAAGACTGGTTTTGAATCATAAATAAAAACTGAATTCTTATTACGGGATCTGAAACAGCACTATAAAAACAGAAAAAGAATCAAAAATAGCCAATTCAGATCAAGACATATTAGCCTTATTTTTTTTAATCATAACTTACTTTTGAAAATAGTTATTTGTAAAACATCTGGACCCAACTATTGAAGTCAACAAGGGTGGCCACGAGCTTCAGAAGCACAATATTTACTCCACGGCTACTCCACTCCAGTTATGGACACCTCTTTCCAGCAGGCTTGGATATTGCCAGGCTGAAGCAAACAGCTGAAGCAGAGATTCAACTAAGTAGGAAGAATGTTTTCATTACCACAAAGGAACCACAGCAAGCGTTAAAACATGCAAGTAAGGCCACCTACTGTGTGAAAGAGACTCATTCCTGCACAGAAGTAACGAGATAGCTAAACTAGGAAGCCAATTTACAGGAACAATGCTCACCTGTTTCTGAAAAGGCACCCACTGAGAAGTCATCAGAACATCTCACCAGCTTGCCAAAAACACTGGGCAACCTTCTTGTATCTGGGAAGGACGCTAACAGCAGCATTACTTGGTAATTGTTTCAAAGACAATGAGCAGCAGTCGCATTGCTCCAGGTCTCCCATCTAAGATGCTTATCTCCAGATTCATGCACTTCTTTCCATGGTTTAGAATTCTGCTCAGTGGCTGGGTAACATGGCTTGGTATGGTTCCAGATGTCACTGTTAAGAGTCTGCCATCTCCATTCAAGGAGGTCACCTAGCATGTGTCAGATGTTTAAAGCGTGAAGATCGTGGATGGATTTAAGAGAACTTAGTTTTGAGGTTTAAAAATGGGGGAGGGGGACTCTTGGATACCCAAAGGAAAGATGTGTTCCTTCTGAAATCAATCATTTTGACAGATGAGAGGTTTATGGCAGTTTGATAACCCTAACACACATGATTAGAGTTAAAATATACTCCCTCCCGTCTTTCAGTTCAATTCATAGCAAAGGAATCTACAGTTCTTACTGTAGAGAGTCTATAATTGGGTGTTTTTATAAGGTATGGGAATTGAGGAGATCAAGAATCCTCCCATAGCAGAAAGACTCATTTTGCTCTGAATGCAAAAACACCCTTTTACTCATTTTCCTTAGGTAAATTTGCAATGGTGTTTTAACATCTGAAACTGCCATCCATGAATCTGAATTTCTGCATCATTAAATGGGCAACAAGATAGCGCTGGTTGATGAAAATATGAGCTGGAAGATAAAGAGCACCATATGGAATGATGATTACATCATGAACCAGGAAACCAAAACCCGAACGAGGCAGGCTGCTAAGAAACACAAAACAAGGTTACAGCACTCCTGAAATTACTACCCTCACAAACAGTAAAGAACATTACCTTCCAAACTTGGTACTATCACCTCAGATCAGTAAATAAGTCATACAAGGGCCCCAAATTATTCCTCAGGATTTAGGCCAATTCTTGTGAACAAAGGAAATCATGACGTATTTTTAACCCTTCTTCTCAACAAAACTTGAGGCTACACTTTTGACTCACTATCACTTTCCCACCCCCAGTGAAAGCATAATGATGTGCAGTATTATTTTTAAGTTGAAAGCACTGAACTTCCAGTCATAGTCATGGCTGAGATTTATAGAACCAAACTGCTATCTCACTAACAGCAACCAGTTTCCCTGAGCCACGCGTCTTGGAGTGATGACACTGCAGGCAACAAATCAGGTTTTCTCCGACTCGGTTTATTTTTACTCCAGAGACTTCCACGCTTTATGGTCTGACGAACAACTACGCAGTGATTATGGCCTGAATTACAACCACAAAGTAGTTGGATATACTTCACTATTACATATATTATATATCAAGCAATACATATATTATGATGATGATGGTATCAAGCAACATGTTAAATGAGTGCCATGATCAAGAGTGATCCCAGCGTCTAAACAACTCTCACTCAGGGAATGATGGGTTTTAAGAGCTTAGGACACGCGCGTCATTCTTAGCCACCACAATGCTTGTCTTCAAGTGTTCTCTTGAACACTCCACGTCTATGGATGGCCTCGCACAGTTAAAAGCAGTAAGCTACAAGCACACCGGATTTCTTCATAAATTACCTAACTTAATCCTCACGAAAAGCTCGTGAGCTATGTGAAATGCAAATAATAAACCTACAAAAGGTTAAAGGATTTGCCCCAGACCACATAGCTAATATAACAACAAACTAAGCTTGGAAGGGTAACAGTAAGATTTGTGTAGCATTTACTAAGCATCAAGCATTGCTCTGAGAGCCTTTGGGAGGATGAGGTCCAAGGTCACCTGATCAGGGCTGGCAGTGGGGTTTCAGTCTGTGCTCCCAGCCACCACCTGGTGATTCCTCCACCGCCTCTAGGAGCTTCTAGATGAATGAAAGAAACACCGAGGCCTCATGTTCTGGGATTCTGGCTCAGTGTTTATATGGTACAATTAGCCAAATTCAAATAGAGTAACATTAATTAAGAGCAAAGATTAAATCCCCAAAACCTTAAGATGCTGAAATTCTTATTTCTACATCACGCTCTTGAATTCATTTTCAAAAAATAGCTTTCTCATTTCAAACCACCCCCCAAAAAATCTCAGAAATGGCAATACCCTTATTTCCAAGAAATTCCAAAAGAAAATATAGTAATATACCATGATATTCTATGATCACATAGGAGAAGGTTTTGTCAAATCCAAGAGGGAAAGGAGAATAGTCGTAAGATTGGTTTGATGTAAAATATCCAACATCTGCTTCCAGTGGTTCTGCTGTGAGGACAAGAAGAGGTGGGAAAAGCAGTGTGCATGTTATAGTAGAAAGGACCAGGTGATCAGCGTTTTTAAAAGTAGTTTCATCAATTTAAAAAGAACTTGATTTTGTGTCCTGTTTGTTTCCCAGATTCCCATCTTGAGTTTTCTGTCAAACATATTAAATGAGCTCTAAATGCACCTGAGCATATTCTTCACCAGTATCTTTAAAAATGATTTGTGGCTGGTTCTGTACAGAAATGGGAAGTACTCAGACACTGTAAGTACAAAATTGATAGCTGTGCCTGATTTTTAAATATTTATTGAGACCGACAGGTAAACCAGGTGTATTAGACATGATCCTTGTCTAGTCAGCTGGAGTTTCAAATTCAACATGGCAACAAGTCACATGGGATAGTTTACAAAAATGTGTTTAGAGGAAAGTAGAATTTTAAAAGGCAATAACCAATTAACTTTCCATTATACAGAGAATGCCCATTATATGATTTGTGGAAAATGGTTTTTAAAATAGCATTGTGTCACTGAAAAACAGATATTTAAAAAATCTCAGATAAACTTTGAGATAAGTCCCCATGTGAGCCTTCCCCACTCTGTGTTTTCATTTATGGAAAATTTAGAAAGTATTAAATTGCTTCAATATGGATGTTGTAGAAAGAAATTAAGCAAAATAATAGCAGGTATAATTTACCAAATGCCATTTTGAGCCTTACTGATCAAGAATCACAAAGCACATGCTTAAAGAAAACAAGGCTCCAAAAAAAAGAAAAAAGAAAAAAATTAGACCAGCAGTGCAGAGGTCTAGACAATAAAACCTGAGAACTACGAAGTTTTAGCCTATTCTGTCACGCATGTGATTGTTCACAGGGGAAAGGGACTTTTCAATTCAACTGCTTCCTCAATTACAAAGTTTTACTAGACTATGAACATTATAATTCCTACTAGGACTCTTGTGGAAAAGCATCTTTATATATTAAATTATTATCACTCTACTGAAGTGCTCTAGAGAGTGTGAGCTAAATTTGAGAGGGTAATTTCCATCATGTTGTCCTTGTGCCTAGTAGAGCCCTAGTAACAGGTACCATCATGTATGAACAGTGTCTCCCGAAAAAAGTTATGTTTAAATTCTAATCCCCAGTATCTCAGGATGTGACCTTCCTTGGAAACAGAGTGACTAAAGGTATAAATGGTTATGACGTGGTCATACAGGGGTAGAGCCAGCTCCTAACGCAACAGGACTGGTGCCCGGATAGGCTAGCTATGTGAACTGCTAAACCTGAGTTTGAATCCTGATCGCACTAGTTACTCCCTGTCTGCAGACAACTCACTTCACTTCTCTAGGCTGCGGGTCACTTACCTGGAAAGCGAGAGGAACCCCCCACAAAGTTCCCGGGAACAGCAGGTGAGACGATTAGCTCGAGCGCCTGGCACACGACCAGGCACTAAGTAAACGTTAATACCGGTCTCGCCTTCCTCCAACACAATGTTGTAATCAAGGTTAAGTGAGGCTAGAACATAAAGCGCTTTAAACTAGACGCTGCTATACCTTTTATGATTCTAAAAATCACCCACAATCTGGGCATACCACAAAAGGCCCAAAAGAGTCCCATCTGAAAGACAGTGGTTAAGACCCCTGGAGCCTAGGAAGAGAACTTGGGACGGGTTGGAGTTGAGTTCTGTATGATCAGAACCCCTGTCCTAAGCTACAGAAGACTCAGTGAAATATAATCCCCTTCAGAGCCATAAAAAATCTCCATCCAGCATCAGACAGGGCAGCCTCACATGTGTTCCACAGCACAGGTCCTTGAGAACTTGCTGTGAACATGGAAGCATTAAACTTGAAGGAACAAAATCACATCCTGATGGAAAGAAAGCTTCAGGAAGATAAAGGACAAAAACACCCATCGCCTATATTTGCTGCTCCAACGAAGACGAGGCAGAAGTAACAGCTGGTATATGATGTCCCCAACTGGGATCAGTAGTAATTATTGCTGAGCAAGGTCAATACTGAGTTCAGAGGAGAACCAGGACCCAGTCCCAGAGGGATCAGCCACAGTCCTAAGAGCAGCACCACAGGAAACTTGCATCTGTACCAGGGAATGTTACTCAGGAGCCAACAGGAGGAAACTGCTGACACAGTCACTACGGAAAACAGTATGGAGGCGCCTCAAAAAATTAAAAATAGAACTAACATATGATCCAGCAATTCCATTCTGGGTGTTTATTTGAAGAAGACAAAAACACTAATTTAAAAAGATATCTGGACCCTCACATCCACTACAGTAATATTCACGGGAGGGAACCTAAGTGTCCATGGATGGACGAACGGATAAAGAAAGTGTGAAAAATATATATATACACACAACAGAATGTTACTCAATCATTAAAAATAAGGAAATCCTACCATTTGTGACAAATGGATGGACCTCAAGGGCATCATGTTAAGTTCGGGTGGTTCAGTGGCACCGCTGAGGAGGGCAGCAGGCGAATGATATTTCACAAAGGTCACACAGCTCACAGCCGAGAGCATCAGCGGCAGGTGGGTCAGTGACAGGAAACTCCCTGCCACCTCCCCGTCCCCTCCTCCCAGGGCACAACCCCAGGGGATCCAGACGAGGGGAGGACGGGAAGTGATGGGGCAGACACACCCCTCCCCTTCCCAGCAGGCACCTGCGGATCCCTAGAGCCCAGAGTCAAACCTGAACCGGGAAGGGGAGGCATGACACTTGAGTTCTTAATCACATTAGTCCGGATTTTAACAGAGGAAAGTGAATGGACTGCCGTTCCAGATATCTGGGGATGCAAGAGCAAGAGAACGTGGTTCCAAGCAACGATGGAATAAAAATAAAACCTCTTCGTGTTTGCTGCCCACAGAGAGCAAAACCACTTCTCTGAACACAGAGGCAGGGTCCTGAGGGAGGAGCTGCTGAATAATGTAGGGGCCAACCTCTGGGAAGGAGTCCAGCGGCCCGGGTGAGCCAAGGTAACGGCGGGAGCTGACGGACAGGCCGGGCAGTGCCGCATCGCTCTCAAGGAACACGCAGCTTCTGTGCCACTCAGGTAGGTGTGGTGACTTGACATTTTAAGAAGCCAGTTCTGATGGTGGCCTAGACCGTGGAGGAGGGAGCACAGGCAGGGACGAGTGCAAGGCAAGAAGGCTGAATCCAACCCTTGTCGTCACATCTCGTCCTCAATCACCAGATTCAACCTCTGCAGAGAGAGGTCAAGGACAAAGCGGAATCCAGAAGGGCACAGAATGGGGCTGCCTTGGTAGGGATGAAGAACTGGTGGGAGGCCCGAGGGGTTTCAAGGGTTTCTTTTTAAATAATTTGACTCATACTTGAATTCATCTGATTAGTAGTGTTACATGTGAAATTTCTCCTGCTTGGAGAGCAAACTTACCTTGAAAAGTAAAACAGACAGAGAAAGGTTCAGGTAAGAAAAAGCTGGAATATGAGACTTACGCTATATATTCTCTAGGCTGTAAGCGAGTTTGTGGGAAAATTGACTTTGAAACTGAAATACAACTCAGCCCTTTACCAGAAGAGAGCTGGCAGTGTTTTGAAATTCAAGCCCCAATTAGTAATAAAGACACCCTGTTTTGTACACACCCTTCTTGCCCAGGCAGATATCTCTAGAACCTAATACAACAGTGGGCAACTGCTTCAAAGTGTAGGGGTGGGGGGACCTGCCTATATGTAATTCTTGAAGAAACAGCTATTAATACTGAAGAACTGAATACAGTACACTTAACAAGGAATAGTAAGATGAAGGTAGGTGAAAGATACGCTGAAATAAATGGGCAGGGTTTATACTCATTAGATATCAAGTATGTAAGAAGAGAAGACAGTTACAGGTTTTGGGAAGGAATGGATGGGGAAAAGGCTACTAACAGAAACAGGGAGGGTAAGAGAAGATTCAAAGAGGTAAATTTAATCCTTAAAATTCTCTTTTTCTTCCAGTTTTGAGATATGACACATCGCACATTTAATGTGCACAGCAGGACAACTTGACACACACAAGTATGCAAAATGGTCACCACAGTAAGTTCAGTTAACATCTATCACCTCACATAGTATCGAAAATTTTTTCTTGCCATGGGAACTTTTAGTATTCACTCTTTCAAACGTGGCTTTTTAAACTATGGTCATGATGTTGTGCGTTACACCTGTAACACGTACTTATAACTGGAAGCTTGTACCTTTTGACCACGTTCACCAGTTCCCCCATGTGTGGAAAGAAGAGTGTTTGCATTACATTCACCAAAACTGGAAGGAAGAGGCTGGAGCACAAGAGAGGGCGGGGGCTGCTCCCTCCCACCCCACTACAGCAGCAGGGCTGGGGTTTCTGTGTCCTGGCACCAGGAAGAAGAATGAAGTCCCTGCTTCAGCGCACACAGCGGCTACAAGAAACAAACAATAAACCTATTTTGCACATTGACTGATCTGACTCCAAGGGTTGGCAATGTCTCCAGTGTTTAGAGAGCGAAGACCCAGCTTACGTAAGTGCTGAACTTAAGAGCTGAGGGCCCCAACTGGAGACTAGGGACGCCATGACGTTCGTGACAAGCAGAAACGAAAATATCAGATGCCACATGGATGAGGAACTCTGGTGCAGGAGAAACGCGTTATTTAACAATCTGCCACTGAATGAACAAAAACCAGCTGAAATCAAGCTAGAGGCAGCCAAGAACACACCGCTGAAGTCATCACGGAGCGCTACCAAGATTGGCTGGGGACTGCAGAGCTGTGAGTCTCATTCTGAAGGAAGGCCGGGGCGGGGGGGGGGCGGGGGGACAGGCAAGGCGGGGGCATGGACGGAGTGCACTGGGAACTAGCAACGAGAGGGGAAAAGACAGGTACTCACTGAAAGCTAATTAATATATTGAGTGGCCAGGCAAAGAAAAATAGGGGATCACCCCCATAAAAAAAAAAAAACACGTTTCTCTGTGGGCTGCTTTTTGTGACAGCTGTATTTAGTCAGCTACCTCCTCTACAACGTCCATGAACTGGGGCAGTAACCTCCTAAGCCAGCACTTTCCCAAGTGCCTGCGGGAGCACACACCAGCATCTCCTGGGGAGAGCGCTCCTTCCCCACCGTGGAGAGAGCAGAGCTCACCCAACTTTAAGAGATGAAGATGCAGAGCACCTGAAACCCCGTGCTCACTGGAAGGAAAAGCAGGTTGAGCAGTTATACAGAGTAAAACCAGGCACAGCACATGACACAAGGAGACACACAGGGGCTAATTCAGCAGGAAACACTGTACAAGATAAATCTCTACCAAACGCCTATTTAGCCTCAGTTTTCTTATCTGCAAAATGGGGAAAATTAAACCTCTCTTATAGGGCTGTTGTAAGAACTGCATGAAAGTAAGATTTCGATCAGAAGACTAAATGAATAAATATAAGCTAACGTTAAAAAGAAGAGCTGATGTTTTAAAACTGCAGTCGGCTGTGTTCCTGGAGCGAGTTAGCCACTCTGGGCCCCCCTTTCCTCACCTGAAGAATGAACCTATTCAGAGTACCTTGTCCTTAGGTCTACTGAGGATTAGAGAATGAGTCACATTCTTAAAATAGTGCCAGGCTCATAGTACATGCTCATTAAATGTCAGCTGCCATTTTTCATTAGAAGTTCCTTAAAGCTTCCCTACCTGCCTCAGCTACCGATTCTGCCTCAGAAAGATATTGCCTTATTTCTGTGTTTTTATTCTACTTACCATGTAGAACTGTAGAATCAGCAACAAACTTGAACATAAACAAGCCATCCAACCACCTACACGGGACTTTTTTCTATCTACAACTGAATTCAACTGCGGAGGGAAGCAGTGTTGGCAGCACCCACTTCAGGTGGGAACCACGGAGACGCTGGGATGCAACCAGGGAAGGTGCCCAGGTACAAACACACCCGTTCTCCAGATGCTCAAGGATTTCACCAGTTGATTAATAGCAACTCCCTTAAGCTCCCTGCTGACCCCCTTCCTCGAACACCGGTGGATGCCTCCTTATACAGCAGCAGGAAGATTTCCTCACAGTGAAAGGATGATTTTTCAGAGCCAGGTACAATCATGACTCTCACACAGATATAACAGCAGGTCAAAGACTGAACTCATTAATTCATGGGGGAACTGGAAAGCTCTCATAAACACCTCAAAGGAGAATCCCAGGACCAGACTGAACAAACCTAAGCCCATCAGGAAACAAATCTGCTTGAGGGATGCAAAGCTAGCTTCTTCCACAATGGAGATGAAGTCAATTCAACCTCTAGAGCACAAAAAACTTCCTGCATGTCTACAGGTAAGAATTATGTGCATTATATCAGTATCGTACAAGCTAAGGCTATAGAGTGAACTCGATCTAGTCATCTCTAGAGGTTTAAAATAACTCAAAGACAATTAAAAGCACAAACCCAGTAGAATCAGGGAACTCCGAAAGGTATGCTCTAAACACAGTCTGCCACTGAAGACGCTGGGAAATCTTTTGGCCTAGTTTAAAGCCTTTTACAACTTTTGGGCTCTGATCTTTCCACTTGGATCAAGAATAATCCCAAAGGAGCCACCCCCACAGGGCTAGCCTTGTTAGATTTGGCCTCATCGTGTGTGGAGGTGCAGGGGTGGGACTCAGCGGGCAGGCTGCCGCCAAGATGTGCTACTCTGGCCTGTGGATTATTTTGAGCTGTGAACAATCAAGGCCCAAAGACTCAGGAAGACCTTTGGACTTCCCCCTAACTGCCTAAACGGACACAAGATAGGAGGCCTGCCCCAGGAAGAAGCTATCACCATCGATAACTGCGTAAAGTATTAGGTGTGTGTGGGGAGGAGGAACCTAGCAAAGCCCTTTTGCTCAAAGTCCTCTCTGTGCCCCAGTGTCTCTAGATGGCCCATTAACTCTTTCTTCCTGTGAATTCCCTTACTTCCTCTTGAAGCCTCAGACCCCTCCCTCTTTCTCCTTAGTCCAGAATATTGTACCTTGCCTTGCTGTCTTTGGAGTTCATCCTCTGAATTCCCACAGGCACGTAATGAATTTGATTTTCTCCTGTGAATCTGCCTTATGTCATTTTAATTGCTGGTCGAAATTTCCCCTCCACCACAGCAGCAAGAGGATTTCCCAAGTTTGCTCTGGAAATCTAGAGGGCTCCAGTGCAGAACAATTTCAAAATAAACTTCCGTTGGGTAGTCTTCTCATAAGCAATGTCACATTGGACTTCTTAAAGCTTCTAGTGTTTGCTATCCCAAAGCTAGGAAACCAAACCCAAAAAACACCAAAACCAAACTTGACCTGCAGTACCTGTGAGTGTGGGTGAACCCCTCTCTCTTCAAGGCCCTGGCCTCCCAGAAGGTGGCCTCCTCGCCACCTGAAGACTGGGCCCCAGTAAGTCAGGTTCCAGGGCCGGTGTCCTGAGCAGCTTTCATCGGCACTGGCTCCATAAAAAGGTTCTAAGTAAAATAAGTTCATCTTGTTTTCTTAAAAGCAGTTGTCATGCCTAATTAAACTGAGAATCATTCTCAGATAAGACATTCCAGGCAAGGCTTTGGTCATATACGCAATTTTTTCAATTAACTCCCGGTACCAAAGAGGACAGATCTGTTGATGAAAAGTTAATCAATCTAAGACAGAAATAGAAAAGTTTTATTCAAGCCAAATTGAGGATTATAACCCAGGAATGGCATCTCAGAAACTCCAAGAACTCTTCTACCCGTTGGAAGTCAAAGAATTGTTATACAGCTTCTTTGAGACAGAGGGCTGTGCTTTAAATGACATACTATTGACAGTTTATACAATCCAGAACTAGGATCACCCTGATCCCTTAGGAGATCCAGAAGAAACATTACCTTCTAAGGGGTTGTCTCGATGTTGCTGGGAGAATGGTGCTGTTTATAGCTGAGCAGGTGTTCCTGCCAATGGGAGAGGTCTGGTCAATGCATATTCAGATACACAGTGAGGAAGTGTGGACACAAAGGGAACAAAAGAGGGGCTCTATACAGAAGAAACTGCATGAGTCGAGTCGTAACCTGGAGGCCAGTTACACCATGGAGAGCTAAGGAAACTGCAAGTTCATTTAGGCTTTGGACAGAAAAAAGTAAAATGTTTACCACCATCTTTGACTTGGCACAGGATAAACCCCTGGGTACTGATAGCAGCCTCTCTGCTTTAAGGATTTTAAGGAAAAAAACAGTGAACATATGACAGGGAAAGTGTGTGAGTAGGGTATTGTAAATAATTCTCAACCCGTTCCAAAAATGGCTCGCAGCCATTCTAAATATTGCCTAGGAATTATTTATAATGCCTGATACAACATTCGGTGATAACATAAGCACACACAATTGGGAGTCTGTTAAAATTTAATCCCAATTTAAAAGCGAGGCGGAGCAGGCCAAGACCAGAATCAGCAGAGGATTTATCAGAAATCTATCATTCAAGTTAGAAAAGACCCTCAAACTCAAAAAATTTTAAATGTCCATTTCCCAGAGCTGACAGAAGGTGATCTCTTCTTGAGACTGGTTGCCTCATTCAACAGAGAACTAGATTTTCATCAGTCTTAGTGAAAAGGGTTATTGGTCTTCATCTACTTGTTGGCACATATCCCCCAGCCTCTCCTAACTCTAAAGTCACATCTGGAAAAGTGAGATTATAACCAGAGCTGCTAGATGGCTTCAACAGTGAAAAATTCTTCCTAAAATGGTAGCTACCATTTAGTTACCATTTAGTTACAGACACTTTCGAACATTCCTAGTTTAATCTTAACCCAACCCTATGTGATATACGGTAAATTATCATGCCCATTTTACAGATGAATAAAGAATCAGGGAGACAAGTAACTTGCCTAAATTTTTCATACATTACAACATATGAAACACTGAGAAGCTCAGATTCTAATCCACATCAATCCTAAAGGCCAGTCTTAAAAATACAGAACCTCTGAAGAAAAATGGAGCTCCCCCAGGACTTTTAAATGATGATGTTTAAAATAGCATCTGAGGTTATAAAAGGGTGTCTTTGTTATCTCATAAGTAGGCTTCCTGAGCCGTAACCAGGCCTGCCTTCAGCATTTGTAGGTCCCTGGACAAGAATACAAATGAAAAATCCACATAATGTATGTCTAAATGTTAGAAGTAATAAATCAATCTAACAAGCTATTAAATAAAATATGTTCTACACTCCTGCCTTGATAAATATGCTTTATAATGACTGAAAGGCCAGGTTCAAATTCAGAATCCCTCAGCTCATAGCAGGCCCCCTCCCTCTCCTCCACCTCCTCTGCACACACACACTCCTCCAAGGCCCGGCTCTGTCCTGCACTGCAAGGGGCCTGGTACACAGATGTGGTCACCCCAGCCCACATACCCCAGCTCTACCCACCGCCCCCACACAGCTGTCCCTCGGACACTGGCAGGATCTGCCTCCAGCGTATGGATTTAGGGAGATATTCGACACAGGTCCCCAGAGCCAGCTCAGGTCCCTTTGGGCAGAGGATCCTGGGGACCCACTCGTGGTCTACAAGGTACTATTCAAAGCAGTCTTTGAATCTGGTCCTTGAACTGTTCTAGTCTGCTTCAAGTGCAGATAGAGAAAGGAAGCATTTAGAGCCTCTCATCACAATTTGACATTGCTACAACATTCAAGTGCAGAATTTTGTATTTTACAGGAGTATTAGTCAGCCACAAATGGGAAAAAGAATTTAAGGGGGGACGGGTTCTTATCCATAATGGACAGCAAAGCTCCGTCTAAAACAGTGGGAAGGCTGGTGGCCACATCCCCTTGGCCCACAGACTCATCCTCTGTGGGAAGAGGCACAGCCTGGGGAGGACCCGGCACGGACTTCCAAAGCAGGGTTTCTCATACCCAGGTTTAAGGGCAGCAGTGACAATACCTTTCCTGGTTTTCAATCTTACTTTAAAGCTCTACCATCTTTGGGGCTTGTGATCCAAAGAAGGTCCTAGAACCATGAAAGCAGCTCTGCTGTCAAGTGTGTGGGCTTAGGCAGGTACAGAGTGAACAGGTGGCTAAGAGGAAACCACCACGCCCCCAGAGCTCCTGCTACCAGCATCCCCCTGGCTCAGCCTCAGCCAGAGAAGTGGTCAATGCCAACCAAATGCAGCTCCTGTTAACTCGGGACTGCTTGGATAATTCAATGTCAAGATTTTAGGTCTCCTGTGATTTTTTTGTTTCTTGCCTCAAACCTCAATTCCTGCTGAAGACACGTTCTCCAGCCATTTTTTGCTTGTCTGTTCCTGTGCCTGTTGATAAAGTGATTTCATAGGAAAAGAATTTGAGGTGTTTCAAAGAAAATGAATTTTTAAAAGAGGACTAAAACAAAAATCTCAAAACACTATTTACAATCATTTTGATATTATTACCTAAAGGTTTTGGCCAGGAAGAAACTTTTTAAAATGATGTGGGATAAGTACGAAGAGTTGCCACTACATTTTTTTTTCTACTTCATAATTCTATTTGTTCAACCTTCAGTGTGTATTTTTCTCTCTGCCCACCCACCTCCCTTTCTGCAACCCCCTCAATATATACACACACACACCCACCCCAATAAACCATCAGCTGATGAGAACTGCAGTAGTTCCATTTTCAAATGCTATGTTTAACTCTTACTTGAGCAAATGCCTATTTCTGATATGGACCATATAAGAGATTATACTTTTAAAGCAATAAATTGCTAGCTACAATTAATTTTATAAAAATATCAAGCTTTTAATTCTAGGACAGTTTCCAGAATTTTTCTACTAAGACCGAAAATGTGATGGTTCAGATTTATGCACACAGGCAGGGAAGAAGGCAAAGCGAAAGGCAAGATCCAGCAGCACCTTCTTAAACAGGGTTTCTCTCCCTCTCTCCCATAGCAAATTGCATCTTAGGACAAATCCACCCCCTTTCCTTTGAGACCAAGGTTTTGTTCAGCAGCGAAGATCACCATCAACTTAACAGGAAGGTTAAGTTAAAGAGTGTAAACCAACAGAAGTTTTCGGTATCACACTTAAAATTATGTAAATACTGTTCAGTAACACCAATACCTTAGTGAATACGAGGTCCCTTCAGTACACATACCATGCTAACCCTGGAGCAGTCTGTCAACAGTTACCCTTTCTGCTCAAACAGTGGCTTGATCCCTGGAGGCACAAAATGACTTAGGTGTGTTTTCCTGAGCCTTTCTTGGTATTAACTTATTTTAGGCAGGCATCTTTCTTTCCCTCTAGACAAGGGGTGATTAGTGGGCATAAGAACCATTTAGAATAATTTTTTAAATGCACGTTCCCAGTCCACCTCCTTCAAGACTTAGATTCAATAGGCCTGAGATCTTGCCAAGGGTCTTTGTTTTTAACAAGTATCCCAGGTAATTTCAACAAAGCTGTTTCAGGGAACAGCCTTTGAAAAACACTTTATTGGAATCTTGAGTGTTTTAAGTACTGAATGAATCAACTAGTGCTTATTGGCAACTTGAGCTCATTTTATCTTGATGACAGAAGTATCATGGTTGGAAAAAGTAAAACTTTATAGACTGACTCACAAATCAATACATATTATATAAATTGATTAATGATAGAGCCAAAGCTGCTGAAGTAAATTCAGATCCAGCCTCTTGTTAAAAAAAAAAAAAAAAACTTTGTTTTAAGTCACCAACATTTAGAAATAAAGAGGTATCTGTCATTTCAACTCTATCGTTTAACTGGCTCCATCAAGAAATATTTAAGTACATAAAGGAAAGTACCTGCTTTTTAGTGTTTAATCGTGGTTACACGTGACCTTGTAGATTTCTATCCATAGGAAAGGTAATCCCAAAGGTTAGTCATGTGCCCTGAAATGCATTAACTAGGTTTGTATCTAGGAGTCAATTTATCCTGATATTCTTTTATCTGACTCCACTTCTCAAATTATCTTGAGTCTATCTTCCAATCTTAGTGGTTTCTTCATTAAGCAATGGGGTGAATAAACACATTAACATGTATTTATAAGAGAGTCATTTTTGATTCTTTGAGAATTGTGCTTTGGCAGTTTGGGAGGTTCTACTGAGATGGTCAAATGCACTCACCTGCCAAAGCCAATTAAACTACACTGATCAAAAGTACAAATTCTTGTGCTGTTTAAGCCTAGGCACATCTTCTCTTGGCTCCCACAGTCAGTGTCAAGCGGCAGGAGACTTCTGCTGACCCTGTTCCTGCCTGTGTTTGTGTTTCTGGTTCTTGGCCACATTCAGTTCTGCCTCTAGTTTGTGCACAACCAACACATTATTTCCCCTTGATGGCAGCAATGGGGGTTTGATTTTGTAGTTTGACAGTCTGGTTTCTGCATCAAGATGGCAGGCACCTGCCCTCCGTCTAAGAGGAGGCGAAGAATTTTTGTCTGTCTCTTTGTGTTCACATCAACTAGGAAAATATTTCATATACATTATAAAGGAAAACAGCTCTTGGAGAAACTGGTTTGTGTTTCTGTTTTGACCTGTGGCTCAGAGTTTAAGTGAAGAATGTATCTATCTGTCTAAAATTGAGAAAAAGCCATAACCTCTCACTGTGTAAATGTGAAATACTGTCCTACCTTAGTAGGTTATCAATAAGTTAATGGCAAAGTCTCAAAATAAAAAGGCTCTGTTTTGTGTTGGTTCAGAGAGATTACTACTTACATGAGTGAATTGTTCCTAAAATTCCCCCAGAATATAAACTGAATTTTAAATGTGATAGCTTTCAAAGATAAAACAAATCACTAGTCCAAAAGCATGTTTTTATAAGAATCCAAGTTTGTATAATCAAGATAAAACCACCGGACAAATAAGACTGGTTTAACAGTTTTGGTTATGAAAACAATGATATTATCTTTATTGTGATTATAGCAGAGTTCAGTATTATATAAGACGACATTTTAAAGATGTGATTTTGTTCATGAATTTCTCAAATGTCTTACACTCACTTATTAATCAAATAAGCTTCTACTCCTATATTATTTTTAGGATTACAAAAAATGTAAAAATATACTCAACTAAAATTATAATTCTGATAAGCTTTTTGATATAAATAGTAATTTTGTTCTGTAGAGTTTCAGCTTAAACATAATATCCTACATCCTTTGGTTACTAGAAAATCTTGGGCTAGTTTTACATAGAATTAATTACTGGATAAGTTTTAGATACCTGGATAATTTCTAAGTACAACACTGAAACCCAAGTACAGGTTTAATATACGTACCTTCAGTTTCTTTACTACAGAGTGGTTATAATTTTGAATCATGTTATTAGATCTGCTTACTCTTGCCACTTTAAGAATGTAAAGGCTGGTATGTGTGGCTTTAGGGACTGAGTTTTGCTTGTTTGTTTGCTAAACTGTGTGACAATTATCAACTACCCACCTCTCAGCAAAACAGAAGTTAATCTGGAGCACTGAGCAGAAGTTAGATACAACTGAATATGCGAGGTAACGGGATGCAATTTCATTTTCCCAGGAAAATCAGAAGAGTATTGTTCTAAAGCAAAGTGTCTGCTTGTTCCAGAATATGAAAGGGCATGGTGGAGAACAAAAGTTGAGTTTACACAGCAAGCTGGAGATGTTTAGAGGGAACTGCATTTTATTTACCTTGGTTTTAAATACCTGAGCCTGAAAAATAAGGAAGTATGTTAAAACTTTGACAGTTTGCTTAGTTTTGATGGGCTTATAAATTAAGAACCCTTTACTGCCAAATACTGTATTAATACAAACTAGAACTTGGCTTTCTTTTTATTAAAATGACAACTAGTTTTGAAATATTTAGTCTAAGAATGGATAGTAAGTGCTTACTCTTTAGTTTAACTTGTTTAAACAGGACTCCATACTCACCCAGGATAATTTTCTGTGCTTTGCATTGCTTTATCATGTTCTTGATTTTAAAAAATAATAAAGGACAAAGTTTACTCACTTGTGAAGGTGCTGAGGTCAGAGGCTGGGTTCTGCACGAGCAGATGCTGAGACAGTGGCAGATGGAAGCAAAGGGGAGAATGGCAGAAGTCAAACAGGGGGCAGGCCCCACAGTGCTTCGGCAGCCCCACGGGGAACTCGAACATACATGGCTGTGTCCAGAGTTGGACCCCAGAGTCACACCTGGGATCACTGGGTGTGAGCCACCCTGGAAAGGAGAGCACTTAGACAAGGCAGCTCTGCAGATGAACAAAACCCACTGGGGGCTGAATGCCCGAGGCTGCCTGCTGACAGCTGGGCAACATGTCCTTCCATGACCAGGAAGCTGGGCAGCTCATCCCCACGGGCACAATCCCCTCCGGTCATGCTACCTTCCACTACGTCCATTCCGATGTATCAGAGTGTCACCTTGATTAAAAAGGTAACCAAGCATTTTATCTCAAGAATCCATAGATCCTATCTTAATCTGGTGAGACGACTCTTCGTTAAACTTTTGGTTTGGCCTTCAAGATCAGAACTCAGTTAGGAAAAAAACACAAATTTCCAGATTTTTTTTATCATTTAAAACTTAACTTTGCAATTTCCCATTCAGCCTCCAGATGATCACATGTCTTTATGCCTTGTAAAAAGGACCCTAGAAATGATAGGGTGAGTTTGGGATGCTCTGTATTTCTCAGTTAGCTCAACATTATTACAAGGACACTCTTGTACGTTGTCAAACCCAAGGATGAATGTGTACAGGATATACATTAATAAAAACGTCTGAGATTAGACCCGCTGCAATGTTTCTCCAAGTGTGGTCTCCAGACCAGCAACAGCACTCCTGGGGATCTCGTTCGCACAGGGGAACAAAACGTGCCACCCCAAAATGTGTCTCTTTGGCACAAGGGTTATTTTAGGCTGATTATTTTTAAAAGACCTGGCAACTCAGAGTCTTTCTTTACCTCTCCCTTAACTGCCTAGAAGTTACATGAAGGGCCGTAGGTCCGGGGAAAGCCCTGTCACAGAGACACCTACAAAGATTATGGGTGCGGCGTGGTAGGGGGAGCTCAGCAGCGACTGGAGACCAGTCTTCCGTGTCCCACTGTCTCTGCACCACATTAACAAACCTTTGGTTATCAAATGTTTGTTCTTCCACCTCTGAACTGCCTTCCTCCCTTCTGAAGTCCCAGATCCCTACCTCCTCCTCTCAGATGACAGGTAAGTGGCAATGGAACCTCCCCAATCCCTGCACATATGCAATGAAGTTTGACTTTCTCCTGTTAATCTGTCTCATGACAATTTAATCTGTAGACCAGCTGAAAGAGCCTAGAAAGACAGAGCAAAGATTCCCCCCCCCCCCGTATTAGAAACACCAACTCCAGAGCCTCTCCTCAGACCTACCGAATGAGTCAGTGGGGCCCAGCGATCGGACTTTACAGAAGCTCTCCGTGGGATACCAGTGCCTGATAAAACCTGAAAACCACTGCCTCGCGGAACTGATCGAAAGGCCCTAGAAATCTGTTAATACCCCCAAATCTGCTTTAAATATCCATACCCTCAGGAGTAAAGCTGGTCAAATTTGAAAGATTTATATGTATTTCATTGCAATGGAGAATTTTAGTCTCTTGTATTTTTATATTATTGGCTACTGTAATAAATTAATCACAGCATCTAGCCTCAGAAACAGGTTTCTGCTCTACCCTGATATTTGCCTAAAGACTCCAGGCATGAGTTTGTATCTTCAACAAGGAAAAATGGTCTCAGAGGTCAAAGCCAGAGATTAAGGCCAAGACTCCCAGATCAGGCTTTGGAGCTTAAAAATGACATCACTTAGACAACTAATTACTCCTGACGACAGAGTCAGGACGTAAACAAAACTGACTGCATCAGACTAAATGAACCAGTGAGAGAACTTTAATTGTGGTTATTTATTTTGGAATATACTATTTTCAGCGTTCTTTTTTCTAATCAGTATATGAGAAAGGCTCTCTCAAATTACTGGACTGTGCTTCTGTAGATTGAAACATTTGACAAGTAATATCCAATTCTTATTAACCCCTCAGAATTCAGATGATTCTACAGTGTTTCCTTATTTGCAATGAAAATATTTGCTCTCCTTACTTTTAATGAAATATGGTTATTTGCGTATATTCTCTCCTAGTCCTCCTTACTAGGGTGTAACTGTAAAACCGTACAACCACAGCTGTACCTAGTGTCATATTTAACAATGCTTCTTACTTGATACGGTGTAACAAGCATAAAAATAAAAATCATCCTTGATGTGTGGACATAATACTTCAATCCCTCCTAGAAACGCTGGCCTGTAATCTGTGCTACAGTTTAGAAGGTTCCAGCCTCACAGGGTAAGGAAGGTCACTTCCTGATAGTCAGAACCTTATAAAACACGGGGACTGTCTATGAGATTGGACTTTGCCCCGACTTACAGGTAATGCAGGTGAAACTTCATAAAGGGAGAGTCTTAGCCTTGACTTCCTAGACCCAAGATAGAAAAGTAAGTAACAGAGATGCCAACTAAAACGTGTCGCTCGCCATCTGGCTCTGTAAGAATGAGGTCACTAGCCACTGCAGTCAGTGACTCAACACACCCTAAAAGGAGTTCAGGGGGGAGATCAGGAATGAGACACTCTGACAGGCCTTCAGATACTTCAGGAGATTTTATGAGCCCAATTTCTTGCACCTTCTCATATCTAGAAAGGCCCTAAAGTCATTAACAGGTATCTGTTCCCCGTCACTAGCAGCAAGCCTCTGCCAAAGCGTGTGCCTGACTGTACGCACCCCCCTCACTAAAATCACATACATACCGACCTCCGCCCACCTCTTCGGAGCAGTTCCTCGGCGCTGTCGGAGAGGCGATAGTCCTCGTTCTGCCCTAAATAAAACTTAACTCACAATTCTCATATTGTGCATTTTTTTCAGTCTATAAAGGCATATAAAAGTCCAAGCCAGGATTCCTCTAGCAAACGTCCACGTAGTTCATTTTCTCACCTTTGTTTGCAGCTCGCTAGAAGAAGCTTGTATGTGTTTATTTACAAAGGTGCAGCGAGAGGTGTAAATTATCAGGCCACGATTAAATAAGGCTAACTTTTGTTGTTTAAGAATAAGCTTTAGAAATTATTTATGGTCATAGTGGGAGTTGGGGGAGCAGTTGAGAAAAAAAAAATAGCCAAAACTTGGAAATGAAGCTTAAGGATAACTGCCTGTCCTTTCAGTGTCATTGTTTTAAGGATTACATAAATATCTTGGTGATTGTACCTATGGATTTGACTTTGTTATTTAGTATTAAATCAGAATACTGATACTTTGAAACTGAGAATTTTTAGATTCCTCTTAAATAAAAAAGTTCTTCCTTTGTAAGCCATTAACCACTTTTAATCTATTCACAGATTTCAGCTTTCTTTTGACTGTCTGACTATATAAATCTTTATTTCCCAAATTCTGCTTTGAACCAGGCTTACCATCTTACTGGTTTCCTCATCAATTAGTGAGTTGAATAAAATCTCTGACATATGTTCATTTTATATTTATACAAGAGTCATTTTTTTCCCACGTTTTGAAAATTCTGCTTTGATACTTGGGGCTGGATGTGCTTTGGAACTCAGAAGGCAGATTTTAGAAAGTGCAGAGATGTATATTTTATATATTTTTACATTACAGAAACAGATAACTCCCAGCGGCATCTGGGACAGCACCCCATAAGCAAACATCTTAGTATTTCTCTTGTGAAGCATATAAGTATTTATATTCAGTGAGATGAAAGACAAGACAGTAAATAGCCTGTTATTTCAGGTTTGTTTTTTTGTTTTTGTTTTGTTTTTTAACCACTGAACAAACTCAGAAGAGGTCAGGATGCTACCAAGTGAGTTATGAAAAATTTGTCAGTTTTCAGCACTTGTGGATTTTGGTAGGCAATTAAGGAATTGTGAACCTAAAATTTCTATTACCATCTCAAACAACATTTATTCAGTTACAGGATACTCATGTCAAAGATAAGAAAAAGAAGAAGTGTGAAACCTCAGAAACCATTCACAATTTAATATCCAAGAATGTAATTCAATGTGAGTCATTTCTCTGAGAAGAGTAATAGAGTTGAAAAATCTAACAATCTCAAAATAATGGCTAACGCTCCACTTTCCATGTTTAAAAAGACAATAATCAAGAGCCCCAGTAAGCAAATAAAACATCAAACAAAACTGGAAAAAAACTAGGAAGATACAGACAAAACTTCTGCATAATGTAACCAATCTTTTGCAATCTTTAAATAAAATACTTAAAAAAAGCCACATGGTCAGAAAAACAGTTTACTGGTGGTAAGGTTGAAAAGGGCTACATCAAGTCATGTGCAATGTACTCTTCAATGAATAAAGATGATCTCAACATTAGGGATAAAAACTAGAGACTAAGTTAAAACATGAATAAGTTTAGAAAAATCAGGAAGAAAGGTAAGTTTTATTGCAAAGGATATGCTGTTGTATCTTATTCAAGTTTTTCATAACATTTATGTAATATTGAGTATCAACGATGATTTGAATTAGGCTAATTCCTTAACTTTCTTCCTGATGATTCAAGTTTCTGGTTTTTTAGAGAAGGATCAAGAGAAAGGCAGAGATTTCTGGCTCTAAGATGATCTTTATGGTTATTCTCTTCTTCCTCCTCCCTCAATTTAACAGAAAGACAAAATGATATAGAAAGAAGAGAGAAGATGGGAAGGGAGCTCTGGACAAGCTGGAGACTGGGTTACAGGTGGGGAAGGGACTGCAAACACCTCATGGAGTAGACAGCCCTCCTTTGGTTGGCTGCAGATGTACCACAACACTGAATGTCCTGGGACCGTATCAAGGGAGACTGGAAGCCCAGTAGTTTAGTCCCAGCTGTTGAAGCTTCTGCCAGATTGGGGCCACCCCACTCAACTCTGTCATAGTCCGGGCAACCTGCCTTGATATATGAGCCTTACTTATTAACACAGGCAATCTTCTCTGGGCACTGTCTCAGCGCCCAAGGGAAGTTTAACATTCTTCACTGACCCTCCTCTGCCACCATCCCAGGGCTTCAGAGGGATGAGTCCGTATCTATCTGTATTTCATCTGTCTATCCATCCATCATCTATCTAAATATATATTCTAACACAAATATGTCCCCACTGTGTCATTTGCACACACAACAATCCACATTCATGAACCATATTCCTAGAACTTCCAAAACTAGATATGATACAAAACATACAAGGAGGCAAAAGGACCTTTGCTGAAGGTTCTCCCTTGATGCCACCTCTCTTAAAACTTATCCTATCACAAAATAGGACAGCTGAAACAAGTATGAATTTTTTTAACACCAAATAATATTTATTGAATGCTTAGTAAATGACTTGATATTTGAAAACCTTTTGTGCACAGAAACTTTCCACACTATGGTGAAAAGTGTTTTATAAGTTATTAATCTTTCTTCTCTATTAATCTAGGAATGAGCTGTGTCTCACACATTACAATTCACCTTTTACACTTAATACATGTACATATTTAATATATTTAAAAATCTTTAAAGACATCATTCTCGCCTTTAAGTTGAGGATGTGTCTAGGATTTCTTCCTGCCCTCCTCCCCCATCCTCCGTTCTTCCTTACACTGTTCATGTACGAGGACAACCCCAGTGACAGCCCCTTAAATGTCTTCCCACCACCACACAAGGCAACTGGCTTGTAATTTTGTCAGTTCTCCTGTGTTAGTTATCCGAGCTAAACTGTAAGTGTAACCCCCAACTGGACAACGCAGTTAAACAGGCTGGGAAGGAGGGTAAAGGGAACAGTAAAATAACGGTTGATAAAGAGTCAGTGACTCTGCAGTGAAGGAGGCGGTCAAGGCCTATCAGCAGGGAGCTGCTGTCCAGACATCCAAGATGATGAACTGTACAGTGCTTCCTATAATCACAGCATACACGGGAAGAATCAGGACAGAGACCAGAGCATGGCAGCATCATTCTCACGTGGAAATACACTCCGAGGGAGCACTCATTATAGGAGAGTCCCACAGATACACACATCATCAGAAATCACGGATCACAGACCTATAAAATGTCAACTTTGTACTTAATCTATGAATTTCAGCGTCTTCAGCCTAAGGAGTCTGAGAAATCCATACAACTGGGATAGAGCCTAATGCCAGGAAACTGCTGTCTCAGTGCAAATGTCACGGATGGAGACAAGGAGACTCCTGAAGAGGAGAGCAGCTGGAGGCAACAAGCAGAGTCCAGGCAGGTCCTCAGGTGAAGAGGACTGGAGGTTAGCATCAGAACCATGCTGCACACCTCCTATGGGGAATCACTATGTCTTCATGGGACAAGCAGCAGGTATAAATGCGACACATTGATACTGAGCCACCCCTCCTTTGGCAGTCTCCTGTTCCCCTGGAGTTCACCAAGACTGCAGCACAGGCACTCAAGCAGAGTCCTTCACCCTCTTCCCCTTCTCCTGACTTCCTGACAAGCTGCCTGCCCTCCCGGGGGCTGCTCCGCTACCAGGCACAGCTGTCCTTGCCCAGATGCTCCCCTACTCCAACCGAAGGTCAAAGCTGACTATGGTCCACGACCACGTGGTTACTTCACCTCCCTTACAAGCGGAGCTGTTGCCCATACCTCTGCAGTAACTCTGCTCATTGTCTCTCCAGATGGCTCTCTGCTCAGTTCTCCACTGAAGATGCGTGGCAGGTTGCTTGGGAAAGTGATGCTCTCTCTCCACCCCTCCCCTTCCTGTATTCATGACATTTTCATTAAGATGGAACCTATTTCCCTGCCCCTTGAATCCAGGTTCGCCTTGCCATTTGCTTTGGCAAACAGAACCTAGCAAAGGTGGCACATGCCTCACCTACATCAGCCTGAGCCCTCTATCATCACCCAGAGAAAAAGCCCAGCTAACTGGCTGGTGGGTGGGACCACATGGACCAGTCACTGCTGTCAGCCCAGATGACAGCCAGCCAACTCCCCGAAGCAGGGCCATCTAACTGGCCTTCAGCTCCCAACAGATGCACGAGGCCACTCAGCCACTATCAGACCCAGCCAGCTGGGGCCAGCCTAAACCGCGGACCCAAAGAGTCATGAATCACATGATGGTTGTTATTTTAAGTCATTAAATGTGGGGGTGGTTTGCTACATTGTAGTAAGTACTTAACAGAATAAGTTACCCATGGCAAATTGTCCACCTAGTAGGTAACTCTCTAGATCAGCTAATTCTCCACAGCAGAAATATTTGAGCCTCCTGTTATATATCAAAACATGTATTAGAATATCAAAATACTGTTTTATAACACTGCATTATATTGTATGATGCTACAGTATTACACTGAGTGACACTACATTATTACATATCCCATTATACATTTTCAGAGGACACAGGTATCCAGGGGAAGCTTTGTTGGTGGTGGGGAGATGGTGTTACACTTAGCCTCACTAGATCAGAAAACACTGCTCCTTCCAGCAGCCAGGCCACGCCGCTCAGTCTAACCCACCTTGCTCAACTTTCTCCTCCTCTTGTCTTTTCCAAAGCTGCTCCTCAGTCTGGCTTTCACCAATGATCAGTTCTTTCAGAAGCATCTGTACACACTTCTGTCACTTAGGATGCCTACAGATGCAAGCACCTAAATTGGCTGTGTTAGAGAGTGAGAAAACTTACTTTCTCACATACCAAAAAAATCCAGATGTAGACAGCTCCATGGTTGCTTAATTCAACAGTTCCATGACATCAAGAATTCATCTTTCCACCTAACTGCTGAATAAGACGGCAGCTTTGTCCTGAGAATAGCACTCTCCTGGGCACAAAATTGTTGCCACCGCTGCAGACATTATGTCTAGACACAACATCTCTGCCTCAGTGTGTCTTGTTAAGAACCTTTCCCAGAAGTCCACCAGCAGAACCCCCTCAGACCTCACAAACTAGAACTAAAACATGCCTCGTTCTAAATCAGTCGTTGGCAAGTGGTATCATATAATCATGATTCACTCAAGTCAGCTAGGATTTACCCCCTTAGAAGTGTCTGCTAAAATACCTAACTTCTATGTAGGAACAAGATCAAACCATTTTTACGGTTTTCAGAGGCCCTACGCCACTTGACGTGTTTGACCTAAGTGCCTGCTTCCAAACATCTCTTCATTCCATGACAAAGTTCTTTGCGGCAAATTCTTTCCTAAATTTACATGTAAGTTCAGCTAGTACTCTGGATTATATGTGGTTATAGAGAAGGAGCACTGTGTCAGTGACTGGCATCAGACACAGCCAGTTACACTTTCCACATCCACTTGTTCAAGTTCAGCCATGCCCAAGTTGGTCCTTGGACCAGCAGCATCACCTGGGAATTCTTTTCTGGCCGCATCCCAGATTAGTGAAACAGCAATCCTGAGGGTAAGACTCAGCTGTGTGTGTTTTACAAGTCTTTCAGGCTATTCCGATGCTCCCTAGTGTTTGAGAACCACTGCAGTACGTACGAGCTATGTGGCTTCGTACAAGATATACTCTCTTTCAGGCTCAGATTGTCAGTCTTTCAAATGGGGTAATAAGATCTCTCTTAAAGTGTTACTGTAAAAATTAAACAATGTATAAAATACTTAGTACAGTGCTGGTGCAAACAAACATGTCAGCATATTTTCATGTACATAAAACTACACATTAATTCTTAAAATCTATGTACACACTCAAATAAAGAAATCATTGCTCAGGAAGAAAAAAATCTATGTACTACTATGAAGATGTGTATAAATGTATTAAATGAACTGATTACAAAACTACATATTTTTAAAGATGCACATCTATTATTTTTATTTTATACCAATTTTTTTTATTAAACATATACAAAGAACAAAAAAGCAAATATGAAAATCTTATAAAAACAGCCATTTCCCAGTTACACTACCACCACTCGGCTACATTTTAGCAAACTAACGCTATTTATTTCCGTATTTCTGAACAAGATGCACAGATTTCTATTTCTTAATTCACCAATTTTAGACACTCCTTTCATGAGGATGAGGATTTAGTTCTCTTAAACTACCATCTCCACTTCCTCCTGCCTCATTTCCCAAATGAGATTTTATCTTCGTATTTAGCGAAATCAATTCTTTACATTACTGTGACTTCATAAATGTAGTTCTATTGGTCAATAAATTACAATGACATCGTTTCTTCTTGTGCATTTGTTCTCTTTTGGAGGCAAGAACTGCTCAATATTCCAACAGCTCAACCTAGCCAATAGATCAGGAAAATTAATCTCAGTAATAACCTCCTACGCAAATGTCAGATAAACCACCAGCTCTGTGTTTCCCTAAAGAACGCTCTCCTGGAGTTTGAACTAGCTGCTGAGATTTCTCCAACACATTCTTGCCCTGTGTTAGAGATTTTCTGTTCTGACCCCCTACCTTTTTGTCATTTCTTGATTTACTGATTCATTTTGGCGAGGTTCCTCTTAGCAGCTTCCTGAGAAAGGATCCAGAGGAAGTGTTTTGAGTTCTTGCCTGTTCACAGATGTCTTTCCTTGCACATCTGCTTGTCAGTTTCATTGTGAACAGAACAGAATCCCAGGTTAAAAATCATTTTTCATCAGAATTCGAAGGAATCACTCTAGTACTTCCTACCTTCCAGGATTCAACGCCACACTTTCCCCCAGCCTCCTGTATTTGCCCTCTTTAGTTTGCTTCCTTAAGTTCTCACCTTTAGTGTTTTAATACAGACTAACATCCCTTCATAGGCGTCTTATTCATTGTAGCAGGTGCTCTGTGGGCTCTTCACCACTGAGAAGTCCTTATTGGATAATTTTCTATTTGTTCTCTTTACATACTATTAGATATTGGATGCACTGGTTGATAACTGTCTCACTGTTTTTATACTACTGTGCATTTTCTTTTTGATCTTTTCAGCTTTCTTTTTCCCTTTTCCCTATTTCAGGATTTTTTTTTATTATTGCTTATAAATCTGGTATCTCAGATTTTTTTCTACATTTTTTAAAATGCCCTCTGCGTTGCCTGTTACCTCCAATTTTCTGTTTTTGTTTTCATGGGTTTTCAGGTTAGAAGCTTTTTTTTAGTATCTCATGGTCCTTGAATGTCTATGTATGGTAGAAAAAGATGCTAAAAATCTAATCTGATGCTCTGGGTTTCTTGGCCAATTTTTGAAACTACGGATTTTACTCAAAATAATCAGGATTTAAACTGGATTTTTCTTTGGAGAACCTCCCAAGTGTCAATGTATTTCCTACAATGTTAAGTTTCTGACTTGGAAAATCTAATTTTTCTTCTCAAGGGTATGAGTTCCAGAAACAGATGAAGAGAGCTACAAACCTGCCGTTCAGCATATAAACTTTAATTTCATCTCCAACTATCCCCTCAAGAGAAAGAAAATAGCTCATTGTACAGAAAAGTGGCCAATGACCTTCTGTGGTGACCCACATTCCACAAGCTACTTAAGATTTGGATAATCTTGTGTTTCTCTTAAGCATCTAACAGGAAGTATCACCTGTTATGGACTGAACTGTGTTCCCAAAAAATCGTATGTTGAAGTCCTAACCCCCAGCACCTCAGAATGTGAGACTGATTGGAAATAAGGCCTTTAAAGAGGTAATGAGGGTAAAATGAGACCTCCAGGGTGGGCCCTAATCCAATCTGACCAGCATCCTTATGAGATGAACAGTAGGAGAGACTTATGAGACACACCTGGGTCACCAGTGCCAGAAAAAAGGCCACATGAGGACACAGGGAGAAAGCAGCCATCTGCAAACCAAGAGGCAGCCTCAGAGAAGCCAGCCCTGCCAATTTCTTGATCTTGGACTCTCAGCCTCTAGAACTGTGAGAAAATCAATCTCTCTAGCATTTAGTTACAGCTGCCCAGCAAACTAACATAGTGCCCACGGGTACGTACAAGTCCCCAATCACTGCTCATTACTGGATAACTGATTTGCCTGCTTGGCTAATTGATACCCTCCCCATGTGCTCTCACCTGCTACTAAGGGGTCATCCACAAAGAGCTCCCATACAGTCCGAGAGCTTCTCTCATCCCTGGAGGCCAAGAGAGTGAGTGGGGAAGGCTACAGTTCATGATCTGGGGCCACAGTCAACCAACAAGGGGCTAGAGTATGGGCCAGCCCCCTCACCCTTTAATGGGACAATTCCAACGTGTGTCTCTCAGAAGGTCCCCAGCAGAGCTGAGCAGCCTTTGTCCATCATCCCACAGCCAAGTGTCACAGCTGAAGGACTGCATAGGGGAAAAGATCCCAAGAAAACATGCCATGACAGTTATGTATCTCAAATATGTTATCCTTCATCCTCACTACACAACTAATTCACTTGCTGCTGCTCATGCCTCCCTTACAGCATCAGTGGTGTCAACTATAAGGGCTGCTCCCAAATCACTTAGGTCACACAGAAGGTCTGCATAAGGGCTTAAATAATTATAAATTCATTTCATTATATACACTAAAATATAAACGTTCCTACTATCTTTTATTAGATTTAGAAATTTAAATTTTATCAGCCTAAGACATTTCATTGTACCAGTGATTCATGTCTGTTGAGGAGTTTGTGGAAAGCCATCCCCCCCGGAATAATTTTGAGCACGAAATCCCAGAGTGGCATTTCACTCTGTTTTTCCTCTAAAATTAACAAAGACTTTTGTCCAACTACATAATACAAAAAACACACTATTAGGAAGTTTCGGCAATAAAATGACAAAGTTCTAAGAAAATATACAGTGTGACGAGGATTTTACTTCCACTTGAGTTGAATCTATGATTGGCTTCAGTCCAGAATTTCTCACCCCCTGGGAATTCACTCTTTTCACACCTCTTGTTTTAGTTTCAGTTTCTCCCAAAGTAGATTGGAAGTGAGTAGCTACTTGGGAAGCCAGAAGTATCCCAGCAGAAGGATAGAGGGGAGAATCCAAATGTGACTGAGTTTAAATCCTCCAAAGATGGAGTATTTCCAAATGAGAACAAGTTGAACTTACAAGAGATGGTTTTAAATTAGAAGAGACCAAGTATCTAATTAGGTGGAATTACATTACACAGGTTTGTCCACTCGTAGAAAAATTGTAGGCAGCAAAAATTTTTACCAATTGTGATTTGAGACGGACAGAAGTCTAAAGTGGCAGATGGCTGACGGAATCTGAGCTCTCCAAGGACAGAGAGGGGTTGTCTTCCATTCAGTGCTATCAGATCCATGCCTAGAACAGTGCCTGGACCACAGGCGTCAACAGTGAATATTGGTGGGATGAAGGGAGGGAGGATTAGGTGAGATGGGAAGGACTTGGGGTTCCCAGGACCTTCATTTCATTAGGAAGTTGAAATTAATTAAAAACAATCATTCGGAAACTCTAACCACCATTACCAGAATAAACTGACAACATATCCAACAGGAGAAGCCATCATAAAAAGGTTATGGGTATGCCAGTGTGTATAATATTTTTGAACAGGCAAAAAGTTGCCTCCATGCTGAACTGTGGAAAATACGGTCACAATACCAGATCAAGTATTATTGCATAAAAACTTACCCTTACAATGTTTGGAAGTCTTAGTCCACTAGGGCCGCCCCCACTCACTAAATCAGAACATTAACACGTTTTTATTATCATGCTAATTAGTGATAGTAGCAGTAACACAAGTAAACGTGGACAGAAACAAGATAGAAGCCATATATTTGGTTATAGTACATAATTAACAAATTCTGGGATCTGAACCTTCAAAACCACCCAAGTCTTAAAACCTTAGAGACCAACTAACCCCTGGCATCTGAATGCTCAGGTTTGAAACCAAGCTCCACAACTTACTAACTCAATGAACTGGTACAAGTTTAACAGTTCAGCGGCTGTTTTCTCATCTGTAAAATAGGAATTATAATAGTCCCTCATCACTAGGTTATCTTTAGGATGAGACAGATTATCCACAGAAAGCACGCAGTAAATACTTGGCACGTGAAAATATGAGACGAGTCTCATTTGATGCAGGGACTTCCCCTAGTTGAGAGCTGACAGACTCAGTAACAGCTGATTATAATTTAGCATTTACATTGGGCTAGTCACCATGCAAAGTGCTGTATATTAGCCAATTTTAATACTTATTACGTCTCAAAATGGCCTAAAATGCCATTTTCTTTGACCGCCACATGTTGAACAAGGGACTCAAGCAGTATCATTAGCATTTTTGTATTTTCGTATGAAATGCTATTTTCAAATTTCTCAGCCCTATCTTTGAAATGGGTAGTTTTCTTCAAAGTACACATAGGCAAATATATGTAACCATGGTTAAATTTCATTTTCCTGGCCTTGGACCATCATTCCAGCTAATTCAAGTCTGTTTACCAAAACACTGAATGACTTGCAACTTTGGGTTGAATACTACAGAAAGCAAAAGGGAAACCCAATGATTTGCTACCAATGACCTCCTTCCACCTAATCTTTAAGTTACTTGTTTTAATACTGTCTGATAGACGTTAAACTTGCCCAGCTGACACTTCATCTGGCCTAATTTCTAAGCTCAGAGATCTTAGCTGTAAAGTGGGGGAAGTCTTACAGTGCTGTGTGTGAGGGTCAAGCGAAGACACATTTAAAAGACTCAGACTATTATTACACTGTGCTGGTTTTCTTTTCCTCCATTCAATTGATAATGATATTTGTTTGGAGTGCTGGCCAGGTCTCCTAAAGAAATTACACTTCGTCACGGAATTTTTCTTTCAATCACTTAGGCTGTGGCCTAAACCAGCTGAAACCCATGTGCAAAAAATGCAAACAGATTATAATGTATCAATTTAGGTCAGGAAGCCATATCAAAAATGAGAGAGTGCAATGAGCCTCTAGTTCTGTAATTCAAAAGGACTGTTGTGGAGACAGGCGGAAAGGAGGCAGGGCACGACCTTTAAAAGAATGACTCAGCAACTGAAGATTCCACTCCCAGTAACTGAGGCCCAGGGTGGTGGGAGACTCACCTCCCAGTAAACCTTGAGCCCCAAGATGGAGGAAGATGCAACTTCCAGTAGACCTTGAGCTTCATTATACGCTCACTGTAATGTATTAACAATACTAAATGACACTCCCACAGGTGCCAGGACAGGTCCAAGGCTGGTCAGAAAAGGCCAAAAAGCTGGCAGTGGCCCAAATCCTGGGAATCCCTGCCCTTTCCCCAACGTAGACTGCCTCTGGCCTGCTGGGCTTTCTTGCCTTGGGAGACGGCCTGCACTCTGTCTACGAATGTGTATCCATTTTTACTTTAAACCCCCTCCCCCAGGCCATGCCAGCCTTCGGCCTCCCTGGCCTCAGACGGCCTGCACCCTGTCTATGGAGTGTATCTCTCTGAATAAACCCACCTTCACTCAATTACAGCTGTCTCTTGAATTCTTTCCTGTCGGAAGCCAAGGACCCTCCCTCGGTGGGGCGCCTCCCAGGGACAAGGGGGAGACCTGGGACACGGCCCTCCTCTCGCGCCCGGTTTTCCTACGCGTTACTTGGGCTTAGACCATTCCCAGCAGGTGCGACCATTCAGCGTAAGAGCAGGCTGGTGGGCTACCTGAGCCGGGCTCCCATACCTGTTGCGCGGGAGGCCCACTGGTGGAAATACTCCTCCTCTCCCGAGCAGGCGAAACCGCTGCCCAAACTATCCCACTCTCCCTCTCTCTGCGTGTTCGGTACTCACCTCCCCTGCAGGGGCGAAAACGGCAGGTCCCCGCTCCCACTTCGGCACAAGCGCCTCCACTTCCTCCCCGCACCAGGTCCTCGGAGAACTGGAAGCTCGCGCAGGCGCGCTTCCGCCTTATAAAGCCCGCAGGTCTCGCGAGTCTTAAACCCAGCTCCACATTGGGAGCACCTGGGAAGCCTGAGGCCGCTGCGCGAGCCCTCTGTTCACGCCCCAGCGATGCTCATTAATTGACCTCAGATGTGGCCTAGGCAGGGCGATGTTTAAAAAGGTGATTACAATGTGCAGGCAACTTTGAGAATCACCACTGTTGAGAGCAAAGAGCTGCGCCTAATTCCACCCCTGGGACTCCCCAGCAGATCCTCATTGAGACTAGTGAACCCAGGAGTCCAGGTCCTTCCTTCCTCCTTTTTCTTTCACCATCCCGCAGACTTGCCTTACCTACTTGGCCTCAGCAGTTCCTTATGAGCCCTAATAGGGGCAAGGGTTCAACTGGGAGTTCTTTCTGCTTAGCATACCTTTATGAACCTTTCACCCGGATTCACATTTCAATAATGCGAAAACAGGTGTTAATTTCACGAATTCTGCAAAACGGTTTCACAGAAAGAAATCAAATCAGTCCAGCCTCTTGCGTCCTATATACGAGCAAAAATAGAACAATTTTCTAAATAACTTAGTTTTTTCCAACTATTTCAACATAAACACATCAAATTTTTTTCACTGGAACATAACAACTGAAAATATCTCCCAAAAGAATATTTTCAGAGGCGCCAGTTTGGACAGCCAAGGCCACACTTTTAAAATATCATTCATGAATCAGTGGATTAAACATGAGTAATAGACATACTATTCTTCATTCACGTTCTCAAAGACGCATATATATATTTCTCAAGCAATATCTGAGAAATATAATGAAATGGTCCATTTACTTTTTTCCCAAAGAGAAATGATTTGGTAAGCAGCATTATCTTGAAAGCAACTAGCTCCTTTTAATACTTATCATGCTTTCCTTGTATTCAGTTTAAATGTCACACATCAGCACCTACAGGTGGGCTATTGTCAGCGACCTTTATATTATGTTGAAAAGGCAGCAGGAACTTTTTTTCCCGTATTTGCAAAGAAGTGGGGGGGAAAACTTCAGCCCACTCTTTCATTGCCAGGAACGTTAGCAACCAGAGCTCAGTGTTCCCTGTTATACGACATCACAATCACAGTCAATAAATATTGATGACAAATTCAACAGAACTCCCTGGATCCCTTGAGCTAACATCCAAATGCATGGGGTAGGGGTGGAAATCTCTTCTTAATAGGTTTTGTATGCACCTCTGCCTCTGCAGAAAATGGTAACCTTAACCTGGGGTCCCCTGGATTCATAAATAATACAAGAGAAGCATTTATGTCTAAACATAAACTTGTGTCCTAAAGTGTCTTTTTTTAAAAAGTGTGTGTGTATATACACATATATTAATATGACGAATTTACCCTTCATTGTAAACTAACAACACAAAAATGGCTGATAATTAAATGCTAATGATTCAAACTGGACGCTTATGTTTTGCATTACTTGCTTCATAGGGTTAGCATTTAAATGGTCAGCTTTGAAGTTAGCAAACAGCCATTAAGATGCATCAGGGGAGTTCTCAATTTTTTTGCAGTCATTGTTTTCATCTGGCTGGCTACAGGCTCACCCAAACGGCAGAGATGGGATTTACATAGCGAAGGCTATTTTCGTTAGTGGGAGGGATGAAATCTTTTCTTCCAAATAAATAAATAAGAGGGATGGTCCTGAGAGGCTAGCATGTGGGAAAAGCTAAATCTTTCGTCCCCCTTCTCTGCCAGCCTTGAGAATTCCATTGTTATTCCCTCTTTCCCTTGAAGGCTTCAATGCAAATTTTTTAGTTCCCAAGCTTTTGCCTTGTGCGTTGCTCACGGCATCTCAGCCCCCTCTCAAAGGATTCCTTGGATACAGAGCCAACTGTCTACAAGATTCATTATTCTGGGCTCTCTGGGGTTAATACCCAAATCCTCTCCCGTGGCAGTACAAGTCTGAGGAGGCATGGAGGGGAAAAAATTACATGAAAATTCCTAAAGGCATTGTCTATTGAAAAGAGGGCAATAATTAAGAGATAATGTGAAAGGAGAGAGAACATTCTCACAGGATAATGGTCTCCTGCTGCTACAAGAATGCCGGGGCCAAGCCAGCACCGTTTCTAGAAAATAAATGCCATGGTGAGGGAGGTTAAGACATTTACTTTCAAATCAGAAAAGCCAGTCCCCTGGCAGAGTCCTGGGAATCCAAAGGATCAAAACTGATTGCTTCATTTTATCCCATAAATATTCTTGCAGAAGAGGGGTGCTTGGTACGTCATTAGTAGCCTGCAGAGTTAGAGGACCTCTCATTCATAGATAGATAAATAGATAGACAGACAGACAGACAGACAGACAGACTCTGGTTCTGTCTTCAGCTGGTTAAGAAAGATGCTAGTACAGCAAAATCTTTAACAAGGCCATCACTAGACTATGCTCAGAGTGATTCCTACTACTTAATATCAGCCTGCATTCTGCAGAAGCTTCCTAAGAACAACACCCTTTCCTTTGCTGAATAAGAAGGGAAACTGAAGGACGAAGGATCTAGTAGGGGTCGGGAGGAGGCAGTCTTTATAGTGCAATTATCTGAGGGCAAACGGAGCCTTTCAATACCCTCAAATCATACTCGTAAAACTAATTCCAGCGCTGTGGTTCCCGGAGTGAATTGGAAAGGAATTGCAATGTTCCTTCATACGACTCTAAATGCAACCCAGATTGTGACGTGGTTGATTAAATATTTTGGACCATCAGTGAAGTGGCACCTCACTTTATTGCTTAAAAGTCAAACATTCAAACAGGTAAATTTTTTCAAATAAATGATGCAAAAGTTTTATTCCGTCATGTCAGAGAATCGTGGTCAGTGTCACTAGTTCTGCATTTGTGTGACCTTACATGATCACATTCACCACACACAAAGTTGGAAAGTTACATAAAGACAACAAATATTTGGTATCACTGGTGGTCATTGGGCACATAAATATGAAAAAGGTACCCTCAAGACATTTGTAACCCACTAATATCTTTGTAGAGGAAGGAAAGGAGAAGGAAAACTGTTCGTATTTTTTTTATCAAAAGGGTGGGAATCCAACAGAAAGAAATACAATGAGAACCCAGGTTGGATCAATAAATTCTAGTTAATAAAATCATGGACAGCTTCGTGGAGAGGTATGTGGCTGCCAGGAGCATAACCAAGTCAGGATCATCACACTATTTAAAGCCCCCAATGTCTTTCCATGTCACTCAAGGTAAAAGCCAAAGTCCTTCCTGTAACCTACAAGGTTCTACATTAACTTCTCTGAGATTCTTCCCCCCCCCTTTCTTCTCATTCATTCCACATACCCTGGCCTCTTTGCTACTTTTGGAAAGTGCCTCAGGGCCTTTACACATGCAGTTCCCTCTGCCAGAAATGCACTTGCCCCAGGTAGCCACATTCTCACAGCTTGCTACATAACTTTCAGGTCTTAACTTGAGAGTTCCCCTTTTCAGCGAGAACATTCTTGGCACAATTTTTTTTTAATTGAAGTATAGTTGATTTACAAGTTTGTGTTAAATCAAACTAAAATCAAAGTGATTTAGTTATACATATATATACATATTCTTTTTCATTATAGGTTATTACAAGATATTGAATACAGTTCCCTGTGCTATAATGTAGGTCCTTGTCATGCATCTGTTTTACATATAGTAGTTTGTATCTGCTAATCCCAAATTCCTAATTTATGCCTTGCCTCAACCTACCTTCCCCTCTGTAACCACAAGTTTGTTTTCTATGTCTGTGGGTCTGTTTCTGCTTTGTAAATAAGTTCATTTGTCTCACTTTTTTAGATTCTACATGTAAGTGCTGTCATGTGACATTTGTCTTTCTCTGTCTGATTTACTTCACTGAGTATGATAATCTCTAGGTCCATCCATGTTGCTACAAATGGCATTATTTTGTTCTTTTGTATGGCTGAGTAGTATTCCATTGTGTATATGTATCACAACTTCTTTATCCAGTCATCTGTTGATGGACATTTAGGTTGCCCCTATGTCTTGGCTATTGTATATGGTGCTGCTATGAACACTGGGGTGCATGTATCTTTTTGAATTGGAGTTTTCTCCAGATATATGCCCAGGAGTGAGATTGCTAGATCATATAGTAACTCTGTTTTTAGTTTTTTAAGGAACCTCCATACTGTTTCCCATTGGCCACTGTTCTCGAAACTAAAATTCTCACCCATCCCCCAACACTTCCTGCTCCCCTTCATGCCCTTTTCTTCTTCCTGTCATTTACCATATTCTAAACTACTATGTGTTAGAATGTGAAAACGAATATATGTACGTGTATGCATGACTGGGACATTATGCTGCACACCAGAAACTGACATGTTATAACTGACTACTTCAATAAAAATCTTTTTTAATTTTTTAAATAAATAAAAAATTGTAAATTATAAAATAACTACTATATGTTTTTGCTTATTAGCTACATGCCCCTCCCCCTATTAGAACGAAAGCCCCATAAGGACAGAAACTTTTCTAAGTTTCGTTCAGTTCGAAGAATGCCTGGTTCGTAGTAGGTCATCTTAACTAAGTTCTGAAATGAACAGCTTTCTTGTTCTCCTGTTTCATAAGAGGATTTTGCTGTGGGTGCTCTGATTTTCTAGCTGGCGATATAATGCTGTTTTTATAAAATTTCTCCTGGGAACATTATAGAATGTCTTTATATGGTTTCTTCATATTATTCCATCAGGCTGAAATAGAAACTGTCTTATAATGGAAGCCAATCATTGAATTTTTCCATCTGAAAAACAAAGTGTTCAAATAATGATAATCATAATCTGAATAAAAATAGCAGCCATTTAATGCTATGTGCAAGGCAGATTAGTCAGTCAACACTTCAGCAGATATTTGTGGACTCTCCAATATATGCTAGCCCCTGGAAATTTACAGTAAGAAGTACACATGGTTTTACTCGGTGCTTTAGTCCCCACATAATCTGATCCACCTGTGTATTCAATCATCAAATATTTACTGAGCATCTACTATGTGTCAGGCAAGGCAGAATACACCCTCTGTCTTCTACAATATTTTCTTCTACTCTTCAAAGTCAGAAAGACTAGCCCTCTCATTTCCTTTTAAGTATCCAGGCTGTATTCCTTCCCCCGGCTGTTCCTGGGGTTCTCCCTGGGCAATTCACCTTTATTCATTCAGACATTTCCCGTCCTGGGAGGCGTCCCAGCCTCCTACAGTCCAGTCTCCTTTCTTTAGCCGTCTTCATCCAGATTTCACTTAAGCCCGTAACACTTCATCCCACAAGTTACCTGGCTACTCTCTTCCTCTGAACTTGACTTCGCATCAGAATCACCTGGAAGAGTTTTTAATTAGAATTCCAGGCAGTGACCCAAGAATAACTGATTTAGACCCAAAGTTGAAAACTAATACCCTCAATTCAAGTAACAAATAATCAGCCTAAATTTAATAAGGATGTGGGTATCATTTGCTCTACATTACAATCTCATTGGGTAAAACAAGAGGGGATCATTCCACAAAGTGGCAATTTTCACCCCGAACGTTTTTTGCCCACCAATTTAGACAGAATCCTGGAAATGTTAGCTAAAACCATATTAAATGTCTGTTAAAGGCCTTCTTCATCCCCTATTTGTCACTGCAAAATAATGAATTTTGTACTACACGAGCACCTGTGGCCTCCTATTTCACTCACAGTTCCATTGTTTTTCGGACTGTAAATTTTTTTTTAATTAAGTAAAAGGCATGTTAATAAACAGGGGCATCTAGCTGTCACTTGCCACCTCTCCTCCAGCGTGACAGGTTTTTAGTGAAAATGGGAAGAGTTTGGGGAACTTACAACACTCAAATCTTAATTTTTATAGCTCTCGTAAGAGTTTCTGGGTACATAGATTTCCTTTCTGTTAAAAGTGTTTTTAGAACAATTGGAAGATAGAGGTTATTTTTAAAGCACTCATTTTTTTTTCAGTAAATATTTTTCTTTGAATTGAGGAAATTCTAAGTTCCCTGGAGTGTGGCTATATTCTCATAAATCATCCTGTGATGGATTTTTTGGGAAAGAGGCAGAGAAAAAAAAAGGAGGTTGGCAGCTTCAGGGTTGACATTGCCTCCTGATCATGACGAAGGAGATCTGGGTTCTAATCAAAACCCTGGGTTCTAACCACACTTCCCTCATATAGTCCTATCGTGCAGATTTAAAGAATATATGACAATGTACCTAACGCTTAAAAGCTACCCAAAAGGACTTATTCTCTCTATTCCTCTCCATGCTGTCTCTACTCTACCCACAGTCTTCTTCCTTACATTTTCCATTTATGAACCAAAATTGTCACCTAGCAAATTTTGACATCTGAGATACTCTTTGTATTTAAAATATGATAGGCATTCAGAAAAATTATAAAATGATACATTAGTAAAACCAATTTTGAAAAGAAAGAAAGCCTTTACTGATTTACTCTGCAGTAACATGAAATAAAATATATTTTCACTTCTTCATCCATCTACCGCACAGAAGGGAGTATAGTCAAAGTGTTCTCATATTTAATTTTTGTGCCACGGTTCCCATGCTGCAGGTGCAGACCATGAATCCACAGAACCTCCCTGAACGTTGATACTCACTCTACCATCACCACATCACAAAAACTACGGAAAATTAGATCTAAACTGACATTTCCAGGTGGCTATCTATCTCAGGGTGTCTTCCACGCATTGATTCTTTTGGCAACAGAAAAATCACAAAACATTCATCTTAAGAAGTCCAACGCATGCTCAATTTACTCCTAATGTATAGGACTATGAGGAGAGCTGACATTAAAACCAGCGATTTCTCATATTAAGTGGAATATATGAAAAGCGTACTGTGTTACCATGCGTACAAGGATGCCTCACTGTCCTGCTCCAATCTCCTCTGGAAATGAAAGGATTATGTCACCCTGTCTTAAAAAAAATGCTCTCTGAATCTACACAGCCCTCTGGCTTTTTCTGTTAAATTTTACCTTCTTAAACCAGAGTCCATCACTTTCAAATACCAACGGCAATGTCTTGCCACACTGCCCGGCAGTTCTGACACCCACATCATTTCTTAGGGGCCTTTAAAAAACCTCCTCACTTTAGGAGGAGGGGTGTAGTTTAGTGGCAGAGTGCTCATCTAGTAAGTGCAAAGTCCTGGGTTCAATCCCCAGTACCTCCAAAAAAAAATGAATAAAAATCTAATTATCTCCCCCACCAGAAGTACACAGCACTGTATGTTAATTACATCTCAGTAAAACTAGAAGAAAAAAAAAGGATTGTTTTTAATTAAAAAGAAAAAACCCTGACCATTTTAACTTGTTTTAGGTGTTGTTAAGCTCTTAGGAACTATGGTCCATCAGGCAGTAGGATCCTTTTGTCTGATGAAGTCTGTAACACTTACTCCCACAGAGAAAACCTGGTTCTGTAGGAGCGGAGTCCACAAGTCACGTAATTATATTTGAGGGGGAGAGGAGGGAAGGGAGAATTTGGATCGTTCATGAAAGGCCCCTTCAGGATGGACAGAACACAGCAGGATGTCCTGATGGTCATAGGCAGAACACACACAGCTCCAAAAAGCTGGGGTAGAGAACAGACTTGGCCTATTTCAGATTTTGCCCAGGCCTGAGTACCTCCGCCCACCTCACGCACATGTGATGAGCACCGCCTGTATGCTGGGAGCTTCTATTTCTGCATTTTGTTTCAACCAATTCAGCTTTAGTGGAGGTAAATATTGACCTCAACAGACACTGAAAAAGTCCACCTTCATGCTGAAAAAACCATCCTATGGGTAGCAATTGCTAGTCGAGAGCTTTGAAGATTTTTCTAAAGTGTTTTAAACAATATTCTGCCGACAGCAAATTGATAAGATGGCCACTCATTACAGGAGATTAATTTCTGCATAAAGAGACCTAGGCTTTTTCCCATTGTCCTTACTGCAGCCCCTCCTGATACCAACCACCGACTGAGACCCACAGTCCTGGAGTCCATGCTCAGTCTCCCATAGACCACATCCAAGTCCGTGTCAAGTTCAAATGCTCTTTTCCTCAGTTTTTTCTTTTTCTTTCTTCTTTCTTCTTTTTTTTTTCTGTATTTTCATTCCTGTGCTCAGCAAATATTTACCAAGCACTTACAATGTGCCTGGCACTGCTCCAAAACACTGGGATATGGCAGTGAGCAAACAGACCGAAGTTCTGGCTTACACTCCAATTGGGGGGAAAGACAAACAAGTAAGTACAATATGGTAATTGATGGCGAAGAGGATTGGTTGTGCAGGGCTGGGGGCAAAAGGGGTTAGAATTGGGGGAATGAGGGATGACATGGGGTCCCCAGCTTCCAGGGTGACTGATATAAACATGAATAGGATCCTGCTCTCCAGATAAATGCTGGTGTAAGTCTAGAAGGGAGGGATGTAGTCCAAGCAGTGTAGTTCACAGTTCTGGAGGCTCTTCTTTATTCTTACAAAGGATGACACGGGGACAGTGGAAGGGCCCAGAAAGTGGCCTCCTCGTCTAGAGCCAGGGAGCCAGAGAGCTCTCTGGCTCCCTCCTGCCTCCTTTGTTGACAGAATCTTTGCTAAATTCCCCGGTGGATTTTTATCCAGATCGTTATCCCCCAGATACATTAAAATAGAAAATGTCCTCTTTAAAACCCCTGCAGAGGTTACTAAAATTATACCTGCAAGTAAGAAAGCACAAACATTTAAAAGAATTTTAACGTTTGCCGGCTCGCATCCTCCCGAGGTAATTAAATACTATCCCTAACTGACTTTACTCTTTCTTTTTCTTTTAATTCCAAGTGGGCAAGGAAAAAAGAAATCAAATTTCCTGTTTCTGGCATACTGTGATTAAACTGTGTGTTTCTAACTATAAGCTACCTAGTCAAATGGAGAAAAAAAATGTGTTAAGTTTTCAAAACACAGCCAACACCACAAAATTATACCCAAGTCCCAGGGAGCAGTGGCAGGAAGGGGGCTGACTGGGTACCTCGACGAAGGACGAGTGATCTTCCTAATGGGATTACCGGCCGCCATACCCTTCAGCTGGGACTTTTCTACATGGATGCTTTTGCGGACCCTGGGGAGGGAGTATTTGGAGGGAGCTCAGCCTTGGAATTGGCTAACTGATTGTCTGGCTATAAATAAATGTATCCTCAGCAGAACAAGGAACATGGCGGAGCAACGAGGACAAAACCAGTAGCGTGTACGCGGAGAGATTTTCTGAGTGTGCATGCAGCAGGTAGTATAGAGTTGTGTCCTCATGTGTCTCTGTAAAGGTTGCAAGTTGCATGGGGTGGGCTGAAATGAAGCCCTTGTTTTGCTATTCACCAAGCCACTTACTCCAGTGAGGAGTCACATCCCACATCCGCCAGGGGAGGCAGGTTGGCCCAGATATCATATAGGCTATTGGAAGAAAATGTGTGTGTGTGTGTGTGTGTGTATTTCACAACACTTCCCACTCTCTCCTATATATTCAAACCCTTCCTTTCTCTTGAATATTTCTACTTAGACGGAAAGTATTCTGTTAAGTATGTATGCATTTAAAACTTAACACTTGGCTTATTCGTTCCTCAAGCCAGTTTCTGTCTCTAATCCTTCTTCGTTCACTGTCCGCAGCACCAGCCCCCTCTTTCCACCCTGCAATCCGCCTCCAGCCGCTCTGCCAAAACCCCACCTTTCATCCACGCCACTCTTGCCCTGGTTACCAAATTCACCCACCTCTTGGAGGGTCCTTTTTTTCTGCAACATCACATTGCTGATCAGCATCTGTTCCCCCCAAATCTTTCCTCTCTGGCATTTTTCATCCTGTTTGTTTTGTTCCCTAGAGCTGCTTTTTCCCTGACCTCACCTCTGGTCTATCTCCCTGCCTCTGGCCCCTGGAGTGCTCTATTCAGCCTTCTTCTCCGCTCTCTGTCTTCTAGGAAAATACTTTTACTCCCACCATTTAAGTTATCAGACTTCCAAATAGCTATCAGAAGTTCTGACTTCCGTCTTGAGCCCCAATCCCAAATTGTGTGCCAGACCAACTGGCAAAAAACCAGTCTGATGCAGCTTGCAATGGGGCCTGGCAAAGGCACTTTTCTCCGACTAGAGTAAGAGCCAAAGCAGCCACAGCCTCACGCCTTTCGTAGGCTGACCAGAAAAGAAAGCTGTGAAGGAGGAAGATGGGAAAGAAAAGCAGGGGGAAGAAAGAGAGAATGTCACTGAGATGGCGTTGGCTCCCCCTCAGCCCTCCAAGCTTGGTTTCCTACCAACAGCTCAAAGTTAATCTAGAAGATTTGAACTTGTCATCCTCCATCCCATCCTTAAGCTCTTCTCTCTGGGTACCATGTTTATGTTTATGTCGGTTCATCTTTTGATTTGCCTGGGTTCCAAACATCAACACAACTAGTTCCTTTCCATTTTGATCTAATCTATACTTTTTCCATTATATCTTCTCTCCATCCTTATAGCCTTCACTTTGGTTCCAGTTCCTGCTGCATCCAATGCCTGGACTGTTACTGTCATGCCGTCTAACCAAAGGCTCCACTCCTCTTTTCCATTCTCAGAGGTCTGAACTTATATGGATATATTTGAATAAAAGACACAAGTTCTGAAAAGTCTCAAGACAAATAATTAAAACCACGATGTTGAAAATAGTATAATGAAGTTCATGAATTTGACTGGCAGGCAATTTCATACAGTCAAGCACTGTTTCTGGGTGCCAGTACCAACAAGGGGAACATTACAAATATCCCTCTTTCTATTAAACAGGTACTTCTCTTGGCTATAAACAGGGTTCATTTATTAATATTTTATATAATTTATGTTTAAGAAATGTGGTTGTAAATATTCATTTGTGACCCAGAGGAGAAAGACTGGGAACAAAGCCCACCGGTGGGCAGAAGATTTTGTTCTGGGAGGTGGGGGAGAAATGTACCAACTAAGGAAAGTCTCGGTAAACCAGGAAAGCGTGTTATTCCGCAGAGGAAACTAGACAAGGCTTGATGTGAGAGAAGAAAGTATGGCGGGGGTGGGGCTATATGTCCGCAGTTAAACAGAAGAGCTCTGTTTCCTCAAAATGACCAACACTGAGTGGGAAGAAACCAAATTCAGAGTCCTAAGCAGGAGTCTCGGAACATAAGAAGTCAATGTGAAGATTCTTCTTCCTAGTTAGCAATGCTGGACTCTGTAAACACACTCTCCACCAGTGAACTTGGCCCCCGTACGGTGCCTAATGACTAAGGGTGGAAGAGTGCCCTATAAAAAGGGAGTGGCATGGGGGTCAGTCCTACAAACTCCAGGCACTTCCTTCACATTCTCTGAGAACAATTATATATTTCAGAGTTAATTAGGGGAAGACAGGTTTATCTGCATCCGATTTTCTCTACCAGATTACACCTAGGTGGCCCCTGTCTACGCTTTGGCTCTTGTCTCTCCAACCTCCTTCTTGCTTCTCAGACTCAGCCTTCAGACGTCTTTCAGCTACTCCATCCCTCCACCACCTCGCTGGGCTTTGTGACTCCGCATGTGATGCTTTCCCTGCCTAGAAATTTACCCCTTTTACCTTCTTAACACTCAGCTCTCATCTCAAGGCTTAGGTCCTCAAGGCATACACCTGTCTTGCAGACATCCCTGATGCCCTTCTTATGCAAATAGGCTATTTACATCTCCTGCATCGTCTAAAGCTATTTAACTACATAACCACACACAGTGCTTTATGTAGTATAAAAGTTTCCAAAAACTTTCTCTAAAAATGAAATTACATGTTCCAAGTGAAGAGCACTGTTATTTCAAGGATTACATTCTCCTCATTTTTATTGGAATTTGAGTGGCAGTAATTCTTCACACTTTATGTTTCTCAGCTCCAGAATCTTTCTCTCAGTTCATTAATTACACACAAACTAAGGCTTAAAAGTATTGGAGGAACATCTCTTTAAATCAATATTTAAGTGAATTCTTTTGTTTTAATGAAAGACACATTATTTAAACTTCGTGTGATGATTCTTTGCTAAACAACCCACACATATCTGGGATGTAACGTGCCCTTTCACTGAGAATGTTAAATCAACGTTTCCTTTTTGCAATGATGACATTCAGATCCAGTTTTCCCTTTTTAAAGTTTTTTTTTCCCCACTCTTACATTGCCAATATTGGAATTGCCACTAACAGATTTTTCAGGAGTGAGGGTGAAATGATGTGTGAGAGAAAAAAAAATGTGATAGGGAAGTTTGACAAAGTGTTTTAACTAAGCAGAGGCTGAAATTAGAAGCTGGTTATATGAGACATAGCAAAGAAGATATGACATTAAATATGCAGCGATACACTGAAACCCTGCTCAAATAATAGCTCATCACAAGTAAAGGTATAGGGGCTATGGTTAACAATTCTTTTCCATGAAAAATGAAATAAGAACTAAAATATCAGACACTTTCCTAATCCGAGCCAGAATAATACATTCAAGACTGGAAAAAGGAACAGATGAAGGGGGATTTACACGGCCCCAACACGAACCCTGCATGCAAAAAGCCAGACAGACCTCTGGAGCTACAGTTGAACTGTTAGACCTGTTTCTAAAATCCTGTGATCAAAAGCATGTTATTACCTATATTAGGGAAGATTGATTCATTCACTTTTAAACTCTATTATCTTTTTAGAGAAACAAACAAAAAAAGTCACAATACATCTACATCTTGTAGCCACCATCATGAAGAGAATGTGTTTCAGTAATTTCTTTCCATGATGGGTGATGAAAAAAAATAGGTTAATTTTATTTGGAGGAGGAAAAAGCAACTCATCTCAAAATACAGGTGAAGGCAGAAGTCATTTTTGTGGATGGTATACAAAGAAGGAGAAAGGATCCATTAAAAGGCAAACTCTTGTCTCCTACCAGGTACTGATTTATTATCAGGGCGAAGGGAGAAGTGCTGGTCAGATTCCTTGCACTACTTACTGCATCTCCCTGGAGATTCTGCAAATGCCGTCCAGGCGCTGACTCGGTCTGCACTTGTTTTATTTATAAGATCCAATGAGATTGTAGTCAAGCTGATATGACTACAGGGTTCCTAATTCCCGTGGCACGCAAACACTCGGATGTGTCTTTTTCATCAGAGGCATGATCAGCTCAACTTCTGGTGGTTTCTCTGTTTCTGTGACTGTGCCCTGGAGGGCAGAGTGAGTCAAGGTGATGTGATTCTCCTGATGCTGGTGTAATTTAGTTTGAACTTACAGGACGACAAGAAGCCCAAGACAGAATCTCACTAGAGCCTATTACTTGGTCTATAGGATGACATAACAAGCTACAAATTGGAAAAGTGAGTTGGCTTATATTTTGGTTGGTCCTCAACCAACTGATATAACTTACAATTGTCACGAAAAGGAGTTACTTCTCCAATGCTTCACCACACCACTTGTCTAAATCATGAGATTTAGAAAGCCTGAAAGTAGCCGCCCGGTTGATGTACTTGGGTACACTGCCCAGGTACCAATGGGCAGTGCCTCCATCAGGCACTGAGATGCTTGGAGACCTCCAGTTTCCAATCAGTGCTGACTGGCTAATGCCTTAGGAAAGGCTAATTAAATAGTTTCAGAGACCAGAGCAGAAGAAACACTCTAAGCATCCTCAGAAAGAAATTGTTAATAAGTAAGTAACTAAACATGAATGATTCAAGTAATGCTACTTTTTAGGATTCTTAGAATCAACAAAAGACAGTGAAACATTCCTTTGCTGGTCATAGCATGGTCATGAAAAGGCAGAGATTCTCATTTACTATCTGAGCAGGACGTGAATCTACTATGTGGCCAGGGGAATGTGTTAAATAGTAACTGTGAGTCTGACTCTAACACACACTGGAAACCTTCCAAATGACCCCACAGACGGAAGGACTTTCTGCCCCGTCCTCACGTACAAGGAGATCACCCTGCCTGTAGCCACATATTTGCTCCCAAGGACTTAGAAACAACTGGCATCTCAGCTCTGAAATTTCTTTCTAGAGGAGTATGGAAACCTTGTAGAGTCAGACAGGCATGAGCCATCTAAATAAGAGATCCCTTGCTCAAACTAAATACAAATCAGATTTAAAGATTCCAGAGGAAGTATGCAAAGTTAGCTAATCTGATTCAGATCCAACCAACATATACAGTTATTGTTGGAAATATGCCTGTTATGTTTCACATGGGAAAGTTTTTGTTATCTCCAGTTAGAGGAAGGGACTGAGAAAAGTTCATCTCACCCAGTGGGTAAGGTGCGGAGCTGAGATGCCAACCCAAAGCTGTCTGCCTCCAAGATGGATCTTTCCATTAAGAGCTGTTGAGTCTCTCTTAAAGGCAAATTGTAAAAGAAGACTGGCAGAATGATGGTGGTGGTGTTAATGGAAACATTAATTACTATTCCTGTTCGCATTCCTCAAACTTCTCCTCCATCCTACCTCTGTGATGAAGGTGCTCAGGTGTTTTTTTGTTTTGTTTTGTATTGTTTTTTTTTTAATTTTCTAATCAGCATCAGAAAAAAAAAATTACTGCCCACAAAGAGAAAATGATCTGCCCGAGTCCATGAGCAAGTCACTGACAACGGTGTCACTCTGATTTGATCACTAAATCTCTCTTTTTCTCAATAGCTTAACTGGTAAAAGGACATAAATTATCTCCTCTCTTCCTATTTCAGCAGTTAGGGAAGGAGCCAAGAAAGGAACTCAGCATCCTTGTTTCTCTGTCTAAATGTTTTATTGACAAAACCGTATTGTATCTCCATGCCTGAATTAGAGCTAGGACAGGAAAAAAAAAAAAAGAAGAAGAAAATTCAGAAGGGCAGGAAGGGCGTGGAAAAAGCAACTCATTCTCTCCTTCCTCAAAAAAAAGGAACAATGACAGCGATTCATTTGGAGGTAAAACTTGAAAATCTGAGAACTATGGCATTGACTATTTAATTCTGTTTCCCACTCTGACTTGCCTGCCGCTGGCAATTTAGTGCAGAAACTGCACCAGAAAACACGAACCAGGGTGGAGGGCAGGGGCACAGAACCATGAGAAATCCCACACAACCCAAAATACTCAGTTACATTCTTTATTTCTGGTTCATGGGAAAGAACTGGCTGTGGGTGCTGATCACCCTAGGACTGGCCGAGGCTTCTGCCAGGAGCACTATGAACTTATTTCTAATTTACCCTCCTGGACAAATCTGCGCTCTGATCCCATTCACGAAGGCTCCACCCTTATGACCTAAGCACCCCCCAGAGGCCCCCCTCCTAACACCATCACACTGGGCGCTGTATTACAGCATTTGAATTTTGAGGGGACACTAATAATCAGTCCATAGCAGCAATTATCACTATCTGAATTTATCTTGCCTCCTGATGATTTATTTCCTACACCCACTCAAGAAAATATAAGCTGCATAAGACAGAGTTGGTCCACAATAAATATTTAATGAATAAACAAATGCTTGGCTCCACTAACATGGCTGTACACACATCTTGTAGGCTTAGATAACCAGCAAGCCAGCCCCCAGGACTGAGCCGTAAGGATGTTTATCTACCTCTTCTTTCTAAGGTGTCTCTGTTTTTTCCTTTCTGTAACCAGCAGTGAAAGGCTGGAACTCAGGTTGGTTGGGGTCTTGGGTTCCTGTCTGCACTCCGTCCTGTGACACACTTGGAGCCATTTTATTGCTGTTACTCTAAACAACACTGGCAAGGTCCAGACCAATGAGACAGCCTTCCCCTTCCCCTGTGACAAAGGCATGAAGAAATTCACCCTACCACTCTGGCTCTCCTGGAAAAAGTCCTTCTCTAGCTGACTTCGAGCCAGAGTTACTCACCTTCCAATCCCTTAATTCCTAATCCATCTATAGGTTTAACCTCTTGCCTCTTTCCAGTGCAGAAAATACTATGGCTTACTCGTCTTTGTATACCCAGAGGTACCACAGGAACGAGCATATTGGATGTGTTCCACGATATTTATTGAAACAACTAAATATGTTTCAAAAAATTATTAAGCTAAAAGAGAGACTAAACAGAAAAACATGTCCCTTTCCATAGTGGGAAAATAACTCTCTTAGATGGAATGAGATTAACTGAATCAAAATATATACAACGAGTTAGACAGAAAAAGCCCTCCTCAAGATCAAACTCATCACCCCAGATATAATGAACGTTTCCATATTTGAGGCACTTCGGACTATACTGAGCCATGTAAAACACGTCACTACAAAGTCCTGTAAAAATAAAAATCTGTGTTCAAAGAAAGATGCTGGGCTTCTGATTTGAATCCAAGATGGACCTGCATTCACTGCATGTTAATCTCCTTAAACCTCAGTTTGTACATCTGATCTCACTTACCTGTCTCCCAAGGCTGTCAAGAAGCTAATGAGCTATTGTCTGCAATATGCGTAAAGAACTTGACATGAAAGGTGTTACAGAAAGCCAAGAAACTCACCCTGGCGTTGGTTTCAGTTGGAAAAATTTCTTCAATTATTATAGGAAAAAAATTCCACGAATGACTCACCAGGTTTTAACCCTCCATAAATGTCAAAAATCGAAAGATCTTTCAGCTTTAAAATGTAAATCTAATTACAGATAAAGGTTATAGAAAATTCCACAGCGCAGTATGTGGCCAAGGGCTCTGGTAATGACCAGCCTTAAACACAGACATCTATTGTCTCTAATCGCTGTGAAAGGGGGACCACCTGTTTATTCTTCGTGATGGTTTGCGGGCAAAGGGAACTGTGCTTACATCATAGCATACTCATCACCTGCCCTCCGCCAGAGTCCAAGAAAAACACTTCAACAAACACCCCAAAACAGACGCACTTGATTAACTCTATCATTTATATTCTCCACTCTATTTTTAATGGATGGAAACCAATCTTATCTCTAAAAGATGATTATTGCAAGAAAGTTTTTCTAAGTCTTCTTAGACTTCATGTTGGGGATAAAAAAAATGCAGTCATTCTATCCTCTCCTTCTGAGCCTGTTTCTCTGGAAAGAACAAGGCCATAAATCATTTAAGCATATGTACAAAGGAGAATATAGCTTTGTTACATTCAAGATAAAAAAAGAAAAAGTTTTGTTTTTTTTTAAATTAGCTTCTTTTCTGTTTGTATTCTATAAAGGAAGATACAAAAGATTGGTTTTGAAATTTTATTTCAAAGACTACGTTTTTCTACAAAAGAGCATGCTTGCTTCAAATTTTTATTAATGATAAAAGGTGATAGTTCAGTAATAGGAAAGCAAGAATGAAGGCATGGAGTCAAAATTCTTGGATTCTATCTCTGTGACCCACTCCCCGAAACATGCTTGTGGTCAAGTTATAACGTCCCTCAGTTTCCTCATCAATTTAAAGGAGAATGTATTTGATCTAATAATTTAACAGTGTTGTTATAAAGATTAAATAAGATAATGCATTGGAAAGCATTAGGGAAGTATAATTTATAACATTTTTAAACAAAACATTACAGGTATCATTAATACTGCTGACATCTAGATCACATCATTGAATAATTATTACTGTCATAATATATCAGTCAGAAAAATTGTATCCAATTTCTGTCCTTTTGAGAGAAGGGAACATTTTAACTGTAATTATTTTGATCTTATCTTACTTTTTGTGTTGCTCAATGTTTTAGTTCTATCATATTTTTATCCCTAAATTTGGTATTATTATTGTTTGACTCAGTCAGTATTGGTTTAAGTCAACTCAGAATTTGCCAACTGATTTGATCAAGACTCCACTGTATGTCTCAGACCTTCCCCCAGAGACCTTTTATCCTCCGCCTCGTATACTGTCTTTCGGGTGGTGGTTTTCCAAGTAGGGCCGCGTCCACGCACCTGGAAAGCTTGATACACCCCAACTTACAACCCACCACTGAGTTTACGATTCATAGGTTTGGGGTGGGGCCTGAACACTTGCATTTCTCACACCTTCGGGGTGATGCTGATGCCGCAGGGGACCATGCTTTGAATCACTGGACCTCGAGTGGGAGTTGGTCATAAGCTCTGTTTATGCTTGTCTGAAAAATGGCTTAATTTGTCCTTCCTCTTGAAGAACAGTTGAGGCGACTACGTGAATCTCAGTTGTCAGGATTTTTTCTTCTTTGTCTCAGTGCTGAAAATATCACCCCACATGTGTTGGTAGTGCTGAGGGGTCTAACATCAGTTTGTGGTTTCTTTGTGGGTAAACACGTTTCTCCTCTGGCCGATTTTAAGATCTTTCTCACCTTTAATAATTGGCAATTTTCCAAGGAAATGGCTCCTTTCCTGAATGCCCCACCCCCTCCTTTCCTTCCTTGGGTGTAGTTTCCATAATCTGCGGGTTCACATCTTTCATTAGGTCTGGAAAATTCTCTGCTATTACTATCTTCTCAAATAATGCTTCACCCCTATTCTTTCTGTTCTTATTCTCACTGTTCAAAGAGGTATTTTTTATTTCTTTGTCTCACTTGGTGACATTTTACAAATCTATCTTCTATTTACTTGCTCCTCAAAGCACAGGCATCACCCGAGATCTCGTTAGAAATGCCACCTTTGGGGCCCCACCCCAGACCCACAGAATCAGAATCTGTGTGTTAACGAGCCTCCTGGCTGTGTGCCATGTACACTGGAGGCTGTGAAGCATGGCTCTGACTCACTAATTCTCCTTCTTCAGGTGTGTTTTACACGCTGCTTAACTCATTTGTCAATATTATCACTGTAATGATGATATTGTTTAGTTTATAGATTTCTGTTGGGTTTTTTTTTTCAAACTTGTCTAATCCTACTTATGGTCTCTTTTTTTTGTCCTGTGTTTCACTCCCTTTTTCTTTTTGCAAACATTTAAAACATTCCATATGTCCTCTCTACTTATTCCTGCATTTAAAGTCCATGGGGGGGGGCAATGGCTCATTTCCTTGTGTTTTCCAGTGACTTTGGACTGTGAGTTTTTATTTGAGTGCTGGGAATCTGTGGGTTTGGAGGACACTGGGTTCAGAGACTGTTCTTCCAGTGAGAATTTGGGTTCTACCATGTGCTCTCAAGCATGATAATTGAAGTCCACCTGAACTTACATTCTTGTCTTAAGATTTTTCATAACACCCAAAGAGGGTGATTTAAACTCCAAACTTGTGTAAGGAGCCATGCCTGGTCGTAAATCCCTTGGCTCAGACAAGTATCTCCCTCATTTCTCTGCCTGAAGGCAAATTTTTTTCTAACCAGTCCCTTACCGAGGACGTGGTCCTATGAGGTCCTTTGAGGGTCTTAGCTTCGTGCCAGGTCTCATTTCTAACTCCCTACCTTGCAAAGGTCCAGAACCTTACCTCCTGGCCTCACCAGCTGGCAATGCCAATAATTTAACTCCCCCTTGCAGACAAACACGCTCAGGGCAGCTGCAGCTTTGCTCACTGCTCTGGCCTTTAGCTCATTCAGTTTTTGTCCTGGGATTTATCTAAATTTCTCCTGAGCTCAGCTTTCATGGGGGAAAGAGGAGAGGAAGTGAGAGGTGGAGGGAGAGAGGAGGAAGGAAAGAGGGAAACAAGAGGAGAAGGAGGGAGGGAGATAAAGGAGAAGCGTGGGAAGAAGGAAGGGGAAGAAAGAAGGAGAAAAGAAGAAAGAACATCCGCATCCAGGAATCATAATATAGTCCCAAGATAAAGCTCTCTTACAGAGAAGTGCAGTTTTATGATGGGGTTAGCCTTTAAAGTAAACACAAAAGCCACAATCAAATACAGACAAAAGTGCCCCAAGGAATACATAAAGCACAGTGATATTCAGAGACTCTGACTCTCAGGTAAGACCAACACACCTAGGGCTTACTATGAAACTTTTCGCAGAGCAGGTACCATAAATAACGATTCTTTACTGAATATATAAATTATAGGTTCGGATGTGGTCAGGTCATGGGGTAAACCAGGGAAAAATAATCGTATTGTCCAAAAGCCAACATTGCAAATTCCTCATGCCTTCTAATCATGCCTGTCTAGAAAAAGCTGTCATCAGATCTCAAATGCTGATTTAGATCCTAGTTATGCATTTGCTAAATCCAACAACATAACATGGAGAGTTCTAGTTTGTCATTTAGACCTAAAGTATACATTCCCCATTAAACAATTAGAAGTGCAAACCACTACAGTAAAACTGCTTCCAGGCAAACAGATGACCGGAAACAACCCGTCAATTTTGGAGACTTGTATTTAACTGTGAACGTTGCCTTCTATTACTGGAAACCACTTAAGGATCCTCTGAAGTGGTCACTTAAGAAGAGGGTATTTCCTCTTAGAGACGACTCTGTAATTGCCAGCTCCGAAAGTTTCCCTTGAAAGACTGACCAGAGCCCCAGTGTTTCATTGACTATGGCATAGCAGGGGGGAGCTATGGCAATATATTTTTGATTTGACCCTTGAAGCAGAGACATCGGGTAAAGCACATAATATTCATTCAAAATAACTAAGCTAATCTGATTTTTTTTTCTGTCATGACTCACAGAATTCTTTCATTCAATAGATTTATGGGCTGGCACAGTTCCAGGCACTGGGTCTAGGAGATAGAAAAGAATAAATGAGTACAAGGGTATATTACTCTCTAGTGAGGAAGAAAGAAAATAGCCTTATAGGTTATAACAGCACACCAGCAGCAGGGAAGAAAAAATTTTTCATTTCTTTCCCTGGTTCTACACTCATCTTAAGACATTTCTTCCATAAAGTATCTGTCCTGAATCATGGCTAAGAGACAAATAAGGACCATTTTCAGGCCCACCATGTCAGGATGCTGTGGTTGCACACTGCACAACTATGTGATGTCTAAGAGGGGCCATTCCCTCATGGACGCATCCTTACAAGGACAGACATGGAGGTTGAATCCATCTGTACTCAGGGGCGTCTCCAAGTCACTTCTTTCCTGTGCTTCTGCTTAAGAAGCCTAGTTCCTTTCATACAGTTAGAATCAAGCCTAGTATGTTTGCTTCACCCGAGGGTAAGCTCATTCTACCTCCTCGGCGCCTCGGTGCGTGTCTTCCTGCTGTTGTCGGCTTGCCAAGGAATCCTGGGTACGTGTGAGCGGGAAAGCGTACAGGCACGTGTGTGTCAAGCTCATAGCATTGTCTGTGGGTCTCAGGAAAACGCCCCCAGGGTAGAGCTATTCAGGTTATGCTAACTTCTTTTGTTTAACCTTATGGACAGAACGACTTCTTGGGATTCTCAAATAGATACTGGCAGCAACCATCCCGTTTCACTTGCACACAAAACAAAGCTAAACAAAACAAAACCAAGAAAACAGACCTTTCCTTTTTCTTTGTATCTGCTCCTTGACAGACGATAACAAGCCAGCAAACCCCCAACACCCAACCAGCACTGCCTTTTGTGCTGTGTGTGCGGAAAACTCCTTTGATCCTCAGCAGCAGCTGCTGTTTCCAGAGTCTGGCTCTGCACTGAGGGATTCCTGGTCAGCCCAGAACTTTCACTCTTGAGAAGCCGTGTCCTAGCTGAGTGCAGCCTGCCCGGCGGCCTCAGCAGCTACTGTGGCTGCCCAGCTGCCCACAAGTCTGTTTGAAGCCCGGCGCCCCGCGCCTGCCCAGCGTTCGTCTCTCTCTCCTGCTTTGCCGCTGCTTCGCTGCAATTCACTGAAAATCAAGGGGCAGCCACAACTCTTTGGCTCTCTCTTGCCTTCTGTCCCTCTAAGGGTGAGAGAAACAGGCACAGGTAGAAATGTGAGTTTGGTTCTACAGGCACCTTTCTGGCATACACAATTTCCGTCTCCCGAGTGACCTCCCTTGACTCGATAAAATTCTTAAAACAGCAACTAAGGAAACAGCAGCGTGTAATTGTATTAATCTCCCCAAAGCACGTAATAAAAGATCCAAACCCGATGACCTTTGTCACCTGAAGCAAGAATAATTTCCACGGCTCAGATCGCTACCTCATCCCCATCCGGACTGGCTCCTCAATGATCAGAAATCCCAAGCCATGCAAAGTGCACAGCCATGCAAAGGGAAACGGCAGGAAGGAGAACAACGCTATCTATGACCCGGATCTGGAAGACCTTAAACCACCCTGCTTCTCGGATTGCAGGCTGGCCTCTGCTGCATGAGCCCTGCACTGTTTGAAAAACTATCCCTTTAAGGTACAATTGATTTAGCCATAAATAAATCCTGGAGGGAACGTTCTGCTCTTTGCTAGGAAGGGCAGCTCGCACCAAGTGCCTGTTCTTTCACACGGCGATATTTGATAGGCCCCAGCGTTGGCTGGAAAATGTAATTTGCTCAGTGAGGCATGTCCATCCCTTTCCTCTGATTACTCGCTGCTCCCTTTACAAATGCACCAGCTCCTCGCCTCTCCGTGTCCATCTGGGCTTAGCTTACGCTGATAGCAAATATTTATCACATCAGTGATTATTTTTATTATAAAGAACATACACAGGCCACACAGCCATGTTGGTTCAATGATAAAATTATATCTCTCCCCCCAGGTAATTCCTAATAGAGTCATTATAAGGCTTTCCAGGCTCGTTGAGACTTTCCTGGAGACCCACGAGGCGTTAGTCTTCTTCCATGAACCGTTTTTCCTGATGCTTCTCTGACGAGAGAAGGGTCACCTGTATCAGCAAAGTTTCCACTGAAAGGACATTTGCGCTCATCAGTGTTATCACTCCGGTGAGTCTGGTTTTCATCAAGAGCTTTAAAATGAATAGCCTCTGGGTTTTCGATAAACACCAAAATGCACTAACATGAAATATCTGAGTGGGTCAGGGATCGCAGCGAGTTTCAGTTTCTGCCAGTTTGAGACTGACTTTCAATTCCGGCTCCTACCTTTGGTTCCAGTTCTTAAGGTTTGTGTCCTGTAGGCAAAGGGAACCGCTATTCTTATCTCCGCAGGCATGGAGCGCAGTTCAGTTCCTTCAACTAGATAATCGGTGCAAAGGACATAAGTATGATTCTTCAAGTCTGTGATCCTCAGGAGAGAATATTAGAATATCCAAAGCAGGATTGTACTTGTGAGGATGGGAACTCAAAAATGCAATCTGTGATTTTGCATTTATCAGAAAAATCATTTTTAGTGTGATAAGCACCTCTAAATTGTACAGAGGCTTTTAAATTTACACATAAGTACGATGAAAACAGACCTATGTTAACTTGCTAATTATTGATGGGATGTCTCTAAATCACAGACATAAAGTGGTGTATGTGTCCATTCCTTAGAAAAGTTAGCAATTCAGTGTTCTCAAAGAGATCTAGTCAGGGCCCATCTCTATAACATTCAAACGAAAATTCAGATGACCGTTTCATGTATTATTTCTCTGTACCAAGAAAAATCTCTAGGAATTATGATATTATTTTAAATATGCATTGTAAATGTCACAGGTATTTTTTGGGATGGCCGTAATTCTGTTTTGTGATGCTCTTAGCATAATCTTGGCAGGAGAAAAATTCCCAGGTGCACCTGCAGAGAGCAGATGGCTTCTAACAGCTCTGCTGGGGGGAGGTCTCAGTTCCCGGCACGGTGCACCCTTTCCTGGGACCAAAGTGCCAGGTGCCTCCCAAGCTCCATTTGGGTCCCACACCCCCCTACACGCGTTTCAGCTTCCAAACCCGCCCAAAACTGTTCCTCCCTCGTTTTGTATTGATAACGCTCGTTTATTCTTCTCCAGATTAATTAGGTGACCCTGGGAAAAGTTGGTGGGCAGGGATGACTGAATAGGGGGTCCTGTCCATCGAGGACAGCACAGGCTGGCCCGGGCATGGAGAAACCGTCACCCGTTCATCCCAAGTGAGAGGGGAATGGGAGAAGCTTTAAAGGGAAAAATATTAAAGAAAAAAAAACTTTTAGTATTTCCTGTTTTTCTTCTCAGGACTTATCCAACAAGCGGAGTTTACACAAATTAATTACCTCACCAACAGATAAATTGAAGGATATGGGTAAAGTCATTGCACAGGGAAGATAGAGATTATAGACAAACGTTTGAAAAATAGTGATTTCATCTTATCAAAGGTATGAAGATTAAAATGGTATATCACTGTCTCTCTATCAAACTATTAAGACTTAAAAATAATCATCGCCAGCCCTGTTATGCGCTCCTGGACTGCTAACAGCAGTTTAAGTTAGAGAGTGGATAATACATCTCAGTGTTTTTGATAACGTTTCTACCATTTCGCCAAGATTTCCAAGATGTTGGAACAAATCAGTCTTTAACAATTACAAAAGAAAGGATAATACCAACAGACATCATGATACTCAGTGCAAGTTGTGTTAACATTAAATTGGAAAATAAAAACGTTTATCTCCAACAAGAGAGTAGTTGAATCCTCTACGACCACTGACTTTATAGAATATAATGCTGTTAAAATAGTCCTTTACCGTAATATAGCAGTATGGAAACACATTTATTATATACTGTTACACAGCGTAAACTGTCTCTTTACTATGATTACATCAGCACAAAATTATTTAATAAAACACGAGTAAATGAAAATAGTTTGGATATTAGAAAAACGTGATTATGGGTATTTTTCTTTTCCCATTTACTTTTTTTATTAGAACATTATTTTAGTATTTTAAAGTTCATGGTACTAATATGCTTCTCTCACAAAGCCACAGTCTAACCTTTAACATTTCATTTAGTCAAAATCTTCCTGTCACCAAAAGTCAGTAGCGTAACCAAAACGGCATATGTAATAAGGAATGCTCTTCTTTAAAGAAAACTGCCTTTCTTAGTACCCATGATTTCAGTAATAATTTCATGTTAGAATGCTATCCTTGGTAGTTATGCTGAAATAAAATAATTCAGGCAATAGGCACGATTTAAAGCTCAGTTTGGCTTAGCTTCTTGGGAAGCTTCACGATGGACTTTCTTACTGACTCTGGCAACTTTCCAGATTTCAAAGTATCATTAAAAACTATAAGAAGAAAAAACTATGCATGTCAGGCACAACTTTGTCAAAATTAAGCTCAAAGCCCATCTGGCCCCATTGTCTTATTGAATTTGTCACATTTTATAGGTAGTTGAGCTTCTTTCCTAATAATCAATCTTTCCAAAGGATGACAAGAATGACTTCATTGTCGAAGTCATCTGCCAGAGTTGGTTCCATCAACATGACGCTTTCTCTCCCAGAATTTCACTGCTTATATACATTTTGAAATTTTTATTTTGAAGATCTCATTTCAAAATCCCCAGTAGGCCTCAAAGGACTCATTTTATCTCTGCTACTGCCCAGTTCCAGCCACCCTCAAATCTCACCCTGCATCTCAAAGAGCCTCCTAATCGATTGTCTCACATACACGACTTCTTGCTTCAATCTGTCCTCGCTTTGGAGCCAGAGTGGTATTTTCAAAAGATAATTTGAGTCATCTTACAACAGCCTCTATCCTCTACCCTCTTCTCCACCCTACACCTTGCCTCTTCAGACACCTCCATGGCCTCCTAGTAATATGGCACCCCTGTCCTTCCCAGATTTCCCCCCACCTCCCGCTCCAGCTCCAGCTCCCACCATCCTCTCGCTGTTTGGGGTGCTTCATTCCCCTCGGCCTTCTTTCATTTTCCCCAGCGGTCATGACATTCCCCTCCCCACCCTCAACTACACAGCCAACCTCACAGCTTTTACTCCTGTTACTCATACTTCCCTGAATGTTCTGCTATGCCTCACTGAGTGAACTCTGCTTACCATTCAGACCTTAGTTCAAGGAAACCTTTCCTGACCCTCCAGCATAGGTCAGATCCACCACTGCACTCACTACCAGCACCCTCAACTTTTTTATGATGCTTATCACCAGTTTACACATTTGATTAATGTCTTATCCTCCAGTATCTTTTAAGCTCTGAGAGAGCAGAGATCTCATTAAATTTTCTTATCATTATATTCTCAGCATTTAGCAGAGTCCTGCTCATAAAGTAGCCACTCAATAAATGAATGAATAAAAGCCAAGAATAGATTATATTTTCTCTCTGTTTCTTTAGCTTCCCGATCCTCTTCCCTTCCCCCCACCCCACACCACCAAAAGCCAAAATGGTGTTCTTGTTATTTACCTAACACAGATTTTAGGGATTGCTGCAATGTTACTTTAAGTGGTGGATAATTGATATCATTTGCCAATATGAAATGCTTGATGTGTGGTAGGCTCTTAGAAAAAACTTTGATGAGCAACAGAAATAACTCTATGTATCTGGCTGACAAATCAAATGTGGTCAGGGGTTAAATTTAAACATCTCAAGTTGCTCCATTTCAACTAAATGAGGGAAGCCAACTAAAAACCAGGAATAGACTCTCCGCTTCTTATCTTCTGAGCATCCTTTGGACAACGTGTGTGTCCCAGACCCTGCACGGCTAGACACACAGGTGAAGTAAACAAACCTCTGTTCTCAAGGAGCCCCCTGTCTGGCATAGCTCTACAGCACCCCTACAGCACTGGAGAGACCCTCCGAATGTGTAGTCTTACAATCCAAAATTTGAAACGTGAAGCTCTTTCTCTGCTTACATACTCTAATTTAAATGTATTCAGGTTTCACGAATAGACTGATAACCTTTGTTTCCGTGACAGGAAGAGTTTAAAAAATATCTGTAAGTGCTCAAAAAATTCTGGTTGAATGGAATAAATTTATCTGTCTACCCATCGATCTATTTATCTTTTATAGCAACTTTAAAGCAACATTTTTACTATCACTTTTTTTCACCCTCCTCAGGTTACCTGAAGATCCTTCAAAAAGGATAATATTATGTACTGGAGAACAGACGTTTCTCAACCCGAGGGTCCACGATGGTTATGAGAAACCTATAGTGCAGTTCAGAACATCTTAGTTGCAAATCCCTACTCCCGAGTCACTACATTAAGATTCAGAAAATTCAAGATACCTTGAAATAACAGGAATGACATTGGCAATTTCAAATTAGAAGCAAATAGTAGCAGGAATCCAAGCCCGTGAACCAGGCATGAACTAGATCAAAGATGTAAAAGTCCTAAGCGTGAGCAACTCTCCTGAGATGCTTCTTTAGCAGTAAAATGGGGGTGATAATAATTGTGCTTTCTTCAAGAGTTTTCATCAATATCTGAAAAGCGCTTTAATCTGATATTTAAAAGGTGTTATGGAAGGTAAAAATGTTTGGGGTGTGTGTGATGGGGATGGGTGGGTGTGTGTGGTGGGTGTGGGCATATGCTGGTCATTCTCAACAAGCATCCAGTCACAGCTTTTCAAAGAAGTGGAAATGCAAAGGGGTTTGTTTCCAAAGCTTATTTGAAAAGTGAGAAGATTTTTACATGATTATGTTTTTTATGTAACGTTCCTTGAGCTATTTATCAAGGCGCAGAACTGAAGAAACATGATAACAGCTGGTACTGGCTAGGAATTACTGTACTTAATTAAAAATTAGATGTAGATACTGGCAGCTTTGGTTTCACAAGGTACCTGTCCTACCCACTGAGGGAAATTTAAATTCCACTTAGTACAATCAGTACATCGATATATAGAAGAGTGTTGTAAGCAGATACTCTGCAGGGAGATAGAGGACCGTCTACAGCCGACTATGCAAATGGATGAACTATGATTATTTTTATTGAGACTATTTAAGTTGTGTTGGTTTTGAATGAATACCAAAAATATGTGCTCGTTTTCACATTCAGAGAATTAGGAGAAGTATAGGAAACAGACTGACTCCTAGAGATACAGCAGTACAAGAAACCAGAGTTAAAGTACTATTGCAGGGGAGGCTATAGCTCAAGTGGTAGAGCACATGCTTAGTATCCACAAGGTCCTGGGTTCAATACCCAGTGCCCCCTCTAATAAATAAATAAATGAATAAATAAACCTAATTACTCCCCCCAAAATGCTATTGCATTTCCTTCCGATTCTATGTATGTAGATAGACTTTTAAATTCCTCTTGCAAAATTGTGATTATAATTTTATTATATATTCAGTTTGTGGGTAAAGGTCAAATTTAGGATTGGGTTTATGGATAGATGCAAGGTCAAGGTCACCACTGTAAAAACTTTATCTTATTATAGTAAATTTGCTTATAAAACATATTTTAATAGCTATATAATATTTAATTATATAGTTCTGTTCTAAACCATTCCCCCATTGTGGATATTTAGATGGTGTATATGTTTATTTGTTTGTTTTTCTCATATATTGTTAAGTATCTCTAATTATTAAGATAAATCTCTAAAAGTAGACTTTTGTGATCAAAACCTTTCAATGCCATATAAAGGTTTTTTTACACATATTATAAAATTGTTTAAAAGACTTTTGATGCCCATCAGAAATATATCAAATTATCCATTTCTTCACAAACTTAATATCATTGAATATTAAAAATTGTATCTCTCATGCCAAATTCATGGAAAGATAGAAAACTTTATTGTTGTAATATGTATTTTTATTATATACTGAGTTTGCAAAGTCTTGTACATATACTTTATTTTTGTGGATTTTTTTAATATATGATTGCTTACTGTTTAATAGATATATTAGTATTTTTATTGATCTTTAAGCAGACTAGATAACAAATATATTAATAAGTGATGGCTTTTTAAATATTTCCTCAATTTTTATTTCTATTTTCATTTTGTTAGGAGTGCTTTTTGACCTTTATTCATGAAATAATTATTGAACTCTTGCTATGGGGTTGCATACTGTTCTGAGCCCTATGATACAGAAATGAACAAAACAATAAAAAATCTGGCCTTCGTGAAGCTAAAACAAGATAGTCAAAAATCCTGGACTTCATGAAATTTATAATCTAGTTGTGGGAGAAAGACAACAGACAGATAAAAAAGTTAACTCATATTATAGCAGAAGGTAAGATGGCAATAATGCCACAGTTAAAAAGTGATAGAGAGGAAATAAAAGATGTTAGTCATGATGACTGCAACTTTCAGTAGGGTGGCTGGAGGATGATGTTGGAGTAAAAACTTGAAGGAGGTTTGAGTTTAGCTAGGCAAAAGAAATAGCAAGTGCAAAGTCCATAGATGAGATATACCAGTTATGTTCAAAGAACAGAATGAAAAATACTGGTGTGGCTGGAATCAGTCAAGGTTGAGATGCCATTAGAGACATTATGGGGACCCACATAATGAAGAAGCTAGTGCACTATTGCTAAACTTTGGCATGCACGTTGAATGAAAAATGGATACTTGCAAAATATTACATACATCAGTGACTTGATTTGACTTCCAGACTTATTCTGAGTGCTGTCCTAGATACAGGTGGAAGAGGATACCATGGTTAGGAGACTACTGCAATAATCCAAACAAGAGAGAGAACAGATTGATAGTAATTTAGAATGGTCAGACTCTAGTTACACGCTGAGAAAGAGTTAACAAGATTTACTCAAGGCAAGGTTTTGGAAGGTGAAAGCAAGTCAGTGATGACTCTAAGACTTTTGGCCTGAGTAATTAGAAGGATGGAATGGTCATGAAGATAGTCAATTGGAGAAAAAACAAAAACAAGGAACCATGAGATGAGATGAGATCACTCAGGCAGTGACTGTAGATGTAAAAGACAAGAGGAACAAAGTCTGAGATCTGGGGGTGCCAACCAGCAGAAGAGTCTGAGACGTGGCCATTTGGAATGAGGAAAGATAGAAGGTTCCTGAAATGTATGGAAAGAGTTTAAAGAGGAGAGAATAATCAATGGGGAAAATGCTAGTGACGGATTGGATAAGACAGAGACTGGGATTCAGAAGTTCCATGAATATAACGACAGGGATGTCGCTGATCGCCTTGACAGGAAGAGTTTGAGTGAAAGCTTGTAAAGCCAGCTATTGTTATACTATGGATCAGTGCAATGGAGAGTATAATATAATTATCAAGGGTGGAGAATAAACTGGAGAAAATGACAAACACAAAACTAATCTATAGCACAGCAGTTAACAGAACAGGTTCTAGAGTCAGATTAAAATACAACCCTGACACTTATATGCCATTAAACTTTGTTATTTGTTTTATGTTTTATGTTGCACTAAACCCATATTCCCCATCAAGTTTTTGGAAAGATTAAATGAGATAAAGCCAGGCGACCACCATGGAGGTCCTTGGCACACTGCGGTGCTGGACAACCAGGAGATGCTAATAAAGAGTTCACTGTATTCCCACTTAACTTTCACGTGCTTTGTATTTGGTGCAAAGAAGCGAATGTGACTATTAAACTAAACACTGGATTGTCATTAAAAATGGTTAGTGACAACATTGTAAATCAACTATACTTCAACTGAAAAATGATTAGCCGGAGAAATATATCCTAGGTCTCTAGAGTTCTTGCCTGCTTTCAAGCTGTCTCCTGGAACCATGCAACTACCGTGTGAACAACCCTGGGTTAGCCTCCTGGAGGATGAGAGACCACATGAATGAGAGTCCACATGCCCTTCCTGGGGCCCAAGGCATGTGAGAGGCAGAGGAAACCCACACAGTTACGTCCAGTCTAGATCATTAATCTGCAGACTCATGAGCTAAATAAATGGTTGTTACTGTTGTAAGCCATTGAAACTCATTGGATTTGTTATGCAAACATAGGTAACTCATATATATACCCTTTTCACTTAGGAAAAGAAATGATGACTTTGTGAATATACCATTTGTAAAGAGTGCTTAGGCTCACGGTTAGCTCTTAAGCTTTGTAGGCTATTTTGTAGGTTATGCACACAATTTCCGCAAGTCCAGCAAGTAACCTTATAAAAAAATTTAGTTCATTCACGATACACTCGCAAAATAATAATTGATCCCTAAGAAAGATTTTCAAGTAATTCCATATATTAGATAGCAGAAAAGCTTCTGTGAAATAAGCAAATTATTTTTGCTTTGAAATGATGTACCTGTTGATAAAAATGTATATTTATAATTTTATTTTAAAATAATTGTTTGATGACAATATGCATGATTGAAGCAAAACATAGGGATGCTGTAAACTTTCCAAATATTATATATTTTCACTTATGAAAAAATTCCCTTTAAAAAGTATCTTGGAATCCCTTATTTCATTTCATAACATAAAGGGACAAAAGGAGAAAATGTTTCTGAGAGGTCACAGTGGAATCTTCGTCTAAGATCATCCACCATCAACATGGAGACAATTACATCTAAGTGTTATATTTTGGATGTTTTTATTTGCCTCTAGGTTTCTAAACACAATAATGCCATTTGCTTTTACCTAATTTTCATTGAACTGAAATGATATTCACGTTAAAGTAAAACTCACCCTAGAGGCAATGCAATAGTTCTCAGAAATGTGAAATTATTCCTTTTCTTTGTGCTTAGACGCCTTTAACGAGCTTCAATGTGCAGTTTACTCATCTTTTTAATAGTAGAGACTTTGGGGAATGAATGAAAACAGTTGTGAACCTAGTGAAAGAAAAATTGGGCAGAAGGTACTGAACAATCATGATTTATTTATTCAATTAGACACTCAATTCTGTTTACCAAAAATTCTCTAGACAAATGAGGGGAGGTAGGATGGTTATCCAGCAAATTTTCTATGAATTTCTTCCACCTCTGCATGGCATTCAGCAGAGATTTGTCACAAAAGCACATGTATTGCTCCACATCTTTAAGTCTTCTAAGAACAGTGTCACAATGCAATGCAAAAGCTGGCTTCAAAGTTAGATGTGTTAGATTTATATCTTTATCAGAATCTTTGGGTATTTCCATTATAAGAAATAGTATTCTTTGTTAGGGAAAAAAAGAAAGGATCCAGTTTATCTTTTCTGAGGGTAACGGGAAGTACTACCAGTCCCTTAGACACAAACTTTCTATAATCATAACTATTTAAATCAGCCTCACTGAATACAGCAATGCCAACATGTTATCTGGTAAAGAAGGTTAAAATTATGCATCCTACTTATTGAATTATTAATGGTGTTTAATTTCTGCAATATTCACTTTTGATTTAAGGGTCATAATCAGACATGCATCTTGCTGATTCACAAGAACAAAAATGGAAGAATTAGAACAACACTCTTCAATATCTACATCCAACCATCGCCCCACTCTCATGACCTATTTCAAACCAAGTATGTTATTCAGAAAATCTTTGGGGAATAAAGAAGGTAGCCCTGTGCTGTAAATGCAGAGTGGTAAAGAAGAAATGATGTTTTGAGGGCACCAAAGTAGTGGAACAAAATTCTTTCAAGTGCCAACAATCTCATTTAAATATATACTTGCCACCCCAGCGTTCACCAGACAGGGTAATCAGAATGTCATACTGGGTTTCAATTTATACACTTGAAATGACTATTCGAGTGTTTTGTCAAGGTGGTCCTTGCTCATCCGGTCCACACTGACATTTCCAATCACTTCCTCTTGTTTCAGTTTGCAACCCAGGAATACTAAACTAGGTGTAATTTCTAAAGAGGGGCCATGTTCTTTCACGCCTCCATTCATGCTTATTTTGTTGTTCATTTGTTTATCTGTCTGTTTCCTGGTTAGACTCTGAGAGCCTTGCACAGAGGTGTAATGCACCGTCCCAGGCCCAGCACCTGACTCAGAGCCAGGCACGTAACTGCCATCTATAAAGATTTATGAAATTAAACTGAGTTAATGGGTTTACTCTCCATGAGATCTTGCAAGCGAAAACCATTGCTTCTGCTCAGTGCTCTCACAATATTTTATTCTTTCTGTCGTTTTATTCTTTCTTCTCTTTATCATGTACACTGTAGAGGAAAAGATTGATGTCTTTTTTCTTTTTCTCTTTCACCTTGCACTGTGCTCATCACATACTAGTATCAAATATATTAATTGAATTAATAATCAGTGGACTAAGGCTGATCAAACACCTTAGCCAGGAGTTATCAATGGATGGCATTTTAATTATGTTTCTTCATTGTCATTTTTTAGTGCTCCCAAAACTTCAGACATTATATTTGATGCCATGAAATGTAAAATCTTATGTTCAGGATCGTTCGGATCTACTCTAGTGAGAAAAGCAGCAAAAGTTAGAATAGTCAAGTATTTAGAGGCTCAAACAATAAAATAAAAGTATATAATGAGTCACAAAAAAAAAAGCATCTCAAACAAGTGATTTTCTCAGAAATGCACTCATCAGGCTTGTACTTTGTAGAACTTGTTGCCATGACGACAATTTCAGGCATGAATGGTAGCAAGTAAATCCCATCCCCAGATTCCTCCTGCCCATCCAGCACCCTCATCTCATTGAGGGTATAAATTATACCATAAATAAATAAATACATGTACTTTACATTAGAAGTCAATATATTTAATTTTCAAGAGCTTCATGACGTGAAGTTAGAAGCCAAAATATCCAAATACAAAAAACCTTAATCTAATCTAATCTAATCTAATCTAATCCTTAGTTTACTACAGAGCCAGAGTTTTCCTTGGTCTGAATAAAGAAAAGGGGATGTTGGAGCCAAGGATAAGGGAGCATGGACTGGATGATGGGGTGGGGGTGGTCATGGAAGAGAACAAGGCAAATCGGGAGACATAAAGTCAAATAACTCACTGTTATTCTTCGTTACAGAAAATGGCTTTTGCTTTAAAGAAGTTGCTGCACATTTTCTCCCTGTAGCTAACCCTGTTTTCCAGTAGCTCCCTCACTGCAAAATTTATAAGCATCTAAACATAAACAATGAACATAAACATTAGAATGTTACCTCTTATTTTCTACAATTAAAAACAAACAAACAAACATAAGAGATATAATTAGCTAGCTTTCAGTGGTAAGCTCTTTGAAAGGTGGTTTTTAATTTACCACTTAATTGACACAAACTGTTTGAAACTTCGCTGATTAGTAAGCACTCCAGGTTATCACCCTCCAAATTCTAACCTTGGCACTCTACTTGGGTGATGGTCAAACCTAGGAATGGCAAAGAATATCTAAGCCTTCCTTTTTGAAACAGACTTAATAATGGTAAGCCAAGGGTCTACCTTATTTTTGTTGTTATTTGTTTGTTTGTTTGTTTGATTGATTTTTAACCTGTGGATGTGGCTTTATCTAGTATGTGACAGTATAACAGGTACTTGGGTACAAAGCACATCTTTCCTCTGAGTAGCTCACAAACCATCCAGTACTAAAACCCAAGTTGTGATTCAGTGATAAAAACATATTTTGAAAGTCTGTCTCCTCTCCTATTTGGGGAAATTTCAGGCTAAACTACTGGGGTTTTGATTATACAGTGCTTTTCAACAAATTGCTTGTAGTCTCTGCATTGAAGACATCATGATTAAACTAAGGAGGAAGCATTCACAATTCATCTGTTTTTCAGTGTGAAGGGAAAGATTTTTGGTTATATCTATATGATGCTTTGAGTAATTCAATAGACAAGAATTTTTTTTCTGTTACAATTCCATTAATCATTCATTACCGTTCTCATTAGAATGTCCGCCTAAGTTGGACTTTCAAAATAAACCATCTGGGCTGAAATCAAACCATATGTATCTAGTGGTTTATTCTGAAGCAAATTCTGCTGGTATATTCTTGAAGCAGAGCAAATTCAGCTGACCACAGCAGCATAAACTTTAAAACATACTGAATTTCACTGATGCCTTTCTCTCTCCAATTCACTTTTGAGCCCAAACTAAGCAAGATAAATTATATACCCAAAGGTGTTTTTCTGAGAAAATTATTAGGGAATGAAAAACAGAGGTTAGCTTGCCGTGGCCTCAGCTTCACCACGGCTGTCCCTTAAATTAGATTTCCACCAAGATCTGCTACTGCTGTTCAGGCCTTGGCCTTGGTACACGATGTGTTCTGGGGACGGCAGAACAAGCAATTAGATCAGCTCAGGTGGGTATGTGATTCTGTTCTAAATTTGTTAAGCTTGGACTACAGACAATATGAAATAGTAACTCATACGTTGATTCTAAATTTGATTTCATTAATGTACTCTATTTCATTTTGATCTTGAGGCCTTATTGCATCTAGGGAGTGGTTCCTGAGGGATCGGAAACTGGGTCAAGCAAGAATCACCAGGGAGATTTTTTTGTTTTTGTTTTTAGGGTTTTTTTTTTTTTTCCCTCACCTGGGGAGTTTTTAAAAGCATATAAATACTCAGACTCCTGGTTCAACCCTCCATTCCAGCTCTCTTAACTTTCTCCATCCCAGGTGTGTGTAAGTTGGAAAAAAAATTGATCTGATATTTTTGATACCCAGCACCTTCCAATATCACAAATTACAGAGATTGCTAAACTGGGGTTTACACTGCCAAACTTGGAGCTGAAATGACATGGAGTTTCCTCACTCGGCAAAAATAACAAAAAAAGGGAAATCTTTTTGCCTCCAACTATAGAAGAGAAAATCGAAGGGACATGGGGCATGAAGAATCAGGATTGCTTGTGTCCCAGCAATTGTCCATGGCAAATCCACACCCCTAAAGTTAGCCTAGAAAGAGTGGTGTCTTTAAGGGTGGCAGGTGTCACTGTCTTCCCATACATATCAGTCTCGGCTGTTCTCTGAATCTACATCCAAAAAAAACTAGCACAATCAACATCGTTATCCGCAAACTGTTTCTTTACAGTATTATATTATTGGGTTCTTTTCTCCTAGAAAATGAGAAAAATGTGAGCAACTGTGAAAATATGCCAGTGTCTCTGAGAGACAATTTACTAAAATAGAAAAGGGCCTAGAAAATGACTAGTCCTGAAGTGCTCGCCTGAAACTCAGAGGCAATCACTGAGTTACCAGAATGTGGCATTTGATTTTATTTATTTAACTTTATGAATTCATGACGATGGCTCTTTCACTGATGTTTTTGTTATACCCTTATCTTTTGGACCCCATTTCGTGATTTTTAAAATTTTTCGACCATGAAATTAATTTCCTTTTACCATCTTCCTGGACATGAAAAGAAAGGAATCATTTATCTATATCCTTGAAGGCTGAACATCCTGCCATATTTATTTCTGGAGCCTATCCATCTAGCATAGTCTATGGATATTTTTGACCCAAAAGAACTGCTACATTGACGTCTGCATACATATATACATCAACAGCCCTATTGGGGGCTGAAGTTAGACACCTGAGTATAACAAAGCAGGAGAAAACCGAGCATCATACTCTTTTAAAATTAAAGACGTGCTGTCCCTCATTCACTCAATGAAGAACTTTCATGGGTCCTCCACAATGTGTCAGACTATTAGACACTGGGGCTCCACAGAGAATCTCACAGTTTAATGACAACTAAAGTAAAGAGAGAAAAGATTAACTAATTTAGTGGGTATTTTTCAATCCTCCTCTCTTTATTTCTCTCACACATCCTTTAATAGGACATTTATTCTTTGGTTTTATGAAACAAATATGCTTTTGCAGTTTGTTTAGGAGAACAAGGGATTAATTTTCTCCTTGGCCTCTGTTAAATGCAGGCAGATGTCAGGACTATTGGCCGCTCCCTGTTAACAGGAGTCTGATATGAATTTAGCCAGCAAGCTTTTCCTAATTATTACTGCATCTCACACAGACCTGAGTCATAGAGTGGGTAGGTAAGTATTGTGACTTCTCTGCTGCCAAATAAAACTTTAAGGCTTGGTCATGACAAGACAGATTGCTAACCTTAACAATGAGAAATATGCGATTTGAAATCCTTCGTTAGAAAAAAAAGAATAGTCGTGCTTTGAAAGGAACAGCCTCGTTAACAACTTTATACTAAAAACAAAAGCTGGAATCCACTATTAAAGAGAAACAAGAGAGGGATATAACCTTAAAAATATAACCCACTAATTATTTTCCCAGAAAGCACTAACTGAATGTAGTAAGGTCTGTAACTCAGATTTATTCTCCTAGCACATGGCACATATGTGCGACATCATACCAGGAATACTAAATAATATTTGATTGCCTGGAATGTCTTCGATTGATTAAAGAACATAAACTTCTCGCAGTTGCTTTTCGTGGAGTTCAAGGAGGATCTAAAAGATTCTCAGGAGCAGCAAGCATGCAGGCAATCTACTAATGTTCAGTATGTCCTCTAATGATTTTGTCAATATTTTCCCATTATTTATTATGCCCCTATCTGACGATAATTTCAAAAACAGGTTATAAAAGCAGTTCCAGTTTGCCATATTGAGGTACAGAAAATGGAAGGGCAGACTATAATTTACATGCCTGGCACCATGCTTGACATTTACATATATTTTATAATTTAATATTCACAACAATCAAGAAAGTTAGGAATGATTATACCCACTTTCAACGTGAAGAAACTCAGTCCCAAAAAAGACTGTATAACTTGCCCCAAGAAACATAGTTAGAAATTGCTCTTTGAAAACCCCGTGAAAGCAAATCTGTGGAATACATCATGAATCGATTTGTTTTACAAAAGTGCAATAGCCGTGTACTTCCTGGAGAACGTCCAATATTTTAATATCACATTTGTAGGTTTCTAGGATCTTAGATATCTTAGGTTTTAAGGTCTGCACCGCTGGTGGCTCTAAAAAGGGAGATAAAACTGAATGACACAAAATTGCACACAGCCTGGGGACACAGCTTATTGACTCACACATCAACACAGCTGAACCCCTTGAGGCAGTTTCCATTTCCTCCTTTTTTCTTTCCAGGAACTTCTCTCTTGATCGGTGTCATTCCCTGATTGAACCCAGGACTCTGCCCATCCCATTTTGTCTTCCTGCTATGTTAAAACAAGGAGGAAAAAAAAACCCTTATATCCGCGTCTCTCTAATGATTGTGGCAGTGAAGCTGAGTCTATTCTGAGCAGACTATTAGAAGCAGGGCAAGTGGGCCTACTGATTGGCCATTTGGATAAGGACTCACTGCCCCCAAGGAGGAATTTACCAAACCAGTTTCTCAGGAATCATTTGCCCTTTGCCCCTTTTGTCTGGAGGGGGTAAATCAATTTCAATGAAATAATTTCAGTTCATCCTTCCTGCACGACTTATTTTGTTGCATGGATGCGAATCTTACCAGGTCAACCCCCAAATGGATTTCCTCATTCCTAAACCAGGATTCCGTCCTCTCCCACTGCCTTTTTCTTTTTTTTTCTTCTTTTACTAATAGAATTGTTCTAGCTAATTACTGGATTAGAAAACCTAAGACTGTATGAAAATATCCCTCATGGCCACGAAGGTTACAGTGAGGAAGAAGCGGGGTGCATGTGTGTGCTGATTACCATTGAAGGACAAAAGTCTTTTTGAAAATTGGGCTCCTCTCCAGCAACAAGCCCTTATAATGAATCTCCACCCATAGAGATTAAAAGGCTTCAGGGCTGTACAAATAACAATAAACAGATCAGAAACTGTTAAAAGCAGAAGACAGATAAACCCAATGAGAAACCTTCAGAGGGAAGCAGATAAGCGATGCATCAGAGGGAGAATGTCAGCGAAGCTATTTCGCTCCGAATGCTGTTTTTTTTTTCTCTCTCTCTTCAAGAAAAGAGAAAGCAGTGATTAGAAACAGAAAATTTGCGTGCATTTTAAACAGAAAGAATGAGCCCTGTTGAAGACATATCTGCCGGCCAGACTCTTGTCCCTGGGAATTTGGGGCTTATTTCGCATCTAACCCTGTGCCATCACCGCCTGCCCTTATCTTTTTTTAAAAGTTGGGACTGGAAAATAGACGGCAGTCAGGTAGAAAAGTAAATGTTAAACGGAGGAACAAATTTAAAATGAGAGAAAATGCGTGGTTGGAACACTCAGATTCAAAGTTGGGCCTTTGAATAACAACAGATAAAATGGTGATTTATTTAATATTGCCTCACTCAGGTCAGAGAGGTGGCCACGTGCAAAAAGAACACACTGCCAAGTATTTCCGCTCAGTAAGCCACCCATGTCGGGCAGCACCAGAGCTCGGCCTCTCTTTAACTCACCTCCTCAGAGTCTCGATTGTTTAAGAAAAATATGAAATAATTCCCTGATGTCGATACATGTTGTTTCTCCCCCTCAACATCAACACTTGCTTTTAATACAGCTTGAGTGCCTGACTCCTTCTTTAACCCCATTATTGAGGTCTAACTGACATATCACAACTGTTGATGAAAAATTAATCAGTCAATCCAAGAAAGAAATGGAAAATTTAAGAAAAGAAAAGCCAAACTTGAGGATTAAAACCATAACCAGGGATACACAATCCAGATCTAAGTGCCATGTGACCCCTTCTAAGATCAAGAAGGAATAGTATCTTAAAGGAGGTGTCTTATTGCCATTGAGGTCATTAGGCTCCACGAAATAACCCAACCACAAAATGACAAATGCTTTATAATGTCACTTATATGAGACACATAGAGTAGTCAGAATCACAGAAAGTATAATGGTGGTTGCCAGGTACTGGAAAAGTGGGGCATGAGGAGTTATTATTTAATCAGAGTGGAGTTTCAGTTTTACAAAATACATGGATGGTGGGGATCGGTGCACAACATTATGAATATATTTAACACCTTGAACTATATACTTAAAAAATAGTTAAGATGGTAAATTTTATGTTGTGTATATTTTACTGCAATAAAAATAAGAAAAAAGAAAGGAATAACTAGAAAACTCTATGTGACTTATGTGATTAAAAATTAACAAGCATTCTTTTTATAACTGCTGGAAATATGAACTGAAATAGCTTCTTTGGAAAGTTGGCGTTATCTAGCTAGGTTGAAAATGTTTATATCCAATGGTCCCACAATTCCAGTTATAAGTATATCTTAGAGGAAACCTTGCATTTGTGTGATAAAAAGCATACTCTAGACTGTTCGAAACAGTAGATATTGTGCTAATAAAAAAATAAAAAGAATCCAAATGCCCATCAACAGTAGAATGGATAAATTGTGCTGTATCTTAGAATGGAATACTACACAAAAGTGATAAATAACTGAATTTTATCTATACCAAAAATCCCCCAAAATTAACCATTAAAATTGATATGATACTAAAACTCATGTGGAAAAACACTAAGAGAAAAACTGTAGGGAAAACCATCTCTACTAGACATTGAAACATAGAAAGATTCTATAATTATGGACTCAGCACATTTCCACTATGCTGCTCTGCTCTCTGCTAAAGAGTCTATAATTACACCATCATGGTACTGGTGCGTGACTAGACAGACCAGTAGAATAAAATATATAGCCCCAAAATAGATTAAAATACATACACAAATTCAGTATGTGATAAACGTGGCATTTCAAATCACTGGGACAAGATTGACTTTATAATAAATGGTGCCAAGATAACTGTTTAGCAACTTGGAAAAAGATACAAGTAGATCTGTATCTCACCCTGTGCACAAAAATAAACTCCAAACGGTTTAGGTATTTACATGTAAAAAAAATCAAACCATACAACTACAAGAATAAAACATGGGTAAATGAATCTTTAACTTCAGAGTAAATGAAGGCTTTCTAACTATGCCTCAAAATACAGAGGGAATAAAAAAAAAGATTAAGTTTGACCACATAAAAAATGGAAATTTCAAGGGGCCCAAATATCAAAAATTAATTCAAAAGACAACTGAACAACTAGGAGAAAATATTTGCATAAGGACAAAGGACTAAATTCTTAATTTAGAAAGAACTCAAAAATTGAGGGACAAAGGAATAAATCCTCACAGAAAATTCTGCAAAAGACAAAAAATAAACAATTCAAACAAAAAAGGAAATGAAATAGTCTTGAAACATAGGGGAAAATATCATAGTGAGATATACAAGTTGAAGTGCAATGTAAGATCCTGGTTTGGGACTTGGAACAGAAAAGAGCTTCGCTGGAAAAAATGATGAGATTTGAAAAGGTCTGCAGGTAAGAGCACTTTTCCCATGTCAGTTTCCTGGTTTTGATAATTGAACTACGCAAGATGGGAACCTTAGCGGAAGCTGCCTGAAGAATATATTACATAGAAAGTCTTTGTGGTACTTTTGTAACATTTTGGTGAATAATTTCTAAACTGAAAAAATTTAAAAACTATGTATTTAAGGTCACACCATTTTGGGGAACACTAGTAAAAATCATGAGGGAATAATAAGTCTAAAATACAGGCTAGTGGTAACATCGGAGGGTGACAGGATGGGAAATGGATTGGGAAGGGACCCTCAGGGGACATCAATGATAATTTTAATATTATCGTTCTTTGAGTGGGTATGAATACATGAGTGTTCATTGTAGCATATTGTACCTTTTTATATTTGATTTTTTTAATTAATGGAAAGTATTTAATAAATGCAAATATGTGAGATTTTGGTAGAAATATAAAGAATTTACATTGGAAACAGGCTTTTTGCTGCAATTTGGTTGCACGGCATTAAATCAAAACACTCCTAAAAAGGCCTTTTGATGTTACAATTTAAAGCGTTAATTTTGCTTACTCCTCCATCTGTAGGTCCCTAAAGTGAGCTGGCTTGCATTGGAATATAGTAAAATCCTGGCAGTAACGCAGTTCACTTCTGTGCACGGTATCAATGGAGAAAGGGGAACAGTTGGAACATTTGCCTTTGGATACAATTTTAAGAAGAGCAAATGGAAGAGACTACTTATTGGCACAAACGGAGAAAAATCCCCCTGCAGTGAGTCTCCAGATACCCAATTAAGACAAAATTAAATCATGCAAATATTGATCCAGCTAAATTTGCCAGGGGTAAGTCACATTATCAGACAGCTTTCTTTATATCAAATAGCAAGGAACTGCGGAAAAGCCAAAAAATGTTTTTTATATATTCTTTTAAATCAAGGGGAAAATAATAATAGCGAAGAACACACCTCATTTCACTTTTATTTCTCGCGTTGGTTATCGACTTGTAGTTTTGCTTATTATGACCAATTACATGTAAAATGTCACTATTTGCCAGGTGTTTAGCACTATCGTAGGTAATGCTTTACTCTCAAGGAGCTGGCAATTTTGTTTGAATAAGATACACACAATTTAGGTAATTTGAACCGAGCTCGGTGCATAAAATAGACAGCAAAATATCCATGAGAACCCCATCAGTACGGGGGCTCTGTGAGTCCTAGAAAATCCCCATTAGCAATTGCACTGATCAAAGTAGTTGGCTATACTTTCATCACTGACTGAAATCACTCTTTGGAGAACTTCATCCAATTGTTGTAGGAAAACACGTATTTAATTCCACAAGTGTGCTCGAATGAACGCCGAGTCTGAATTTCTTTAGTGAGTTTTTTTTTCTTTAAGGCTAAAGTCTCCAAAAGCAAAACTTTGCATTAAAATTTTTCGCAATAAAGCAAACTCAAAATAAAAATTCCTCTATAAGAAAGGTGCAATTCGTCATGAATTTGCTTAATATCGTCTACATTGTTGAAGTCATTATTCCAAGTGGTTAGCCATAATCGGACAGGTATGTCTGGTGAGGAAAGTGGCCGATCTATTTCAAGTCTACCAAATTTTACATGTCTGTGTAAGTACAGACCACATCAAAGCAGTCACTTTTTGGAGGTCACATTTACCGCTGATGCTGACCCTTGACCAAAACACTTTGCAATTCCTCTTTCGGAATTGCTCTCAGGGCTTTCAACACATTCAGGACAATCCTCAATTAAGAGAAGCTTAATCCTTTGACAATGGATTTGATTTTTGAAAAGAGAGCTATGTGGAGTTCAGGACAGTGAAAAGAAAAATGGGTGATGAATTGCGTTTGTAGGATTCTGGGAGAAAAATGAGGCATGATTGATTATAAAGGATGGCTCCACGAGACTTCTGAATGGATTTTGCATAAATGGCATCTCCATTAAAATGAGCAAATAAACTTCCAAAGAATCTATTTCGCAGAACAATATTCTTTTTTTTATTTTTGCATTAGTTATGATACTACTGGCATTTAAACAAACAGGACGTTATAATTCCTTGCAGTTCATCCTGGGAGCAGGTTAGGGTTTGTTGTCCTGGGGTCAGAGGAGACTTGCAGGCAACGCTGACAAGCGGTTCTGTCTCTGCCAGGCTCGGGCTCTTCCCTGGAAGTCACTCCAGCACTGCCACCACCATGGAGCGCTGCCCAGAGTTCCCGTCTCTTCTAGATTGGGCGGACCGCAGAAGGCTGAGGTCACCTTTTCTGTCTTCACAGAGCCTGCAGCCTACACTGAAGGGAGCCAGAAACCGAGCCTGTTTCAAAGAGTTGGAGTAGATGATGCTGAAAGTCACAGGTCACCCATCCCCACAACCTGCCAATTTGTGGGAATTTGATTAAAATAAAAATGGAAAACGTGTTCATTGAAGGAAGAGATACAGCCGAGAGACGTGTTGGGGTGGAGCAAGGGTTATTTTCACCCAAAGAAGCTAACTGTATGAACACAGACCTCAGTTTCTATTGAGGGAATCAGTTGGCAGAAGGTTTTCCTCTCCTGTCCCGATTTGCCTCCGGCTTCCCCTTCCCGAATCTTCCCAGTCCGACCTGGCTGTCCCCCGCTGGGGCCCCCACGGTACTCAGGGCAGGGCAGCTGACAGCTCCAGTTAGTCATCATGTCCTGACTTCTCTCCTTCCTCTCTTCTGCACTCTTTTCTAAACATAAAGGCCAGTGTCTCTCCTTTAGATTTTCATATTTCTCCCTCATTACTTTTCAGGCAGTTAGGAAGGAGGTTAAGTGCACAAGCTTGAATCCAGCCTAAGTCCTTAAATAGCCTTTTGATCTGCCTCACAGAAGTGTTATGAGGATTGGATGAGTTTGTGCACCAAAGCATGGAGCACGGTGCTTGGTTCAGAACGGGCTCTTAGTGAATGTTCGTTATCATTATGATTAACTCTTTATTTTCACTGTGCTCAGCAAGCACAACGCCCAGTGCCACCGCTGTACAGTGCCCTCATGACACGTATTCAAGGTCCCACCCTCTTTGGCTTTGCACTCAGGCCTGAGAGGAGGAGGAAAGAAGAATGTCTGTCACCTTCCAGGACTTTTATCTGGAAACCCCTTTATCTCTTTCACTGTGGGGATTTCCCCCAGGCTCTTTTGTCCTCTATTTCAGAGCTGATTTTCCCTCCCTTTTGTGTTACATTTGCTTCTAAAGGGGGGTAGAGTTGCCCTATTTACAAGAGGAGCTATCACCATGGTAACTTGGTATTTTGATACAGGCAGGAAACAATTCCCAAGGAAAAATAGGTCCCTTATTTTTCAACTTTGGCATGTAGATATATGGGAATCAAAGTACTTGCCCAACAGTCTATAGCTGGTTCAAGTGTCAAAGCAAAGAAACAAGTTTTATTGATATTTTAAATAAGTACTGAGCAACCCCAGCACGCTATCAATCGAGGAGAACATTCTCACAATTAATTTCTGCCTCTCAGGCGCTGATGCTTGCAGACAACATGGCATACACTTTGGTGAACTCATTCTCTGAATGAAAACATTGGTACCCATGGTCAGACAAAGAGTTGTAGTGTTCGCTCAAATTGCAGAAAGGCGTTGAAGGCATTGAAAAGGCAGTGAAAGATGTCATTTGGAGTTTCTGGGATATTTTGGTCGTTTATTGAGAGGGAACAAGACAGAGAATTTGAAAGTAAGCCTGTTCTTAACTGTCAGAGGAACATGGTTGCTGTGTATAGAACTTACCCGCTGTGTGTAGAACTTACGCACCGTGCATGGAACCAGGAATGGGCTGGTTTTGATTACTGAATGCCTACTGTGTTCTAGGCTTCCTACTATGAGCTGCTGACATAGGTGAGCAAGCTGTCACTCCTGCCTTTGGCACTCTTCATTTGGAGGAGACAAATACTTACAGCACAATGTGATGTCTCTATAAAGATAGCTACAGTACGCTATGGGAGAAGAGAGTGAAGGAAGATTAAATTCAAAGAGCTGAATTTTGAACTGTATTTTTAAGGGTGGCTGGAGATGAAATCAGAGGCAAGAGACTCTGCTTCAGTTAGATCCTGGAGACATGACTGTATAGTGTCTCTCCAGAACATGAACCACTTTTAGTCCCTCTACCAAGCATAACCTTGACCTTGGCATAATCCAATAGCCTAGGTGTTCCTAGGACCAGGCTTGCAGACAGACCCTGTGCGAATTCCCATGCTGAGCTATTTCCAGTTTGCCAAATGTGTCATCTTTTTTCTCACCTTTGCTCATTTTGTTTCATCTGTCTGAAATCTTGCTGCATGCTGTCTCTGCCTCTCCCTACCCTACAGGCATGCCTCCTCTTACCAACTTTTGTTGGCCCTCAAGCCTTAGCTTTGATGGTTCTTCTTGGGAAAACCACTGCTGATGCCCAGAGTGGGTGAAAGTTCCTACTGGCTGCTGCGGTCTTCTCCACTTCCCCTTCCATCGGTGCTTATCAAAGTGCTTTGTCATGGCCTGTTTTCTGCTCTGACTCATTCAGTTTCACTCACTCCTTTCACTCAGTTCACTAGGAAGCCATCAGTGGTGTTCCGTTTTGTAGTCCCAGAACCTAACTTCGTTTTTATTAAACACACGTACAAATGAATAAAGTGAGACGTTGTCTATTGTAACCGCCCAACGATAGAAAGAATAATGATAATAATGTTTTCTTGGATTTGTTATAGAGGGTCTGCCTGCAAGATATCTTGAGTTTTTTTGGTCATTTAATTATTGAGTTCTAAGAGTTAACTCTTCTGTATACAAATTCTTTGTCTAAATATTTTGAAAACATTTCTTCAAGGCTGAAGTTTACCTATACATTTTCTTTTCTTTTGGGCTAATTAAATATTTTAAAATATGATAGTTTAATTTCTCTATTGGCTTTCTAAGGATTATGTACAAATCTTAAAATGATCACTCAAGTTTACTTAGAATTACTGTTGTACTAGTTCACCTAAACTGTAAGAAATTGCAACTACATAATTTCATTTACCAATTCAATCTTTTGTCTTAATGTTTCTTATATCTTAAGTCGACATGTAAGCTCTACTGTACACTGTTATAATGTTTACAATTATCTTTTAAGTAAGGTGAAGAAAAATACATAATGTTCTCTGTTTACTTCAATGGATCATTGCCGGTGTTTTTCATTTTGTCCAGTACATCTGAATTGACACTGGTGTCTTTTCTTCAGCCTGAAGGACTCCCTGCAACATATTTTGTAGTGCAGATCTGATGGAGAAAATGTGTTCATTTTTATCTTAAAATGGTAACCCTTCATTTTTGAAAAGTATTTCTAACTGGATATAGAGTTCTCGATTGCCTAAGTTTATTTTTCAGCAATTTAAAGATGATTCATTGTCTTCTGGCTGTCATCGTTTTCGAAGAAAAGTTGACTATAATTTCTGTCTTTGTATAAAACGTGTCATTGTTCTTTAGCTGTTTTCAAAGTTTTTCTCTTTATTATTGTTTTATCATGATCTGTATAGATGTAGCTTGTGTGTGTGTTTAACCAGCTTAGAATACCCTGAGCTTTTTGGTTCTATAAGTTGTACTTTTTTTTAAACCAAATTTGGAAAATATTCTGCCCCTTTCTTCCTCTCCTCTCCTCCTAGGGCTTCAGTAACATCTGTTAGACCACTTGGTATTGTCTCACATGCCCCTGAAGCTCTGCTTTAATTTTCAAAATCTATTTTCTCTCTGTTCTGTGGATTCTAAACTCTCTGCTGATTTATACTTAAGTTCCCTGACACCTCTAGTATCAAGAATTTGCTGTAAATCCATCAGGACAGTTTTCATTTTAGACACTGTATCTTTAATTTTGAAATTTCCAACTCGTTTCTCTTCAGTTTTCAGCTGTTAATTTATCATTACCATATTTTCCTTTAAAGTCATTAACATACTTCTAATCGCTGCTTTAAGGTCCTTCTTCAATAATTCTGACATTTCAGGAGGCTTTGAGGAAGTGTGACTACAGCCCAATATTTGTAGAGAAGCTTCTAAAGGCAGATATTTAGCTGTGAATTTGATGTCATATTTCATCTCCCTAACCTACTAGTAAAAGGGAAAGAAGCCACTTTTGAAAAAAAGATATTTTGACAATTTCAAATGCTGAATTATATACAATTTGGGAAGGTTTATATAATATGATATCTGTTTCTGAAGTGAAGATAAGGGATAAATCACTTTGAAAATGACCACTTTCCAAGCTCTCTCTTTTTCTTGAAGAAATAGTGTAATAATAATTAAAATGGCAGGGGCTAACATCTGAATTGTTACTGTATATTTAAGATACTGTTCAAAGTACCTCATACATATTAACTCACTTAATACTCACAACAGTGCTATGAAATGTGTATGATTATTAATATCTCTATTTCCAGGTTGAGGACATTGACACTTAGGCACAATGAATATATGTATGTTCATGTATAACTGAAAAATTGTGCTCTACACTGGAATTTGACGCAACATTGTAAAATGACTATTACTCAATAAAAAATGTTTAAAAAAAAAGGAACTTAGGCAGGATAAGCTGAAGGTATTCTATGGTCTTTGTTTTTGTAACCAAGAATCTGCTCTGTGGGTAGAGAGTGTAATCTCTCTCCCCATGCTTATTTTTAGCACCTTTATTTTACACACTCTTTGCTTTTTCAAGCATGTCACTTAATATCATTTTTAGTAGTGATAAGTTACCTAAAATCTAATTTTTCTTGATGCTTAAAAATAGTGTCCAATCTTGGCAAATATCCCCTTCTTTCCATCACTGCAGTGAGCTTCCATTCTGTCATACTTGCCTGTCACTTATACTAATTTTGACTCAAAGAAATAATCTTTTTCAATCATAAGACGTGATCAGCAATTTACGTTCACAGAACAACAATCTTCAACCTGCTGTTAGTTGGTTGTCCCCTGTGTTGAATTATGTGCAACGGTGAACTGATGTGAACTGCTCTCCAGTGGAGATTGATTTCGCACTACCAATCTCATTTCTTCTAAGTCTTTTGGTCCTAAGACCTTCCAAGTGGCGATGATAGGCCCTCTCTGTTTTGTTTTATCCTGTCACCAGGTGCTTAAAATTTGAAGTTTCCTTTTTATAAGATATCATAAAAATGTTTGCAATCTTATAAGATACCATTATCGGAATACAGAAAAGCACTACTATGCTGGACATGAAGAGGAATTAAATAATGGTAGGGTCACCAACATTTCAACATCTGCCATCATCTTTGTTCTAGTATTACAAACTAGCAATCGTTAGTCTTAAGTATCTCAGCATCTTGCTATGAGAAGATTTAATATACATTTAAATCAGTATTTTTAGTTTAATCTGCAACGAGCTGGCACACACTCAGAAACGCAGAAATGGGCAACCAATAAAAGGAAAATGGTTTCTTTCTCTGAGATGCTTATATGGGAAAATATTATTAACAATAATGGAAGCTAGTCATTCGCATCAAGAGGGCACTATGCCCGTAAGTGCTCTTGAAGCAACATGTCAAATTTGCTGGTTTTTTAAGTTCAGATTTGTGTAGTGCCTTATTCGCTGTGTAATAATATCAGTCTCTGAAGTACATCCATAATTATACCAGCAATAACCTTTTTTTGTTTGTTAGTTTATAAAAACAACACTGAGTGAGCAGCTGAGATGTAATTTCCTGGAGCAAAGATCTAAGAACTGATAGCATCTTTTTAACTCTCTATCATTTTCAAGCTCAAGTTCAAAAGGTCAAGATTTTTGTTTGTGCGATTTCCAAACTATGTTGTCCCATAAAGTAATGGAATTAGCGATGATTGAAAAATCACATATATATTTAATGAATAGCACTAATGGATATGTGAAAATAGTAAAATATAAGCACACATTAATTATTCAGTATAATTTAAAGAACAAGACACTCTATTTCTTTGAATTTTCTGATTAGGTGGGGTTTTATCCATTTGTGGGACGTATGGACCAGTTCACTCACCTCGTCTCATTGAATAGTTTGTATTTTTAAAAATATAGACATTGACAAAACACCGGTCTTGAATTTAGAAATAAAAATATTAATAACATTGTCAATAGTCTTTGGAAAAGTATTATAAAAACAGAAATTTTAAGTTACCGCCAAATCCTATAGGTGGAAAAGAATAATTTCTACACCCCCAAATTGATTTTAATTATTCCAAATATAAATTTTAATTCAAAATTTGATGCAAAAAAGTTCTGAAAAACAACAAGTAACTCAGAAATTCTATAATCTTATTTTAAGAGGTGATAATAAAAATGCAAATATGAAATTGCCTCTGGCTCTCTTAGTTAACAGAATAAATCTTAGCTGAATTATTTATCCCCCTTAATACATATTCATATTCTTGCTGTAGCCTGAAAACTCAGGGGTAAAAACTAAAGGCCTTCGGAGATTGCTAGGACACCATTGGTAAACAGATTAAAACTTGTATTTGTTGATGTGCCTTCTTCTAGTCTCTTTTTCTCATTGCCTATGCTTCCCGCCATATGGTACCTCTGTCTCAAGGTAGGCATGATCTTGTCTTCCTCAAATGAACAAGAACCAAATTCAAATTTTATGTTAATCCATTTATTCGAAGAAATTTAATGCCACCTCTCCCACACGCAGAACGACCTGTCTTTGGGTGAACTGTCAACAGAATGTAATGGCTTTACCCTCTTCAACCTGCATATCTACTTGGGTGCTTGTTGTGTAAGAGAGACCAAGTTTACTAGAGCTCTTTCTACTATGTCTTTATGACAGTTGATTGATAGCACGTATATAAAAATATTTAAATGAAGTTTACTTTTGCCTTTTGCAAGAAATTCTTAGGTCAGCCTCTTCAGGGATTATTAACCAATTAACCTTCCTTGATTTCTCTTTGAGACTTCCTGGTTACCAGTTAGAGTTCTTAGGCCTTCTTTTTAAAATCATTTTAAGCAAAGAGTCAGATTTAGCAGCAGGATTCAGGGGGTCTCTTTTGGAACCTACAGAGAAGGAGGCACAGGACTCCTGTCTCAAGGAGTCTCTTATTCTTTCCGATTTCTGTCCTGTGCAGTTGCTGGGTTAGTCCCTAGTGAAGGCCAGTTCCCTTTGTATTTCAACCCATATGATAGAAAGTGGCTATTTAATAACTCCAAGCTTATGCTGGCCCCATTGATAGATGAGCAAGATGGAGCTGAAGTCTTACTTGCAATCAATGACATGTTTTCAGAAACAAATTGATATTAGCCCCATCCATTCTGGCCCGAAGGCTGCATTGCGTTGCCCAGACATAGCTGCTCCAGTTAGAAAACATGTAAATGGCAGTGGGATGAGGGGCAATTGACAGCAGCACAAGATGCCTTGATTTTAACTCTCAAATTACTTAGATGAAGTTTTGACTTACAAACGAGATAGAAGAATGGAATAATAGGTCCGTTCTCTTCATGGATTTATAGTATTGATCAATGACCAATCAGTATCATTCAAATAAATACAGAGCTTTACTTAAGGGAAAGCTAGAATTGGCTTTGGTTTGTAACCATGCCTACTGAATGCTACTGTTATTGTCCAGAGATACTAACAATATTTGCTGTTTGGAATCATGTTTGCTAGCAAATCACATAATATATTTGTTCCTTTTTAATTTTAGAAATAAAGACCACCAGACACCAGTATTGCTGAAAATGCCAGCACATAGGTTCACATGTAGTTGTAAATCTACAATATTAATTGTCAGCCCTGGCACTTTTTTCTGATGTAATGTGGTCATACTCGTTAGGTCAAAAGGCAGAGATGATAGATGAATTGCTGAGATCATGGTGTTGATGAAGCCAAGGTCAAAGGTGTGAGCTTTATGTGGGCCACGATTTTTGCAGAGAGAAAGTGGAAAGCCTGCATCTCAGATCTCCTCTATTCTTCTTAACACGTCCCATTACACAGGAGGGAAAATGGTGATAATGTTAAAGAAACTTCTTACACAAATATGCATGTCTTCCTCAGTATCTAACGTCAACTTAAAGATAAAGGGAAATTTTCCATTTAATCAGAGAGTATCTTGGTCTATAGAAAATCTAACAAATCCACACAGTCTGGCCTTTATGAAAATAGATCCTCGTCACTGTCAACTGTTAATCTAAAAAATGTAAAGAATATTGTGAACTGATTATTGTTTAGCCATTCCCACGATCTGAATAAATCATAATGTGTATCATTACTGACATCTGTACTATTTTGTCAATCTTTTGATTTTGCTGCAATAACTAGTTATCTGTTTGAATTGTGTAAGTCCAGTTCTCAGGCTGTAAAAAAGAAGAAAGAAGTAAAGACAGCAAGGGAGGTAAGTATTTATTACTTTAGAAGAAAAGGTTTGTGTTGGGACCCAATATATAGTAGTGTTTACTTTGGGAAGTTAAACATCTTGTAACTCTAATCCATCTTGGATGCCCAAAGTCACTATGTGTTGAAACTGACTGATGAGTCTAGGGATGTTTTCGGAAAAGCAAGCTAGAAGTGTTTGGGATTTAAACAACCTGGCATTACGCCTCAGGATATGTTTTCTCAGAAATTTGAAATTATTCTTGACTAAGTCTTTCCAAACCTGGGTAAGAATTTACCAGGACTTGTTGACAGTGATGCCACACTCTATTAGCAAGTGCCAATAATTTGAGATCGCCCTGATGGAAGCGCTTGACCTATTTGGGATCCATGTGACCGTTTTCACTGAGATAACGTAAATTAAAGCCAGAGGAGATACTGTCAGTTGATACACATGCAGTATTTCTCACACCGTTGTGGAAGGGTGAAATGATGACTGACCTGCCTAGTCCTCTTCATTTCAATAAGCACATAATGGGACAAAATACACCCCCCAAATTGTGACACCTCTATTGCTTACATCAGGCATGCTGATGCCCGCGTGCGCACACAGGTGTATATCGTGAGGGCTGTTTCTTTTCCTGGTTCTTCCTGCTTCCGTTTTAGGTCTGGTTTGTGCTGCTGTCTGTGTGTTTGTCCATCAAACAAGCCAGTAGGTTGTGTCAGTTAACTCCCCATCGCCTTCTGACACGATTCTGAGCGCAATCTGTGTGCCGTTTATACTTTGATGTACAGATTTCCTTTCAAGCTAGTGAAGGTTCCATTACTGCCCCTAGGAGGAATGGATTTCTTTGTCTACTGGAATCAGAGTGGTCTCTTGTCTCTTTGATACTGTTGGGTTTTCTTTCAGGGGCCCTTTCCAATTTTAGCATGGTATCTCTTTTCTACCCTAAAGATCAGTTATTTTCTAAACCAAAATCTCCCTTAAAGGACCATATAACCATTTTCATAATACGTTTATTAAATAAAACAATCACATCAAGTGTTGAATCATCCTATTAACATTAAAACACAATTAAATAGTCATACACATGTGCTTTCTTTGGTCATTAACCCCAGGACTTTACGAGAACCCTTTTATTTTATTTTATATCTAATTTGTTTTCCAGCTTTATTGAGATATAACTGAAGTATAACATTGTGTAAGTTTAAGATGTACAGTGTGCTGATTTGACACCCTTGTATATCAAAATGATTTCCACCATAAGATTAGCTAATACTGTCATCAAGTCTTGTAATTTACCATTTCTTTTTTTGTGGTGAGAACCTATACGATTTACTCTCTCAGCACCTTTCTAGTATATAGTACAGTATTATTAACTATGCTGTATATTTAACACCCAGAATTTACTCATCTTAAAACTGGAAGTTTGTACATTTTGACCAACATCTCCCATTTCCCCAACCCATTAGCACCTGTTAACCACCATTCATTCTACTGTCTGTTTTGACACGTTTGGTTATTTGAGATTCCACAAATAAGGGAAATCATACAGTATTTGTCTTTCTCTGTCTGACTTATTTCACATAACATAATGCCCCCGAGATCCATCCAATGTTGTTGCAAATGGCAAAATTTCCCTCTTTCTTATGACTGAATGATATTTCATTATATATATATATTTTTTTTTCTGCTTATCTGCTGATGGACACTTAGGTTGATTCCATGTCTTCACTATTGTGTATAATGCTGAAAATAATCTATGATCTCAGCCATCTAATCTAATTTTCTCTCAAAATTCTGTACACTAGTTACAAAAATACGTATGGTGTGCACAACACAATGGTAGGATTAGTGGGGAGTCAAAGATAGGAAAAACTACATTTTAAGCTTTCTTGTCCTAAATTGAATAAGCCAGTCCCTCAAAACACATACAATCCAGGTAGTCAAGTCAAAAAATCTGCTGTAAATGAAGAGTGGCAGCTGGCATTTAATTTTGAAAACACCGGTAAATTATTTTTACATTCTTTAAAAATATAGGCACACAAATTGAAAACCACTCATGGTATACAATTCAGTGATACAGCCGATAATTGTTGATCATGTTTGTTCTCACGTGTCTGAATGGATTTTCTAATGGATAATTCTTATGTCTGACACTCACGTTCTTACGGTGTTAAAAAGTTCTAAGAGAAGAATAAGATGAATACAACTCTGGGTTATCTTTTTCCGATTGAAAACATTTTAAAAAATCTTTGAGATTAATGTAGGTTTTAAATTTGTTCTAGAAGATGGACTTTATGTCCATTAAGTAAGAATTAATTATCTGCTATGCCTCTTTACTGTAACAAACTCTGCTTTATTACTTTCCTCGCAGCCACCAAAGCAAGCACTTCAGCCCCTGCATGTATGAGCTAACTGCTGTGGGGGAATGCTGGAAGTAATGAAAATAATTGCACTTTGAGATCTCTCCTGGAGTTCTCTTGTCCTGAAGAGCTCCATTACTTCTTTTTCAATCTGTCACCCCTCACTGTATCCACCTTTCTGCTGTATCTACCTGATTTTCATGAAACACCAGAAAAACACCGTATGACAAAAACACAAAGCAAATTCCCCTAAATGTCTCTTACGGTGGGAATGGAGGCAGTGATTTACACACAACAGTGAAAATGACTTGAAATCAAATATAATAAGCATTCACTGTGGTGTGCCACCTAGAACCTTCTTGAGAATTGAAGAATGTACTTGAGAATGCTGCTGGCAGACGGCCCTACTGACAGCCTTCCTTCAAGACTGTCCCCACTGACGAGCCCCCAGTGACACCTGCTAGGGCGGCGTGCATCCAGTAACTGGTCTACATGGGGCTGCATAGATGCAATGCCTTGCTTCAATTTGGAACAACTCTGAAGGACCACTGTGGGCTTATCACAGCCTGATGCATCCCTCTGGTCTTCGTGGAGACTGCATGGTAGCTCATCTCCTTCTGCCTAATCTGGCTTTTGTCACTTCCCTTCCACAAACATGGACCCCAAAGCCCTCCCTGAGAAAATTTCTGCATGCCAATCATTTCAGAATCTACTTCCTTTGGAACGCATCCCGGGACATGGTTTTTTGTTTGTTTGTTTTCTTAATATATATATTTTCACATGGGACATGTTGTTGATTAAGTCTTCCTCTATGTAGTTACCAAATCTCTCAAGTTAGAAGGGATCCTAACAACACTTCTAGACAGCAAACCAGGACTGGTTCTCTACTTGGGTGATTCTGTGTGGTAGGTTCATTTGCTCAGACTGCGGCCTTGGATATTCTGGGATGGGAGCCAGGCATCAGCGTTTTAAAAATATTGCCAGCGATTCTAACGTGTAATTAAGGAACCAATGGCCAATAACTCCGCCACTCTCCATCAAGTCTCTCTGCTCCCCTGGCTGTACTTCCTTATTAAAGGAAACCTTGCTAGCTCTTTGACGTTCTTGTGTTTGACTTGAGGAATAGTTTTATTTAGTGCTCATCTGAGGAGCCATCCTTCTTCCACCCTGAGACCAATGAGTGACTTTGGTCTCATTGGCTCAGATTATGACTCCTCCATTTTCCAAGATCTCCATGATTTATTTATACATTGCATCTTTCTTAGAGAACTAGCGTAGTCATGTTATAATCATGATTTGACAACAGAAGAATCAACTGAACCTGCCAAAGGCAAGGTAGTATTTTGCCACATCATTTAATTATTTTATCCCACTATTAAGAAGTCCATTATTACAATAAGTTATTTGAGAAAAATGGAAGTTATCAAGCAAATGAATGCTAAAACATAAGAACAAACTAATAACCCTATCTCTGTCCTATCTCTCTGGGTTGTGACTTCAGGAAATTCTGGGATATCTAGATATGAGCTTTCCGTACATAATAGACACACGTTTGAGGCTTCAATCTTAAGTAGTATCTTTTTGATGATACATATGCTGTTACTTTCCCAAGGTATGAATTTAGTATTTGAAACCTAACATTCATACTTCCCTTTACAGTTTATAAAATCTCTTCACATCAATTATCTCATTCGACATTCTCCAGTTGTGCCGAGTGATTTAATAAATGGGGTGATACTGGCATTCGGTTCTTGTACGGAATGGAACCATGATTAACAAAAAGCAATTTGATAGATTTGCTTCTATGCCCTGTACATCCAGTTATTAAGGTTTAATGTTGCATGATGACCTAATTTTTGAAAGATTCCTATGCATGCAGTCAAAGGGTTTAAGAGGAATGGTACTATTAAGAGGGACAATACTAGAAAGTAGCTTTGGAATTAGGCAAGCCAAGCTAAAACAGATGACTCTGCTCACAGAGCTGAGTTATTAAATCTGCATATTTCATGCCCAAGTCCACAAGGAAAATCTCCAAACTAATAAAGTTTGATCTCTTTAGGATCTATCATTTCTGGGCCATTTAATCATTTTTTAGAATTTCTGTAGTTCCAAGTGTTTTGGATACACTTGGATGCGCTTCACCTTGGCGATTAAGGAAACAGAGTTGACAGGTGTTGAAGCACTTTGGTCATTGGGACTTGGAATCATGGACTCTTTGGCTTCAATAAACTTGACTATTAGGGCCAAACACATTATATATAAAACGTATTTAATACTGCTTTTAATAATGGTAACAGAGTTTAAAGTCTAGACTGCCAAAAACTCACACTGAGATTTTCTCCAACCCAAAGAGATAAAATGAAGTCTTTTATCAAGGCAAGTGTATACATTGAAAGGTGAAAAGAATATGTATTGTAACATCTTAAAGTTCTTATGAAAGTTCCGACTGAACCTGGTTAATGATCTTTGGAAAAAAATAAGAGATGACATTGAAAGTCAAAGTGAAAAATCTTTTTTGAGGATGAAAGCACTATCTTCTTTTGTAAATTATGAAAGGACTTATGGGTATGTCTTAATGACAACAGATAACAATCGCTAACTTTTATGAGGTGCTTACTATGATCCAGATCACAGGCACTGTCCTTCCCACAGCCCTGTGATATACCCTTATTTTACAGACAAGGACACCAAGAGACCAAACTAATTATTGGAGGATGAGCAGCCATTGAAAGGCAGAAGCAGGATCCGAACCCAGGGAGAAGCACACTGATCTGCGCCTTCTGAGAAAGTGTCGTTTCTCCTGAAGGCTCCTGAGGTTGTTGCCGTGTTCTGGCAGGCGAAAAGTCAGCATATCAGAAAAACAAACCAGCTACGTTGGATAAGGAAACAGAATAAAAGATTCATCTTCCTTAGTTGAGAAGAAAATGAGTTTCTGCTAGCAGACTAAATGCTCCCCCAGAGCCTGGAGATATTACTTTGATTTCCAGACTGGTTCAGCTTACAACTAGAAAATGAAACGTTTGGAGCAGAGATGACAGGCAGGTCTCGCCTGTATGAATGAGAGACGGCGGAAGTGGATGTGAGTGGAAGGATGCGTGGGGCAGCTTTCCAGGTCCTGGGTCCGCAGGGCACAGGGCTGGCTGCCTGGGACTGGGGAAGGCACTGATGAGTAAGGATGCCAGGAATGTACCAGTCTTGGTGTAAACAGTTAGAGAAAAGGACTTAGGGAGTCTAGGGAATGATTAAATTAAAAAAAAAGTCCCCCCTCAGCCTGAGGTCTCTGATTCCCCTTCCTCCCACGTACGTTCTCACTGACATGCTCAGTGTTTCCTAGGATGTGTGTGTTTCCTTGTAATATATATGATTTATCTTCAAAATGTAAGTTGAACTAATTTAAAATTTTTTAAAAATTTTTTATTGATTTGTAATCATTTTACAATGTTGTGTCAAATTTAATTTAAAATTTTAACTGAGGTACGTAAATTAAAGACATTTGACTGTCGTTACATCCCCAAATGGCAGTCCTATGTGGCGCACCAAACGTAGAAAGGACAGTGTGCAGTCAAGACTCTTCCCTCTTTGTTCACCCAGCCCTGGGTTTCTTCACTGTCTGCCGCCGCCGAGTGATAGAGACAGTGTGCGCTCAGGAGCCAGACAGTTGGGCTTAAATCTTGATTCTGCCACTTACTAGCTGAGTGTTTGTGGACAAGCCATGGAACTTCTGCTATGGCTTCTCCATCTAAAGAAACTGGGGCAAATAAAAGCGACCTCACATACCGTAAGATGTATCTCATAGACTCATAGACATTCTGATGTTAGTGCTTTATTGTTGTCACCAAAAGGCGTCAGTGTGGAGTTTTCACACAACTGTAATCGAGCAGGACATGATGGGGCCTCCCCGGACAGACCGCTCCATGTCCTCCACCTGCCTCTTGTTTGTAGAAAAACTCTAACCTCCTAGGCCTTCCCGAGTTCCAAAGAATAAGTTTAATCAGAGAGATGGGAAAATGTAGAAACAAAGGACAATAGTCAAGCAAGACAAAATAGTAACAGTTTAGTCATTAAACAAAGTCAAGGGCCTTCAGTTCCTCCTCAAGGGCTATAGATAATATTCTGAGTCATATCCTCTGAGCTGTTTTGCAGATACTGAAACCCTCACCAGGTGGAGAAGCCAACAGTGTGCTGCCCACAAACACGTAGACCTCAGACCGATTAGAACCAGAGGACTAGCTGATCAGAGATTTATGGATCAGATAAAGTTCCAGTCACAAGTTAGACATGGTGGCTCCTTGGAACCATGTGATCAAGACAATCATCTTTGAAAATAGAAGTTTACCCTTTTCTCTTTTCCCTATATAATCTCGGAGCCAAACCTGGGGAGTTGGGAGTGGGTTCTCTGGGACATACGTCCATCATCTCCCCAGGACTGCCGGTTTCCTCAGTAAAGCTATCTTCCCTGTACCCAACATTGGATTCTTGAATCATGTGCAGCCAAACTTGGGTACAGTAACACAACTACAGCACTCCGCCACCAGGCTGGGACCCACTCAACAATTGTATGATGCTCGTGATCTTAGAAGCATCACTGGAACAACTGGAAAAGTAGGGGAGAAATGATAAGTCTATTAGAAGCCAGGGAATAGGGTAATTACCGTGAGGATTAAATGAGCCAATATGCCAAGTGGCGAGACCAGTGTCTTTGCACTTAGAAAGAACTCAATATTGTTAGACTTTATCCATGTCATTGAGTGTGTAGGCGTTTATGGGTACATATGAGCAACAGGTTGAGTTCAGTATGTCTAAGGGCCGTATTTTCTCTGAATACAAAAGAAATCAATTTATAATGTTCATATAGGGCCTGGGAAGTTAGGGCATTGAATCAATTTGAATTACTCTGAAGGTCACAGAGATCCTAACACAGTGATGTGAAGTCTAGAAGGTGGAAAAACCCTGAAGTAAAAGAAGTTTCTTTCAGTCTGTGGTTGTGGATGCCTTTATTGATACTTAACGATCAAGATGGAGTCAAAACAGGAAGATAAAAACAATTTCACGAAACAAGAAAAACATTATTAAAATACAGTCTCAGGCAGCCCCCCAGAGAAGCCATTTAAAATGGAAATAAACTCAATTAGAAAATATTCTCACCCAACTCAGTCATATTTCTCTTCTGATTTGGATATTACTACACTAAATGTCTTCATTACACACAATCAAAAACCCTATTAGAAAAAAGGCAACAAATTCTAAAATTATACTATGCAAATTATCCTTCCCACAAAGTAGAAACTGAAATAGAATCATAAACTATCACTGATACACATGTATGTGTTAACGTATCAGATAAAGGTAACATTCCTAAACCTGAGGTTTCTTATTCAAAGTACGTTGGTTGCGGAAAAAGACCAAGACAAAAATTACTGTAGAATCGGACTGGTATCCATTTAGTAATTAAGTTTCACCATGCATTCCTTAACACATATATACTTTAAAGAATTATCCTTGAGTCAACACGTTTAAACTTTAAAAAACTGAATAAATAAATCCAATATGTTAAACATATATATTGATTCAGAGTAACAGAATACCTTCAAAATATTGGTCCATCATCATGTTTCTGATTCATAAAAATGTTTCAAGTTAAGAGAACTGCTTATCCCAGCCCATTCCCCACCTAAGAGTAGGCACTTAAAATAACCAGTATCATAATTCTTACGTGGACTTATATTTTGTTAAAATAAGTTATAAATACTAAATATATTCACAAACTTTTAAGTGGTACCTATAGTCAACACAATCGTTTGTTGCAAGAGAAATTAAGGGAATCTGAATTCCTCTAAATCCACAGATAATCTCCCCAAATTTATTTTAGCTGCTGTAGCATTGTCTCTTTTTCCACCCACTGAACTCTTCATTAGACCAGTTAACAGAGAAAAATGGTGGTACATGAACTTTCATGACCAACCTTATAGAAACGTGAATGATTAATCAAAAAGTAATATCTATAGTATGACTGAAGTTGCTACATCAAGAAAAAGACAAATAGTTTTGTTGTTTTCTTCCTCCAAATGCCTTCTTAAAAGAGGTCACTCAACTGATCTTTTCCAAGAAGGAAGGGTTTTGTTTGTTGTTGAGCAGATGGTAGTTATCAGGCATTTTATATTTGTATTACCTCACTATTGTCTCCTATGGATCAAAAAAGTGACAGTTCAGGGTAGTTTGGCTCTATTAGGTCTGCCAGGTTTTCCTTTGAATATGAAAGTGATAGCTTTTCTCTCCCAATGAGGAAAAACTATTTAAATGAACAACTGTAAAGCTGCAAGGTAAAAATGAAAGGGGAAAGATGGCTTTTGCACCATCAAGGTCAATGGCCTGGCCCCAATTTCCAAGGCCCTTGGCCTGGAAATACATTGAAGAGCAGTGCAAGTTATCAGTGGGAGTGTCACCTTGTGTGCCCAGTTCACTGGTCACCTCACAAATAAAATACATGAATGCAGGTTACTGGTTGCAAAGATGGTGAATTGCAAAAATTTATTAAGACTGAGGTGATGTTTTGGCCAATCCTCTTTGCCTGTTTGAAAATGGCAGTAAAGTTAAACAAATTTATACGTTGTTCACAAGGATATAAAAGACAAAATTACTCAAAAATCCTTAACAATAAAGAGATGCACCAAGCTGTATCAGGCAAATGCTGAAACAAAACAAACAGAAAAAGGAAGACAGGTATGGTTACATAAAGGACAGACGAAATGGAATTTAAGGCCAAAAGCACTAAAAGTTGCCAAGCAAGATACTTCCCACTGATAAAAACTAAAATCCAAACTAGAGGACAGAACAATTTTAAGCACATATCAACATGGCCTTAAATACAGAAATCCAAAAGGCTAGTAGGAAATGTTAATAAGTCTCTCTCAGGAACTGATAAATTAAAAATAAGTAAAACACTAGGTACCTGAAGAACAAAAGTAACAGGTTTAGAAAAATGTGTATCCTATAACTGAGTCAATAAATATTCTGTATCAGTAAATCTAAAAGCTAATTTTTTAAACGGAACAGAAAATAGATACGTTTAGCTACTCTGCTGAAGGAAAAAGGAAAAAAAGCAAAAGAAAAAAGAAAAGGACACATAACTTCAGATATGAAACATTTAAAAAATACTACATGGCACTTTCTATCAATAAATTTTTTAAAAGCTAGATAAAACAGACAGTTGGTCAAAAAGAAGCATAATGCCCAAATACATCAATATCTACTTGGGAAAACTTATCCCCACAATGGCAAAATTGCAGAAGTCTAGCAAATTTTTATGGATAGATAATTCCAGTTTATATAAATTATTATAGAGCACAGAAAAAAATGTCAATCTTCCTAATTCTCTGGTCTCTTCTAATAAGAGACCAGCATACATTTAGAACTAATAATGAGCAAGAATAGTCAAAAAACAGGAAGTACAAAAAGATCACATGTAATTTAAGAGTCCTAAGTAAAATGGCAGCAAATCAAATTCATCAGCCCTTTAAATGAGAAACATTATCACCAAGTTAGGGTTTATTCCAAAAAACTTTGATTCAATATTAGAAAATCTAATGACATATTTCACTATATTCATGAATTAATGTTTTAGTATCCTTGCAGATGAAGGAAACGTGCTTTAAAAAATTCATCAGGTACACTCATAAAATCTCTAAGTAAGCTGGCTATACCATGAAACATATCTACACCTATAGTAAATGTTATAGAGAATGATAAAATATACAAAACCTTCCTACTACAGAAACAATGAAAACTTATGATTGACATTACTACTCACTACACAGGAAATAAAGTACTGATTTTGGAGTGAGGGAAAAAATGTCTCATTAAATGCAATAATGATTATCAGAAAAATCCAAGAGAGTCACTAAAAAGTCATTAGAAATAACACAGTAAAATAAGACAGTTAGAAACAAGAAAAGGAAAGTGGATAAATTAACAATACAGCAGTAAAAGAATCATTTGAAAAAAAAATGCAGCAAAAGTAGATCCCACTGGTAACAATGAAAATTACACAACAGAGTAATAAAATAAGATGTTTAATGAAACTCTATGAAAGTGTCTATGAGATCTGAAAAGTGAGAGAGATTATTAGATGGGATAATAAATGAAGCTATTAACTCTTCACCGCTCTGTACAATCTCCAAGAAAAGTCATTATGGAACTTGACAAAAATTTTTCTAGAAGGAAGATAAAGAGTACAGAAAATTTTGAACCATGGGGGGAGTGGCTTGTCAGAAATGATATTTTAGTATACAGATTTAGTAATTTGCAGGAATTAAGTAAATCATCAATAGGACAGAATAAGTGATCTAGAGATGATCACATACTTCTATGGGAACTGTGCATATGGTACAGGCGGCCTTTCACATGAGTCGGTTAACAAGTGGTGTTTGGAAAACAGACCATGTACCTAGATGTTTTTTTAAAAGTTATATTTCTATCTCACACAAAGTAATTGCCAGGTGAAAAGAGCTACCTGGACAGACATATGAAAGAGAGAGGGGATAATTTCTACTGGAAATCAGACTTAGGTTGATTGCCACCTATTCCTGACTCCCTGAGTGACCCTGGCAGTTTCTCTTTCTCTCTGGACCTTTGGATCTGCAGACACTTTAAGTGATAAGGAGATGAGATGTGACACATGGATTCATAGCAGAGGTAGCAGCACCTCCAGTGCCATGAGACCCCTTCAGTGGGAGGGATCAGGACAGACAGGCAGAGAAAAAAATGTGACAATGAGTGTGTAAATGTCCATGTATGACTGAAAAATTGTACTGAACACTGGAATTTGACACAACACTGTAAAATGATTATGAATCAATAAAAATGTTAAAAAAAAAAGAATTAAAAAGCTAAATAAGGGCAAAACAAACAAACAAAACCCAGAAAACAACATAGGATAATAATTTTATAATTTGGAGTGAGAAGACCTTCTCAAAAACGTACAGTTGAAAACACAGAAAACAAAATCTTGCCAGCAACACAAAATACCATAGATAAATTTACAAGATTAGCAGAAGACCAGGAAAAATAAAATGTGTGTAACAAGTTCTTACTGATCATTTGGAAAAAGCCAAATAATTCAATCGGGAAATAAAGATAGGCAATTCAAAGAAAGACAAATGGGTAATAAATGTAGGAAAAAAAATCACCAACCCATCTCATTAGTGATCAGGAAAGTCATAATTAGCAGGAGGTTATCTTCTGTTGTCTATCACACTGGCAAAACCTTTAAACGTGTGTAATGTCCAAGACTGCTGAGGATGAGGAGCTGTAGATTTTAAGTAGTGTTGGGGGAGTGTCAATTGGTATAGTCTTTATTAGGACAATCTGACCGTGTCGCCCTAAAATTTAAAATGCACACCTTTTTATCATGGAAAATAACCCATCTCACAGAGGTTCTAACACGTTGTATTTCAGTTTTTTATTGGCAATGTTGCAGAAGCAATCCAAATCATAGACACGACCTAGGAAAACATATTTCTGGATGGGGTCCATAGCCCACGTTCATAAATATAGTTTTCAAGGTTTTATTACATCACATGGTTATAGGCATTTTTACAGTGTTCTTGAAACTAGTACTGTGGCCTGCCTCAAAGGCTACCTTCCAAAGGAAAAGGAAACAGGCCTCAGCTAGCTTGTCTTACAATTTGTGGTTACTATTTTGAGCAGCATGAAATCCTTTTGCCAAAGAAGGAAGCTGCTGGCTTTCAGCTAAAAGGCACTTTGAAGTAACATTAAAACATTTATAATTTCAGCCATATTTAATTAACTCCTGTCCACAGGCTTTAATCTAACAACTCCATCTCCACGCATCTCATTTAGAGAAATACTCCCATACAAAGAGACACGGAGGAGGATGTTAACTGATTGTAGTGTTGTTTGTAGCAGTGAAAAAATTGGAAACAACCAAATACTTAGAAAATAGTTAAATTCTATGTTCATAGTAAGGTATATTATGTAGCAATTAAAAAGAATGAGGTAAATATGCACACTAATATGGAAAAATTTCTAAGACACATTCTTAGTGACAAAGAGAAATTCTAGAAAACACATCATGAAAACAAAACAAAGTAAAATCTTTATAGAACTGTGTGTGTAAAAATGCTTTTTATGGAAAAGGCTAGAAATTACACATCAAGCAGCTAACAGAAGTTCTTCTTTATCAGAGTAGGGGGCGTCTATCTTTTATTTCTTGGGTTTTTTTTTTAATTTGAAAGTGGTTTCATTAAGAAAACACAGTCATGTATCACTCCTGCAAAAAAGGGAAGTTTTGAAAAATACTGTTTACATTTAAGGATTGTGTATGTATAAAATGCTTATTATTAATATAATGCTTACTATATACATACAAGCATACCTCAGAGATACTATGGTTTCAGTTACAGACCACTTCAGTGAAGCAAATGCTGCAATAAAGCAAGTCACACAATTTTTTTTTTGGTTTCTCTGTACATATAAAAGTTATCTTTACACTGTACTGTAATCTATTAAGTATGCAATGGCATTATGTCTAAAAAAATGCACATATCTTAATGAAAACATACTTTATTGTTTAAAAAAAACCCGCTAACCATCATCTGAGCCTTCAGTGAGTAATAATCTTTTTGCTGGTGGAGGGTTTAAAATATTTAAAGAATTACCAAAATCTAGCACAGACAAGAAGTGAGCAAATGCTATTGTAAAAGTGGCACCAATAGATTTGCTCCATACAGGGTTGCCACAAACCTTCAATTTGTTTAAAAAAAAAAATTTGTAAAGCACAGTAAAACAAAGGGCAATAAAATGAGGTCTGCGTGTATCAGAGATAGTCTGTGACTGAATCTCAACCTTAAGAAAGTAATTGAAATTGTTTGTTTACCTGAGTGCTGTGAATTTTAAATACCGTGATGTTTGAAAAGATAGTTCAGTTTTCATTTGGCTGCACAGCAGCACAGAGGCACAGTCTAAAGTTCCATTTAAAAAAAGACTATTCCAATTAGCAAATTTAGTAAGTTTCATTATGGAAATTCCCAGAGGCAAGCTCTGGCATTTAATGATTAGAAAAGTAACAAGAAAATATTGCTTACAGAGTGAATCAATAGAAAAGTAAATTTTACTGTCTCATGTAAAATCATCTTTAGGTTAAGCAAAAAAAAAAAAGCATCGAGTTAATTAGAAGAGGTATGCTGTGTAAGTTTTTTTCAAAGTGTACAATGTAAGAATATGTGGTGTGATAATGACCAGGAGGAATACAAAAAAATGCAGGGAGAATTTTGTCAAGTTTCTTAAAATTCATTTATGAATTCCTGGTAAGACACGTGAAGCATTTTACAAAACTGAGTAAACCAGCTTCCCTTTTTAGTCCTCTGTGACTGTATCAGGCTAATACTGTGCCGTATGCTTGAAATTTGTTGACAGTGTGTAGCTTAAGTGTGCTCACCACACATACACAAAAAAGGAAACTCCGTGGGGTGACAGATGCTAACTAACATGACTGGCAATCATTTCACAATGTACACATACATCAAGTCATCACATTGGACACTTGACACGATTTTTATTTATTTCCATTATACCTCAATAAAGCCGGAAAAAAACCATTTCAGCCCGTGAATGGGAGCCACACCAAAGTATACTTCAGTAGGTACATAAAACAATGGCTTCAAAGAATCACCTGGAATTCCTGGAGTCCACTGCCATTTCCAGGGCCAGTCCTACAACTTTTCACTAAGGTTTTCCTTGTACTTGGTGCTCTAGTGAAAAAGGCCCGTTAGAGTCAGTGTAACCATAAGCCTGAGCAGAAGAGAATAAAAGCATAAATGATGTTAAGAATTACACAATGTTCACTGACGTTAAGGATGGGATGCGTGTACCACCTCCAGTGCAGCATCTTCCCGCATCCTTGATGTCTTTCTTCTGTGCTGAGAAGACTGACAGTGGTTCCCTCTGATGCTCACTGGACACGGCTGCCCCGTAAGGGTTTCAACGGTGAACAGTGCAAGAACAGATACACACTCTTCTACTGTGGGTCTCAACGCAACTCCAGTACTTGGGATTTTTGCCACATTCAAAGCAGCTCAAGTAGGAAAGAAAAAGTTCAAACCAGTCACCAGTTCCAAAATTAGCATTTTATTCAGAACGCTGGGGTCAGAGGTGTATCATTTATATTCTGGTACACAATACAGAGGCAAAGCTGTTGTCAGAAGTCTCTCCAGTTTAAAAGCTTTTTTTTTTTTTCATTTTTTTTTAAAAACACACACTTAGTAGTGCCACCAGTGTCAGGCCACCCCTTCCATTTCTTGCCTTTCCTTTTTTTTTTTTTTTTGGTACAAATTATGTAAAACGTTTGTGCTAGGAACTTTTCTCCCTCCCCTAACCAAAAAGAAAATAAAAAATAAAAAAAAATTTAAAAATTAAAAATTGAGTATTCTAACTACGGCTCAACAATTGAATCAAATGTCACTTTGTTTTGTAAATACTTTATCCATAACGAAAGATATAAACATGCAAAAAACCTGAATCCAGAGTTCAAATAATACATACACATGTTCTGAAGTTTCTGCACTTCTCCATAGACTATGCCAATAAAACATTATGTACACATATCATTTTTACAGTGAAGTGGAAAAAATACAGTAAATAAAAAAAGTGTACATGGATTAAGACCCAAATGTGTCTAACATTCTAGTTTATGAAAAAATTCAATTTTGCTACAAATTGGTGATATGAAAACTCCCTTTATTTGCAACCAGCTGCGTAAGTTTTAAGATTTTAGTGAAAAAAAAAAAACAAAAAAACAAAACTAAAGTCTAAAACTAGAAGTAATGTACATTTTCCAATCTCATGGTCTCAGCCCCCAAGATAATAAAATCGCCCCATGAGTGGTTGGTTTGTCTGTTTAATTCTGTATTTTAATAAAAGCAAAATGCAATGTAACGAAAAGCGTGTTGAAGCATATCATGGTTGAACTTACTGCTCCCACCACAAAATATTTTGTCTTGTCCTTATCGTTTCAGAAATCAGTACCATTAAAGCCTTAAACAGAAAACTAATTCCAATCTGAAAAAGGTACAAAAAGGCACATAAAATCCCAGTGCTTCTGTACTGTAAAATTCAAGTGTAACTGAGCTCAGTGTTTCTCCAAACAGCATTGGATCACTGATATTCCCTCTGAGCCCAAACTGGTTCGCAGCCTATGCCAAAGCCTCCAGCAAGCACTGTGCTAGTAGACTACAAGGTTAAAGCCTAGCTTCTGAATGCTTTTTGGGAATATCAGTTGAAATTGTTTGTACTTGTCCAAAAACCAAGTTCGCCCTGAAGTTCAGTCATCACCTCCACCGTACATGTCAGCGAGTTTCTTGAAGCGCGGCCCCCAGTCGTTCAGGTAGTCATAGTCCTGCTCGCCGCCACTACTTGAAGAATTAAGGGAGCTCAAGGACCCGGCGGTGGAGCCGCTGCCTTCGTAGTCAAACACTAAGAGGGAGTCGTAGGGCGGAGCCGTGGGGTCATTGTCAGCAGCTTTGAGGCCCTGCATTTTGGGAGGCAAGGGAAGGGAGGGAGACAGGGTCACGATTTGCAGATCTTCAAGCTGACACCAGCGGTCCCCCGGGACCCGACGCTGGTTTGTAAGTTTCCACCTGCAGACCACAACACGTTCACCCCACAGAGCCTGAGGTTAGCACCAGACTGAAACTAACTGATGTCTTTCCTCTGTAAAGAGTCCAGCCCAGTGAGGCCAGACACACAGACAATGGGAGGGGTTAACTAGGGAGTGCGTTTGATGGGTGGCAGAGATGAATGGCCCCCTGCCTGAAGCTGGGAAGGGAGGATCTTAACTGAAGTCTGGTAAGGCATCTGCATAAAAGTGCACTGGGCAAGATCGTTTTGAGTAATTACCTGTGGGTAAGTCACACTGAAATAATACAGAGGACTGTGAGATCATGTGACACGTGGACCCTAGTCTATCCAGAATCAGAGTCAAAGGATTTGGACAACAAACTCGTTTAACAGGACTTATATGCCAGGCAACTTGCGAAAAGAGAGGGACAGAGAAGTGAGTGCCATTCGGTTCTTGCCCTCAACAAGCTTACAATCTAACGTAACAGGCATGACTACAGTATGAAATAAACGATAAGTAAGGAAAAAAAAACATGAAGTCTAGGCAAAAATCAGAATGCTGAAAACAAAATCCAGACCAGAACTGAGAGCTGGGAGTTCAAGGTGGAAGTGGCATTCCATTTGACTCAAATCTGGAAAAGGAGATTCTGCCAATCTAAAACAGCAAGTATATACGTGGCTTTTAAAAAGAATTGAATAAAAAAGAACCAATGAAATTATTATCTGTAATCTTAAGTCTTGTGAAAAGATGCTTTTTTATACAGAACTCATGTCTCTGTGGCTTATCCATAATCATGCTCTACAAAACTTAAAGGATTTAATACTATGTCCTTTTAGCATTTTCTCTTAATTTTTCCCCAGTTCCATTCTAGTGCCCCAAGATATACCCAGATTAGTGTCCAAACAATCATTCTCTTTTTGCACAACTCTGCTTTTTAAATGCTGGTGGGCTTAAAAGAGGCTTCATTTATCCAAGACATGATGGACTATCTGCTTTTAGATCGATCCTTCCAATCAGCACGTGCTTTATGAATACATATATGTGTTCTTTTAAATCAGTATGTGTTCATGTATTCATTCTTCCCAGTTTACAGAGGAGGAAGAGGGAACAGAGCATGAAAATTAAGGTGAGAGTCAGTATGTATAGCGGTTAAGAGATCAGACCCCGGGGCCACACCTCAGCTCTGCGCAGCACCAGGACCTCAGCTAAGTTCGACAAGCTCCGTTTCCTCATCGGTAACTGTAATCACGGCAACAAGATCACTATGAAGATCAAACAGAATAAAGGGACCCAAGGGCTCACCACAGTGCCTGGCATTTGTTAGAGCTCAAGGAATATTAGTTTATTTATTCATTTTTTTTTTTAAGTTTAGAGAAAAAAATTCTTGCTTCAGAATTTGAAAAAAAGAAAAACAAATGTGAAAGACATCCTATTTTAAGAAACAAGATGGCAGCTGCTTGGCTTCAATCAAAAACCAGAAAAGAAAAGTACACACTACTTCCTTCCCATCCCCGAGTCCGTCTTACCAACCAGCCTAACCATCTGGTTCAGCACCACTCCTCCTCTTCTCAGGTACACTAATGACAGCCCGGAAACGCCCGTGAGAAACAGTACAGCAAATTACTTCCACCTGTAAGCATCGAAAGACTTCAAGATACAAAACCTAAATAACCTGAGATAGGATTTTCTTGATTATATCTATAGAAAAAGCTATAGGGCAATTCTGTTAAGACTGAAAACCACAAAATACAGTTTCTGCAAACTCCTAACTCCAGTTTGTGGTGGATGGTGTTACCGTCCTGGATGGTTCACTGTCCTCTCCCCGTGGGCGGATCACATGCCCGCGCTACCACAAGTGCCACCCTGGGGCCGTTCACTTCCCCACCCCACCGTCAGGCTTGGCGAGACCTTTAAGGGTGCTAGTTAACGTGCCCCCACCAAGCTCCTCCTCTCCCCACCTCGGCCAGGGGAAGGGCCTGCCCCACGTGCCAGTCTCCCTTCTGCCTGGATCCTGAAACACAGAAGACATGTGGATCATGGTGTCAGCACCAAACTGGAAAGAAGGAAAGGCTAAGACTAAGATTAACCCAAAGGGTCAATGGCAGGGCATCAAGTTGCCTGGATTCAGTGGAGATGGAAGCGATGGCCTGTTTACTGTGACTTAGAATAAATGCTAGAAGCTGCCTGGTCTTCCCTGGTGGGTTAAAGGGCCCAAGATTCTTCTTCAAATGTCTAAGATACTCGATTCATCCCTTAAACAAAACAAAACAAGTAAGAACACTGATGATATTGGTAATTACCACTGAGAGTCTCAAAAATATTTCTTTAAATTTTTTTTTAGCTCCTGTCTTGGCTTTCTGATCATCCTGGTGGTTTTTGAATCTATGCTTGCTTGCTTGCTTGCTTGCTTGCTTTTTTTATTAAAAGAGGCTAAGGCTATAAAACCCATTAGAGGTCACTGTGCTATGTGTCAGAGATCAGACACTGTCTCAGGTTTCAGTAATTACCAAAGGGCAAAAACCACTGAACTTTTCAAGAATTCTCAGGCAAGCCATCTTCCCAGGCTGAACGTTCAGTACGTTAAGTCCCTTCCACTTGCGTAGCACTGATTTTTACCTGAGGATAAAATATGATTCTTCCGGGCGAGGCGTGCTATAACTTCTGGGTACCATTTTGGTAATTCTCAACAGATCATAGTTAAGTGCTGAGAAACGGACAGAGACAGGCAGGCAGCCAGAGTGAAGGTACAGGAGAAATCCGGCGTGGGTGGTGCACTGCCTATGGCCCTCCCCTCTGGGATGCCTTTACGCAAAGTGTGGACACCATTTCACACGATGTACGACACGCTGTTGCCAAATTTACCAACTATCTGCATGTGCTGCTCTCTCCCCATCTAGGTCTGACTAAGTCTAGAGGAGTATGTGCCTGCTTCCCCTTACTTGGACGGGCAGACCTTGAACTCTGGATAAATCTGAACTGTTTTCTGTAGTGAGCTGTCTCTAACATCAAAGAGCTGTGGCTCTGGCTGAATTCGTGCTGAGCTTGTATTTATAGACTTCTGGTCCTGTGCTTTACGGGTGGAGACATGCTTTTACAGGGACTATAAAAACCCACGTTCCTCACTGCGGGACCACACGAGGGCTGTAAGAGGAAAGAGGTCCTACTGATTCCCTTACATTGTCTTCTATTGTCTCAAACGCACTGCCTTAGTTCAGCGTACCATTATACCCTGTCTGGACCACAGCAAAAGCCTCTCTCACTGTTCTCCCTGTCCCCAGGACTCTCCCTGCTTCTTTCTTACGAACTCCTATTGGTTTCTCTTTCTGATTTGATTATTTGATGTCACCCACCCCACCTGCAGGTAAAATTCTTTAACTGCCGTCACCTATAGGAGTGTTTCCAAAGTAAGAGAGGAGTCCCCCACTGGAGGTACGTAGGGTGATTTTTAAATGGAGCACAGGCACTTTAAAACAATTATTTTTATTAAAAAAAAGTTAAAAATTGATTAAAAGTTTAAGTAAAGAATAGATGAAGTTTGCAGACATGGAAAACACTAGAAGGCATTACTCAAATAGCTGATGTTGGGGTAACATATAGGAGAAAGCCAAAACCTTTTGGGGAGCATTCGGTGAGCCCAGACTGTCCACCCACCTTTTCCCTTTCAACTGTTCTCAAAGCCAGCGACCACAGCTGAATCAGTCACTAAATTATTCACCAAAACCTTCTCAAGCCTGAAAAATGTCACATTCGTGGGTGCCTCCTGCTATTTACATGTTTATTTTCTGCTAGCTGAAATGTGATTCCCTTTGTTTGAAATGTCCCATCTCCTATTTTTCATTTGATTAATATCCATCCATCCACCTGTTCACCCATCCATCCTTTAAAGCCCATTAAAAATGTCACTTCTGCTTCATGGAACTTTTTCCCCAAGCCACGACTGAGAGTAATTCCTGCGGTCTCTCTGGTCTCCTTTACTTTTACTGCCGAGTTTCGGTGACACCGAATCATGACATACCATCTGCAGAGGTGGTCTGCATTTATTTCACAACCTGCTGTCCAAGACGGTGCCGGACATCCAGCAGGTATTCTAGAAGGTAAATTTGTACTGTTGTCCCGGGCTTAATTTTACCTCAGTATCTTGTTTATACTTTTATTTATACCTTTTAGAAGAAGCTAGGATTTAGGTTTAAAATATCCATGGACATAACAGTATGATCACATGACAATGGAATTCTTTGACTTACCGATGCCAACATCATTATGTCCCTTTCTGGGAGAGTCACTTTACTTACAGCTTTCTGGGGGGCGGGCAGCGGAAGGAGAGGTTTTTATTTGTTTTATTTACAATTATAGGGCAGAAAGTTTTTACTCCTGATTATCAGTTGTAATGATAATTAGTATGATACTGATAGTAAAGAGATTTTATTATCTGACAAGCACTGTACCAAGCACTTCACACGCATCGCTTGACTGACTCCTCACTGCAATCTTGAAAGGAGGGGCCATTATCATCACTCCCATTTTCATAAATAAGAAAACCAGACATCCAAGAGGTTAAATCCAAGGACTCTGACCTTGTACAAGGTAACAGAGTGATTACACGAGGCACCGAAATTTGAGCTCAAACATCCAACTCTTGTAAGACTGGACAGAGATATTTTAAAAAGAACATATTACATTTAATTAATAGGAGAAAGAAGGCAAAAGCCTTAAACTGTGTAGTTTTAACCAAGTTATTCTAGGAGCACCTTCCATAAGTTTTTAAATAATGAATCAAAAGTCATTCTCCTAACAGAAATACACCCTTGGTTTTTATATTTCTGCGATAAAAGAACTAAACAGGATTAGGAAAGTTACTGGAGGCATGCTAATATCTACTGCCGGGCTGAGATTAAATGACTTTATTTCAACTTTTCACCTTCTGAAGGTCTTCTTTAAAAAACCTCAAAACAGAAGGAAATTCTGTGGTGGAAATTCAAAGATGTGTGATTCATTTTACTCTACCTGTCTGGAAATAAGTTATCATTTTTGAGACTCATTATTTAAAGAAACAAACCAGAAAACGTTCTCGTGCGCTTACTTACCTTCGCCTTACATCTATAAAAACACTCCAATTATAACCACCACTATATTCTTGTCCCTTTGGAATATTCGGTGCTGTGCTAAATCAAACAAAACCTGGAGATAAAGAAGTCTGTTTATAGTTTAAATGTATTTGTAAAATGTACTTGAGTTCTTTGTAAGTGCCTTCAATTGTTTTAAAACTTTACATGTATTTATTTTTATCTGTCCAGTTATAGAAAGACACTGAACATGTCTCCCTGGGTGTCTTAAATGGAGGAATTTACGTGGTGTGTTTGAACTCTATCTCCGGCTTAGGCCTTTTGACAGTCTGAACCCTTTCAACTTTCCCACAAAACTGATGATCACATCCCTGGACCCTGTTTTTAGTTGTTTTCTGTGACCCCTTAAACCCCTTAGACTTTCTTTCTGTGTCCAAAGGTGGGGCAATTCTAGGTACAGGTTTTTGGCTCCCCTTTCTCCTCTACATCCTCTATCTTACAATCACATTCAATTTCAAGAATTGAAATTGAAGGAATGATTTCCAAATGCGATCCCTTTGTCCATTCATGTACTCACCAACCAGTGTGCCCCCACAATGGTCCCCCCCCGAAGATACACCTCTTCCCCTGGACCATGGGAGGGCCCCGAGGGGAAGCAAAAGGGAACCTTGAGAAAGGAGTAATGGAGGGAGCTGAGTCCTAGGCGCACTGAGATGGAGCCCACTGTTACTGTGTGCCTGACCTTTCGTGGGCTGGTAAACACTTAACTAATATCTAGAAAAAAGGGCAAAGGACATTCCAGGCAGGAAGAACAGCATGGGGACAGGCCCTGGCGTGGAATCACAAGCTAAGATAGGGGAGACAAGTAGCCGTCTCTGTCACTGGCCTGGAAGATGCAGGTAGGGGAGGCGCCTGAGATGAAGCTGAAACACCAAATAAAAACCAGACCCAGTGGGCATCCTGTGCCCAGTAAAGTCAGAGCTCCGATCCTGGAATGTTCTCCTGGTACAAAGATGGCGCTAGCAGCAGCGCAGGGGATTCACACAAAGCAAAGCTCTGTCTGTTGTCTTTTGTACATACTACCGGCGCAGGGCGTACACACAGCAGATAGTCGGTACTTATTTGCTGAATGAATGATCCTAAACCAAACTCGGGATGATTTCAAAATGACCCATTTGGAACAAACACAGACAATTTTCAAATTATGAATTGGACTGTATTCTAGAAGTTAATCTGCAAGTCAGTTGTTCAGAACAAACTTTTCCTTGTGGATACTCACATGTGTCTGTTATGACTTTAGCCACCTTTTAGACTGTGTGGACCTGTGCTGTTTTTAGATTCGTTCAGGGAAAGGAGATTCCAGATGGAAATTCCTACTTTCTCTTCCTACTGTGGCATTTAGTTGGGTAACTGGACCTTATTACTGAGATACTTCACTTGCTCTACTGAAGAGCCAGGCACGTTAAAAAAGCAAAAACAAAAACACACCCATAGACATGAACACAAAGAACTCACAGAACACCCAACTTAGAGCAACCAGTATCCTCACTTTTTGCATGTGATCAGCACCGGGAGGCGTCTTGGTAACCCCCTCCCAGAGGCAGAAAGGGGCTTCCCAGAGAAGGGGGTGTCTGGGCTGAATCTGAAGGCTCAATGGGTGTCTTACTGGTGGTCAAGAAGGAAGGGCTTTGCAGGAATTCAGTCAGAGTTAAAACCGTGATGCTTTTGAGGAGCTAGAAATAGTTTGGGGGGCTGCAGCACAGGAAGGGAATGGGTGGGGACAGAGGACAGGAATCAGATTACAAACAGCCTTATCCGTGGCGCCGAGGGCCTGAACTTTACCACTGAGAAGGGAAGACTGTCAAGGATGGGATGGAATCCCACAGAAAGTGCCGCTTCAGGGACTGGCCGGAACGTTCAGTTAAGATTCTGTGGAAGGACACGGAAGCCAGAATTCCCGCTTTAAAAAAGTGCAGTTCCTACACCTGCGTTCAAAAGATTCACTGTGTCTTGAAACCCGATAACCATGGGGATAACTAAACAACTTCTCATAATGACGAAAGCTACATGAGAAGTGGCACCATCAGGCCCTCTTACATATCAAAAAGGTCTAGTTACATACATATTCCTGCTAATTCCCCTAACCAGCCCTATATATAAATAAGCTGGAAAAGGGAAAAGTCAGGGCACATTTTTGTACGTAAAAGAGTTCCCGGCACTGATTTTGCCTTCCAGGAGCTTTTGAATCACGTCTGCTGTAAATAAACCTGTTACCTATTTAACCGAAGTAAATAGATACTTCAAAAAGCAGCGTGCATTTCAGAAATAGATAGTAATGAATATCTGTAAAGACAGATAAGCTAATTCTGTTTCAAAGCTTTTTCTACAAACTGTAGGACCATCTAAAAACCGAAGGCAGATTATGTAGACGTAACATATGACTATTTCAAGGAAGCCCAGGAAATGAGTCTTGTCAGCACATGACTGAAGGCAATAAATACAACAGCCGCATTCCACTTTGTAACGGACTGAGACCAGACTCTGATCTTGGAGATACTTAATGGGAGGCTACGGCCAAAGAATATGAGTACAGCCATATATTCACCATCAGTATCGATATGTATCAATCTCTGATACGAACAATAAAAATTCAATAGGAGAATGGCAGTAAAACCGTAGATGTGATCAAAAAAAGCAGCGTAAGTCATTTTACTTCAAAACTTAAGGATTAAATGTAGCAGAATGCTTGGTCAGTAATGAAACAGAAGAAAGCCACAATAATTTTGACAGTGAAAATCATATCTGTTATATTCAATAGAGAATTAGCTGCCTCTTACAGAAGCTCTTAAAACTCCTCAACTAGACAAGTATTTAAATCGCTCAAATAATATTTAATTTAGCTGTTGTTCCTACTAATCTCATTTGCTGGAACTCTCTCCAGTCATTGAGTAGGCAATGAATTCTCCTTATTTGTAGGATTCAAAGGGTACAGAGTGAAGAAAATGAAAGTAAACTATTATTACAGATACCAGGGCCAATAAATGAAATTAGAATTCACTATAATGTTGTTAGCCTATTTATTCCTTGTAATCTAGGGGAAAATCCTTTCGGAGAGTATGCGGCTAACACTGATAATATATATGGATGTCAGTTACAAACGCAGAATATTAACAGGCAGATCTCTTTTGGGTTGATCAAATCTACCGCCTCTGCTCTCTGTTACTGAAGCCACATTTGCTGTCTCAGCAAGATAAAGGAAAACAATGTGTTTTAATGAACCCCACAGCTGTATTCCAAGCAGGTTGTGGTCTACATGGCACTAAGAGCGTAAAATAAACACCCTTATAAAGAAAGCGAGTCTCTCTTCATACCTCATTAATGAAGTCCCCGATGTCCCCAGGGTGCGGGGCTGCAGACCGAACCGGGTACTGGGGCTCGGCGTGGATGGGTCTCTCATCCAACCGGCGGATTCCTACGGGCTTGATGGCGTCCGGCTCCACCGTGTCAGGCTGCTGGAGCTGGCTCAGATCGTAGTCCTGCAACAGAGAAAATGCGAGCCCCATGGGAGACGGGCATTCAGGTGGAAACGTACGACCTTTGTTTCTAAACACGTACCCAGGATGCATAGAAATGAATGAAACTGAACATAATGGAAAAGTTGCCACTGCGAGTTTTTCATGTTATGATTAAATATTTCTTTCACGCGGTTCTTTCTTCTGCGGTTTTCGGTTCTCCAGTCTGTGCGCCATCTGCTTTCCTATGTTCCTTGTCAGTTTCCATTGGGAACAGCAGTGAGATGAGGTCCCACTAAAAAAAAGACTAAAAACCCGACTAGAAAATACAGTCGTACCATAGCAGCGAAAGTACTAACTTCATGTTGATGGGGTTCAGGACACGCTAACCCCAAAATACGGCACCGGGGCATATTAAATATTTGAAGCTGAAGGAATCTTGAAAAAAACCGGCAGAAACAGGAAGGTCACTCTGACCCCCACACCTCGCCCTTCTTCCTTCCTGAAACCCCACGTGAGAGGTCCCCTCCTTGCGCCAGGAGAAGGTGCATCCTCTTTACCACCAGAGATGGAGAATGTGGGACCAAGAACTCTGCCCAAACAAAACTTGTTAACTAACCCCTATTATCCTGATTATTTCTTCACCGATTACTACTCCAGTCCAAACTCTCTTGTCCTGTCAATTCTTCACAAGTGTATTGTTTCTTTGTCTAAAAGGTATAAACATTTCCTGTCATTTCTTCAGGTCTTGTGAAGACTCCCAGGCACAGGTCAAAGTTCCATCAAATGTGTGCGCTTTCCTCCTGTCAATCTGTCTTTGTTGGTTTAATTTTCAGACCCAACCAGGGACCCTAAGAGAGGTGACAAAGATTTTTTCCTCCTCTACAATGTCACACTGTTCTTATTTAAAAAAAAATTTTTTTTTGATGTGAGTGTATTTTCCTTTACTTAAAGGATGGCATTAGCTCATCAGGAAGGTTTCAAAACCACTTCATTCCTCACGCCTTTCAACGGTCTAGAGTTGGCAAACGATTGTCTGTGGGCCTCGTCTGGTCTGTGGCCTATTTTTCTTAAAGAATGGCTTTTACATTTTTAAAGGATTATTTAAAGAACAGGAACAACAAAGAAGAGACTGCACGTGGCCCACAAAGCCTTTCTATCCAGCCCTTTATGGAAAAAGTTTGCCAATCTCTAGTCCAGAGGTGGGAGCCAGGGAGCGTGGTTTCTCTTCTGACACAGCCCTGTGGGAAGGTCTTAGAAAAACAGCCGTCTACGCTGAGAGGCAGAGTAGACCTCGTGAAGAAGGATGCTCTGGGCATCGGCGGGACCCTCAGAACTATTTTCGGCTTTAGTATCAGCCAGCTGGACGAGGAACGTACAAAGAAACTAACCATCATGTGGAAATGCACCAAAATTTTAGGTTTGGGCAAATACTTTGTAGTTTTCAAACCTCTAAATTCTGGTGATATAAAATGTCACATCCCCAGCTTAACCAAAATTCTCTAATTCAATGTTATTTACAGAAAGTACAGATTTTCTGGTGTTCTTTTTAATTCAGGCTTCATCTCTGTCTAAAACCAGCTCCAAATTGTTGATGGAATCTCTATGGCGGCTCTGATTCATTCAACGCTTGAATATCTACCTTGTTGTGGGCAAAGCTCCAGATGCTTCACACAGGTTTGCTCATCTAATGCTCTGAGCAGCACTGTGTGATATTAAGTTTTATTATCCTCATTTAAGAATGGAGGAAACTGAGTCTCAAATAACCCAGGTCACATGTCAAAGGCTCCGGATCCACTGAGAGACAGACTCTGACTTCAAATGGATTAGACTCCAAAGGGTAGGTCTTTGCAGTCACCTGGGAGGGTGAGTCAGGTCGGAGCTACAGGGTTGGAGTTAGGAGAGAACAGAGTAGGTGGACAAGGGAGGGACAAGAGTGTGAGGAATGGTTAATATAACCCAGGAGACAGACACAGGGGAGAAAGGTCACTGACATTCAAACCTGTTACGTACCAGCCTCTCGGTAAGTCTCTTCTCACTGATACTTTCTAACAAATGCTTTATTGGCATCTTTTTAGAATGAAGAAGCAGACTCAGAGAGGTTGAGTAACTTGCCCAAGGTCACACAGCTGGTATCTAATTGAGATGGGAATCAAAACCAGGCATGTCTGACTTCAAAATGTTGACTGAAAACTGAACTCTGTTCACTGAGATACCCTCGTTCTGACAACCCTCCCCTAAACAACTCTTTACCAAGAGCTTCAACTAACCTAGCAGGTGAAGACACCCAGGAAAAGCTCCTACTCGGAAGAATGGACAAGGTGAGGCAGGTACACAGAGTAGGACCAGTCAGAGTGGACTGGAAACCTGGTGCATCGCCACGTATAAAACACTCAGAGAGGGAAAGAGCGCGTTAGGTTTGAGCCTTGAATGACATGTGGGCTTTGGACAAAAGACCTTTCTGGGAGAATCAACAGCATGAGCAAAAGCACAGGATGCTGCGTCCTCTTGTCAGGATAGATTATTTTAAAGCACTCATACAAAACTTGAGTGAAAGCATCTTTTTAAAAAGTTTTTTAAAAAATGGGATAGTTAGGTTTATTTACTTACATTTGTCTCTCTTTTTTTTTTAACGGAGGTACTGGGGATTGAACCCAGGACCTCGTGTGTGCTAAGCACTCACTCTATCATTGAGCTACACCCTCCCCAAGTGGAAGCATCGCGACCTTGCACACATTTTCTCCGTTTTAAATTTTATAGCGTTTAAGAGTGATTTACAGACTATCTTAAAGCAAAGGCATACAATGATATGACAGATGCAAAAGCCTTTGAAATATTAATATTACACAAAATAAAAAGACAGATTCATTGAGAGAATTCTGAACGTCTGCCCATGAAGAAGGATGTTTTTCCAGGCCATGTTTAATTGCATAACTACCCGGCTTAATAAAGCGGGGTACACCGGTAGTAAGCAAGCGTGTCTTCTGATGTGATGGAAGCTTTGTGGAAAGTGGAAAACTGATTGTATGTATACTGACAATGACGGTTATAATAAATGTTTCTACACTAAGGCTGTAAAATGCTTTATTTGCAGTCTGAATTACATGAAATTAAGTAACTGAATCTTATGTTTAAGGGCTGTCCTTTACCTGCTGACAGACCCCTTGGCGGTCCTCAGTCTATGAGATAACTCTTTGTAAGAACACAGAGCGATTTATCTGGCTGGAGACACAAGAGGCATGTGGGGTTTGCTCGTGTTATTTCTTACGTGGAAAGAACTTGTCCAGCCTGATTTCGTATACAGCTCCCACTATATCTGAAGGGTACCAGCAGAAATGCATTTTGTTTGGTTGACAGTGTTTAAAAATTTTTCAAATAAGTTGTCAACCTATAGACTTTGGGATCTTTCACCTGAAAGTAGGAAGTTCTGGTGTAAAACGAGGCTCGAGTTCTGAGACAGCAATTTGTTGGTGCTGAGAACATCCATCTCCTTTGGACAAGACAGCATCTCCACCTGGCCTGCTGCACTTAATGCTGTATACATATAACAGCATATTCATTTACAGGTTCTTTTCTTTCTTTCAATAGTCCTTTCCTACTGCCTTAAGAACCAGAGCAGGAGGAGACTTAAAATGTTTATAGTCTTGGTTCGTTCTTTCTATCATCGATAGGTCAGGCCCGTAGAAAGTGCTCCTTAAACAATGTGTTGAATAAAAGTCTCAGTGATGATACTCATGCCTGATGTGCACGAGAGCAACCAATTCAAGAAATGTGCCTTGGATCGCATGACACGTCACGGCAGCAATTCACCACGGGGAGGAAGGGAGAGACCCTGGGACCCATCACTGAGGCTCCCTGCCGTGGAGAGTCTCCCCATGATGATGCAAACGTGTCATGTTCCTCAGACACACTGGTATCTAAAAAAGAGGCACAAACCCACTGATTTACAGGAAACTAGCAAAGGGGCTAAAACACGCCGCTTAACTTCTCTCTGGGACGGTGTCCCCTGTCCGTTGAAAATACAGGATATAAAAATCTGACAAAGTGTGCAAAAGTGTCCTCAGGTCACAGGGGTAGGTTTTTCTGTCCACGTCCATCTGTGCCATATGGCAGGGTCCTGACCTGAGGTCCAATTTGAAGCCTTTTGATAAAGGGTCATTCTCTACAAACCTCCTAAATTATACATCTTTACAGTCCCATGATGCTTTACTTAAACACACAAATTACAACATGTAGGATAAGAATTATAAAGAAATTACAGAGACCGAAAACATTCTCAAGATCACTGGGTTCATGGCCTTACTTCTGAAGATCATGAAGAAACAATCCCAGAAGAAATCTTTATTTGGTTCCTAAAACTCTCTAGAGAAAAAGTGGATGGAAAAATTCTCTTACGATTGTCAACCTTTACAACGTCAGCTTCCCAGAGAAATTCAATTTTCAAAGGAAGGCCAAAGAAAATCTCTTAACTAATGTTTGGAATGTGTGTTATTTAGCAATGATCATGAGAAGGAGGCATAAAATCAGGGATTTTAGAATATTAACACTGCAAGTAACTGAAAATGCTTTTTTTTCTCCTGTCTATGATTTAAAATGTTTTAAGGGCGATACAATTCTGGGAGAGTTAGAAAGAAGTTAATCAGCAGCTAAAACTCTGGCTCTGCCTTTTCTCATTAAATTCCACTGACTTGCAATGATTTACAGCTGGTTCAGAAAAGGATACCACGGATCGACCTTAAGGCACTTGGTTATGTTCAAATAGAATAAAATGCTGCATCAGTATAATGTGAAATTCTGGAATCCCAGGCAAAAATTTCAGGAAGCCCCATGGCTGGTAGAATCTTTAGAGTCGTGCACTTACGTCTGTCTTAGAGAATGATGGAAACATTCATTTACCTTTTCACAAGTAGCTCAACCTGATGCCGGTTTCAGATCTGAGAATGTGAAAGAAGGAACCAGCCATCATCTGTCAGGAATGACATAAGGAGGTTCCCCATGTGAGAGCTCATACTCTCCAAGCAAAAGTCCTTCCAAGTGGGTGTTGTTCCATCCCATCGATTACTGCCACTCGGAGAGGTTAATGATTTGCCCGAGGTCACGGACTCAGTTAAACGGTGTGGAAGGAGAAGACAGAGACCACCAGAGGAGGGGAAATAACAAAAACGCTGTATCTTGTTGCCTGGACCAGTGAAGAAATGGACAGAACAGTTTGCTGGCCGTGGGGAAACATGAAGGACTTCAGGTTCTAGAAGTGGAGTTCAAGATGGTTACGCTAACGAGACACTGGGATCCAGGACTCTGGTTTGTGCACAGCTGGTTAAAGCCTTACCGACTCTGAGTCAGAAAGGAGTCTTCATGTGGGTCCAGCAGCAGTCTGTACCATGAGGGAGAGGGAGGGCATTCAGAGTCCCTGGTTCGTCCGCCCCCACGGGTAAGGACCAGTGATGGAACACCAGGGCCAGTTTTGCTATCTCCTAGGCAAGGGCTAGTTCAAGTAGAAAGTGTTCCTTTTATAGTAGAGCCAAGGCAAGTAACTTAAAAATTCCCATCTGGATGAGGTAAACATTTTTAATGTTCCAAGACTGGATGACGGAAAGAAAGAAAAATACTAACGTGAAAGTAAATGGACGAAATTTGGAAGCAAAAAAAAAAAAAAGTTATCTAAAAAAGAGCTGACTGTGGCTCAGGCAGGGGACTCCAGAAAGACAAGAAAAAGAATGGAAGTTGGAAGAGGAGAACGTTATCTCTCCTTATATAGCTCCTGGCATTAAAATAACTGAATAAGGGAGTGATAAGGTATCAACACATTACCATACAACTGCTGACAAGGAAGCTGAATACTGAATACCCTTGCAAGCTTTATGCAGATTACATCACAACCCGACTTTCCGATTTTCTTTTCCAGCAAAATATAGCTATGGCAGTAACGATCTCCACAGGCAAACTGACGTGGAAACCTAAATTGATTCTATGCATTATTAAAGCCCCCCCTCCCCAGTAGAAGATCTGCTAGCAGCTTTTCTAGCTTGAACCATAAACCTGATAGAGATAAAATCACTTTGGGACTTAAGACACAGATGAAGGTCCCCCATCCTGTGTTCATCTACACCTTTCTCTCACTGGAATCCTCACGATGGTGGGGAGCTGAGTCCCCATTACACACGTTCATCGCTTCTGTTTCCATGGCTTACTGTTCATGCTGCCCTGTCACAGCGTCTTTTAAAATTCTTTGTAAAATTCTGTTTTCAGAATTCTGGGTGAGCCAAAGATGCTTTTGTGTGTGTTTGTGTGTGCAAAATTGTGGTTCTGCCTCAAACACTAGCACTGTTGAAATTTTTATCACAACCTACTTCCCATTGTAAAATTATGGCACATTTTTTTGGAAACATATGCAGTAGAGAAAATTCAGTCTGATGTGGATTCAACAAATACTTTCTGAAGAGTCTCCTGGGTCATAGACTTGCTTAATGACCTCACAGGGCTTTTAGTCTAGTGCCTTTTAAAAGGACACCCTTTAAGATCATGAAAACATAATAAAGTATTACAAAAAATTATGGAAGGTGAAGGTGTAGGCAGCTGTCAAAAGAGATGCTTCTGAAAGAACTAAGGATGTGGATACAAAGAGAATTTCTAGCAGAGCTCAGGGCTGCAGAAAGATGACGTTTCTCCCAAAATTTGGGATGTCTTTTATCCTACTGTTCGTAACTTCCCATTCTTTCCATGTAATTCAGTTACAGCCTTACAAAAATGGACCTATTTTCTTAACTCTTTCAAGCACTGTCTGTCTTGGGAGACAGAAAGCATAGTCTTCCAAATGCATCTTCAGTAACACATGCTCACCTCCAGCTCCAACTTCTCCTTAATAAAATAAAAATGTCACCACTCTGACAAGGTCAGAGTCATTCTTTCTTAGCACGGCCTATTATTCTATCTGGGAGGAAATCTAAAAATAGGTAATAAAGTCATGACAACATTGGGTTGGGAACATGGCAACAGAGTGTCAAAATCCTTCACTCCCGTATGCCACATGGTTTTGGAAATTTCCGAAAGAGACATATTCTTTGCTTTAAGATAAATTTACACACGAAGTCAATACGGAAGACGGAGTACAGTATTGTGATTTAAAAACTCGATTCTGAAATCAGAGCACCTTGATTCAAATCCTGGCTCTACTGGAATACAACTGGGTGACCTTGGGCGGGTTACATAAATTTTCTGGGCTAACCTTCAAGTACTCAGCCTTTGGACAGAAAAGTGAATGAAGACTTCATTGGTGGCAAAAGTCTACAGCAGGGATCAACTTTCAATTTAAGGACCAGATAGTAAATATTTTAGGCTTTTGGGGGCTATCCAGTCTCTGTTGAAATACGTCAACTCTGCTCTGCTTTGTAAAAGGAGACACAGACGAGACATAAACTATGGGCACACTGTGTGGCTGTGCTCCAATGCAACTGTTTTTATAAATACAGGTGGTAGATCGATCTGGCCAACTTGTAGAACTTTGGCCAATACCACTTAGTATCTTAGCTTTCTTTCTTTTTTTTTCTCTCTTTTTTGTTTTTCTGCATACTGGTAACATCTACTCAGCATACAAATCTTTATCCCTTTATTACGAAGATATTGGCAACTTTCCACTCCTCTAAAACGAAATGTAACAAACTTATAATTCGTCAGGAAGAATGAAATTTAAGATGAATTACATAAAATATTGTGTTGGCTTATGTGAAGTGATAGGGGTAGCAAATAAAAAGCCCCGTGCAAATCAACTGCACGTTCATAATATTTACTGCCCCACAGGGAACGGGCACTGACCAGTTCAGAATATATGTTGTCTGTAGGCAGTGCGAGTCACCTGGCCATGAGGGCTTTCGAGAATAGCATGAAAAAAGGAACAGCAACGTGGTAACCCAATTCCCAGTGAAACTTTCCTCTTGTGAAATCAATGTCACTCTTTTAATAACTAATACACACTGTAGTGTTTGCAGGTAGGTATCAATGGATGAATAACTTGGGAACATACTTAAGAGAATGTGCTTCAGCCAACAGTGAAAACGTTGAAAGTGATCTCTGCAAGTACGTCCAGAGTCAGCCATCTGTTAGTTCGCTTATAAAGCAGAATGATTTTGTAAAGCAATTATTTCAAAGAATCAAATAACCAGTTTTACCCTCTGCTTGAGTCAGAGGGGGCGTGCTTGGTTACCCACACTGGGGCTGGTTCCTGAGACTGGCAGGAAAGCTACAGAGACCGTCGTGGTTCAAGCAGAGACCCCTGGGCTCAGGGAAGTGGCTGGTTTGGTCTCCATGGACTTTCTCTTACCTGTGCTCCATCCTTCTGTCTTGGCATCTAGCCTAGATTTTAGATTTTAGTTTCTGCTTCCCAGATTGTATTCTCAGATTAAAAAACAAAACAAAACAAAAGAAACTTGGCTCCTCAAATTGCTTCTCCAGTATCTAAGTTTGTCAATGTCAAAATGTGTTCAGTTCTGCAAGCCATGCTTAACAAACTCATTGGATCTTGTCCTTTGCTTTAAAACCAGATTACCGACGGTCATCTAATAAGCTATGGCTAAGTGCCCAGTCTCGCTGGTCCTGCCCAGTAACACCTGCGTGCTGTTGACCAGCACAAGTAAAGAAAACATCGTTCCTGTGTCAGCCAGTGCAGTGCCTAAGAACTGAGGCTCTCCAGTCACAGGGACTTGGGTTTGAAAACCGGACTGACAGCAGCACATATACTGCATAGGATTGTTGGGAAGATTATAAAAGACACGTGAACTAAGGGCAGAGCTCAGTGTCTAACACAGAACAAGTATGTAGTGAAATTCCAGCATTTATGAATATGATCATCATTAGCTGAAGACCTCAGAGATCTCAAAAAATGCAAGTGAAGTCAGCAGGGTGTAATGGTTCAATTAACCCTGCAGTTAGACTTGCAGAGATTCAGGAAGAGGCCCCAATGCACCAACATTCTGTGAGTGCCTGCCAGGTGCCCACTGTCCTAGATACTGGAATTAAAAAAAAAAAAGTCAACGTGACAAGTCCGTGGTCTCACAGGGCTTGAGGTTGGGACTAGGGCTGCACACAAGATCCCAAAACAGAGGTGGATGTGGGATGCTGTGGGAGCCCAGAGCAGAGACATGTGATTCACCCTGGGACCCCAAGAGAAGGTGCCTTGAGATGGAATCTTGGTGGCTGAACAGACTAGGCAGGGAAAGACCATGGAGCAAAAGTGGAAAATAGCGTGACACCGGTTAGACGCATGGGAGGTTCAGTTCTACTGCAGTTGAAAATGCAAGCCGGAGGGGCAATGAGAGGAGAAATGATGCCATCAGCCCCCATTCCTCAAAGTCAAACCCAGAGGCACAGAACCGTGGGTTCGCTCCCCAGGGAAGGGAAAGCTGCCCTCCCGGGTGTCTGGTGAGTCTGACACACAGTGAGCTGCTCTCGCTCCTGCATCTCCTCTGTGTCCAGGGATCCACTTCTTTCTGACCTATCTGATGGGTCAGAAGGATGCACTTGGTCTAGCGACACACTGTGGGAGGGGACTGAGAAATGCTCTTCTCAGTGAACCTCAGAAAAGATTCTCTAAACACAGGTACCCAGCCTGGGTGGGCAGAGATCTCCAGCTGGTCACCCAGCCCATTTATTCTCCTCTCAAGGCAGGAGTGGAAGTGATGTGTGTCACTTCCAGGCCTGGCCCATAAAAATCTCCCACAAATCATCTCCTGTGCTCTGTCATGTATGGCTAGGGTGACCTTGGACGCCACATGTGGAAGACGGGGGAGCCACTGACCCTCTGAGTCCCTGAGTGACTGTGTGGAGTGGTGGGGACCTTCTCCCCTTTCAAACTCCCATGACCCAAAACCCAAGCACTGCCATGTAAGCAAGAAATACACTTCAGTGAGGCTTGGGTCACTCCAGTGAAATCTTAATTTGTTCCAGCAGCTAGCCTATTTTAACAGCCACATCTGCCTAAAAATATCAGTGGCTAATCCACATTCTTTTTAAAAAAATCACTATTATAGAAACCCATCCCAAGGTTTCAGAGCAACGTAGTACCTCCTCCTCACAGAAATCTGTTTTTGTTCATCCAAACTGCAAAAATTATTGTATAATTGAATCCAAGTCTGCAAAAATAGGTATCTACAAAGGATAGGCTGATAACAGAAATCAAAGTGTGAATAAAAAGAAACCAACAATGATTGGAACATGCTTGCTGCTTGAAGAAGTCTCTGTTTAGTTTCCAACAATTGTTGCCATGTCAGAATGCAGGCTAGCTTTCCATTTTTTCAAGAGGATGGGGAGAACTAGAATTTTTGTGAATTTATTCACAGTTTTTAAACTCTGCAAGCTGAATAAAGCACAGCCATGGACTTTTGATGAGCAGACCTCCCTGCGTATGAATTGTGACCATCAAGTGACCCAGAATCCCGCTTTCAGACGTGTCCCCAGACTGTCGGGGCTGGTAGCAGGGACTTTACCTGAGAGCTCAGAACCATCTCTGATGCAGAAGAAACTAGCCCAGAGCACATCTCTAAGATTCAAGAAATCAAAGTTGGAAAGTCAGGGTCCTCATGGCGCTGAACTGTGAAAAGTGGGGGGCCCAGGAGGTGCCGGGTCCTGTCACAAGTGACAGAGAAAAATATGTAGCCAATCGTGATGCTACCTTCATCTCAGCAGCAGCAGCAGCAGCAGCGAGTGTGGGAATTCAGACGTGGTACCCAGTGGATGACAAGGGCCGAGAACCCAAGAATGACCAAGAGATGGCGTGGTATCTTGAAGGAGCTACTCATACTTTCCGTCAGGACCAGCTCGGACCAGGCTCGGCGTGCATCTCGAACGAGTCGACTCTGCCTGCGGGGATGACAATCCTGCCCCTTAAGGCTGCCACGGCCCCCCTGAGCCACGGGCCCTGGTCGCAAGGACTCCAGTGTCCACGGAGCGTCATTTGAGAAACCTCCCGATGTGACAGGAGCTCCTTCCTTCACAGGCCCAGAGTCCCCCAGACAGCCCAGCGCCTTGAGAATGAAAAGTTTTCCAAGTTAAACTTTAAGAGCAGAGACAACTGCTGTATGTCCCGCAGCCTACTTCAAAGAGGGGGCTGCCTTCTTCCGATAAATTCAAATGACATTCTGAAAGGCACTGTTTGAATCGCCAGGCTGAGCCCAAGCTTTTGTCAAGGATGGTACATCTCATGGTAAAGATACCATTTTCTCTGGGCTCAGGCCCACTGGGACCTAATCCCCGGGTCACCACTTTCTAACACTGGACTAGGGGAGGCTCAGATGACAGGACGGCTACAAAGCACTTGGCACAGTGCCTACCGCACGCACAGGGCGTCCCTCCCCCCAGCCAGCAGCCTTCGCTATTATTAAGGAGAACGGAGCTGGGTAACATCAAGAGGTTGACGCAGTGGCTGTTTACAGTGAACACCAGCGAGCGCCATAAATATAATACACACTCCATAAATGTTTGTTTAATATAAGAGGAGCAATTGTAATTAAGTCTGAGCTTTAAAGAGCAGGAAGCTAACAGTTTCTGTTTCCTGTCCTGGGGCTAGAAGGAGATGGTTCCAGGGGACGTGAGCTCTCAGTTGTGTATATTGTACATTCACCTTGATTTTATTAGTGATGCTGATACGGAAGGAACTAGATACGAAGACCATTAAAAGGGATACAGTGTCTGCAACCAGCCCCACTGGCCAAAAGGGCACTGAAGGACGTTTGCTAACGAGGGTAATTAAACATGACTTGATAACCACCCACAGCCCCGCAGTGAAACAGATAAAGAAGGGCCCTCACCCTCTGAAAAGAGACCGGGCATTATACTGAGGCTGTCCAACTGCCAACAGCCCCGGGACGGGACAATGGTCCTGTTCAGAGCACGTCGCATGCCAATTTCAAATGTGGGCCCGACCTTGTCTCCTGACAATCAAAGTCAGAGCAGGACGCCCACATGCGCTGAGAAAAAGGCTACCCTACACAAGACAAGAAAAAAGATACAGAGGTGGGGATTTTATTTTTTTATTTTTTTGGTTTGTTTGTTTTATTTTTCTTTTCTGAGGCCCTAGATTTTTAGCTATTTTGTTAAAGAAATTAGCAACCTGCTGTTTTGGCACAGAACTTAAGCAGAGATGCTTATCAACAGCCAGGAAGGTAAGGGCCATTCCTTGTAAAGGACTCTCTTGCTTTGTTTTCTTTCTAATCAGTTGGTTCCTCAAGGATGCTTTCTCTTGGCAGGAAGACTAGGAATCCTGGCTAGCCAGCTTTAGGCGAGGCATCGTAGCCTCCTGGGCACAGGAGCCTTTGCATGTAACCACAAGCATTCACCAACTACCGAACCTGACCTCTAAGATCTACCCATGTTTTAAAGCTGATGATTCTGTAAGACTGCATGGCTGAGACGGCCAGCAGCCATGGCCTGACGCTGACCGGCTGTGTCTGCCTCCTACGGTACAGTCTCCAACTACATCTAGAGGTAACACCCATGCTCCGTACAATACCAGAAGGGTCTAATAAAAATCGACTAAAACTTGTCTAGAATGTGACATGGCACCAATTCCATTTCAGAGGCTCACTCTTGTAAAGAAATAATGTCTTCTTAAAAAAATAAAAAAGTATTAAAAAAGTGTGAGCCAGAGTCTGTTGCCAAAAAGGCTTAATGCACACTGCAAGGAAAGAGAATTTCTAACAGGGAGCCACGTGTGCATTATGGTCAATAGTATACAGTGTATTTCATAAAACTGAATGTCTCAGGAACTGACTATGATTTTAAGATTTAAAAGCACTGGCATCTTATTTAGAAAATAGAGAAGCATTTGGAATAAATTCACTTAGAAAGTAAGAGTACCGAGTAAAGGGTTTCTTTCTGTAAAGGAAAAAAAAAGTAAGTAATAAAGTCAACTTAAAAAAAAATCTTGATGAATTCAGCTGGAGAAATCATCCTAACAGAAATGAAGCTATATTAGAAAACTATAGTAATGGAAACAGCAAGGCACTGGACCAAGAAGAGACCAGCAGGACAAACAGTACAGCGCAGAGCGTCCCGAACCCACCCGCGTACCTGCACGTGTATAACCACCTGCTTTATGACCAATAAACCACTGCAATGCAGTCATCTTTTTAAGGGTTATCTTTTTTTTTAACAAACAGTGCTGGACAGCCACATAGGCAGAAAACAAAAGGAGATCCCTGCACCTTATCTTATACTGTGTGAATAGTTCATTACGGACAGATCACAGATTTCACGTGATAGGTGAAACCATAAAGCTTCAAGAAGAGAAGTTTTTTTTTTTTTTTAGGAAGGGGGATTCATTAACTCAGGGTACTTTTCTTAAATAGGTATAAATGCACTATCTATAATGGAAAAAATGGATAAATTGGACTTCATTAAAATGAAAAAACTTCTGTTCATCATAAGGTACTGTTAAGAGAATAAAGAAGCAGCTACAGAATAGAAGAGATTGACAATACATTTATCTGACCAAGAACTGATATCCGTAATATATAAGGACCTCCTACAAATCAATAAGAAAAAGACAGACAGACCAATAGAAAAGTAAGCCAATAAGCGGAACAGAAACTTCACAAGGAAGATATCAAAATGGCAAGTAAGTCGGTAGGAACATCCCGATTAAGTCATAATGAGGCACTCGCCATCAGAGGGGCTGAACTTCTTAGACTGAAAACCGCCAAGTGCCAATGAGGATGCAGGGCAACTGGAACGCTCACGTATGTCTGTGGTCAGGGCAGGTGTGAATGGGTACAGTCACTCTGGAAAACAGGCAGGATTGTACAAAGCTTGTACATAAGCACATTCGAGGACCCAGAGATTCGATCCCTGTGCACCGTACCAACAGAAATGCCCCAAAACACACCCACAAGAACTTTCATACCAGTTTTGCTCATAAGGACTTGAGTGGATCAGCTCTAATGTCCTAGTGTAGTAAAATGGATAAATAAAATGTGGTTAGCTCGTACATATGAACAGTATTCGGCAAGGACAAAAAAAGTACTACTTCTAGATACAGCATGGATGAATCTTACAGATAGAATGCTGAGTAAAAGAAACCAGAAAAATACCTACTGTATGACATCCATTTTTACAATAAAATCCCAAACCAGGTAATGCCAGTCTATGGTGATAGAAATAGAAAACCCAGGGTACTACTGACAGAGGGCATCCTGCCTGGCAGCGGGTACGAGGGAAGCCTCGGAGGGGATGGAAATGTGCTTTGTGGACATGAGTGGTGGTTATACTCTTAAGCCTGGAGGAAGCCTTCTGTGTCTGGTTGGGAACAGAGAAAATCGTGAGATTCTCATTTGCACACTGATGACAAGAACAAGGCAGACAGGTCACTAACTCACCGACTTCTGAGGCCATCAGATAGCTGGGGACACAAGGAGACCTAACTGGATGAAAATAAAGAATGTGACAAGCCCTTTCTAGGACAAAAAAGACCCACAGCGGCTCTTATCCCAGGACGAGGAGTGAGAAGGAGAGAGTCATTAAATGGTAAAAGGACAAATCACCCTGACTTTGAAAAAACGTTAGTGGCCATGAGCGACAGTGACCTAAGTTAAGGCAGTGGCCTTGAAGATGGTGTGCAAGTGAACGGATTTCATGGGCCACTTTAGAGAGGGAGGAGACAGAACCCCAGGTGCAGGTACAGTATTCCCACACTTCATATTTTATTCCTCCGTTACGAGGTAAAAATTAGAATGAATAAAAAGCCCATTATGTAATTTTGTCACAATTTTCAATAATGAGACCTGCAAATGGAAATCATTTACAGGATCAGAGATGGGCGGAAGCTCTTGCTCTAGACTAAAATGCCATCAAGGAAGCAAAAGTCTACAATACGATGTCACTGGAAGACCAGTACTAAAGGAATAAATGAGCCACTGAGGTCAATACAGAGAAAGTTCCAGAAAAATCTTTGGACTCTGAAGAAAGTGGGTAGGGAGGGGAGGGCACCACTCAGTGGTAGAGCATGTGCTTAGCATGCAAAAGGTCCTGGGTTCAATCCCCAGCACCTTCATTAAAAAAAATTACACCCCCACTCCCCCCACAAAAAAACTACCAAAAAAAGTGGGTAGGAAGCAACAGGTTCATGCCCAAGAGTTAATCCGGGAGCAAAGAAAACTTTCAGGTCAGGGAAAGAAGAGGCTGAAGATTTATGATGATAATTTTAATAAATCTTGCACTAGGTAAGTTTCACCATTTGGTCTCAAGCATCCATCGAAGTGGAGAAACTCAATAAAGAAAGTAAGAGACTGGGATTTCAAAATTGTAGAATAGATAAACAAGATTACACTGTATAGCACAGGGAAATATACACAAAATGTTATGATAAATCACAGAGGAAAAAATGTGACAATGAGTGTGTATATGTCCATGAATGACTGAAAAATTGTGCTGAACACTGGAATTTGACACAACACTGTAAAATGATTATGAATCAATAAAAAAATGTAAAAAAAAAAGAAAGTAAGTCTTTCCTAAAATAACTACAACAATAAAACTTCATTAAAGAATTTCTTAAAGGAATTGGTGGGGAGGAGAAAGGCAGATCAGGTGACAGCGGGTGCCCTGGTCCAGACCCTTGGATGCTGAGAAGTACCTTGGTTCTTGATTCTATCCAGCATCCCGTTATGCACGGTGTCCTGTCCTTCTAGTCATTACTATGTTTACCAAAGCTTCATTGAGCTGGGTTGAGGTTTATGCTTAGAAAATTAGGCACAATGACATGAAAACTAAAATGCTGAAAGAAGATTTATGAGATAATGTGCTGAGTATAACGTTTGCTGATGTTGAACACAGCTCAGGAAAGTGAAAGGATAGATTAACGAGGGATTAAGCCAAACATGAATTTTAATATCCAAAGACATTTATACGCAAGAAACCCTGGGGTATATTTATAGACCCACTTTAATTAGTCAGTATTCAAAACAGCTTTACGCACGAGTCAAGTTTTCAACAGATTTTAAATCTGCATCTCTTCTAAATGAGGGAGTTGAGGTACTGTAAACCTAGCACGGAGTCGGAGATGCGGGCTTGAGTTCTGACTCTGCCAGTTACAAACTCTGAGAGCAAAGCACGAAATCTGCTCAAACGGAAAATGGGAATCTCTTAACGGGCCCTCACAAAGACAGAACACAACAATGGATGTGAGTGTGCTTTGTAAAGCAGAATGCGATACGTTATTTCCTCCAAGGAGTGAAAAAGAGAAAGAGAACATACGTTCAAGAATTTTGCTCTTTTTCAAGTTAGTCTGTGGGAATGACAGGGCTATCAAATGAATCAAAGAAACATGTGTCACAGTGATTTCTTGTGGATTATACGGATGTCTTCCAGATAGTTAACTGCACCAGAGTAGCTAGTTTAGGCTGTAACAACAGACAGACCTGGATTCAAATCCTGCCTCTGCCACTCCCTAGCTGTCTGAGTTTATCGACGCCTACCATCCGTAGGCTGTTTCTTAACACAAACGTGGAGACAGTTGCAGCCCAGTCTTACAGGTTTCAAAGATTTAAGGGATAACGGCATTTAATGTACTTATAGCAGAACGCCCCGTACAGAGCACGGACTTCATAAACGTGAGCTATTCTGATATCTAAGACACTGCTTCCGAGCAGATAAAGTTCTTCTTTTTCCACCTATTGGTCATTCCGGTCCTTGAATGGGGATGCAGCTCCTTATGCACAAAGTGATACGGAAGCTCATATTATTTATTTTACAGCCAGCCGGGAACTGCAACATTGACTGAGCAACTGTATGAGCTCGTCACCATGAAAAAACACTTACGGATACAGAGATGACCTAGACATTGTCTCTAAGGTCAAGTATTTCTCAAGAACGTAATATTCGCGAGGGCAAACCTTTGTGGGCTCTGCCCATCTCTGTGTCCCCAGTGACTACCACAGTGCCTGGGAATAATGACTTTTCTTGGTAAACGTCTCTGAAATAAATAGTCTAGTGCTTTTTCTGCCATACATGCACAATTCCAAATTCCAACACAGAAACTACTTTTACTTGTATTTTGAATAGCCAATGAAGGAAAAACTGTAAAAGAAAAACATTTTTATTAGTACACATCTAATTGGCATTAGGTGTCAACCCTAGGCTCCTTGAAATAGCATCCATGATTTTCTTGCAGGACAAATACAGTGACATTCGGTACTCTGAAAAAAAAAATTCAAGAAATATGCAGCACAGGTTGGAAAAAATTCACCAAGCGTTAGATAGTGTGATAAAGGAAAAGAAACTTGATACCATCGCCCTCTGACTCCATGTATTCATATTTTCTCACGATGCTAATTGTATGATCATAAAATTCCACTTAAAGATCTAAACTATTGCTTACCTGGTCTTCTTCTCCTCCACCTTCTTCGTCATATTTTAAAATATTATCTCTTACATCATCCTCTGGATCAATTAAAAGCTGTTTGGCCTGACGTTCTTTATCCCGACGCTTCATCCATACCACAAACATCAGAACAAGGACTAGGCAGGAAAAGAGGCAAAACAGACAAGGTCGTAATTTTAAAAACCCGGCCCAGCTCATCACGGTCTTCAACACTCATAATCTGCACCCATGGGGGTGAGAAACTTGTAACGCCTCTTCCACTCCCTTAGCTGTTTCTGGCCTCGGACGAAGAGAAACAAGACGAAGCACTGACTTAGGCTTAGAGTGGGAAGACCTGGGTTCTGGAATCTGGTGCCCTAGGAACTCACTGAGTGAACATCTGTCCTCAGTTTTACCATCTGCAAGTGGGGACAATAACTATTTCTGTCTTTCAGTTTGTCTTGCTGGGGGGTAGGCTACCCTTAATAGACTGGTTTGTTAATTCTAAGATGACAAGTAACAGTAAGTGAAATCATTACTCATCATTTCATAGCTGTGTCCTTCCTGTTGGTCAGGCATCATCTGACTCCCCAAATCGGAGAGAAGGACACTTCTCAAGGAGGGTCAAGTGCCCGCCAAGATGACTTTGGAAGTAACCAGACCTGGATCAGCAGCTGGATCTTGAGGGTGTTTGAATCCCAAAGGCTCGTGTTTTTCTACTGCGCTTCTGTGCGTTTCCTTTTCTATTCAACTGCACGTTTCAGGAAAGAAGGCTTGGGGATTAGTCTGAGCACTGAAATAACATTAGGTTTTCATGCTTTACATTTTTGTGCCAGGATTAGACTCATAAATTTTCCAGAGGATTGATGTGAAAATCAGCACCAATTCGTTTTCCTTCAAAATGGCTAGAGTCAGTTCTTCACATCACAATCCATCAGATCTAAGTCTTTCTCGATAAGGCTGGCATATATGCCTCATTCTGGCTGAAATTGAAACATATCCCTAAATGCACATCTAAGAATGCATTCTCTCTAAAATCTGGGGCTATCAGTTTACATCCTGAAGCAAAAGATTTGATGACTCCTATTTGAGCACATTTTTATTATTGGCCATAAAAATAAATATCCTCCTTTTAAAGCCAGATACCTGAGCTCATTTGCCATTGTTCCACGGCTAAATCTAGCAAGCGGATTATTAGTCTAGCATGCAGGTTTCAAATTATAGTCAAAGTAGTCTCCACACAGGAAGTAAAAAATGCTCAGGCTTCTATAGTAATTGCTTAGAAAAAAGGGACAGGATTCTAAATTACCAGAACACTTGTAAATGGTGGAAACATAAAAGAAACAGCCAACATTTTCAAGAAAGTGACTGATGTATAGCGCGACAGCACCAGAGACTAAGTCCCGCTGTTACTTAACAATAAAACACGGAGTCCAAGCAATTTATTCTTTTAACCCGCATGCTTAGTAGTGGTTCCTGAAGTACTTACCAGTGGTTAATTTTCTTGCATTCCATTGAACCAAAAATTGCAAAGTATCTTAGAAAGGCACAATTCCTTAAACTAGACTTGCTCTAAACACAACTTATTGAGCTGTGTAATTATTTCTATGATCCAAGGTGCTGTATGAAGTACTGTCTCTCACTATTTTATGCAGTCCGTCAGAAGCAAATACCTTGATCCCTGCATGACTGGAGCAGGCTGCTGACTGCGCTGTGTATGAAGGAAAGCAATATACTTATTTTCCTAAATCATCAACTACGTGCCGTAAATTCAGAGTCAAATCGTAAGTGCTCAGACTGAGGACTGTCTAACATTTTTCTATGAAAATAGTTGGCTATGGCTCCCTAGAAGATTAGCATCTGAAAACAGCAACAGGGCAGGGAAGAGGTAAGCTGGCTGGGTTTGCTGTAGACATGGACATACTGAAAGGATGCTCAACGCTTTTCTCATTCTCAAGCGGACGTGGCTGCAAGAAGGTGCTCAGAGGTGGAAGAGAGTGGTCAGGTGATGTTGAAAGGCAGAAGCAAAAAGTTACTTCGCTAAAACATCCTAGAAGCAAAGAGAACCAGACCGAGGAGACAGCAAATGTACTTACTGAGCAGGATGATAATACAAAGCAGGATGGCAATGATGGCGCCTGTGCCGAGCCCCGCCCCTACAATCCGATCCACATCTGTGCAGTCCCCGTTGGAGTCACACTGGCAGACCTTCACGCGGAGGATGGAGATATTTGATTTGGGAGGATTACCCGAATCTGTGATTATGATTGGAACTTCATATATCCCGGCTTCGAGAAATTTTATCTTTAAATTAAGCTGAGCAAAATCACCTATACAAAAAAGGAAAAAAATACAGTCTGATCGCTTATACCTAATACAAATCAAAAACACTGCATTTTCTAGAATGTATTACTAGCTAATAGTACATATAAAACCCACTTCAACTATCCTGCATGGTGATTTTTTTTTTTTTTTTTGCTTTAAGGGCTTTTAACACCTTACTTAAACTTTGAGTAGCTTTTTAAATGTATTTAATGAGAAGATAATAAAGCGCTTAAAATTAGCTTTTCATACCAGGCTTCAAAACCTCTCCACTGCACATATATTCAAATAATTAACCTGTTCTTACCGTTAAGCCGAGTGATGGTCCAATTTCTCTTAATAGTCACTGGAGACAAAGGAAGATCAAAGGCAAACGGTCCAGCATTTGGATCAATGTCATAATCCAGGGCGGTGATGTTAATTGCATTGGGGTCCGGAGTTTCGCAAGTCTCCGCCTCTTGAGGCAACACTTGAGGGGCATTGTCATTAATATCAAGTAAATAGATCTGCAGTGTTCCCGTTCCACTCATGGGAGGAATTCCTTAAAAGGGGAAAACATTACAAACCGATGCTACACAATTCTTTCCCTTTGAGTCTCAATTACGGTGAAACTCGCCAAGCTCTAGCTTTCTGACCTTGGAAAAATCTAGCTGGCACAGCACCTAAGCGGTCTGCTTTTCTCTTCTTTTCTAGACGACCCCCGTGGTGCCCCGAATGGGTCCGCGGGTGCTGAGGGCGGTGACAACGCGCACGCGCACGCCCCTGGGTCGGGGCCAAGCACAACTCGGCGGCTTCCTGACACTCGCTCTTCTTCCTCTGCGCGCCACGCCGCGGGGGATGTCGGAGACGCACAACACCGTGCCCACGATCTCCCGGACCCTACTCTTTGATGGTGAACCAAGACATGCGCATGAAAGAACCTGACTGCTTTTCAAGCTCAGGCACAGCTCGGAAATACTGCAACAGTCTGCGGGAGAAGTGCTACAGACCCCAGACCTCATCCTGGGAAGGAGCGCCATGGAGAAGAGACGTATTCATTGATCAACCAGCCACTCCTTGAGAAAGGGCTAGGCTGCTCTGTATACGTTATTTCAGTTGTCATCCTATGAAGTAGATTGAATAGACAGTAACCTACGGCTCTGTAAAGTGGGCGTGGCCTCACCCTCTTAGAAGCGGTGGGGTTGCTAGGAAAGACGGGTCTGTCTCACCCCAAACCCATTCTCATTCCACCACCAAATGCTGTCTCTACCACTTCTTGTGCTAATTTAGCCTGATGTTATGTATATTATATTATATTATATTATATTATATTATATTATATTATATATAGCCTCTGCTATATTATAAAAATTTATAAGGATATATATAATGGAAATATGATTATAAACATATATATAATTGTATTAATTTAAATATATAACATGATATAATTAAATTTAGTTAAATAACGTACATATTATATAAATATAATAGAACAGAAATGCAAGACTTTTCTAAATAAGGCTGCATACTGAGACCCAGTGGTTTAAGTGACTTTGCCCAAGGTCATGCAACTAGGGAGGTGCACACATCCACGCCTGAGGAGGGACAACCAGAAAGCTCCACGGACCTCTCTGAGGAAGATGGATGGCTATGAGAGAGGGGAGGTTAAGGTGGAGGGGTGGGGCGGCTGTTCATAATATTCTAATACCACTGGGACCCCCTGTGATTCTCCATAGTCTGAATTACTTTCACATTTATTATCACATTGAATATTATCTGACTCTCATAACAACTGCATAAAATAGCAAGCAGCAAAAACAATTTATCAATAAAGAAACAAAGGCCCCGAGACTATATAACAGCTTGCCCAGTCACTAAAGGAGCAGACTTGGGGCTCCGAATCCAGCCTTGCGACTTACAGTCAAGTGTGTTTGCAAAGCATCACAGCTACATGGATTTAACCGCTCTCTTCTCTCTCATATTAAACACCCTTTCAATTAGAAAACAATCCACCTCAGTGAATGAAAAATCTGGTTGTAACTCACCACCAACATATATACGTGTAATTTGATAGCTCTTTAAATCTCAACATAAGGGTGCAAGATATATTGCTTTAAGTTTCACTGTGGGGAAAGCTACCACTTACATATGGCAAGAAAGCATAAAACAGACACTAATGCTGTGCTTTGATGTGAAATGGGGCAGAAGCCGTTCCCACCAAGTTTCAAGCCTACATCTTTGAACAGTAGGTCTCATATTAGAAAGGATAAGAAATATTGCTTTGGTCCTGTCACCTCGTAGATTTATGACAGATAATGATCTCATTGAATCTTATTATACAGGATTCGGAAAGCTTCTTTGACTCTGTTCTTATCAAAAGTGTTGATAGGCCAACATTTTTCAAACTGCACGTCTCGGCCACCAAACAGAAAAGCCGGCTATTTTTATTAGATGCTAACATTCATAGTCCAGTACTGAAACAGTTTTAAAATAGGGTTGCAATTCAGTTTTCAAACTATTAACACATAATAGAAATATTTATTTGAGTGTTTAGTTTGTGCCAGGCACTGTTTTAAAAGCTTTACAGATCCAAGTCATTTTATCTTCTCCTGTACACTGTGAGTTAAGGATACTGCTACCATTATGCTTATTTAACAGAAAAAGGAAATGGGCAGATTTAAAACTTTGTGGCCAGGCTTGCAGTTAAAAAGTGGTTAGAGCTGGAGTTTGAGCCCAGGAGGTCAGGTACAGTCTCAAAGCTTTAGTCTTAGACCACGTCATACTGAGAGCTAAACCAAGTCCAAAACCAGGTTTACATAAGTCATTTTTATCTTATATATTTAAAAAACAGTGCTATCTATTCATCTCAGCCATTTAGAATCCAGCAGAGACCTCCAAAGGAAAAAAAAAGTGCTAAACTATGTTTCAAAACCAACATACTAAAAGCTCGTGGACTCAATTATTTCAATTTATGCACGAAATTAAGAGTTTCCTGGCCCATGGCAGATTAGAGGCAGAGAATTAGAAAGAGGAAAAATGCTGGAGACAGACAAATTTATGGCAGCAAATACATTGACTAGAAGCAGTATAAAAAGTTCACCTTGAAACACACAGTGTCTGGGCCAGTGAGGCATCGAGGTGCAGCAGGGCAGAGAAATCACAAAGGCTTGTGACCACAATACTAGACAGACTGCCATGGAGAGTGTAAGGACACTGGGAACATTCATTACAGAAGACAGAGAACATATCATGGAAAGCCCAGCGGGAACAGAAAATAGGAACTGGGGCCTTAGAGGAATGAAGGTCAGTTTTCGAGACAATTGGGTTTCGTAGAAAACCTCATTTCCTGATGGTGCGTTCCTGATGAGGAACATGTCGCTTTAACAACATCCAGGATAATACAGTGACTGCATTCAATTACGTACCATTGTCAGAAGCAAGGAAAGTAGCATTGTATATATTGTTTTTCACATTGGGTGATTCTCTGTCCAAAACAGCAATTGTAGTTATCTGCCCATTCACAGGATCTATTTTTAGCCAATTGGCAGGATCAGATAATTTTGTGTATCTACAAAATGAAAGCATAACAAGTTAAATTTTTCTGACACAAAACTTAATAAATAAAACCTCTTTTACAGGTTTGGTTCCAAATGCAACCAGCTCATTAACGTGCATTTTTGTAGATGACGGTTGGACGGACAGCTTTTACGTGGGCAAGTGTTTCTGTGCCAGTGGTGTGAGGAGGCCCGTGAAGGTTATGTGCTGCAGGAGCAGACATGTGGTAGACAGCAGATAGGAGCTGGAGGGGAAAGATCAGGAGCCCAGTCTCTTTACTGTGTGTTGGGATTAAGGCAGATTTGACAGGTCGCATTTTAAGCTCTTAACTAGTTCAAAGGACAAGACAGCAATGATGTAGATAAGATAGCTCAAATATACCACCTAAATGAGCATTAGCCCTAACGTACAGGACTTATGAGACATTATAAGAAAGGTTGAATTTTCTACCATGGGACACTTCCAAAATGTTTGCCACCTTCTCCTAGTGGAGATGAGGTCACAGCGGGGAGACGCCCATCACCTCATTCCTATGAGGATTTCCCACCTGGACTAAGCCTCAGAATTACACTCTTCATAAAATGTGGGTTCGAGATTTGCAGATACTAACTACTATGTATAAAATAGGTAAACAACAAGGTCCTACTGTATAGCACAGGGGACTATATTCAATAGCTTGTAGTAACCTCTAATGAAAAAGAATATGAAAAGGAACACGTTTATGTATATGTATGGCTGAAACTTTATGTTGTACACCAGAAATTGACACACTGTAAACTGACTACACTTCAATAAAAAAAAAGAAAAAAAGAATTATACTCTTTAAGGGAAGTCCCACGGTCTGAGTCTGAATGAAGCAGCTTTATCTGCTTTATTAGCTTAACCTCCTTTTTCGTTTGGGGAAGGGGCGAGCTTTTCAAGCTTGGATAGCCCATATACAAATTGGAAAACATATCCTACGTTTGGAGAGGCCAAAAGTTGGAGGAGTTCAATACACCTATTAATTAGCTATTTATCTATCTTGATTTCAACGTAAGGAGAAGTGGAGAAGATATGCAGTCATCTGTCAGCATTTCTCAAAGAAGTTGAATAAAGTAGGAGCTAATTTAAAAAGTTACCATCACCAGCAATGGGTGAGAGTCGCGTGGGGTACGCTCTGCCAACCATCTACTCTCTCATCGGGAAGGATAAATGAGATTCTGCTGAGGCTGGAAATCTTTACAGATATGCTTTGCAAGTCCTATAACCACTGTACAGGTGAGGGATGAAAATAATTAGCTCTTATGTCTTGGTTTCGGCATAAGTTCCCTTCTCTTCCCGATGGATGGAGTAGAGAGAAATGTTATGTAAGCTCCCAAGAGAGTCCCCCGTTTATGCACAGTGGAAGCTTTTACTGATGTTTGGTACAAAAGCACAGGCTAAATTATTATTAAAGATTGAAAAAAGGAAAGAGGACAGAAGAAGAGATGCAGAGAGCTTTTGTTTTGATAAAATAATACACCGGTAGCTCCATTCTTCTATTTCCTTTCTAATATACTCGTTGATCTACTGATGAAACCTCACCAAACAATTAAAAATCATCTCGTAATACGTAGCTTGGGTTCCAATGATAATTTTGCACGTAAAACGTAAATACATTTTATGCACAGCGTGGAACACAGTGTAAATTACGAAAACACCATAAGCGGCATTTGATACCTAATATTTTGCTGCATATATCGATCTGGGTCCTGAGCTGTAAACGTTGTTAACGTGGTGCCGGCGTGAAGGCCTTCTTCTTGGCGAATGATCTTGGGATTTGGGGCAAAATAAGGGTTTTCATTCACATCGATAACTGTGACAGACACAGTCGCAGTTGACTGAGGCGGGTGTTGAATACCCTTGGCTAATGGCACTTGATTTTCTGCAGCGACAGTAAGGACAAACATCCTATTTGTTTCAAAGTCGATTGGCTGGAAAGATAAAAAAAATTATTTTTTAAAGGGAAACTATATTTTTGCAGGAAATCAGAATATCTGCATTCTGTAGTTGAGTCTTCTATCAACTCCATTTCTAAAACCTTAATTTTCCATTCACTGCACCATAGGTTCCTCTCGTATTTCTGGAAAACATGCAGTAGCCTGGTCAATGATTGACGTATTTATCACTCAGATAAGATATTTATACATCTTGGGCATTTCAAAGATTCACGTTCACAAAATAATGCATACTACTATTGCATTGTGCATTTACTGAGCTACATCTAAGAACTTGCTTATTCTTAAGAACAGCATTGTTGACCAAAAATAAAAAACACGAAGTAAGCTGGGATCAAGTGGGAACACGGTGGTCTAGACTGTATTCTCAGACATTGGGCCCAAGACCGTTCCTCCTCCAGGACAGCTTTCACCAGTCTGCGATGAAGTGGAAAAAACAAAAACTAGAAAATGTCATTTTTTTCATAAAGCTAAACTCATACTATTTAAAAACATCCTTCATAATTTAAAGTGAACATTTTAAAGTCCACACACGTAAGGGGAAGGTACCGCTCAGTAGTAGAGTGTGCGCTTAGCATGCACAAGGTCCTGGGTTCAATCCCCACTACTTCGGTTAAAATGAATAAATAAACCAACCTAATTGCCTCCCCTCCCCCCCAAATAAAATAAATAAAGTACACACACATACACACTTCAAAAAAAAATCACAGTGTTTGTAGGTGGAAGGATTTTTTGTCTGCTCGTAGTTAACAAACTAAAGGGCTGAAGCTAACGAGAAAGCCATGTAACTGGCACAAACCACACCAGTTTTTTAACCTGCACCACTTCCTCAAATCTTCATAGTGTTTTTTTTTTTCTGACTCTAAAATCCCCAATTCAACTTCCTTTTCTGAATTATTTTAAACAAGACAGTAAAGAAGGCAGAAAATAAGACAGAATTCTTTTGAGTGAGTGAGTGCCTCAGCCACATGAAACGTCCCTGACAACACTTCTTTACGCTGAGGGCTAAGACCCTGGATGTGCATTAAGCTTATTTATCCCTCAGAACAGCATTAAGACTTAGGTATAGTTACCATCCTCACTCTCCGTGTGAGGAACCCGAGGTCTACAGAACCTGCCACGATGACACCACAACTGAGGGCAGACCTTGGATTGGAACACAGAGGGTCATGCTCTTGATCCCTGTGTTGTGTCTGGAGAATTTCTAAACCCCACCTCGTGGGGGAAATTACCGTTCTACTCCCGCACAGCTGACCCCTCAGTGCGCCTCTCTATCTACAGCCAACATTTGGGTTCACGTACAAACCAAGACTGTTGGGATGGGAGGCAAGGCAGCAAATCTCTGCCCTGGGTGCTAAAAAGAAGAGACGGTCACTGTAAAGGGCTTTGCGTTCGGTGCTGTCTGTGTTACACTTGACGTTAACATCCCTTTTTCTGCTAGCACTCGGTAGTTTGGTTTTACTTTCTGACAATTAAAGATCAGAAGAATCAATTTCTTACAGTCTTGAAAACAGCATTTAAGAACAGCAATGTAAATTTAAAACCTTTTAAAAGCGCAGGGCCTCCTCTCGCCTGCTCATCTCAGTTTTACTTTCGTGATATTTCCTGCTTTGTTCCCTGGGCTGATATTGTAACTGCAGCCTGTAGGTATGAGAAAAGTAGGTGCGGGGCATCGTTCCTAATGGCTTTCAACTGGTGATTAAACATCCAGGATGTGGCATCACAAACCCATCCACGCCACTGCCAGTTGACACCTTTGAAGGCTGTCCTGTCTTCAGATTGTTAAAACTGCCCACAGCGATTCAAAAACAATCATATTTCAGGGATAATGTGAGAACCGCTATGTTGGCTTTGATGTCAACATAACCAAAAAGTAACACACGTGACTTCCCCAAATCCATCAACTCCAGACTCAGAGACGGCTGAAGGGAAGAAGTCCTAAGATTCAGTAACACACTAAGGGGTAGGGGGCATATACTGGTGACTGCAGGGTGGCTGTCAGATCATCGCACTTACCTTTACCACCGTGACTAAGCCGTCGTTGCTGTTGGGGTCGGTCTGAATGGCAAACCGGCCGGTGGGATCCCCGCCGCTGATTCTGTACACGGCGTTCCAGGCCGGCGTGTGGGGCTGATCCTTATCTGTCACAGTCAGATTAGCCACTATGACGTCGACCCTGTTCTCAGGGACCTCGCCATAGAACTACAAGAAAAGACAAAGCGCAGTCAGAGGAGCGGCGGGGACCACTGAAGGACAGCGTGTCTTTATGACCACACCGCCCCGATTTTAGTGCCCCATTAAATCTTTATTAGCCACACTAAACAGGGAGATTAGTAATGCAGGTAATCACAGCGTTTATGTCTGACTTTAAAAATACTGTAACTTTTTCCAGCGGGCAAAATTTGTTTTTGCAAATAATGTTACAGTTTCATTAATATTAAAATTAGCATCCTCCTTGTGAGTATCTGGGTGATTAATTGGGGGGTGGGGAGGTCAGAGGAAAGGACTTGTCTGATGGAAATCATTTGAGTCAAGAGATCATAATTATATGCTGACCAAGTGGCATACATCAGTCATGTAGTTCATGTGCCTGAAGATATTTATAAATATTTAGTCATCACAGCACAAAGTCCTTTTTTTAGGGCACTTCTTCCAGGCAGCGTGTTTTAACAACTTCATCAGTGGACTTGGAGAGGACGAAAAAACAAATTACTTTGGTGCTTTATTTAAAAACCCTGGTGGATGGGACAGAAGATGTTGGCATCGGTACCCATTCTGGAATTAGGAGAAACAAGTTCCAGCTCTACTTAACGCATGTATTATTCATGACAAAAGTTCTCAGCCATGGACCACAGGCGGAGAGTTCCATGAGTGCCAGTCCGTACTTACTGTCATGGCAGTAAACTCTGGGGGATTGTCGTTGACATCTGTCACCGTGATGACAGCCGTGGCTGTGTTTGAAAGGCCATACGTGGGATTGCCTTCCATGTCTGTAGCCTGAATTATTAACGTATACTGCTGCACTTTCTAGAAAGACACAGAGATAACAACCTAAATGAAACTAATTCCTCAAGAAGACGTAACAGTTGCTCTGCAAATGGCTCTTTATTACACACGGAAAGCACAGCATTATTCACTCTGGTGAACATTACTCGAAATTTCCCAAGTGGAGTTTCCTTTAACTTGTGAAGCGCAGGTCTGCTCCTTGTCTGGAGAGATTTAACTATATGTTTTCACCTCTACTGGCGGCAAGGAAGGGGAAGCATGGCAGATGTGTGAAATTCACTGCTAAGCTGAACCCTCCATCTGGCTCCAGCCTTTCCTCTTCTTGTGAACCTCACAACGTTGTCATCAGCATTCAGGTCATGTGGTTTGTATTTACTTTCTCCTATGTTAATATCCACCCGGTTTAGGATACTGAAGACAATACAGAAACGTGAGAGGGAGAAGAAAGCATATATAATTCATCAAGTGTGCATATGCTTTCCTTTTATATATTCTTCTGTGTTCTTTCTAAGACAACAAGGTTGATACCATAGTTTCTTCTAATTTCCATTAGTTACACTATTCATAACTATGGGGGAGAGATGCATTCTTAGATGTATCCAAAATGAACGAAAGGTTTATGTTTCTCTCTTTCATTTTGGAACACAGTAGGTATTTAATAGTTGTATACTCAACTGACTGCTATTTGGATATAAAACTCACTGTATCCACAGACCTATAATAAATATGGATACATTTTCATATAGATGGTTAATATCAAATAAGCATCACTGCTTTCAAATTTCAGATTGAACTTTCTTTTAAAATTGAAGTATAGTTTACAATGTTGTGTTAATTTCTGGCGTACAGCACAATGTTTCAGTTATATATATTCCTCTTCCTATTCTTTTTCATGATAGACTATTGTAAGATATTGAATATAGGTCCCTGTGCTATACAGCAGGACCCTGTTGTTTATTTACAGGTTGAACTTTTTAAAGGGGGAGGGGGGAGCCAAATTCAGTTGTAATGTATCTGAGAGAAAATCCTGGGACTGAGAATTCTGCAGCACTAGCTGACTAGGGTTTGTATCAGGAAAATCTAAACAAAATGAGTACCTCAAATCATTTGAATTCTCCGTGGACACTGGCACAGATAAACAATACTGATCTCTGAAAAATGTTACAACAGCTTGAACAACAAAACTCATTGCTTCATACAAAAATAAACAGTCACTGCAAAGAGTAGTTTTCCCTAATTCTAAATATAGCCAACGTTATGAATGGCCATGCTTGAGGGGTTTCTGGAGCTTGGCGAGAACAGGCACAAATTGTAGCCTTTGCTTTAGTTGTTTGTGGGAAGGGCGCGGCCAAGAGAAGAGTAGGAGGGAAAGGCAAACGCCACACACTTGATTTTCAGTCTCTGTCCACCCAGACGCCAATCTCTACCAGTTATTTATTTCAGTTTCTTTGTGTCTTTTGAAAAGAAAAAAAAATACCCCTCTTCTTTGAATTGGAAAAAAACAACAACCATGAAACAAAGGAATAGTGCTGGTTGAGCCATTTTAATTTTTAACCTGGAACACCTGGCCGTCACTTACGTAGGCTAAAATATTTCTCAATGGTTCCCTTTCCCCCCAGTCAACAGTGTCATTTCAGCTTAATGCTTTCACGGTAAGAGAGAGAATTTTGTAGGGCGTTCAGTTCAGACCTCCCAGCTGAAAATCATGAACATAAAAATTTGTTATGACTTTGAAATGCCCATTTTTGTGGGTTGCTATTTGCAGAAACAGATGAAGAGTCTCCAAAAGGAAAAAAAATAGAATTTTAAAAAGATGATTAAAAAAAATGGACATAGATATTATTTGGAGATACAATTCTCTGTTAATGTCTACTTTAACAGAGGTCTTTAGAGTTATATAAACATAATATGTACAATTTTCCACTGAGTTGAAATACTGGGATCAGTTGCTAATACCTGAAGTTTCCCATTGCTTCACGCTAGTCTGGAGATCTCTAGGTTGCAAAAGAACAGTGTTATCTCTAAAAGACAATGTATCTTTAAGAAAAACAAAACAAAACAAAAACCAAAAACCAAAAAATCTGAACCGGAAACCCTCCCAAAACCAACCTGGTAAATAATCTCATCTCCATTTTTAAGTGCCTGGTTGGTAAAATGCTTTTCCATTTAGTAAGGAAGACACGACAGCCTATGTTTTAGGCGACCGGACTATTTAGAGTTTCTTGCCTAATTTAGTCATTGGGCATCTGGTTCTGAATGACTGACATTTAAATTTCTTAAGAATTTGACTTCCCACCCTCATCGTCCCACATCTGATCAAAGGGACTTGGCTTAAAAACATTCCCTCACTTTCTGTTCTAGAAAGGATACAATCTTAACCCCTCTGCTTGCTGTCAGTCTATCCATCTCTGCGACTCACCCACCTTCCCAGAGCTGCCCCCTTCCATTCCCTTACTCCCTACCTTGAGCTGTTTGTATCTATCTTCAAATGCCGACCACATCCCAGTGACACTGCATTTGGCATCTTCCTCTGCCTGGACCAGTGATTCTCAACTGGGGCAATTTTGCCTCCCCCACCCCAAGGGACATTTGTCAATACCCTGAGACATTTCTGGTTGTCAGGGCAGTGCTACTGGTATCTAAAGGGGAGAGGCCACAGATGCTATTAAACACCCTTTGATGCACAGGACTTGCCCCCACAACAGAGATTTATCAGATCCAAAATGTGGAGAAACCCTGGCCTAGCATACGCATCCTCCTGTATCTGAGCCTGGCAAACATGAAGCTGAAAAGTCACTGCAGAGATGACTTCAGAGAGTCCTTGAGGCGAGGTGTTTGCCTACTCAGGACACACCTCTATCACTGTTTCTAGTATACAAGGCTGTTATCAGTCCATCCGTCGGTCCATCCTCCCTGGCTATGCTCACAAGCCCCTCCCCAGGGTCACCGCTTTGCAGGCGTTGGTGTCCCTGCTATGTACAGCAGTGTCTGACAGACTAAGCAAGCCAATAAATGCTTTTGAATTTGTGGTTGGATGGAAGAATGTATGAGGAACCTTGGGCCTTGCATTACATTATAAAAATCATTTCAGGTTTGAGGAAAACCATCTTTTTATTTACATGGCTCGCTATCATTTATTTATTAAAGATACATATCCTGAGAGCATAAACTAGCTCACTGTTTCCCAAACTACTAAACTGATTCATATACCATCTTCCCAGTTCTGCCGCAACCTCCTATTTCTATACCATGAATCAATGACTATTCATGTTGGCATTAACTCTCTTTTAAAAAACAATTTATTGTAAAGGTACTATAAATGGAAAACTAGCATCACTTGCCATAAATACAACTGTAAAAATAAACACAATACAACGCTTGTGCTCTGACCATCTCTACTTGAGGGAGTAGGATCTAAAAGCCCTGAAGTCTCTGGTTTTCCCTGGAGGCTTCCCCACGGGTATCGGTGAAGATCCTTACCCGTGGGCGCCGTACTTCCAAAACACTGAACTAGGTGGCCAGAAGTGAATGAAGAGGTGAGGACATTCAATCATCCATTCGGCAAACATTTAATGAATGTCCATTAGATGCCAGGTGATAGAGTTAGTTTACCTGGATAAAATAATGAGCAGAACCAGAGACGGCCTTGCTGCCACCGAGTGATAAGGACAAATATTAATGCGTCACGGGACCAAATGTGCAACGCAACCACAGTAAGAGAGGAAGAAGTGGGGAAGGAACTTCTAATAGTGATATCTGGACCAGTCCTCAAAGCCTGGAGGGAGGGACAAATGGACGCAAGATGCACTTTTTGGGTAAAATGAGAGGAACCTGATGACTAAATAGATCAGTGGATGGATGGCAGTGCCCAGTAGAGGGAAGCAGACCAGGAGCCTGGGAGACTGGAGGAGGAGGCACTGCTCACATGAAACAGGAAATCCATCAGCAACCACAGATTTAGGGAGACGACAGGCTGGCTTTTGGATGCACAAGTGAGTGGTACCGTCATGAGAACTTAGTGCGGGTTTGTGACCCTGTTCAAATTCTTAAATGCAAAGCCCCAGTTCCCTTGTCTGTGAAATGGGGCTGACAGTACCACCCACCTTGTAAGTATGTAAGTTAAAAACTTTTTGAATGCTTGCTGAATGCCAGCATTGTTCTAAGGGCCTTGATAATAAAAAAAAAAAATTATTGAGACAGAGCACTACGTGCCAGACACAGTCCTAAGCACTATGCATGGTCTCATTTAGTCCTCAATATAAACCGATAAGGCACGTGGACTGTTTTTAATCCCCATTTCACAGATAAGGAAACCAAGGCTTGCCCACGGACACTTAGCTGTAAGAAGCAGAGAAAAGATTTGAATCCAGGTCTCTCTGAGTCCAGAGCCTGCGCCATTAGTTGCTCTGCGATACTAGTGCCCTTCAAGAAAGTGAGAGGATCTGCACGGGGTGAGTGCATCTGAGCGGGGCAGGCGGGCAGAAAGCCAGAGTCCGAGGAGATGAGGAAGGCGGAGGAGTGGCGTGTGGCTGTGGGCTGCCCTTCTGAGGAGTCTGGTGTTGACAGGAAGGAGAGAATCTAACAACTTGAACATTTCTTCCAGGTTCCTATTCGAGGTGAAAAGAAGAGGAACGCATCAAGCTCACTGAATACTGGGAGCTGGAAGGCAGATATGATGTCCACGTGACATCGTCTTTGTGTGGCTAGAGGAACGCAGGCTACCACGGGTGCCCAGGGGATGGGTTGAGGACCTGCTCTCAGAGAACGAGGATCAGTCTGCTCTACAGAGAAGTGGGAAAGGAATCTTCAAGCAGAGGAAACAAGGGACATAGAAGAATAGAGAAGATCAGATCTGTACAAGGAACGGCATGTGCTAGTATGGGTGGAGGGCATCGCTGGCTCATAGCAGGAGGGAAGAATTCTAGGAGGTCAGACCAGATAGGAAGGCTTTGGGACCAGTGTCTTAGAGGGTTTGGAGTGTCACATTAAAGAGCTGTGATTTCATGCTGTGGGTTGTGGAAAATCCTTTGACCAAAGGGGACACTCAGCATGTTTGTAGATTATGAAGGAACCCACGGGGTTTGCAGGACAGAACCTGCAGAGAAGGGAAGACCCAGACAACAGAAAACAGGAGAACATTCCTCCAGGATAGAACAGGGAATTGAGGGCACAAGTGACCGTATATCTAGCTTGGAAAACAGGTAATTTTTTTTCTCACTTTGCCATAAGAAAACTTCAGATGCGGAGTAAGAGTGGTGGTGTTCACCCATTAGATGCTCAGAATGGATTTTTGATGGCGGCGGGGAAAACGAGAGCTAACTGTACTGGACACTGTGCTGGATGCTTCATGCGGCATGCTATGTAACCCTTACCATCATCCCATGAAGTACATATAATACTATTCCCCTCATTGACAGACGGGGAATACACTGAAAGTCAAATAGCCCACAACAGGCAAAACCAGAATTATTCAAACCGAGTGAAGCAGAAGGTCATTTCATCAGTAGTCCTGACCACAAAGGGCAGGAGACGGACTTGAAAAAGCTGGAGAAATGGAGACAATGCCAGGAACGGGCACCACCAAGTCATGCAATGAAAAGTCAGGTGGAGACAAAAAAAACCTGAGGACCGGCAGGAGTGGTGGGTACCACTTCAGGTCTGGAGAACCTCGAGAATTGGAATTTTATGTTTTTTAACCAGGAGATGAAAGGAAAAGAAAAAGCTGAATCCCCATAAACATTTCAATGATTAGAAGCTCAGTCACTTAAAGGTGTCACTCAGCCTGGGAGGACGATGACGGAAATGACTTTGGACAGAAAGAAACCCGTGACGTCTAATGGAAGGAAAAGCGCCCCCAGCCTGCATGAGGCCTGGAGAAGTCAGTCATTTATCCCCGGCCTCGGGCAGAGATGACCACAAACCACCTAAGACAGATACATTTTCTAATGTTAAATGACTTTCAGAAAAAGGTTTTCTTCCCATAATTTTGCTAGTAATTCAATGTTATGTTTAATAATTTCACTGTCAGGAAGCTATTCCTCATCCTGTGTTGAACCTGAGACTCTACAGGTTCGAATCCATGCCCATACTCATCTCGGAGGGTGACCTCGAGCTGCTCTGTGCACCGCGGGGCAGACAACCACAACTCCAGCCTGACATCTGGCTTTCACCCTCTGAACTCAATACAGTCTCCCAGATTGTTCAATATGGTTGGTTTACTTTGGTCAAACTGTCTTTCCTTCTTTCTGCCTCTTGCTTATCAGAAAACAGCCAGGCTAAAGGTGACAGGAGTATTACTGTGGGAAAACAAGATGAAGCCCTATTTCTGAATCTCACGAGAGTGTGAAATGAAAGAGAAACGTTAGGTTTGGGAGGTAAGTTATACCTACTTGGTATGTGAGCAACCTGGCCCTCGAGAGAGAATGTTAAAAAAATATATACCATAATCTTTTACAAAATATAGTATTCATGCTGAATCTATTGACACTTAAGAATAGTATTTCATATAGTAATGGAAGAGGTGAAAAGACATATAGTTCCAAATATCACTGAGCTAAACGTACTACTGCAAAAACTAAATTTCAACAACCTCTGGTGCAAAATAGTCCTAGAGAAAGGACCATTGACACCTCAGAGTTCACAGGCACAACGTAGAAGACATACATCTGACTCCTAAGAAAAACTCTCATCTCAGCTGTGAATTAAGCAATACTGATTGGCTCATATTACTTTATTAAAGTGTTGCTGGCACTATCTTGCGTATATAATGAATTACAGTAGCAGCGTTTTCTTTGATCCAGTTCAAGTGAATGCTACTTTACTAAGGAAAATACAGCATCATAAAAACCAACTCCTAAAATCCTTGTCAATGACATTTATTACGGTAGGTATAACGTTTCCTTTTGACGTATATAATATGAGGTCTCATTACTACAAGAGCTGGCTCAGCCAGAAATCTCCAAGCACGGGTCTCTACGAGTTGGCAGTTTGATAACTCTCCCGCCCGACGATTGCTGATGGTCCATAATGACCTTGACAATCGCTAGGAAAATGGTCAGAACAGAATAGAGAAAGGCTGTAAAACAATTCATCAGGGCTGGAGTTTCAGGAAAGGACGTAAGCAGGGCTTGAATGGCACCATGAAGGATTAGAAGGTTTAAGATTAAGAAAAATCTGCAAGACATTCCTGGACAAAACCAGCAGGGTACCGGAGCATGGTGGGCTGAGGTCTGTGACGGGAGAGGATCCATCTGGAATTAACTGAGACACCTCTTCCTTCTCAGACTGTGATACAACATCATATTCCAACACAATCAACAGTTTATGCCGTTGCAACAAAATATTATGGCCAGAAGTGTGTTCCTCTGCATTTATAACTTTAAAGGCTTGTCAGGGGAATGAACGTAGTTATTGATGCTCAAACTTGGTAAATAAATTAATCTGAGAGTTAACGGAAGGAGAGCCTCCCTTCTGCACTAAATCAGGCTAGCCACGGGGGCCACGAAAAACCTCATCACACATGCTCTTTGTGGCCTCTTAAAAGTATGAATGTTAAAAATTATCCTAAACTTATGTCCACTTTATTTGGGCATGGTTTTTAATTTAATTCCTCCAAGAAATCTTTTGGGCCTGAGGGAAAAACGAGAAAATGCCAAGAATTTAAAAAATTAGACACCAGAGCGTTATTGGCTTCACTTTGCCAATGATCACACTACATATTACATGGACTAGCAAAGATTTATGCAGTATACACGTATCATTTAACCAACTTGCAGGTTCTATAGAAAAGAGTACAACCAATTTCTCAATGAAAATCAACATTCGATTAATACTGTGGATATGTTATTACCTGGAGACAAACTGTATGTGACACTGCGCGCGTTTAAGATTAAAAACAAATTCAACTACAGGTTTTGGTTGGCTTACTTCTCTATCAAGTCCAGCTGCCACTGTGATAATGTCACCAGTCTCATTGTTGATTGTAAACATGTTGGGCGAAGGGGTGCTTGGAGCCTGGGACAGGATTCTGTACCTCAGCATCCCATTCAGGGCGTTTGGATCATCAGCATCAATAGCAGTGACTGTCATCACGTATGTCCCTAGACACAGGACACACGGAAAGTGAATGGCCACCCTTCACTGCAGGACCCCCAAACAGAAGGCATCGTTACCTTTTCCATCAATCTTAATTTCACTTTTTCAAAACAGACAATCATTTAGACGTGGTTAAAGACACTACACATGAGAACAGTCCTCATTTCCAAAAAAAAAAAAAATATGCAACATGGTTTAGATGCCTGAAAGGAAACTGTAAAACAATTTTACACCTTTATACAGACTCAATTTTTTCCCCATATACTTCGAGAACAAATTCACTGTATGATTCAAAGAAAGGATCACTTTAGGTCTTTAAATGAAGGCATTTATGTAAAACGCGAATAAGAAGTAACACAGATGACATTTGAAATGTATTTTATGGCCACTGATTCCTTCCCTCTGCCATGTTTTTTCCGTTACGCGGTAACATCTAGAATGACATGCTGGGCAAGATTCTCCCCAGTGCCTAAGTCACTTTCAGAAAGTAAGCTGTGTGCATATCGACACACACTCCATTTACTGAGGTCATGAGGAAATCATTCCATGCATGACTGTTTCGGTAGATATTCCGAATAGGGATTTGGCATCGTGGTTCATTATTTCCTAGGAGATTGAAAGAACACTGCAACAAACTCGGGGACTTCAATCTATTAGATATTGTGGAAAGGAAGTCTACGAAGCATGAGGATCAAATCAATTCAAACTGGCTAGACAAACTGTAATTTAAGAATAAAAAGGAAGGTAGTTACTATTTAAGACAGTTTGTTCCGTGGGATCTTTATGAGAACTGGATTATAAAACGGTCCATCTCCAGCCCATCTTCTTCATAAGGACCCTAAGCTCATTTCTACTTTAGAGCCTTCACAATTGTTATTCTCTTTACATGGTACTTTTTTTTTTTTTGGTCCCAGAATTAACTAAGGCTTGCTCACATATTTCAAATCTCTTTTTGGAGCTTGTCCCTTAAATAAGACACTGGATTATGTGCCAACTTGGCTTAGTATTCTTTTCTCAAAACTTCACTGTCCACTTGCTTTGGCTTGCCTTTTCTTTTCCTCCTCTACTGGAATTTAAGCTCCAGGAAGACAGGAACGAGCTTGTCACCTCTGTGTCAGGAAGAGCGCTGAGCACCCAGCATGGGCTCTCCAAACATTTGTGGAATGAACGAATTGTTAAAACAGAAAAATACATGTCTCAGAATCTTGAACCAAAATACCACTTACAGTATTGCATTTTGAGTTAACTCAAGATTCATGGCATTATCAAACCTTGCCTAGAAGAATGTTTTCAAACGTACGTACAAAACAGACTCATAAAATGTCTTTATGTTTCATCTCCTGATCACTAAGAGTTGTTTATTTATGGGGGCTTTATGGAAACTCATGGTCAAATGGATAATAAATCAATCTGCAATGGTTTGCTTTTGACAATCTTTATGAAACAATCCTTTTAATAAAGTTAGAGGGAAAGAAAGACAATGAATGATTTCAAAAAACTCCCCCAAGCAGAAAAGCACAACGTTTATTTATCTTTAGAATATGTGTAGAAGCCTTGTGTTTTAGTAAGGATATGTTTAACATGCTTTGATTTTTCTCTATTTTAAAATACCCAAGGAAGCTACTCTGAAATATGACTCAGAAGGAGCCACAGATGGTCGAACTTCCTGCACAGCTCATGTCTCCCCACCCGGCAACCCCCACCCCCACCTCTGCTTTTCTAAGGATTCACACAAGTGTATTTGCACCAGGAAAACGCCACCTTAAGGCACAGTCATTAGATCTATAAACTGGCTTCTGCGTAAACTGGTAGAGATGACAAAGGAAACATACAGCTTAAGTTTAAACGTTGCGGCTTTTTTAAATAACAAAAAATTAAAATACAATTAACCTAGTCTTTCTCAACACCGAATCATCTCAGGGAAGCTGGAGAAGTGTTTCCTTTTACCATTTCTGCACCAGCTGATTTTCTTATTTGCCGGTTTTTCAGACTCAATAGGCCTTTCTGGCTTTGCTCATCTCCTGTGCCTGAAGTCTACAGAGTTTTCAGTACAAGAACCTAAAATCTTAGTAAAACATCACTTCACAATGGCGAGCGGCTTTCAACCACAGCTGTCTTCTAGGCTGGGTCACCTTCCATGACACTAGTTTAAATACAAGGGCTGCAGAAGATATTAGGGTCACCCTGAAAGTAAATTGTCTCACGTAGCCAGAGAACCACGCTCTCAGCTGTTGCCAAGCCCCCCTCCTGCTCTGTGCTGCCTCACCGCCTGGTCCTACGACACCAAGTGTTTGAAGACTCTCCAGTTGTTTAAGGTGCTGCTGTGACGAGTAAGATAAAATCTACACTTAATGAGCAGAAAGCCCCCGTCTTCCAGTGTTCTTTCCAGCTGCACCGCCAGTATCAACCACAGCCAAGTCAAAGGATCCTATAGATTCTATACTATCAAATCAGACACTGTGGCATATATTTTTTCAAAGGTAGAAAAGGCTGTCGTGGGCAGTAGAGTGATACTTTCCCGTCTTCTCTCTCCAATCCACTTTTCCTTAAGGTACGTTCCTTTTTTTCCCTAAAAGCATCACGAATAAAAGAAAATGACACTGAAGGCTCACGTGACTTCTCCTTATCTTACTTATAAAATAGGGCTGGATTACACTGCTCTTCCCCCAGGAATCTCCACATGAGGATCTCCAGACCTACCGGGCTTTGATCCCTCGGGAACCGTCCCGTTCCAAACCTGGTGTAAGAACTCGGGTCTGTTGTCATTCATATCGATAACGTTGATGACAATGTCAATGGGGTTCTCCACTTGGTTGCCGTTAATATCCACTGCATGTGCCCTCAACTGCGAAAGCAATTAGAAAACAAAACTATTTAACAGGTTTAGGTCTCGAGGGAGAAGATAAAATACACCATCACCACGCTACCAAAATTTCAAGGATGGACTGAGAAGCTGACAAACAAAAGCTACTTGTCCCATCAAAATTTAAGTCAGTCGACCTCTGTATAATTAAGGGAGATGTCATTGCATGCTATCTGCCAGGCATGGTGCTCAGAGCTTTATGGATTTTAACTCACTTAATCTAGATACAAAAGCGTCAGGTAGGAATGATCAGTATTTGAAGGTGAAGAAACTGAGCTTCAGAAAAGCTAAGTAACTTTATCTACTGACAGAGCCCCCATCCAAAGCCAGCTCTGTCCAGCTCCCAAACCCCTTTGTTAAGTCCAAACAAATGAGTAGGGTAATTAAAAATGTGGTCCTGGCAAAGAGTCCTCATAGAGATCAAGAGCACAAAAGAAAAGAAGAGAATCTAGAAAGAATTAAAGGAGTACACAAGGAATGTGGACTCTTTTTTTCCCCCTAATTGTAAAAGTCACTCATAAACATTATAAGTACATAAGACAGTTGTTCCTCTCCCAAGGTTGAGTTCTCAGTGTTCTAGGTATTCTGCTAGATATTTTATCTTTTTCTTCCTTTTTAAACAAATATAATCACTCAGCTACTCTTGGCAAAATAACTTCAAGAACTTTTCATCTGGCACATAGAAGACCATTTTGATCTTTTCAAAAAGCTGTGTAGTGTTCCATTGAATTGTTTCTTTTCAAAGGGAACGCTCCTGTGAGTCTCCCGTTAAGTGTGATGCTGGCTGCTCATTTCTGTTGGATACGCCTTATCAAGTTAAAGAAGCATCAGCATATCCTTTTTTTATTTAGAGGCTTATTTAACACATGAACCAATGTAAATTTTTATTACACTGGCCTGTCAGCACCTATAGAAATAATCCCTTTTCTTCTTGGCTTATTTAATACTTACATTATATTAATAAATTCTTAATACTTAACCAGCCTTGCCAGCCTATAATTAATTGTTTTGTTAGGGATATTGCTCGTTTACGTGCAAGTAGTGAGAATCTGGAGAACAAGAATTTTTCTAAAAATTGACCTGAAAATATTTATTTCCTGAGATTTAACCACACGAGTTCAAATAGTGAGAATTCATATGGGAAGGGATATTTATAATTTTGGAACTGATTTTATTTATATTCATGCATCTGTGTTCTTTTTTGGGGGGTTGCAGGGAGGTAATTAGGTTTATTTACTTATTTACTTTTACTGGAGGTTCTGGGGATTGAACTCAGGACTTCGTGCATGCTAGGCATGCACTCTACCACTGAGCTATACCCTCCCCCTCTGTATTCATATTAGAGACTGGACTGTTGTGTGCTATCTTTATTAAGTTTCCCTATTAATGTGATGTTTTTGTGAAAAGCTTGGAAGGTGTACTTCTTTATGTTTTAGAACAGTATAAAAAGCATTAGAATTACATGTTCTTTAAGGGTTTTAAAATAATTGGTTGATAAAATAATCCATGCTTTTGGGAGGAAGGAGCTGAGTGACATTCAGATTTTAAAACATTTTTAGTTTTTCGTATGCTTATTTGCTTGTTTATATCTGTGGGAGTCTTTTATACCACATAGCCATATTTTAATAATTTCAAAATTTCAATAATTTAGAAGATTTGTACAAGGGCAAAAATTCAACCAATAAATTAATGGGAAGAAGAGTCTAAATACAAACACATGCTTAGGTAGATTAAAAAGTTTGGAGTGGATGGGTATAGATGACAAATCAACGGAAACATGAATTCAACATACGGTGTTGGGACAAAGAAAAACAAAGTGAATCTATATCCCTTTCTTCTTTTATGGAAATAAACTCCACAGAGGTAAAGCATTTAGATACAAAAAAGAAAGAAAGAAAACCAATAAAATGGGAGAGATTAGCATCTTGGAGTAAGAAAGACCTTGATAAACATCTCTGGAAAGCCAGAAGGCATTGATCAAAACGATGACGACAAAATATTACAGTGCAAGAACTCGAAGTAATAGTAGGGTAAAAATTATAAACAAAGTTCAAAAACAAACAACAAAAGGGGAAACAGATGACAAATCACATATTAGCATCTCTAGTAGAGAAAATGTTCTTAATAAAAATGGTTAGAGAAAAAGACAAACAATTTCCCTCCCCTTCCAAAATTCAACATAAGACAGGAATAGGAAATTCACTTTAATTGGATAGTCAACATATGCAACTTAAAACATCAAGATAAACTTTTCTAGAAATAGTACTGGTAATAAATAAATAATGCCTGGAATTAATAATGGAGTGGAAAGTACCTACTATATATTAAAATTATGTTAGGACAGTTAAAAATGATGATATAAATAAATAATGATTTACTGACATGGAAAAATGCTAAATATTATGCTTGCTGAGTGACAAAAACTTGATTTCAGAGAATGATCCCAATTTCAAAAGAATACATTTACGAATCTAGGCACAGAGAAATATCTTACAGAATATCACCAGTTTTTTTAAAAAAGAAAATGGTTAGTTTTATGTACTGAGATTGCAAATTCTTCTTACTTTCTTATTAATACTGCATTATTTGAAAAGTTTTATTTCTGTATTATTTGAAAAGGTTTTACAATGTGCATATAGTCTTTCCTAGGAGAAAATGATACTTTCATTAAAAGTTTTAGTTATTCATGTAGAAATTGGAGAAGAATAAAAAGATTAATTTAGGTTTCTATATTAAACTTGTTTAAAAACTGTTGAAATCCTATTCCAGAAAAATGCACATGCATGGCTGGAAAAAAAAAAAAGGAAGAAAAATGCCTTCTGGGATTTATACTTTAATATGAATTAATTCTTAAGTTTTAAAATACTCAATACAATATTATTTTTAAATTGGGAAAGTCAGTTTCAAATACACACATATATTAAAAAACATGAACATATAACTGTATGCAAAAACTATTATCATTCAATAAGAAAATGAATAAAATAGAAAAATAACATAAAAATTAACATAAGAAATATAACTGGATAATATATCTAAGAAAAGATTGCTCAGATTGGCAGATTGATGAAACCAAGTATTTACTGGCAGGGTTACATGGAAAAGGGAAATTTCAATTCCTGTAGGCATATCAAAATGGCACGTCGTTCTGAAAGTAATATGACCAATGAATAACAAAATAAAAATGTGCTATCCATTTTCTATGTTCCAATTTAATGGCACTACCAGCAGGGACAGACAAAAGGACAAACATAAATGTCTATTAATAAGAATCTGCTATTAAAATTATAACTACACATTCAATGGAATACTATACAGCCATTAAAATGTTGTGATCTCTATGTAATTTACAAGAAACAATTTTGATCCCTTCCATGTAAATCTGTTCTTATCAGCTCTTAGCCACATTATCGGGAGGCAAGTATCAACATGTCAAGAGTAATCTGATTTTAGGTAATTTTACTTTTTTTCCTTGGCATTGTCTGTTTTTTACCATGAGTATTTATCAATTTTACCGAGACAATAAAATTGTTCAAACAAATGGAAAAGGCTACAAGTACATTTCTGGTGTTAAAATTCTCAGTTTCAAAGCTTTAAGACTGACACAAGGGGCAAATGTTAAATGGTGCACACATTTGGAAGAGTATTAATTAATACACAGGATTGTAAATTGGTTGAAATCTTACATGAAACCGGGCTATCAGCTCGCGATCCAGAGGCTTAGTCACTGACAGCTGACCTGAGATGGGGTTGATAATGAAGATACCGGTCGGAGGCTGGTCAGCTCCTGGTCCAGTTACGCTGTACCGCAGCGAAAGGTTTTTATCTCTATCGGACCTGATCTGAGGATCAAGAACAGTCACATTAAACAGGGGCTAAATGAGCTCATTATTGGAGACAGGGCATGCCACAGCTCATGGCCTTTTTCAGTTACAAACGTGCACCATCTCTTTCCAGAAAACCCTTGAAGCTCTCCCAGTCCTGTTCCTCGCCCTTGCTTCTTGGTGACGGGCTTCAAAAAGAGATGTCACCTGTCACCAGAAAGAGCAGGGGCAATGTTAACATCTAAAAGAACACTCACCAGGAGCCGTGCAAAAGTCAAAATGAAGGAGCGTCAGTTTTTAAACAGAATTAAAGTCTATCCTGGGAATTTCGAGGTTACAATGTTTAACCCTGCAACAGGTGTCCAATTTAATGAGAATAAAAACTGTTTACTTTTTGCATCAGTTAGATAAGATATAAGACTGTGAAAGAGCCTAACCCGGGAGCTCTAAGGTTGTGGTTGAGCCCGGGAGTCAGACTTCTGTACCTGAACTGTACCCACGTCATTCACTGCAACCAGGGCTTCCCATAGTATTTTAAGGTGGCACCCAGTACCCCAAATTCTTTACTAATAACAAAGCATACGAGAAATGATTTTATCCTATCACTCTCAAAAATTATACCCATTACAGGCTCACTGCTTTCTCCTCCAAATACAACAATTCCTAGGACAAATAAGTTTACAGACCAGTGATCATAGGAACAGGCTACAGAAAGCGAAGAGGAAGGACGTTACAGAGAAAGGGCCGATTGAGCAATACTGTTGGGAGGTGATAAGAGATATTTATGTATTAGGTGAATAGCTTTAATCCAGGAACAGAATTTAGTTTCTTTTTTTGCTTAAGGCAAAACTGTCTTCTTATTCTCTATTAAAGTAAAAATAGAAAACACCTTTATTTGGAGGTTATGTCTTTCATTGTTAAAAATATATATAATACACATTACATATACATATACAAAACAAGTAAGTGACTCATTAAAAAACATAGCTTTCAGTAAATTTGTGTTAGAATGCTACGCTAATCATATACAGAAACATTTACTTTCTGATAAGTGGGAATATACACTGAATTTGTTTTATTTTCCTTTTGTAATAAATAACAGGCTGCTAATTTTACTAAACATGTAGAAATATCCGTCATTTCTTTCTCTGGGTCTGATGGTATGCATTTAGAGTAACTGAAAAAAGACCTTACTCTTCAGATTCTAAAGCCTAAGTTTTTGCACAACCCCAGGGAGTCTGTTAATGGCATCAGAGGTCATTTTTTATTTCTTTAAAAAACTCTCAAATGCACTTGGTGCTGGCATTTTTTTGTCAGTGATTATCCCTTTATTTTTCCTTTAGCCCAAAAGCTATGGGTAGAGGGCAAAGATCGTCACGAGGAGTGAAGCTTTCAGACAAGGAAGCTAAGATGTGTGTCTGCTGTGGGGGAGGGGAGGGTGTGGGTGTGAATGTTGGCGTTAGGGCATATGCGTTCACATGCTGAACAAGCTTTCTCATCCATGGTGTCCAGGGCGGACCCACCAAGAGCTCTACCTATAAATAACTTGAGATAACAAGAAGATGGAGAAAAGGTTCTTTGCAACACTACAGACATTTCATCAATATAAATATATATATATATGTTTTAGTACATACATGTCGCAGACTCTGCCTTGTGAAAAAAGAGCCAAAAGCACTTTTAATGCACACCTGACACATGCCGTGGAGATGCATGATACTGTGCCACCTACCCTGACAAGTTCTTGAGGAAAAGGCCCCCTGGAGTTTTCTGGAAGGTTGATTGGAGGGATAACCCAGTCTCTCTTCTGCCTTTGCAGGTAGCCATTGTGCTTAGTCAGCTGTCTCGGGAATACGATTTCTTCAATTTCTTGTGGTTCCTTTGCATTGAAATACAAGAAGACATTCCTGAGTATTAGGAAAACGTTTTCTGAAAATACATCGATGTCAATGGATACCTGAAAATGTAGAAATCACAGCTTATTATGAACCAAAAAAACACGTCCGGAGGCCCTCTCCCTGTCCCTCTGTTAAGAGAAAACACTGTAAAATTTTGGGTTACACTGTTCACTGAAAAACTGAACTCCAAACAAACTTATGTGGCACAGCTGTGTAAACCAATCGCCGTTTTTATAAACCATCTTAGATAGTAGTTAATATTGAGCAAAATTTAATAGTACCCTTTTATACATTTCTCATTAGTTTAAACCACAGTTCAGGTAATGTGCTGCTGTACATTAAATTTAGATCTTGATGTGCTAAAATATAATTTGAATTCCAAGGGAAGTTTAATACATACTGCTAAGGAATGTCTCAAATATTTATGACCCTATTAAATCCCACAGAATTAATGCTGTAATTATTCTAAACCTATGTCACCCGTGATGGATGCTGTAGATGACCCACTTTGCACATGGGGTATTAATCTCTGCTGGATGTCAACATTTTCTTGTTTCTCCCTGTATCTGTAGACATTTTGCCATTAAGCGCTTGCTGCTTCAACGTGAATATCCCAAGTCCGTTTCCGGGAACGCAGCGAACCGACAACAACAAAAACAGCTTCCACTCGGTGACCAGCTCCTTACTTTATGTTATCCCCAGTGACATGAGTCCCCTTAACAGTTAACAGATTCACAAATTACGTTTCATGTAAAGTCCGGCACTGGTGTAAGAGGAAAAATGGTACCCTTTCCTCCTATATTTATCCGTATTTGATTATGGCTGCATATATCACACTTGCAATTAAATACCAGAAGTCAAAGTGTGTATTTTTATCTCTCACAGTACGACAAATATACAAATTGTTACAGTGTCATGGTTCATAAAATCATGGACCTCAGATTGTATGAGTGTGGCACCCTCTCATATCTGTTTCAGATTAACTCAGAGAACCAGAATATTCAGAAATGAATAATCGTACCGTAACTTTACCGAAGAAGTTATTGCATCTTATTAAAAATTCTTAAGGGGGAGGGTATCGCTCAGTGGTAGAGCTCATGCTTAGCGTACACGAGGTCCTGGGTTCAACCCCCAATACCTCCATTAAAAAACAAAATTTTAAATAGTGGCTCACATAAAATAAGTGCTCAATAAATGTTGATTTGAGGTGAACTTTACTCTGTTGGAAATGTACCTTACTTACTTTATCTTGGCTGATAGCAGCTCCACCACAGGGAGTATATTATCCCTAAAAGTCATGCTGGTAGTATGAATAATTCATAGTCCCCAATCTGATTATTAAGGGGCAAGACAAAAACCCAATACTCCTCGCCGGAAATGCTTTCCTGTTATTCGTATAAATTTGTACTTCCTCTCTAATAAATTTGGCGGGTGACATCTTGCAAACAACTGTTTATTTTGCAGTTAAATGCAGCTTGTAAAGCTCCTAAGAGATTTAAAACAAACAACTCCTTCTCATTTGAGTTATAAGTCTCAAAGTAGAAACAAACCTTTCAAATACAGTTTCAGATTGCTGAAAACAGATTTACTCTGAGTACCTTATAAGATTAAAAGCACAACGAAATACTACTGAGGTGGCTGAAGTTGATAAAAATTCAAATATTGGCCACCTGTTCATGTGATGCGAAGTATGTATTTAGTTCAAACCGTACAAATCTGGTTTTCAAACGTAACTCCACCCAACGCCATATTTGGATACCCTACCTTCTCTGACTCCTCAGGTGAGGCTGGCTTCAGGCTCAGCTTCACTGCTACTTGCCACTTTTCCTGAGTCTCTTTGTCTTGGGCATATATCAGGAACTTGGAGTGCTCGGAGGACAGGGGGAAACTTCTCACAGCATACACCATCCCGTCTTCATCTACCTTAAAGTCTGCTGGTTCACTGCTTTCATACTGTACTTTCCTTTTCCCATTGCAGTTGCTAAACTTCACTGTGAAAGATAATAAATATACAAGACTAATTATACTCCAGAGGCAAAAACAGCTAGCATCTAAATCTATAACTTGATTACGTTAAAATAAAAGGCAGTAATAGGAAACACAAAAATTTTATTTTTACATTATTACAGGAATGTAAATGTCAGACTGTGGTTCTGAGTTGTCCCCTGTGTCTTCTTGTTCCAAAGCCTTCCCTTTCTTCCACAAGCCCCTGGATCCTGGGCCCTCAGGGGCACCTGCTCTTCCAGTCATGTCTCTCACCGAGACTGCCTGTCACTTCTTACCAAACTCCTATTCATCCTGTATGTCCCAGCCTCAAAGTCAATGAGGGTAGAACAGATGCCTTGTTTTCAGTCTTCGTGTAGCAATCTGAACTCTATTACTGTAGTTTGAAAGCCAAGCCTTATACTCACCGTGAGAGTCCTACAGGGCAAATTTTCTTAGCTATCTTGTTTACCCTGCACATTTCCTGGCATGTACACTTAATATGTGTAATTTTGGAATAAATGCTTAAAGGAATAAAGCAGTAACACTTATTAATTCTGAATGCCCACCATACTCTAGGATAACAAGACCTTGCAACTTTTAGTTCTGATGGTGCTTATAGTAGTTCCATGAAGCAATAACAATATGATAAATTTTCAAACAAATGAAACTAAGGTGTATCTCAAAATTAACTTTAACTAAAAATATGTCTTAAGAGTAGAAGAATCAAAAATATTTCAGTTTCTTAATTAACTCAATCTTACATGTAATGAACTTAAAAGTGGAAACAATTAACGCTTTCTTAAAAGTAATGTCAATCAGTTTATGTCTCATCGGATAACGGAAGTTAAACTACATCCTTCTAAATGTAGAACTAGACATACTCAAGCCAAAATAAAATTGTAAAATAATACAAATATTCCCTAAGGAAGATTATTTCCTTTGAAATCCTTAACCATTCTTTTCGAAGAAAAATTCTATAGGAACAGCATAAAGGGATCAAAGAAAAAGCAATTTTTCATTTCTGTAAACATGTGATGTTATGTCCTGACCACAATTACACAGGATGCATTTTGGAATTCAATTAATAGGCCCACATTACAAAATATATACACCTTTTGCATTTTTCAAGGACCTAAGTAAATTTTTTGAACCCCCACTCCGCATACGAACTGATGACAGTTCTTTTGTTGTCGTTAATATAAATTCGCTGAGATGTGCACCAGACCACAGACAAATAACATGCATGATTATTTCCCTACGTTACCGTAAAATCCTGGATAACAGTAATAACAGACTTTACTGAATACATTATTTTCCACACAATCCATATATTTTATCCTTCATCTTTCAAACATTTCAAAATGAAAAGTCGTATCTCACACTACATTATGTTAAACCAAAATATTTGTCTTTGAAGTGAAAGTATCCCAGAAGATGCCTGATTACCCCATCTTACACGCCATGTGATTTAAAAGTGAAAAATGGGAATGTTTTCTATAGAACAATGCCATCTACTGCTTATGTTTTATTAAAGACAGCGAAATGAAAAGTGAAATTGGGGGACCCCGCTGAGAAATCAAAATGAAAGACTTTCACAGTCTTTTTGTATCAAATTCCCTTTTACATCACAAAAGGTAATCATGATACTTAAAAAAATATAATCTGGATCAGGAAAATTATATACTGTTCTGCACTTTCTGGTTCATTTTTCCACTTTCGCATTGCTCCTCAGCAATTCACACCTGGATTGTTGCATCTGCCTGTTAACTGGTCCCCTCCCTGATCCAGGTCACTGTAGAGCCACTTGTAGACTAAACCTCTGCTGTGATTTTCTCCTCCCTCCTTAGTATCTGCAATATATGTAAACTCTCTGACCTCGTGTACAACGCTCTCTTAATTCTTAGTCACCTGGTCTCTTCGGTCTCTCTGTAAGCAGATCGTAAACTCATTTTGACTTCCTGACGGTGAGTCTCCGTTCTTTATTTTCTTTCCTTTTTTTAGAGGATATAGTATTTTTATTTCCTCTTTTTGTTTTTAAATTTAAATTGAAGTACAGTCAGTTACAATGTGTCATTTTCTGAAGAAGAATATGAAAATGAATGTATGTATGTGTAGGCACGACTGGGACGTTGTGCTGTGCACCAGAAATTGGTTCTTTGTTTTCTATGACGCCTAACAGTGATAAGGGCAGAATAAACATTCACTCAATATCTAAGGTCCATTAGATATTAATATCTGACAACTTTTCCAAAAAACTAGAAAACAGAAGGGAAATTTAGAAGTCTGCCCAGCCTGTTGCAGCATTCAGCACCAACAGTTAACACCAACAAAACCCAGGGACTTCAAATAACTTGACTTGGTATTAGGTGGTTGGGTTGTGAAAGAAAATGTATTAATATTTGTTGAATGCCGGGCACTGAACGAGACACTTAAGGTTAGGTGATCTATTTTAACCTTAAGAATAGCCACCTGAAGTGGGTACCGTGTTACCTGTTCTGCAGGCAGGGAAGAAAATCAAAAAGCTACCTAGGTCCCATGCTGTTTGACTCCTCGTGGCTGTCCGCCCTACAGAAGCACAAAGGGTTCCAACTCAACTCATGACTCTCAAGTTACTGAAACTTAAACCTTGAGTAGACAATAAAGGCAAAGAAATGACAGAGAGGCGTGATAAATGCTTGGAAAGAGAATAATGCAACATTTAGGCCTCTGAAAGTACCTGGTAACTGGCATATTAGAAAGGAGTTCTTGAAGTGGGGGACAGCCTGTGTCACACCGAGGGGAGACGCTGAGCCCCTCGTGGGCTGGTGAGTGTGTGGCAGATGAGAAAATGTCACGGTGACTTGTCCTGTCACTGACATCTGCTATTTGGATTCAGGTGTCAGAAAGATGCAGGCAAGGAAGGAGGCCTTTGAAAACATGCATTAGCAAAAAAGAAAAAATGTGCCTTTTCCTACAAAGGGTCACTGCACAGGCTAGAAATGAAAAGTGGGTGACCCAGAGTGTCTGACATTGGAGAAAACACTGGAGGAAATTGCATAAAGGTCATTTATTTAAAATCATTTAGGGGAGTGAGTATATCTCAGTGGTAGAGCACATGCTTAGCATGTACAAGGTCCTGGGTTCAATCCCCGATATCTCCATCAAAAAAATTTAATAAAATAATAATGATTATTATATTTTATTCATAATAAATAAAATAAAATAAAATAAAGTAATTTAGCTTTTCTAGAACCTCTGACCCTGTTGCTTTCTGTTATTAAATTGTTCTTGGTATTTTAAACAAATACTAATTTTCATTTGCTCCAGTATTAAATAAAATAAGCAACATTTTGTCTATCACTCAGGTGTAAAGAAATGTGTTGTAGTACATAAATTCTCTTTGCACATTCAACTAGTGGAATCCATTCCTGAACTGCAAAGAAGTCCACTGCCAACTGAAAAAGGTTTTCTTGGTGAAACGGCAGTCCTGACTCCATCCTGTGGTTGTGACTTACTGCATGGACAGTGCCCGGCTCAGAGGCGTGATCCATGACGACCAGGTTTTACCGTTTTCAAGTCCTGCAAATTAACAAGCTTGCTAATTTCAATGGGTGCTATGGACTGAATTGTGTTCCCCCAAATTCACAGGCTGAAGCTCTAATTCCCAGTACCTTAGAATATAAGTGTATTTGGAGATAAAGACATATAATTAAGAGAAATGAGCTCATATGGGTGGGCCCTCATGCAATGTGGCTGGTGTCTTAAAAGAAGAGGACATTGGACACAGATCCACACGTACACAGAGGGAAGCCCACGTTAGGACACAGGAAAAGATGGCCATCGTAAGCCAAAGAGAAGAGTCTCAAGAAAACCCAAACCTGCAGGTGCCTTGATCTCAGACTTCCAGCCTCCAGAAATGTGAGAAAATAGGTTTCTGTTTAAACCACCCACCCTGTAGTCTTATAAATGGGTAATACATGAATTCCATTTACTAACCATTGCCCAACGTTCATTGGCTGTTATTGCTCACTTTGGACTTAGATGCACCTAATTAATGTTTTCTCAGGCCTGACAAGATTCACTTCCGCCCGAGAACCAATCACTGAAACTTACATAGGAGAAATTTTTTTCTTACAGAAACACAGAAATTAAGAGAAAAAAAGTAGAAAACTGCTATGTTATAGAATCATAGTTACAGCACTAATATATATTTATCATTTACACATTATATGTATTTATCATTATGGACTTTCAAAAAGATTTTTGGGAGGATTATGACAAAGTATATTTACCAAAAAAACTAGCTAAAAATAAAAAGGAGAGTGGCTAGAGCCATTTGGAAGGGAGAAAGAGGTTTCCAAGGTTAAGATTAGATTTAAGATTTAACTTTGAAGATGAACAAGGCAAAATCATTGCTATATGACTTATGAGAAGAGATAACAGTTCACTGGAATCAAGCTGTTTCTGTTATTAAAACATTTTCCTAATGGACAGAAGGTAAAGAACTCTGAATAACATAATGAATACCATTTTCAACTTTTATTTTCCAAAATATGAAGCAGTTTTATAATTTTTTTAATATATAGGTTTTTAATAAAGGGTGATGATACATTTATTTTAAATTAAAATACATCCTTATATTGAAACTATTCTGTATGATACTGTAATTAATGGTAGATACATGACACAATGCATTTTTCAAAACTCAAGGACCAAGCAACACAACGAGTGAATTTTAAAGTCAATTAAGGATTTCACAGTAATGTATCATTATTAGTTGTAAAAAACGTGCCACGTTAATGCAAGACGTTAATAATAAGGAAATCTTCCAGGAGTGAGACAGGTATGGAACTCTCTCTATTTTGTGTTCAATTTTTCCATAAACTTAGAACTGTTCTAAAAAAAAAGTCTACTAATAATTTAAAGAAATGCTTCCTTAAGAGAATGGTCTAACCAGATATATTATTAAACATTTGAAAGGAACAGATGGTTATCAATATCCTCAGTCTCTCCCAAACATGAGTTCCCGTGAACTGCCCCAAGTGGTTTTAGCTGAAGCTGGATAATATAACTGAATCCATAATTTTACATAAAAACTATTACGGAAATACTGAGTTGGTGTTTCAGGAAAATAACAACATTTTATCAGACATGTAATAAAGCTGAAATTCTACTATTTTAAAAACAATCGAGCAACTTGAACTGTTTTTCTGACAAGTGATCTTCTTTACATTAAAATATTAATTTTGCTTAAGGGCAGAGATAACTTGAAGTAGAAACTCCAGGATTTAAGAGAAAAGGAAAGAAATTGCCTTCGACAACAAAAAAACAAGCTTGATCTGCTGTATCATTCAAATTTAAAACAACACTCTACATAGTTAAACGTCTGTGGCTAAAAACATCACAATACTAAACAAGAAATGTATTATTAGAGCCAGTGCAGAGTTTACACATACAATATGTAGCTATGTGCTCTAGCCTACATAAACCTTTGTTAACATGATTAATACCAAATTAAGCATCAATGAAATAATTATTTTAAAGTACTTTTGACTCTTAAAGCAATACCTCAAGTTAATGTTAACCATAAAACCATAATATCCTTATAAAATATTAACAGGAAACCACAGATCTTACATAGTAAATGTATTAGCAGTTAATAGCACTGCATAAACCATTTGAATAAAAATGTGCAGATACACACACACGGTTTATAATTTTTGCCTAAGTAAAACATCACCCATATTTAGAAACAATTATGAGAGAACACTGCAAAATATTTTTCTGCCTAAATATCCCTTCGCCTTTTTTATTGTTTTTTTCCTCCCATATGAACTGCCATTTCTGAAGGCATATTGGGAAAACAGAAATAGTTTCACAGTGTTTGACAGAAGTCCTCCTTCCATGGGCACAGAGCAGTATTTATTAATGGGCCAGCTGTCTATTAATGAAGACACGAGAGGGAGTAAGGTAGGAAGAACTGACTCAGCATCAAGGATTTCACAGTGGAACTTACAGATTCCAATGGAGAATGGTTACCAAGCACAAGTCTGCTCTTAACTCTGAAAAATCTGCTTAGACATTCTTTTGGCCCTCTCTGCCCTTTCTGAGTTTCAGTTTGAGGAACAATGTTTTCCTAGAACAATTTAGGGTCTACCCATCCTTTTCACAGATACCCAGTGGGATACACTAGTTTGGAAATGTTCATATGGACCTTGGTGGAAAAAGTCAATGCATTTTCTTTATAGCATAGAATTACGATAAGAAAAATGAAATATAGGCTTTGGGGAAACATCCTGTTAAATAGACATAAAACTTTCATACAAAATGTTTTTTAAATCATTAATAAGAAATTTGAACTTCAATTAAAAAAATGGTTCCTTTCCAAAAAAAAAAAAAAAAGAAAGAAAGAAAGAAGGAAAGAAAGAAAGAAAGTTGAGCTTGTTTTCATGAAGTGACTTTTTTATAACAAGTTTTATGACCAAGATCTTAAATTCTTGATAGTCACCATCAAGGCAAACGTCGTTCAAAGAAATTGGTGATAGCAAATGGGAGCACGGAATTCATCACTTTTTCTCCAGTTGATGGAAAGTTCTTTCTTGTCATGAACCATGAGGGATACACTGATTAAATTTCATAGTCCTTTTTCTTAATTGACAAATAAAATGTTCAAATTCCTCATGGAAACACAAATGCTTTTCAGTATTTTTCCATATTAAGTATTTTAAAATAATGGTAAGACTTGACTTCAAGCATATAGGTATTGCTCTAATAGTCATTTTTTCCTGAGGATTTAAAATGTAACACTGACTAAATATCACCAATGAATCATTTTTATCCTTTTTCCAAAGCTGAACTTTTGCTTCAAATCCATGATCTCTGTGAGTATGTGTAATATTATTTACACGGCCTTTGCCATTGTCAATTAAGTTCATTCAGGTGCTCGAAAACGTCAGTTAAGTAAGCTATTTCTTTTTTCCAAGTGAATAACTCTCCTTCAACAAATCTACAGTGAACAACAGTCAAACACACAATCCATTTTTCCCCTAGCTAATAAACTCTTGAAAAAAAAATGTGTCCTCTGGACAGCTCATGCACTTTGGACCATATTAGCAAATACGGTTTTCTGATCCCCTATCTTTGCATAAAGCTGTTGCTGTTTATTTTCATAATATCAGTTTATGTGGATTTAAGGTTTATGAGTGAACTTTTATATACAAGAGCTTCTAAGTAAGTAGAAAGAGCATAGACTCACGGAGCTCTGAGATTAAACTCGTGATGTTTATGTTTTCATACCACTCACAGCCTTTCACCTTCACGACATTACAGCCAGAGCATCAGCCTCATGTCATGAGTGCTTAACATCTTGCTTTAGAGTGTTCATTTGTCTTCTTGAATATATGGTTTACAGAAGTTTGTTTAGCTTTATTTTGGCAAAATAAATCATGCTCTTCAAGGATTTTAACCATTGCTATTAACCAACATATCTGTTAATTCCTTAAAGTCATCGACATGCAATGATAACTTTTTGGATTTATTAGTCTTTTTGATTAGTGCGTCACTCTGACGTGTGACGTGCCATCACTACCTCTCCTGAGTGTTTTATTCAAAAGTGGCTGCTTCTCTATTTCTTCTACTTCACTGGTTTCCAATAGAGCGTTGATGATGTATATATAGGCTGGTATAATAAGTTAATCCTGCATTTGTGTGAGGCATTTTGGCTTAAACCATTGAATGTAAAATCTTATAAATGGCTTTTAGAGCTTGATCATATAGGGCTGTACTCAGTCTCATAAAGGAATACCCTTACTTTCTGCTTAAGAGAATCCAAAACTCCTTCTGCCTAAATTGGCTGTTTTGTGGATATGGTGCCCACAGAATTTATTCTACATGGAGCTTCACTTGACCACTTTTGCATTAAATAAAACCTTTAGACCAAGTGTGAGAATAATTAAAAAGACACATGAATTCCAATTTAGGGGAAAATATTGAGGGGGTTCTTATGACTAAAGTCTTTCCATTTTGCAATAGGTTGGGGAAGTAAACATTCTTTGAAATGAAATCTAAAGACAAAAAAAAAACTGCAGGCAAGTATAGCTTCAGAAAATCTATTTGTAAATGATATATAATGTACATATATACATAATAAACTATATAAGAAATATTATGTAATAATATAATGTAAAAATACATACATATAAATATAACATATATAAATATGTATTTCAGGTCATCCATACTTTTAAAACATTTAAAAATAAAGCATATGAAATGCTTGGAAAATTAAACACACTATAAGTTACAATACTAAGTATGAATTTTGAATTAATTTAATAATTAAAATTCTAAAACTGTACAAAATATAATTATTACTTATATTTCTGGGTAATCAAAAAGTATTTTGAAAACAATTAATTTCTGCTACATACAGTCCTCTCTAGTAATTTAGTAAATTATATGTCCAGAAAAACCAATTTAATTTTAAAGAATTTGTTTCTAAAAACGTATATAAATTTAACATAGTATAGACACTGTAACTTTGAAAAACACACACAAAGTTGACTATTAATTTCCATCAAGAATAAAACTTTGTAAACTTTAAAATTCATTAGAAAGAAAGGTAAAAAACAAAAGAAGAAAGAGAAGGGGAGGGGAAAAAAAGAGTGAAGCTGAAATAAACTGAGAAAACAAACAAAATTAATCAGTCTCTGGCACCTGACAAGAACATAAAGATAAAATTGATACATACCTTCTATTGTATTAAATAAGGAAAACTATGAGCAAAATATACAAGCAAATTAAATTGAAAGAATAATAAAAGTAACATCTGCATAGAATTTTCACTTGGGATAAACACCGTGATTCAAAAGCAATGATCAGGTAACTGTGGGGATTCAGTAGGGAAGGGGACATTTTGAGGTTCACGCCATGTGCGGGCGAGTACTTGGTCGGTGAGAAGATTGGGGGGAGATGCTATGTGGACATTTGGGTCTACGCAAGTCTTAGCAAAATAGGAAATAAGAAAAACAAGAAAAGCTTCCAGGAAGTTTTTACAGAAAGTCATCAAAGAGCATTCAAATATAATTTTAACTGCTGTGACTTAATTGATTGACCTGTTTAATCAAAAAAATGCCTTCATGTTTTTAACACTATAAAAAAGTTCAGCTAGAGTATCGATAGCACACCTGTACCTGATTCTCGGTGTTCTGGCTGGGAAACACTGACCTATTATGCCATCCTGCTGAAACAGTAAGGGCTAGGTTGGCACTGCCTGTGGTGACCAATACTTCCAGCTCTTCTCCCCTTCCTAGACATGCAGAAAGTCAGCGGGCTGCCCTGGGGAGTCACCTGTCGCCACAGTAGACGTTGCATGAAGGAGAAATTGACACATGTTTGTGTTGGGCACAGAAGACCGGCGGTAATTGTTACTGCAGCACATCCTAGCCTACTGTGCATGAGAGGGCCTCAACGTGAGTGACCTAAAACCCTCTCAAAGCAGTAGAATTAGGATGAAGTGTCTATGAAAGGAAATAAGTCAGAATCAAACTTATTGGAGATCAAATGAATAAAACCAAAATATTTCTTATTCCTAAAAGTCTTGGCATTTCCCTGCCAAATGAAAAAGGCTTTATTATAATGTCCTCTAAAATGTTATGAAATCTATTGGAGAAGCTGTTGTTTCATTTCCTTTCCAGGGAAAATCATGTAATATTTAACGAACATCTGTACATAAGCTGCCACAAATAAAAGAGAGGAATAAAGAGCTATGATGTTCCTCTTTGATATGAAAGTGAAAAAAAATCAAAACAAGCAGAGGGGATGATAATGATTATGACACTGAAAATATGAAATTTAGATTTTCAGTTGTCTGACTGTATGCTATGCATACAATTTTATGTATTAAACTTTTGGAAAAGCTGTAAGATTATTACATTCTTCTGTGTATGCATTCTAATCACTCAAAAAAATTTTAAGCTATTCTTCACTTCATTGATATTCTTCCTCCAGGCATCTCTATGCCATGAAATTCAATGAAAACCCTTTCTTTTGAAAGAATCAAGCTAAAAATATATAAAATTATCAGTGTTCAGGAAGAATTATTATTATTATTATTTTTTTTTTTTTGGAGAATGTGCCCATTAACAAATTACACTGAAATATCACTACCTCTAGTCAATGACTCTGACAGAACACAGGTTGTGTGGAAGCTCTTTTTCCCAACTATATGGTTATTAGTCTCTGAAATTTGATGCAATTTAGTTAGCTTCATATTTCAGGCTACTTAATGTCAACAAAGAAGGAATCTTAATTCCTAATTTTTGCACCAGGTTTTTGTTAACCTTTTAAGAAAACAAGAGTTTTCATAATAAAGTTGACTGATAAAAGAACGTCCTGCTAATTGGAGTTTTCAAAACCACCACCAGAAAAGGAAAAACCAAACCAAAACTAAACTAATCTTGTGTCTAAATCAATTTTCACAACGTGGCCTCAGAATGGGCCACAGAGACCAGAAAAAGGGACTGTCTCCCCACAATGCTCAACTTACTAAGACATGGGAACACCAAGGAACAAGAGGATTTTGTACATTTTATGAAATTTGAATGAAAGAAAGAGGGACACAGAATACAATGTTCATTAAACAAGTTAGCCCTACTGCTATGACAAGCTATCGCATCAATGGAAATTAAAGTCTATGGAACTATTTAACTACTAAATCCCAAACCATCTGTTGATAGTAAAGTTACAAAACAAACAGGGTAAGATTTTATCCTAAACACTTAAACAATTTAAGAAATATTTATGGCTATTAGGAGACAAAGATCATTGTCCTACACAAAGAAATAACAATGCATATAAAAGTCCTCTTGAAAATTTACCATAATACATAACTCATAATTTAAAAGCTGAATTTCCAATTATTACTGCCAAATCCCCCCAAAAGATACATTGGTTCATTGGCTACTGGAAAGAACTTTGCAAATAGCAAAGTTGGACTTTCTACAGAAAGCAAACTATAAAAATTTTATAGAGGCAATACCAAAATCCACGATATGAAATGCTTTATTTTTAAAGGCTGTCTACGTTTTCTGAACATGAATAATATGATGCGTAGTAAGAATTTTAATATACGTAGGATTCCATAAAAATTTCGTCAATGTTACTACTTCTTTCATGGAGCCAATGAAGTTGTTGAAAGTAATTACATAAAATCCCTAAGTTGCCGATGAAATTTAAGCAGTAAAAGCAATGAACACATTCTAATATAAATTCAATTAATGGATGATTACTTGATAAACATCACCATATAAACTGAGGAGAGACATGGCCTCCCAGTGTGGTGTTTTGTTTTCTCAGTACACCACTTTCCAACTTTTTGAAGAATCATTGTATAAACCCTAAAAAGCTGCTCTGGTGGCGTGAAAGTATTCTTCCAACAACCTAAAGGATATTATTTCTTTGTTCTAGTTCAACTCACCACATAGCATTACAAGAAAAACAAGGGTAAGTAATCAATGACATACAATAAAAAATGGGCTATGTTTTTAATGCATCAATTTAACAGTAGTAGAGAGCTGTTTAAAAATTATTTGAGTTTACACAATGGATAAAAACTTGACTAATACTCTTTTAAATGTCAATTACTTATTTATATTTAGAAATTACATTTTATGCATACTAAATTTTTATCATAGGTATCCAGAACTGCAGTCATTTCAAAATGCTGTCATTGGTTTAAAAATAACCAAATCAAAACCAAAAACAAAAAAACCCCAAAAAACAAAAAATCCTCTTCAAAAATGTTCCTTCCCTCTATTCACAGCCCGAAATGAGCATCCACCTCTTTGAACACACCAACTCAGCCAATCTGAATATCTGAGCAAAACTCCGTTGCTTCGAATGACAATAAGACTTCTGCTCTTTAATAGGTTGACACTTCCTCTTGGAGAAATGGTAACACTTCTGTTTCACCATTTTCATTACTTATTTCAAAGTGCATGGTCACACACTGTAGTGTTATGGCCTATTATGGCCACCTCATGGATGCACCACCCTGTGACTTATCTAAAAGCATCTTAGGTGCATGAGGGTTCCGCCTTAGGCACATTATTCTTACTCCCACTCTTTCAAATGACACTACAGCACTTAGCTCAGCTCTTAGGTATACTAATGAAGCATTAAAGATACGTATCTTTAAATTTCACAGAGATAAAAGATTTTTGCACATCTGATTGACCCTGAAAGTACACAGACATGTATTAAAGGATCTTCATTACATTAACCAATGTGATGTCAAAGCAAGTATCCTGTGTACACACTCTTTACTCCCGGCTTACCAATTCTGAGTGCATATGTATTAGTTACAATAAACCAAGTTAGGCTGAAGCAATATCCTTATCCTGTCCTGATAAGCAGATGCAATAAGCAGACTCGCCAGAATTACATCTTCTTGTCTAAAAGCCTCAGCAATACTTATGTTCTAGAATAATATATTAAAAGCCCTATTTTAAAAAATTTTTAACTGAGTAGACATTTGACTTCCAGAGGCATAAAAATGAATTAAAACAGGAGTTGTAAATAATTGAGAAAAAGACAGGAAACCACACACCCAAACAGGAAGGAGGACGATACTATTAAGTGGGAATTTTTCATCTTTATAAAAAAACTTTTTTTTTTTTAAAAAAAGGAAGGATATGAAAACCAAGAACAAACAGAGATACAAGGTATCAAGGAGAATTCTAGTTGTTTGTCAAGGGGTTTTTAGGACATACTGTATGGGAGGGAGTTTTAGGGACTAAAGTCTCTTACTGCAAAAAGCACTAGGCTGAAACCCACTAGGCTGGAAGAAGAAATGTCAACACAGGCACAAATGAAAGATCTAATCACTGATGCACGTGGTTCACAGGATTCAGGGGCAGTGTGAGTGTGTACATGCATATCTGACAGCAGGGTTCAGTGTTCGAATGTAAATGCCACTCTAGTTTTTATAAAAAGGCTTACCATTACCCCTTTTCCTGAGCCCATGGGTTAGATCTATTAATATGAGGAAGAGCATGATTGGCACTTTTTCAACATGGGGATTATTCAAAAATACACAGTGTAATATGCAAGATGTGATGTTAAAGAAATGGGATTGATTCTGCAAGTCACACAGAAAAATCAGATTCATTACATAACAAGCACGTCTTGAATAAAATTATCGTCCAACCAACAGGGGCACTAAATATGCACTTTAATTTGGAGTACAGTACAGAAGTAACTTCACTTTCTAATGAGATGAATTATTAATAAAGCTAAAAGATACTAAAAAAAAACCAATGCTTGTATAAAGGCCAACTCTAATCTCATGTATTCCATAGGCAATCTTCACTAAAACACTATTGTTTTATACTCAGTGGAACCCATACCTTCAACTAGTCTGACACAAGACTAGTTTGAACAAGAAGGAACGGCACTGATGATGAGATGTTTTTCTCTTTTATCATTTTGTTCTTGTTTGGTGCAAAAAATAAAAAGAACAGAGGACTACAAGCCAATAAACTCAGTTCTGGTTGTGGTTCCACCAATGCCTTTTCAATAATCCTCGAAACAGCATCGATCTTCACTGCTTCTGCTGTCATATGAGAAAGTGTCACTCAAGACTGCTAATATCTTTTACAGCACTAAACTATGCACACACACAGTCTAAAATTTGATAGCATAACAAGTCCCTGAGGGAATATTACCACTGAAGGTTGGATTTGGGGATTTGAGTGTTTTTTTTTTTTTTGGTTATTTTGTTTTAACTGTTGTTGAGCAAGTTTTAAGTAAAACATGACGACTTCTCTGGGACAAAAAGCGAAGGACAAAGCCTACAGGAAATACACTGGCTTTAAATGTTTTTTTTCTAGTTCTGAAAACCTATAAATTCCAAAGCAAAGTTAAAATCCAAGTATCACACTTCATAGAATTATGGACGAAAGGGCAGCAATAAGCGATCAAAATCCTCACAATTATTCAATGGCCACTCTTTCTTTCAACAGGTTAACCAATTACACTGGCATTAATGGACTGTCATTTATAATCTACTTGCTTTCCTTTTGCTAGAATTTGTATGTCATCACAAAAGTAAAAGAAGCTGAAGTTATTCTGTTTGAAACATAACCTTCCTCCAATAGACCAGTCCCCTTCTTTGCACGAAACAGATTTCAGTCATTTAGGCACGCAGGTGTCACGAAGATCAAAGGATACTACCTGTATGTCAAGTTCCAGATTCTGCACCTCATCTCCTTAAAAAAATAACAGATGTCGATGAGAAAAAGGAAAAGTCGAATGTCTTTACGAGACATTTCTTTAGAACAAGTCTTTAGAACTATTTAGTAACGAATACAAAATTGAAAAATACAAAACTCTGGAAAATAAAAATATAAAAAATATGCATTTGAAAAGAGATATGCATTTGAGACAACAGAAGGTACAATCCATAATTTGTCCTAAATTTGCAATTTTGATGGCATAAATGCTCCTCAGGAAAGATAAACTGAGGACCTATGAAGCTCCTTGGGAGACACATGACAAGAAAACTCATATGACAATTTCTGGATGAAGTCACAACAGAAAAGGTGCTCCTTTCACTTTTACATGACATCTTTTCTTTTAAAAGTTTCTAATAAAATAAAGTCAATATTTGTTATAAAGGAGACATTCTCTATTCAGTTCTTATCATAACGGCCATACAAAAACATTCCGCTGCAAGTTTTGGTTTCTAATGAGTAGCATTCTTTTGTTTTTTCAGGTTCATAGTCATTTTCTGTAAACAGCCTGTTTTATATGCACACACTATCTTTTGATAATTCTTTCATGGATTACAGTTTAGCCTTTAAAACAAGCAACTATGTTGAATATCTTACTGTTCTTCTAGGTGGTTTCAAATCCCCTGATGTTTGGCAAATTTTTACAAAATTAATGAGGTTAACCTTCATTTCTCAGACTTGCAGAGTTTAAAACTTCATGTTACCCAGACCTCTTAGTCAAAGATGACTCATAGTCAAGGACTTTTACATTTGACTTTATTTTTCAGGAAAATCTACTAAACACAAAGTGTATCTTAAATGAGAGAGAAGCATGTGACACTTCCTTGATCTTAAACACATTTGGGCAACTAAATACAGGTTAATTCCACTTAAAATAAATTAGACTTGTAAAAGTAAAGACATCTGAGCTAAAATGTGAAGGGACATCAATGAGGTTTTCACTTTATAAAGTTCCTTTTCATAGTTGCATGGTATTCTGCCTTCTTGCTCCTTTCCAGGCCTGAATGTGTCTGTCTTCCTAGAAGGAGGGACCTGAAATACCAATGTGAACACGGCAAACATTCTATCATCGAGGAAGTCACAGGCTCATCCAAAAACTTCCCTGGCAAATTATGTGAATTAAGATGAAGCTCTAGCTAGTGGGCATGAGGGCAATCAGCACGAGACATTTAAAAGCCGAAGCTGACGTTTAAAAACACGATTAAAGAGAGTTTCATATAAAGTATAAAGTTTGCCACAAAAATATCTGGCTTGGAAACTTTTAATTTACTTGCAGTTTGCAGGAAAATATCTACCACATACAGAAAGGGACAAAGAGCGTTTGCTGCAAAGTACCATGTGCTGGATTTGAAGATGTGCAATTCTCTATGCTTACAACTCTGAGGAAGGCACAGGAGAAATACGGCTTTGAAACACTGCCTCCTTAAACCACCACCCCTGCCCCCAAAGCATATATCTGCACAGTTTTCTTATGATTATGTTTTAGTTTGATTTTAGAATAACAGAAACTCACAGCATCACTGACTTTTAAAAAAAATATAAAATGTGCTTTGTCCATAAGTATTCTCATTTTATGCTATTTTGTTTTCCAATTTAAACAAATCACTGTTAGTGGAAATGAAAAAGGCAATTTCTGTTACCTGAGAGGGAAACACGATTCTGCCAGGTTCTTTAATTTCTCCGTGAAGACATACACACAGCTCTTTAATAAAAACATGCTATGGAGTTTTCAGGGCCCATAATTCCTTCTGCTTAGTGAACAAAGTCATAATAGGTATGTCAGAATGAAAACAGGGATAAAGTTCTTTTGAGCTGACGGAAATGCCTATGTAGCTTTTTGTAAGTGGAATACAGACGTCAGCAAAACAGAGATCGGGTGGCTCAACAGAGACCATATTACATCTGATTCACTGATCCCTTTCAAATTCTTGCCCCCAACCTCAGCGCAGCACAAAACCTTCCTGAGCTCTGCCGGTCCTTTTGTCTGCTCGCAAAGCAAAATACAACAGAAGAATAAATTCTTGGGGGGGGGCGGGGGGTGGAGAGCAAAACAGCATTTCTACTTGGACAAATCTCTCCCTTTCGGTTATCTTAAGATGCGTGTTCTAGCTCGTTTTCTCAGCTAGTCACTCTCCATCACCTGTTACTTAGCAATTTATTAGGGAAGGACTATCTGCAGCTCTCCTAGCTTTCTCGAAAGAAGCAACTTGGATGATAGGTCAATAATAAATGTGCTTTGTGTACCCAGTAGCACTCAAAGTGCTTATAAGGTAATTAAGATTGGTAAGGGGTCATTGGTTTTATGCCCAGAATCGGGTTATGAATCCAAGATTAAATGTCAAAAAGAGTGTATCTGAGAATACTTGTTAAAAGACAAAATTTCATACTTTTAAGACATGCACTCTATGCTCTAAATGCATCCAGAAGGAGAGATGCTCGAAGTGCCAAGATGCTTACAAATAATTTTGCTAGTGGGCAGACAGGAGATTCTTGAGTGCTTTTTCTCAGTTTGCGAGAGATGTTAAACATATCGAGAAACTCTGCAAGGTTTAGATCGACTTTCCGACATGGAGGTGGAGCCAACTTTCAGCAATGGTTTGTCAGATGCTGTCTTGTTCTTAAACATTCCCCTTTCAACAGTTACCTTTCCAGTTCACTCCGATGCTGAAGAGTTGCACACAGCGTAAGAATACCGCGGGAATCCGTGAGAAAGTCTATAGAAGTATTTTGGGACAAGGCTGAACTCTGGAGGATTTGGGGAGGTGAGACTAGGAAGAAAACGGAGTTCTGATAAATAAACGACCCAGAGCAGAAGGAAGAAGACAGATGACATGTCCCAGGAAAGGCAAGGGCCAGCCATTGCTTGAAATACAGTTAATGCAGAGAGACGGTGGAAGATACACCTGTACGTTTACTATGGACAAACTGTAGAGCACTTGTAAGAATTTGGGAGACTGAAGTTTTTGGGGCAGAGGAAGGGCAGGCAGTGTTCTGGGACAAATGACCTAACGTAAACAGGGATGAGAGTGAAAAGCAGACTTTTCAGTGACAAGGTCAGTGCTTGAGCGAGAACTAGGGATCTGGGCCACAGTGACGGCAGCAGGAATCCCCAAGAAGAAAGGTAATCAGAGAAGTGGTGAAGAAGTGATAGCTACTTAGGTGTGAGGGCGAGGAAAGGCAAGGAAGGAAATGCAGGGTGTCAAAAGGATTCCAACAGTTTGAGTCTAGATGACCGTTTAAAAAGAGGGACGCAAATGGGCTAAATTTGAAGGAGGAAATTTCCATTTTAGGAAAGACTGCTTTCCAGAACTGCTGATTTAATTCAGCATGAAAGAATATACAAATTGTGCATCTTCTGAGTGCCTGACATGGGGCTCGGTAGAGAGAATTCATCCTGGTATCTTGGAGGGGCTCCTAGTTTGATTACAGAGACAGACACACGAATCGTGTGCTTAGTTGAAGTCACAGGAATGGGGTGAAATCTTTCAGGGACAGTCACGTCTAATCTAAAATGTTCCTGCTGAGATTATCTTGGTTAGCTGTCTTACTGTCAGAAAACACGTGATAGCCATCTCAGACGCAGACATCTCTTCAAAAAGATAAAATGAACTGAGTCAAGCTTTTGTCTTTTCCCCCTCCTTATAAACCCTATTCATTTCTTGACTCCTGGACCTTTGGTAATTTGTGGTTTTTTTCTCCTCTGCACCATATTCTAACTTGCTATTTGCCTTTTTCAAATGTAAACTCACAAAATGACATTCCTTAAGAGCGCCAATGCAGGTGCAAATTATTGCCAAGATAACAACATTTAAGTACCTACTGAATGTAAAGTACTTTTCAGCTTCTGTAACCCAAAGCTAGGCAGACTTGGCGATTTCTTGTGAGCCTAAAACTCTTTGGAAGTGTTAACAATAACTGAGCAACATACGTCCCATCTCTGGGATTGTACACAGGGTAGCGGCCTCCATGAGTCGTCCTTTCAGTTCTTAGTCCCTTGCTTAATGCTCTACCAGATTCATGCCTTGGGTCTAATGGGAGAGAATGTCCCTTCATTTCTCTCCTTTCCGTAGCCATTGAAAGTTGTCTCTGGTGAGTCCACGACCTATACTGCCTGGACCCTCGTGTGAACACACAGTTCTGACATCTGAGGATTCTGGGGCACGGGGCAGGGCAGGAGACATGATGGGATGTCAGGTGCTTGACGTCAGGGCCCACGGGCACAGTGGCACCCTCCACTTGGCTGCTTCATCCCCATGTTCCTTCCAGTTGGCTCCTGGATGGAGGAGATGGCTGTTGGTATTTCAGTGATTCCCCAGACATGACCATATTGGGTCCCGACGACCACTTCAGCCAGAGTAGGCAGCAACTCATTATTTCCATTTTCTAAGTGAATTAACTATGGCTCAGGGAGATTAAGCAACCTGCCGTAGGTCCCACAACTGTCAAAGAGAACAAACTGCCTTTATTAGGGACCAAATGAACTACAAATAATGATAGGTTTCTAGCTCACATTTAGTTTATGGCTTGTTATAATTACCTATTTTCTGCTCTACCAGTGCCAAGTCAGGATTTCACAGTCTGTATGCTGTCTTTTGGGGGTTTTTTTGCCAAGTTCTTCTCACCACTAATTTGTATGGATAATTTTCCTCCAGTTCTACTAAATGTTGGGACAAGTGATTCCCTAAAGTTCAGAGTCTTGTGTGACTATGAAACAGATCTTGGTATTTTCCAGTAATACTGCAAACACAAAGGAAGCAAAGTTAAAGTAAGTCAACACTGATGGGTTGAAGAAAAGGAGGGTATTAGGCGACCAATGAGTCAATGTCTTCTAAACTGCATTCTGCTGATGACGCATGCTTAAATATCGGCCATGACTGACCGACAATGCCCAAAATAGAAGCAACTCCCTTCGTGACTAATTGGACACAAATAAAAGTTGCAAATAGTTTTTATTATGATAACAGCTTAAAATGGTGCTACCAACAAGTAAGTATCTATCTATTTTCTTAGCTGGAGCCAATGATGCTTATTAAAAGCTGACTGGAGCTAAGATGCTGCTCTTTAGCAAAGGGAACCGTATCAGCTGTACATCTGATCAAGATAACACAGGACCAATCTCCCACTGCTTTACGGCACTTTAACAGTTACAAAGCTGCCTTCAAGTAAGGAGAGGGTAAACTGGGATTTCCGATGCGGCAGTCCTCCAAAAACTCTACACCAATGGGGCGAGGGCCACATCAGCATGTCAGCAAAACAATTAACTCACTTCCAAGAAGCTAAAATGCCACGAGGAACGGAGCATGCCTAATTTTCTGAGGTCAGTGCCCTGATCAACGCTATGTTCCTATGATCTGCATTCAACACGAGAAGTCTCCGCTTGCCTCCTGTTAACAGAAGTGTCAGGAACAAGACTATCCACAGGTCGCAAGACTGATAACAGCTTGAAAAACATCTGATGCAGGAAATAGAGGAAACAGTATAAAGTAGAAGCTGAAATGACACAGTCTAGCCGAGCTTTGAAGCAGAACTGCGCAAATCTTCACCACTGTAAATATCGCCCTACTAAGTGCAACACTATTAAACACAGGACACCAAGATGGGTAATTCCAGTCCCGGCCTTCCAGAGACTCACAGGAGAGTGAAAGAAAAACAGATACCAAGGATTCTAGCTCATTCTTCTCATCCTGAAAGATCTGTGATCCACTGATTCAGTGATTACGCCGAACATACCACATCCACCATCTCATTTAACCAGAAGAACAAGTCTAAAAGGTGAATGCTATTTTAGAGATGAAAAGGAAAAAGAGTCACGGGGAGATAAAGTACCAGGTCCCAGGTCACACAGTGGTGGAACTTAGCATTTGAGCATGGTTATGTGATTCTAAAGCCTGTTTTGATTTTTCAAAAATATCTCACTGCCATTCAGTTTTGGGACGGAAGTCCACAGTAAGCACAAAACATAAGCCATGAATCACTATATTTATGAATAAGATTATCTTTCCCTTAGAAACCACACTAGATTATACATTTATAAAGTAGTGAACTCTTTATCATTTGATAGATTCTTGAAATAATCTCTTCTAATGGGCATGTCTGGAAAAGTGGTTTCCTGAAGTGAAAACCTGTTAAAATGCGGTCTCCATTGGCACCTGGGTTTCACATATACTTTGGACTTTTCTTTAAAAAAAAGAAAACCGCAATTCATTTAATTCCTTACTGGAATCACACGCCGAGTTTTACATGAAATAAGAAGAGTGGCTTTCTACTGAGTACTTTCTGCTTTAATCAGAGCCTGAATCAGACCCAAGACTCACCAGGCCAAGTGAAAAAAATGGACAGTCAGCAGGCATCTGTGTGTTTTCAATGGATGAGTGTCCATGACGACAGGGGAAAAATGCCACAGCAGTGCAAGCAACACTGTTAGCAGGCTCAAAGAGATTGGGAAGCGAAGTAGCCTACAGATCCGTCCACCTCTTTCCCTTCCTTCTTAGAGATGAATCATTCCCAACAGAATTACGTAGCATGGCAGAAACAAGGACCCACCTCTGCATCACTTTTGCACCTATTCCTGAACTCACGGAGGGAGCGCTTCTGAGCTAAGTGCTGCCCATCGAGTGCTTTTCAACAATCCTACACTTTATAACTTTTCTTATAATGCACACCCAAATCACAAATTCCCAATGACAGGAAGAATGGCTGAAATAAGTGAAAATGTAAATTTATTTTCTAAACAGGAATACACAAAGGTGTACCGTCTTATCAAAATGCTTCTAGTAAATTACTTTTAGCATTTTACTCTGATTTAATTTAAATATAATTTTTCTTTCATTAGCCTCACTGAGGTCTAACTGATGAATAAAATCGTGAGATATTTAAAGTATGCATCATGAGGATCTGATATACATATACATTGTGAAAAGTTTCCTCTTATCCAGTTTTTTAACACAACTGTCACCTCATATATTTTTATATATATACCTTTTTTTTTCTTTTTTTGATGAGGACCTTTAAGTTCTGCTCTCTCAGTATACAATTATTCAGTTCAATTCTGGGTGACAGTGTTATCAACTAGAGCCACCATATTATACTGTAAATCCTCAGACCTTATTCATCTTATAGATGAAAGTTTTTAAGTGTTATGTATTATTGATGAGACGAATTAATACCAAGAAATGATTTTTCCTTTAAATAAATGTTCTCCATTCTTGTCACACCCTTTGTAGTTACAACTGAGAAAGAGCGGTGTTCTAGGAAGGCAATCGTCCCCATAAAAACAGGAAACTATGAAAACTGTAGCTGGTATATTTGAAACACCAAATTGCTAATAAGCACTTTTTAGTAGCAGCTGATGTGCTTTTGTATTTCACTAATACAGTTTATTGGTTTTTATTTTTGAGTACACATATAAAGGAAACAAAATTGTAGACATTATATTTAGAATAATTGATTTTTTTCCTGTTTATTCATTGATAAGCTTTTCTGCTTTTATAAAATACCTGATAATATAGCATTGGAATTACTGGAATGCTGCGTTATTATTTTGCTTTAAGAGTATCCTAGGTTAGCGGTTCTTTGGCAGTTCCGTGATGAACCTGCCCCAGGTAACATCTGTGATGATCCCTCTGATACTACAGCCTTCCCTTTACAAAACGGCATTGTAGTTGGTGTGTCTACAGTGATGGCCTGGCGTTACACTTCCAAAGCATTTACACGTCTCAAGCTTTGATACAGTCTGGTGTATTTTTCATGTTGGAAATAAGTAGACAAATCACCTCACCTTCACATGCTATAAAATCATTCATTCATTCAACAATTACTTACTGAACACCTACCATGTGCCAGGCACTGTTACGAGCCCTAGAGACACAGTAATGAGCAAAACATGCCCTCCCACCCCCATACACACACACAATGTTTTTGAAAGAATTAAGGCGATGTTTACATTAATAGAACAAGTTATTACAGAAACGTTCGGTTTTAAAAGTATAATTTTAGCCTATTTCTGTTTGAAGGCTATGAAATGAATGGATTCTGTTTTCCATTAAAGAAGAAGAAGAAAACACAGAGTAAGCAGGGTGAGTAACTTCTGGCAGGAATCCAGTCCTGGCACAGGAATGGAAGGATGGAGCTCCTTCTTACCGGGGAGATAAGATATGGAAATCTGAAAAACAGGCTTGATTTGGACAAGCTGGTGGAGACTCCCCACGTCTAAAGGCACTTAAACAAGTTCTTCAGTGATGGATGGCACTAAGTTTCATTACATCTCATTTCACTTCCAGCTTCATGATGTTTCCTTATGAAATAAACATCCCATGAGCGCCCTTCTTACGGTCCACATCTTTGAAGAGCATCATTTTCATCTCAAGTTAACAAAGCAGAGATAGAAGAAATGATTTCCCTGAGGTCAAAAGGTAGACAGGAGACCAGAAGGAGCTGGAGAGGCCAGGTTTCCGAGTGAATGATCTCAAGTGACAGGACCAACGGTGAGGAACCGCCTATGGCTGGCCTGCTCGTCTCCGTCTCGGCTTCTTGGAATTTTGAACAGAGATACAGAAACACGGGGACCCGCTGACAGTGTGTTAATTTTCAGCTGAACCCTGGAGGGGAAAATTCCACAAACGGCTCCATTTCTTGGTTGTTAACCTCTTACTTCATCTCTGGGAGACTTTCTTGGCATTCTTCCAACAAACAGTCCCCTTGGCTTAAGTTGGTTTCTGTTACTTGTAACCAAAAGAACATTGATGTTAATGTCCCTTTCCTCTGGTCCATTTTGTATGCTTCATTTGAATTCATTTCATTTTCTTCTAATTACCCCACGAAAGACTTTCACTGTTTTCTACTGCCAGTAAGATTAAATCAAATCTGCCAACATTCCAATATTCTCAGTATGGCTCTCTTACAAGCTCTCAAATCTAGGTCTAAGTGCACACATCGCCTGTCACCATTTCCATCCCTTGCTTCCTGTTCTCCCTAAAACACTCCTACAAATAATAATGGAAAAGACAGTGGACATTATTTTAATGATATATGTTTGGCTTCAATGCTGGACCTGCCAATGATTAGATGTGGAAGCTTGCACAGAGTTTCCTACATCTCTAAAACCTAGCTACCCTTTAATAAAGTGAAGATAATAATATCATGTTCCTAGAGTTATACTGAAGATGAAAAAGAATACATATTTTTTAGATATAGCTAGCACAGGGCCTAACATAGAACACTTTCCACAAATGAAAACCATTATAATTTCATTATGACTTAAATCTAAGTCTTTAACCCAAACCATTCCTTGAGATTCAGAACCACAGATTTCAGTGCCTGTATGAACTTTCATGTAGACAGACCTCAGATTTCAAATGCAATCTGTCCAACAGGAAAATTAACACCTGCATTCCTTTCAACCTGGGTTCTCCTATATCTCTTGCTTGGAAGACTGAATGATACTGCCACCCACCAGTCACTCAGCCACAAGTATGATAATCCTAAGCTCCTTCCTCATCCAACTGGTCTCCCACCCTGGCAACTTTACCGCCTTAACATCTCTTGAATCCGTCCTCTCCACTTCTCCAGGCACGCAAATCTTCTGCACCAATCATCAGGCCTCTGACAATCTTCCTAACTGATATAGCCTGCCTTTGTAGCACTCACCAAACTTACCCTCCCAATAGTTAATGAAGAAGTCGTTCTAAAACTCAAAGCTGATCAAGTTTAAATCTATTAATAGCTCTCCATTGATTAGATAGTAAAGATGTACTCTCTGGACTGTTACACCTGACCTTGACAATGGGGCCCCGGCTAAAAGTTAATGCTTTCATTCTCTCATCTTGCCTTGTCAGTGAACTCTGCTCCAGTCACATCTACTTGCTCAGTTTCCGCACCACATCAGACTGCTCCTGCTGGTCCATCTGCAGGAATGTCCTTACTTCAGCACCCTGGCCAGTAGCCATGCATCTTTCCAGGGTCACTTTCTTTGTGAAGCCCCAGCAAATCAGCCAGCCCTCTCTGGTGTCTGTGTTCCACCTGCAACCAGTTGTGACTGCAGCCTGAAATACTTCGATCATAGCACTCATACTTGCGCTGAACATGCTTGTGGACCTATTTTCCCAAGCTGAAGGGCAAAGTTGTGCCTTATTCCTTTAGGGTCACTGTTGATCAGCCCAGGCTTGGCACGTAACAGGCACTTCCTGTGTGCTGGCCAAGTGAATGAAGGTAACAAAGAGGCAGCAAAGGGAATTTAGAATTTGAATTTCAAAATGAAAAGCAAAGATCGAAGTATGGTTTGGAGTCTGCAGACATCCAGCATCTCTTAGGACCCACAACAATACAGAATATGGTAACTGTTCGTAATTATGATTTCTACTAATGAAGCAAACATTCCATCACAGCTATCCAGAATGCCCTATTTAAGGTCATCAAGTGTGAGATTAAGCTGACACATTGTTCCAAAAGGCACTGAGTAAAGCGTGCATTTTTGTAGGATGGCTATGGCCCCTTAAATGATAATCTGAGAGACGTCAATGTTTTATAGTCTAAATAATTTAAATGTGGTGCATTACTGAGCAACTAGAGTACAGCTTACTAGTGTCTACTAACTTGTGATCATCCCTATATTACTAGGAAATTTGGACAACTTTAGCATAAATCTGCACATAACTTCCTTAATGTGCAATGAAAGTTTTAGGGAAAAAAAAAACTGGGAGATAAAAATGCTCTGGGAGAAAACTGTTTAATAGCTGATTAGAATAGAGAATTATTTCTTTAAAAAAATGTTGATAGCCATGCTATAGTAAAATATTTAGAAAATATACCAAAGATGTGGTCAGAAACCAAAAAAAAAAAATAATATTTTTTGACATAAAGTGATTCAGGTGGGAAGGAAAGTAAAGATAACTCATAATTTAGAACAAAATCTTATATTACTGAATCAAATTATGCTGTAATATAAGACTTAGTGCCGAGAAAAATGCTCTGCAAATATTTAGAATGCATCCTAGGTAACAGATCTTCTAAGAAATATTGCCACAGACCAGAATAAAATTGATATAATTTATCCATCAATTTTCAACCTAGTCAATAAAAAACACTCAAGGAAATGAATGGACATTTTAATAGACTTCTAGATGTGCTACCCATTCTAACTTTAATAAACAGTTTTTTAAAAAAATTGTTTAGACTTTCCAATGAACTTCACTGGGAGCCAACATCATAATTTCGCATTTAAGATTTCACTTTTGGTTGAGCTGGAATAATGGATGAAAGTAACAGGAGCCACGACTGATTAAGTGGAAGTAAAGTTTTCCTTTTAAAGCTGCCTTAAGGCAGGTACTCTGTCAGATATTACCTTTGTGAAGTCTAGTGGAGGGTTGGAAAAAGAAGATGATGAATTTTCAGAAGCATGAATTGCTGGGACGTGCGAGAAACCAAATGATCATACGTGACAGGATTCCTAGGGGGATCCCTTTACACTTCAGATCTTCTGTGGCCTGTGATCCGCCACGCTCCAGGCAGTTCACAAACAAATTACCATCCCTTCCAGAGGAAGTGGACTCTCAGCTGTAGGAGAGGCAACTGAGTTACCAGAAAAGCACTAAGAGATTTAAATACCTAGAAGCTTGCTAGAAGCCAAGAAGAAATGAGATACTGATCAGAGTTGAATATCTATCTTAGAAAGCCTTGGCCCTCTGTATGCATTGCTGAGTAAGAAAACATGTCAAAATACTCTTCATTTTACATCCCAAGATGTTTTAAGACCAGAGGGTAAAATTGGCCTGCCAGGCACTCAGCCAATAGGTTGCAATACTTATGATTACTCTTTTAAAAAAAACAACTTGCTTTCTAAAGCCACGCTAGACTTCAGTTCCATCAGTATCAGGAGAGGAAAAAATCAAGCTTTCACCTGATTATTTACGTTCTCATTGTAAAAGATTTCAGACTAAGGAAATGGATCATTTCTATGTGAAGAATAAGGCCTTGGTGAATTTAAAATGTGATATGTTTTTACCTTTATTTAGTGTTGAATGCTATAAAATAAAAGAGGAGGGTGAGCTGAAATACAATGTCCCATTACATTTTTGCTCCACCTCTGTGCTTCTCACTTGACATTACGGACAAAGATTTTATCATGTTAAACGTATGGGGGGGGAGGGTATAGCTCAAGTGGTAGAGTGCATACTTAGCATGACATGAGGTCCTGGGTTCAATCCCCAGTGCCTCTGTTAAGGGAATAATAAAAATGATTAATAAATAAACAATAAAAAATCATGTTAAATGTATACATAGAAATAACCCCGCCAAAGCGTGCGTCTCACCGTGATAACTGATTCAGGCTATTATAAAGAATAACTGGATTTGACACGTAATGTGGGTCCGATGCCCCCAAAACATGCAAAGTGGGCACCTGGAGATGGACATTAAAGTGTCCTTGGCAATTCTTCAAGACCACAGTGTTATTCATGATGCTGTTTCCCAGCCTACGTGGAGGGGTTTCTTTTGAATAAATCTGAAGCCCCACACCCAGGGACGTGAATTTGAATGGGAGCACAGGACGCCGAGCCCCTCTCTCTAAACGCAGGAGTCTCTCCACTGCACAAGAGGCAAACCCCGCCAGCAAAAACAACAAACTAAATTTCTGTTGAAACAGAAACGGCAGAGCGTGAAATAGCAGCCTGCCGTTAGACATGGGGAGTCTGATTTTCATCAAGGGCAGCTGAAACAGCCCTCTCCTCCCACTTCTGCACGGTAAAGAAGGAAACAGACAATACCATCTGCACGCAAGCAGGAAGACGAACCTCGGCAGCTCACGTGCTCACTCCGGCACGAAACCCTCAGCAGCCTGCAACGCCCGTTTAGGCTCCATTCCTCTCCCTGATCCCATCGGGTGCTCCTAGTTACTGTACGTTCAGAGGGATGCACAGTCCTTTTTTAAAAGATTCTGCTGGTGTCACATCATATATTGGAAAAGTTTCCAACCAAAGGGCTTCTGATTGATTTGTCTGGGGTCATGTGGAGGTAAAGGGAGAAGGCTGAAAGAAGCAGCACTTGAAAGCGGTGAGTGGCAAACCCAAGCAGCAAGGTGAGTGCACTGTAAAAGTCCCTTCGGTGATGACTACACAGACACGTGGCGTGGGCATGCAGGATCTGTGCCAAAGCAACGGCCGCCGGTTGCTCTATAGCTATTTCCAATTCACCTGCTGCAATGCTAAACACGCTCCTGAAACTCTGCCTTCCGGGAGAGAGGAGACTGTTCACACAGGGCTGAAATGCACAGTACAAATATATGCTGTGGGAGAACTGGAGGGGAAGTTAGGTGGAATTGAGCAGATGGATAAAACAGGTAGATTACCTCCTCAGCTAGACGAGATCATTAATGATACCAGAGAAGGACCGACGTGCTTTAATATGGATACATTTGTGCATCAGGCATGGTGTACTGACCACAAGGATGCTGAGGGACTAGATTAATTCATTACTGAGTTATATCCATGACCAGGCCACATGTGCATTTAATGTCAAAAAGTATACAACCAGTAGCAAAAAAGGTTCTCAGCCATATCCTGCAGACCTCTTCACTGCTTTCAGAACTTTCAATATGATTAACCAGATGCAATTAATAATCACGATGATGATAATCATTTTAATAGTTTGAATTATTACCCAGGAAATAGTCACTAGCGCCTTCCCCTGCGATGGGCAGAGCCTTCCATTGATGTCTGGCCACTGGGATGCTAGTGGATGTGACACAGGCCAGTGCTTGAAACGCGCTTACACCACGGGGCTTGCCTTCTTGGAGGATGCCATTGCCATGCAAAGGAATGAGATCTGGCTGCCCGCTGAGCTAAGGAGGACAAAGGAAACGGGGAACAGATACAAACTCAGTCCGCAGCTTGTATCCAAGGCCAGTCTGGATCAGCGGAGCCCTACCCAGCCCACAAATGCACGAGCAGGAGTCACGACTGCTGCGTCAGCCGCTGAGTTTTGGAGAGGTTTGTTACGCAGCTTTATGTTGGCAATAGCTCATGGACATTCAGCATTAATAATGATATGATTAATGTATTATCATGAAGAGTGCCTCCAGGTTAAATAAATGGTACATGGTGAAATGAACACACAAGAGATTTCATCATTGCTGACAGAATACAGCAGAGCTAAAAGCCGCGGTCAAACTGGACGCTCTCAGTGTCACCCCTTCCAGCCCTTCTGCACTCGCGGAGGCAGCTGGCTGCCGTTTACTCAGGACCACGCCTCAGCCTCAGGGTCTCAGGCCCTAAAGCGGCCACTGCCTGTTTATTTGATTCTTAAAACAGTTCCTGTGATGTAGCTGTGTCTCCCATACTGAGAAGGGAATCAAGACTCACAGAGGTTAGGTAACTCGGGCCACAGCGCGAACAGGCAGCGGGTCTCGATCTCAAGCAGGTGCTTCCTGAACACTTAGGATATTTCAGCAAAGCTGTTTTTCTATTTAAAAATGTTTAGAGGAGGAAGAAGCCGACTCCACAGTGGAGCTATAATGTCTTTCTCGCTTTTGTTGCTCTGTAGGGGCTCATCTGGCACTGAAACAGCCCTCCCAGCCCCACCCCCAGATGGTCCACTTGACAAGGAGAGGCCCCTGGGGACGCCTGAGCGCGCTCTTCTTCCAAAGGAGAAGTCTAGCCTAGAAAACTCCTAAGATAGCCGTGAGTTTTAGCTCAAGAGGATCCTTAAGTTTACTTCTTTTCATCTATGAACATTAAGTTAGTTCAGTCTTGGTAGGAGCAACTGCAAGGAAAAATAATTACGATTTTTTTTTCCTTCTTAAACCTACATCTCCCTAACCAGGTGTATTCCTAATTAATCCACATTAAAAACTGAAAACAATTCTTTGAAACAATTGTCCTTTCCCAATTCTACATCTTATGCGTATTATTTAAAAAAAATAGGTCACTATGAACATTTTTCCATGAATGCTTTTCTGGAGGTAGCTTTTAAGAGATTCTGATGCAGAGATTAAGTCCTCCTAAGAATTATACTAAATTATCATTAATATTTCTGTTGCTCATATAAGCTTTTTATCAGACAGATTTCCTAATCTGCTGGGGTAGTCAGGCTACCTCTATTTGACAGAAGTGCAAATTAAAATATAGCTAACATGACCCTGGGCAAAGATCTTTCAAAACTTTGAGCTGTGGTAAAACTAGATGCTATGTTAGGGGTAACAATGACCTTGGGAAAATACCAAATGCACTAAAAATAGCTCCTGCATAATTAATAGTATGACATTATCTCTACAGTCAGCAATATCAGGCCTGCAACTAAAAATGTCTGCTCATCCTGAGAAATGAAGTTAGATCTTAAGTATAAGCCACTGAGGATGTACAGTCAAACATTGTGTCTTCGTATCACCTGAAATAATTCTCTGATTAGACCAGCAACTATATATATAATGAGATTTATTATTCCATCTGTAATGGCTGTCTTCATTTTATCGATATTTCTGTATACTTATGTAAAATATGGACACATGGCCAGGGTCAAATCACAAAACACCCCCTCTAGATAAACAGTAGCACTGTTGCTTGAAGCACACTTTCCTGGTCAGCGCCATTTTCACTTAACATTTTATCCAAGAGATCTCCCCACTGCAGTTTATAGAGAGCCCTCACTCCTTTTTACAGCCTCATAGTCTTTCCTCAGAGTGAAGTACTGCAGTCTTTCCCACCAGTCCCCAACTCAGTCATTTGGTTTGTTCCTGTCTTTAAATTTTACAAACAGCTGCAATGAGCCGCCTTGCCTTTTGCGATAAACTTGTGAGATGTGTAGTATTTTTTCCCACTCATTTATCTCTTTTGCTTTAAAACTTTAAAAAGTGGCTAACATTGTTTCAGAAGGAAGGGAGTAGAATGCGACAGGGTAGATTCCTGGCAACTCTGAATGCACCTGTGTAAAAGGATCTATCGATGTTTCCAACAGAAACTATACAGCACTCAACTAACCGACTGCAATTTATCTAATACATTCAACTTGAGTTAATAATAGAGCCTCAGTTTTGTGTGCCTTCATTATTTTTATAGCATACTTTTAAGGAAAGCTGTTATAATTCCTAGGTTTTTAAAAAAAATCATAAAACTATTTTTAAAACAGCCCCTGATACTGTAAATCAAGTGATTCACACCATGCAGCTGAGTGACGTAAGTCGGCACCATGTTAACATGGAACCAGGCGGCTGCGTGTACAAAAACTTTCCGAATTTTAATGGTATAACGCTAAGAAAGCATGAAGTGAAACATCACAAATTGTGAAAGGTATGTTTCATAAAAGCCTCACAGGCTTCCAAATTGTTAAGGCTATATTATAATCTCATAAAAAAAATAAGCAGTGCTTTAAAAAGCAGCTACTCCTCTTAAGTCAGTCATTTTTATGGTGATTTAAAAAAAAAGCATATAGCTTTGTAAAATTCTATTTATTTCATGAAAAAGTACTTGGAGCAAAATCACACTTCCCAATTATTATCAGGCGACAGTCACGTTTACACCACTTTTCTTGCATTTTGAATCTCAATCATTTTACTGCTCATTCTCATTACTACAATCACACAGTCACTATTTGGTGTTAAAATAAAAAAGTGGGCAAGGAAGCCAGGGGCCAGCAACTAGGGAGGAAGACCATGGACTAAGGACAAGTAGGGAGGAACAGCCCATTGTTTGCGGGGGATGGGAGGAGAAGCAGTCTTTCTCCGGGGGAAGAAGGAGAACTGGGGACTTCCAGCAAGTTCTTTATGGGCACACTGTACACCCACCACTCCAGCAGATTCCTCTCACCCACTGTACGGAGCAGGAAAGCACCATTAGCACATCCTAATAAAAACTTGGCACAAGGGTTCCTCTCTCATCTACATGCAAAACTAAAACGTCAGTAGGAGGTCTATAGCTTCAGGAAGCCATCAAGTGACGCCTGAACCCAGTAATGATCTGCAGCAGGGCGTCTACTGAGGCAAATTCACTTGGCTGGGACAGATCTAACAGCGGAACTGTGTACATGGAAAACTTCACACCATTTAAGCTACGTCTCCCTGGGATTTGTAGACAAAAGTATCCTCTTTCATGCTTCAAAAAGCATTAACAGGCTTTTCTACATTTTCTTCCTCAAGAAGCTTCATATTATTATCGGTAACCATCTATTTTCCACCGTCTTCAAAACCCGCTAGCAGTGCAGCATGCTGCCTACAACCAGCCCCAATTTATTCTATCAGTAAGATTGACTTAGGCAAAGGAAAAAGTAATATAATATTTATTGTCTGCCTGTGAGACGTTAACAGCCAAACAAGTTTAAATAGATGCTGTCCTTCATTTATTTCTCCCGACGTGTCTGGATGAGAAACATCTGGAAATCTCGGAAAACTATGAATTCCTCAAAGTGGGAAGGGACGAGGAGAGGAAGATTTTTCTCTCTCCTGTCTCAAAAGGAACCCCACTTCTGAATCTGGTATTTGTATGGAAGGGACCCTTGGGAATCAGAAGTGTTTTCTCCCGTCCTTTTACTTTCGCTGGTTTCCTAAACTAGTCATTGTTCCATAAAGTACCAGCCTGAGCTTATGGGGACACAGAATGTGTGGTGCAGAAGTAATAGGAAGGAAGGAAGGGAGGGAGGGAGGGAGGAAGGAAGGAAGAAAAAGACATATAGAGACTAAAACAGAAAAACAGGGATGGGGAGAATATAGCTCAAACACTAGAACACACGCTTAGCATGCAGGGTCCTGGGTTCAATCCCCAGTACCTCCTCTAAGAATAAATAAACAAACAAACAAACAAACTTAATTACCTCTCCCCTCAAAATAAAATAAATTAAAAAAAAAGAAAAACAGGATGAACGTAACTGGCTACCTCCCCCAGTTCTGAACTGCCTGAAGAGATCTCAGAAGAAAGAGACCTAAATCTCTCAAGGCTCCAGTAATTTGGGTGATTTAATTTTCTCATTTTAACTAAGTATTGATTTTATTTTCTATTTTGTACTTTTGTTAAACAGGGTCTCCGTTTTCTGAATAATTCTGGTTTGGTAACCAGATTCATTTAGTTTTCCCCCTTAGTGTCTTCAAACCATGTATCAGAAATGTTTTCAGATGACAACCTGGTTTCTCCACTGCTCGGAGGACACTCTGGAATTACTCCCAACAAATCCCATCACTCGGGGCCTGAAAAAGCAAGGGGCCTTGAACTTCCAGCTTCCTTAGCCAGGTGATAAGCCTTCTCTGCTGCTTCCTACTCCCTCGGCTTGTCCTGTCCAAGAACCATGAATTTTCAGATCCCTTCCCTCCCTGCAGCTGCCTAACGTCATCAGATTTCTTATCCCCAAGAATGTCATCAATGCATTGTACTAGTTCCAGTGTTATGCTCAGTGGTACTAAAAAAGCTGTAAATTACAGTGAGCACCCTCCTCCCCATTGGTAGCTTACTTCAACACTTCTCAGCCCCTCTTATAAAGGGAGCTCTTGGGAGTGGAGCCAGGAACTCAGTCACGGAGCAGTTTATCCCCTGTTGACACTTCACTGTTTAGAAAGATGATAAGATCTAAGTCAAGATCTAACCGGGGGCCCCAACACTGTTAAGTGTCACAACTGGTCATCTACATAACGTAATGCCCATATATTAGGATGCAGGTTGTCAGTTGACTAAGGAGTACCCAACGCTTTAATTACATAATATGTGCTACCCAAAGAGGCTCTTGAGTTATTTGTTAAGAAGAAACCATCCCAGAGCAAATGTAATAGAGAAATCTTCTGAAAGGACTGCTATTTTCAACTATTAGGCGCTTCCATCTCCTAATATGGAAGAGGCATTACTGTTCCACATTCTCAGACACTGGCTCAAGTGCTAAGAATGCTGGCTACACTGATAATCCAGTCATTGTCAACCTCCAAGGAAACCCATGGTCATCTGCTATAGAATTGGTTTCTTGTTTTCCTAGAGCGCTGACATTATAAAAGATATTACGTCAACCTCTTTTCCGTCATAGTCATCATCATCATAATCATCATTCGGTCCAACTCAGCATCTCAGTACAGGAAGACCTCAGTAGTCTCCTGGGCAATGAGGTGATTGATGACTCAGAAAAGCAGAAGAAACACCAGCATTTATTTCTTATGGGCACCGCCAGACTTGAACACTAGGAGTTTGAAGAAGATCACAAAAATTAAATTTCACCGTCCCTAGGCTTTGATGATTATTCACTCAGACACATACCAAGTCTGAGGGAGAAGGTATTCTAGTTAAAGTGGGAGTGGGAGGGGCTAGGGTTCCAGCCACATTCCCCCCACTCTCCCTTATTCGTTCATCAACTATTTGAGAGCCTGCTAAGTTTCAAGATGTGCACTTAACACCACAACTCTCTATGATAACCATCTGAAAAGTATTTAATCACTGCCCTTAAAAGAATTACTCTTAAATTCAAAATATTTATCTGAAAAGCTGTAACTCAGCTGGCTTGAACTGGACAGCCTATTTCAACTGCACACAGGAAAAGGAGAAGGCTTAGCCAAAGCAGATGCTTACTAAATATAAAACAATTTTATCTTCAACACTAGTTACAGATGAACTTCAAAAATGCAGATCTTTTGTAAAGAGAAACACTGATGTTATGTTATTAAAGTAAAACGGGTCCCTAATCAGAATATTTTTAGATTTGAAGGTTGCCCCCTTTAGAGCAAGAGTTCGAACAAAGGCTCTTATGTTTAATGCATCAACATTTTTCGGAATAATTCTTGACAGCAATGCATGCAATTGTATTGACAACCTCTTTTTCCAAACAGGCCCCTTTCACTTTTCAAAAGCAAAACTCTCCTTTTCTTACCGCCTATCAAACAGACAAGCATGTAATTAAAGCCATTTTACTAATTCTCTTTTTAGTTTAGGTGCCACTGCAAGGCTGGTACTACTCTACTGTTTGAATAATGATTTCTATTATAGTCAAGTTGAATCTGAATGGTACAAAGGATAAGTTTTACCACTGGATCAGACAGAAAAAATTTTTATCTGCAAGTTACAAAAATGTTTATTGTCAGAATCTGAAATCCACAATATGAGCCCACGGCATTCAGAAGACGGCTCAACTCCTGCAGCATTTATACACCTGCTCCTCCAAAATGAATGAACTGGCAGAGCCCACAAAACATAAAAAAAATGAAGTAAATTTCAAGCAACACTTGAAATAATAGCCCTAAAAGAAAAACATTATAGAAATTTAGTTTTCTACTTGGATCTTTCTCCTCCTAAACAAACAAACCTACAAAAACCAAACCTCATAAACTGGAGGAGAAACAAACTCTGTAAATGTACTAACAAACACATTGCACGAATTTATATACTTTCTGTTAATGGTAATAATCAGAAATTTATTTTAAAAACTCACAGAATCTGTAAGCAAATACTTGGTTAAACTCGTATCGAATAGGCAATACATATATTTTTGTGTATGTGTTTTTGGTTTTGTTTCTAGTGACACTGACTGATTTTTTAATACCTTTAGTAAGATATAATTCACCAATTATACAATCCACCCATTTAAAGCATACAGTTCAATGGCTTTTAGTATATACACAGTGTTGTACATCCATTACCACAATCGATTTCAGAACTTTTTTTCAGCCAAAAAGAAACCCTGCACCTCTCAGCCATCACCTCCCGTATCACCCCCATTCCAGCTCCCTACCACCCAACCCTAGGCATCCACTGATTTACTTTCTGCCTCTATAGATTTACCTATTTTAGACATTTCATGTAAATGGAATATATGATCCTTTGTGCCTGGCTTCTTTCACTTAGCATAACGTTCTCAAGATTTGCCCAGGCTGTAGAAAGTATCAGAACTTCACTTCTTTTTAAGGCTGAAAAGTATTATTTTAGATGAATATTCCACAATTTCTGTATCCATTCATCAGTTGATGGACATCTGGTTTACTTCCAACGAACTCCTTTTTAAAATAGTAATTCTTCTTTAGTTTTACTTTCTTGACTAAAGATATTCATCCTATCAACCTGTATAAAGCATCTTCTCTCCAAAGTAAAATAATTTACTTTATGTTCAAGATTATGGTCCAAAGTACTAAATGTCCCTGAGAGCCCAGCTGTAATATTCAAAAGCAACGCTCACCACCTTATTTGGGTCTCAATTTTCTCATTTATGAAATGATGCATTGTCTAGTTACGGTGAAATAAAAATTAGTTCTGAGTTTCAAGTTTTAAGAATTAAGAAACTGATTCTCTGCCAAGGATTTCATTCTCCAACCAGAAACTGAGGGCAAAGGAGCCCAATGATGTAGTCCATACAAGTCTGGGGCAGAGAGTAGACCTGGAGGGGCAAAGAGAAGACCCCTGGTCCCCAAGCATTTTAAACAGCATTGCAATTTTCTGAAAAGAGGAAACAAAAATACAGAGTTGCTTGCTGTACGCTGTCAACATTATCAGCACGCATGACGGTTATTTATAAATACAAAGAATGTTCCAGAGAGTGCAAATGATAAGCAGTTACTATGCATTTTGAAACTCCAAGTAAGCAAAATTAACAAACGCACACACAGAGACACTCATAATGTCACTATCAAGACTGCTTTGAACAATCTGAGAAGGAACACTCAGATAAATGTTCTTAACCAGGACAAGACTTATCAACAAATTAAAAATAAAACCCAGTGTAGTCATAGCAGATAATGCAGGCAGTTGGTATTTAAAGTAGAAGAAGTGTTAACAACATGACCAAAATAGCTTCATGGAGCCTTGTGGCAAGGTTATGACACCTAATGTTCATACATGAAGATTACATTAGCTACTATCAATCAGTAGCAGGAGCTTTAAGACTAAACTTGGTCTTAAAAAGCATGACATGAAATGCCCTCTAGCTAAAGAGCTGCAGAGCCAGGAACTAACTCATCATGGTGAACTGGACCCCATGCTGCTCCATTAACTAGTGACTAATTTGACACAACCCGATAGGCACCATGCTGGTGAAAAGCTATTCAATCCAAAATCTATTTAATAACCTAAGAAATTCAGGTTAAGTAAGAAAAGGACAAGGTCATTTCCTACCATATAATAAACCATCTTTATTCTTTCTCTCTCTCTCATGTGAGTTTTGGAGAACAATCATGTATTACTCAAGCTTCTTATTCCTGGATTCTCCCTTAATTCCGAGACTTAGCCTGATAAATGTATATCATATGAAGTAGAAACGCCATGAAAACTCAGCCCAACCATTTTGAAATTAATCTTGACACATTTTTTTTGAACTCGGGGAGATGAACATTATTTCAGTATTTATGCAAAGCATTTTACACATACCTTTATATTACAGTAAGTATTTTCAAGTTTGGAAATTCGATAACAATGACATTGGAATGCTACCCTTTGCCTGTCTTGTTCATCTAGAATTCGACATGTGTCTTTAAAACTTTTTCGGGGTGACAATCTGAAAAGGTCTCTGCAATTATTCTTTAGGTGGGAAAAAAAGTCAGCTTTATTCTGAACCTCCAATATTACTCCCACACAATGGAAATTGAATTTAATTCTTCCCAAAGGAACTCTCCTCTTCATTCTGTACTCTGTTTCTAATAGTAACCCCATTTTTTTCCGTTCCAAGTTTCAAGTATCCAGAACCGAGAGACTCAGGGACAACTGACTCGCGGTTCATGCTTCTTTCTAGGGCACCTCAGCCCCTTTCAGGCGGACTGCCTTCAGTACTCCTCCCTGAGATCTTGAGAATAAAAGACAACAGTTGATATCCCACGTGAAGATGATCAGGACCCACAGCCTTATTTGATACTGGTAAGTACAGCGCACACAGAGGGAATACCTGGCCCACCCGCATGTGAGACACAGGAAGGCATTGGCGGTGCTTTATGAGGGTGGAGTCGCCACCATACGAGCGTGAACCGCGTTCAGTGCTGACCAGCCAACTTGCGGGACGCATCTGGGGAACTAGTTGCCTAGCCCTTCATCTCACCTGGAAAAACCCTCAAGGTTCCTTTTCCCTGGAGACTCTATAAAAAAAAATATGATACAAGAAGGCTTCCAACAGAGAATAATGCAAGAAGTCAAGGTCTACTTTAAGGCCTCCAGTGCTCGCACAGCCACAAGAAGCCCCGTTGGCAGTGGTTGGTCAGGAGAGTCAGCAACATGGCGGCTGGCCAGACAGCTAACCCGATCTCTGGAGGATCAGAGATGGGAAGACTGGAGTGTGGTTTGGGGATGTGGTTTTGAATTAGGCAGCAACTCTGCAGGCCAAGAAAACTGACCCTATGTATCTATATCTCTCTCTCTCTATCTATCTATCACCTTCTCTAGATAAGGCACCTTGCCAAGAAGAGTACAAGTTGCATAGAAAGTATAGTATTTCCAGCCATTGTTCTGTCCTCTTACAAGCCCAACTACAACTACTGCCTCTGTAATTTATAAAGCGCTTTCACAGTAATTACCCTATTTGAGTCATATTACAAAGCAATGAGGTAGGTATAATTACCCCGCTTACTTGCTAAGGTTGGGAAAAGTACGTAAAAATTACTAAGGTTCTTGTAGGGTGGAGCAGAGGCGGGCTTTGCAGTGGGGTTTCACTGCCTCCCAGCCAGGTGGCCCTTCTGTCCTGCAGCCGGGGAGGACTCACTCAACCGGCCCGGAGAGCCTGGCCTGGGCTGGAATTTTGCAGACAGCAGAGTGTGGAGCTAGTGCATCCGGGAAAGAGAACATCACTGGTCCAGCCTCCATCCCAAAGCGGGACCCCTCACCACATCAGACAGTCTCAGCCAACTTTCTCTGACGCACCCAGGAGCCTTCTGGAGCTCAGCACTGAGAATGCAGTATGCCTGGTCTCAGCTCCCACAGAGCTCCTGGCCAAACTGGAGAACAGCCAAGTGAAAACAAGCAGTTAAACGTCATAAGATTGATGTTCCGGAGAGACAGTATAGGTAGAGAGGCGAAATTTCACGGAGTGATTAAAAAAAAAAAAAAAACCCACCACACCACTAATCACAAGCAATCCCATTAGTGGTAGGATTCGAATTAAATTACAACTAGATTTTACTAATTTTTTATTCATGAGACATTCTGTTTTTCAATTATTTTTCCCCCTCCACATCAGCCCACCCATTGTAAAGCCTCAAGCATTCATTTGATTTCCCGCCAATAATTTGAAGATAATGATTTGTGTCTTGGTTCTATCTGCGTGGATCTTTCTCTGATAATTTGGAGAGAAAATGATGTGTATCTCCCCTCTTCTTCGATAGTGGCCTTAGGGATTTTACTTATCGTGGGGGCAGGGCTTTTCTGACAGATTTAGGAAACAGGAAGCCAGAAATCCAGAACTGAACAAATCTGTCAAACTCATTTTCTCGCAGGGTTTTCTGCCAATTTTTGCTCCTACCCTCCTCTCTCTCCTTTTCTCTCTCTCTCTTTTTCCCCTTCCTTTAAGTAACAAGAAGAGTCGGGAAAAAACATATCACCTAGTTCCTAAAGGGACAGACTGAAAAATGCTAGTGAACCAAAAAGCAGGTGTGTCCAAGCCAGAAGGTCACTAACTCTCCGCTCCTTGGAGAATGAAGCAGAAATTAACAAGGGCAAGAGAGTGAGTGAAAGCAAGAGACGGGCAGAGGGGAGGGGCCTCGGCCCATAACTGCCTCTCCGTCACTGCGCCTTCCCAACACAACACTGGGGACGGGAGGCCCACCTCAGCCTTCCTGGGACCACAGGGCCCTGATCCGCCCTCCCTCTCCACCTCTTATCGCCCCATGAGCTCGAAAGCAGGGAAAGAATGCAGCCACTTTTATTGTTAAATAATTAACAAACCACTGGCATTCTGGCAAGCTGGACCAATTTTCTTAATCAGCAACCAAGCGAAGTAATTTTGCTTATAAGCTACATAAGATAAATCCTGTCACCTAAAAATTCTCCATGATAGGTACACCATCCACTTCCTCGGACTAGCTTGAGTAAAACTCTTCCTCCCTTTGCTCGCTCCTCCTTCTCACCTCGGATTTCACTAGTCATGCTCCGCTGTCATTAGAAACAGTGACTGTGCTTATGGGACTTTCTCACCATACAATTCCTCTTCTCAGATGCCAGAACTCCAACAGACAAGCGGGATAATGATATTGCTTTGATAAGGCCACCAGTGACCACTTCACTGCTAAAGTCAGCTACTCCACAGAGTGCTTGTCCTGAAGGAAGCAGCCACGTTTGACACCATGCATCCCTCATACCCTCTGGCTTGAGCCTGCACCTTCCCACCCCTAACCTAGCTCTTGGTTTGCAGTTTCTCCAGTTTCTCTCCCACGCTTGTGCCTTTTTCTTCTCAGTTTCCTTCTTCTACCTCTCTGTTGCATGTGGGTGCACTCTCTGGTTGAACCTCTTTTAAATGGCATGAAGAGCCCTTTGGCCTGTCCAAGCTAATGACTCACCTGTCGCCATGCTAGCCATACGTGACCGCCACTCTGCATGCCTTCCAGCTTCTGGGCAGTGGCTCCATTGCAGTCATGTGGCTCTGTTTCCTTTGAGATGCCCCGTCCCCAACTGACAAAGGCCTGCTCAACCCTGGAGCCTCCACTTGGCATAGGTCTACTCAGTCCTCACCAAAATTTGGGATCATGGACTTGCTAGTTGTCTGTCTGACCCACTAGTTCTACCAGGTCAGAGATTCCATCCCTCTAGTTAAGCACCCTACTATTCCAGAACTTAGCAAGTAACCAGTAGAGTTCTGAGTAATAAAACAGTTGAGAAGGACATATCCACATGGCAGCGAATGAAAAGCAAAACAAAGCAACAGTTTTCCAGGAAACTTTTACATATAACATAGGGGAGACTTCCTGAACTTTCTGACATGTTTATCCCCACCAATGTTCTATCCTTCAAACAAAAGCAATCGATTAAAAACCCTAAATAACGGTTCGTGCTCAAGGCAATAATTTCTGCTCTGTGCAAAGTAATATTTGAACATGAGTGGTAGCATGCATTCAAAATAAAAATCCATCAGTGTTCAAAAGCACGTGAACTCTAACTGGGTTCATGGGCTCCACACAGGGTTGTGTGTGTATGCACCCGTACACACTTACACGTATGCTCACACACACACACACACCCAGAGTTCCTAATACTGAGCTATCAGTATACTAATTGCCAATAACCTCACATAAATTGCATAGATGGTGACACAGTGTTGTTTTTTAAATAGTCACTTTATAGATGCATTTGAGTCAGAAGGTACTGCTCGATTATCAATGAGACTCATTCTGCCCTGTGATTTGGACTATGTTTCTTTCAGTTCTCTAGTGTAAACAAGTCTCCTCCCAAATAGCCCTATTAGTAAATGAAATATTTACTACATCGATATATTTGCCACAAAATCTGCTGACCGAACACGTTTTTAACGTAGAGAACTTCATTTCACAAGGCATTTATTTCATATCCTTTGTCAAGGTTCACATACAATGGAGGCCTTTCAAAAGCTTAATAGGCCCGTTTTCTAATGACATCTTTCAACTTTTTATTTAAAAAAAATCAATATAAATACAGGCTCTCTTAGTTGATTTGTTTTTCTTTGAAAAGCATAAATCAAGCTCCTGAAGATCTAGAAAATGAAGACATTATTTTAAATTCTGCTTCTAAAACTGACCCTGACAATGAGTCCTTAAATGTCTATATATTTTAAGGGGGTGGGGGTGGGGGGGCGACTGTGACTAAAGGGGTGATCTTCAGCCTTCTTAGCTTTACCAAAGGCAGATGACAGCATCAAGCTGCTAAGGTTGTTGTAAAGATTACAAAATGTAGAAAGCATCTGACCTGGTACCTGGTCCACTGGCAAGTACACCATATATATATTTACAGGATTAATATAGAAATAAAGCTACTGGTGGGGGAATTATAGACTCAAGCATGAAAGCCTCTGGGTTCAAAGTCATTTGCTACTAGTCATGTGACCTTGGAAGGCACTGACTCAGAATGTCCAAGATTCAGTATCCTCATCTATAAAAGAGGGACAAGAGGGCTGCAGAGCTCCCAGGGTTGCTGCAAGATTCAAAGACAGTGCAGATAAAGAGCTTAGCACAGCACCCAGCCATTCATCCTCTCATTGTTTCCACTGTATTAATTTAATTAGCATATCGGGGGTGATGGAGGGGCAGTCAGATGTGCCCACAGAATTCTGGGAAGCTACAAATTCTCTACAAGAATTTTTTTTAAATTAAATTTTGCTTTTTATTCACCTGAAAACTCTAAAGTTTGCAAGAGTATCTGATGCCTACTTGTGTCCACAGGTACAAAGGGGTGCAACGCAGTCATGGGAAGGGAAACTTGCTATGTATATGACACTCTCTTGTCAAGCAAAGGGCAAATGACACCTTACCAAGCTGTATAAAGCTCTGAAATGGTCTGAACAAGGAGAGCAGTCAGGAAAGTCAGTTGTCCTATGATGCATACGTATCAGAGAACTCTGAACCCACTAGCATATCGCAGACACATTTTGTGTAATGTTTGTTTCAACAAAACATCATCATCCATGACACTGAACTAACACTGTAATTCCAATTGTAATGGCTTTTTAGTTTGCTGGTGGGTGTTTAAAATTACTTTGCCTTTATGAGACATATTTAACTAGTTTCATATTTTGCATGTTATGACTACCACGGTAGAATTTAAGTCCTCACTGAATGAGGCCCTTCTTTTAATTTCAAGCTTGAGAAATGCTGCTCTTAGGGAATGCACTGATTAGTTCATCATCTCTCTCACAAAATGATACCCAACATCTTTACCAACCTCTGATAGATGGAAAAGCAAAGAACTGCGGAAATTAAATGAGATGGTGCAGGAGAAGTACTCCTATATGGTACCTGTCTCTTGTTCTTAATAAAGTTCTATCGTTCTCATTACCGTCATTCTCGTAATCATCAGTCATCATCGTCTGCAGAAGCGTCTATTCATCTTCCACTTTAAAAATGAAACCTGGGTGCTATTTGCATTAAATAGCCAAATTGGCAGTAAATGTTCATTTTGTCTTTCCTATTTTAGATAATTATTGTTTTCTGGTACATTGGCCACACTGCTGTTTTAAGTATGTTCAAACTGGGAAAAACCAACAAGTGAGCAACAACATTCTATTCTGTTTGTTTACAATAGCAGAAGCCATAATCTGAGCATACATAATAAATGAATGAGTTACAACAGAGATCTCAGAATCTTCAAACTGAATCAAATGGAAATGTATAAAGGAAGATGTTATCAAACCAGAAATTAAAGCAAGATTGAAATAAGTCCTTTAATAAAGGAAACCACCAGTACAAGAACATCCAAAAATTCCTGCTTCTGTTACACTAAAGTCTTCTATTGGCATCATCTGAAAACCTGGAAAGATCATTATTCTTTAACTTCCTTCAAACATCAACAGAAAAACAAAATAAAAGAAACTGCAAACATTTATCCTGTTTTAAAAGGAAAGGAAGAATGGTTATCACTAACATTTATTCTTCTTCTATAAAGTAGAAGCTTTGCAAAATTCTAGACCGTAAATCAAATCTGGGGCCATTGCAAGAGAGGCACGACTTGGTTTCAAGTTCAAAACTGATGAGTCTCTGTTCAGACAACACCGAAGTTGGATGTAAGCTTGGTACCAGAAGATATCCATGCCATGGCACATACTCTTACTACTTGGAAAATCTCTTTGCACACAGAATATATTATATTCCTTTTGCATTTCCACTTGACTTGAAAACATTAGTTTTCAAAAGATGTTGGAATGTGCTTTCCAAGACCCACTCTGTGCCTCCAGAATCCTCCAGATTAACTTAAAGGATTCTCCAGAGATGAAAGGATTTTCCAGGTTCTCTTAAGCTCCCTCTTGGGCAAACACTACATTTACTCAGTTCGTACAAGGAAAATAGTTATGTTCACATATAAATGAATATGGAGAATTATTAATGAATTTCTTGATCCATTAATGTCGTAAAAAATGAGGAGTATCTGCATTTCAGCAATAGGAAAGGTAGGGTTTGAGGAAGAACTTAACGAAAGACAGGTTTAGGTGGGAGAGGCCACTGTCGGTAGCTTAACTGGGAGACCAGGGTAAGGGAGTGGAATGATGTCATCTCTGACTTCAGGACAAAGTACTTCCTGATCTTACCCACCTGCCTCACCTCCTGACCCTCCCCTTCCTCACATCTAATACCCCACCTACAGCAAATTTTCCTTTCCAGTGTGCTCTTCTTTAGGGCATCCATGCATTTGCACACAATCTTGCTTATCTTTCAAGACCCTAGGAAAACATTTCCACACATCAAAAGCTTTCTACACCCCACCACCAGCAGTTTAATTCCTGTCTTTTATGCAGCCAAAGCACATCGTTCATGATTCCACTGTGAGCATGCGCCTTTCACACGGGGCTGAACAACCAAATCTGTGATAACTCAGAATGAGAATTTCCTCTGAGGATTAATAACGTCATTCCGCCACATACCCATCAGAGAGCAGAGCCCACCTGGAGCTGTAATTATCTGTTGACCTGGTTCTACTAGTGGACTTTCAATTCCCTAAGCCTCCAGAATGTTTCTTATTTATCTTTGCAGCTAGCAACATGGTAAGGGCTCAACAAAGATTTGCTAAATAAATAGTGAAAACAGTCTAACATTTAGCTGTCAAAACTGACTGAGTCCTTCTTATGCTTAGCTTAATTTCTCAAAGTAAAGCTGTAGTTAAACAGTAATTCTGAAAATACATACGTACACATATGTATAACTAAATCGCTTGGCTGTACACCTGAAACTAACATTGTAAATCAACTACACATCAATAAAAGATAAAACTTTTTTTTTAAAAAGTAATTCTTTTCCTCCTCCTCCACAGATGGGGATAAATGAGCCATCTTTCTCATCTAGATTATAAAAAAAACCTTGTTCACTAATCTTTCTTCCTAGTCTTTTCTTTAATATCTTCATTAATTCTTAAACAACGCCAGCATAGCCAGGAAATAATATTTTATCATAGAAGCACAGCGAAAGGTTTACTTTATTTCCAGTCTTGTGCGGGTCTGAGTCCTGACTCTATAAAATCAAGCACATACTCAGCTGTATTGGGGTCTCTCCAATTATTTGTTGTTCTGTCATTGTGTGCTATCCCTTGATGCAAATTATTTTTTAAGAGATCATGGCTTTATTCATAATCTCAATGAATTTTTTTTCCTTTGTAGGATCCATTTACCTTAAAAAAAAAAAAAGGAAAGAAAAGAGAAAGGATGCTCTCTGGTCAATGGTTTAAAGTGATCAAGATTCCCAGTCCCAGCTCTGGTCTCAAGTCAGAGGCAAGAGGACATGTCCCTGAGAGGAGGGAGAATTGTCAACAGTACACTGTCCCCAAACCCCAGCCCTACATTGTTAGAGAAATGACAGAGACTTTAATTCAAGCAGATACAGTAGGTAACCTTTTTAAAATGTGAATTATTTTTTTTCCAGAGAAAAATGTGTCATGATCACAAAGACTTAACTGATTTTTAAAAACTGGCCCTTTATTTATACATAATAAAAACATTTTTTAAAAAGGGAAACACAAGGTCAGAAAAATACCTTCCTTCATCTGACAAATAAGCTGAAATTCTCTAGAATGAATTTACCCAGTCTGATTCAGGAACCCTGAGGAGTTTTCAGTGAGGAATGACAGATTCCTCAGGGCTGATATTCAGAAGAGAAAGAATATTCTGGTAATTTATTTACCAGAAGGTAGAGGAAGGACAAGGCCCTGAGGGCAAAGAAAAAAACCCAAACAGACAGTTGCTCTAAGGCCAAAGAGAAATTAGCAATGACTTTGGAAGGTCACTACCTGAAATCTAACACAAGCCCAGAGGCCTCTCAGGGGATATTCTAAAAACCACGAGTAACACCAGAATCCAGAAATCTCTGTTTTCATTTCCTACTCAATAAGACAACTTGAAATATCCCATTTCTATTGAAAAAGAAATGAAAGTTCCACCAAAGTTATGTTAAAACACAAGTTTACTATTCAAATTGGTTGAGTTTTGCTCTCAAGATGCCTCACTTTCTAAATTTTGAGGTAGACAATATCTCATAAATTTAATAATCAGGCCTTTCCAAAATTAACAGCACAAGACAACAAAGGAAACAGAAATACTTTTAAAAAATCTGACACCTTTGATCATCAAAGAATGCAGAAACAAATGATCCCCAGTCTTGATAGAGTTTGAAAAGTGATTCTGTTCGTATGATACTTACAGCTTATCTGTGAAATCATGCTCATGCTAACCTTTAACCCAATGACCAACCTAATTTCAGTATCACAGTACACCGAGAAAGATGCGTGTCTCCTTCACAGCATCGGCTAACATTACTCAGCACCTAGAATATTACACACCCTGTAATACAAGGAAGGATATTTAACAGTCATCAAGTGGATCACGCCTCACACCTAAACCAGATTTCCTATGAGCTCCGCGCCTACTAACTCCTGGGAAGTACAGCTAACCCGACCTCCGTACCTTTTTTTCAAGCGTTCCCTCCACCTGGAATGTCTTCTTACCCTGAATGCAAGTTGCCCACTAAGAAGCTTTGTGATCATGGGTGATGACTAAGCTCTGAGCCTTGGGCTCCTCCTTCAGAAAAGGCTGTCCTGCGGCCTCCCATCCACAAAGGGGCTAGCAGGATCTCTGAGACACCAACAGAGCTGCCTACACACTCTCTCACCATTCTAGATCCAGCCCAAGATGCTATCTGTCCATCTAGGTCAAGAAACTGTCTCCTTTCTGGATTCCTTTAACTCTAACCATTTAGCATGTAATTGCTTTTTAATTGTGTACTTAAATTAGTAATTCTACCCAGGTATACTTTATTCCTTTAGGACAAGTCCATCTTATATCCTAAAGCACTTTGTAAAGTACTAGTCAAAATAAGTATTCACTGAAGCCCAGAGCCCACTTAACATATTTTTTAAGCAAATAGCTTACACCTAGATATTAAAACTACCTTTCAGGGAATGTTTGAAAATTATAAGGAGTCCCTCACAAACAGGCTATTTTGAAAGTTCTTCACAACCTAGTTTTAATATTATATCTGTTAATTTTTCACGCAAGTTGCAGTATTATACATCCTAATTCTTAGATCATCTTACGGAAGTAAATTTTCTCCATTATGTGAGTAAAGTACAACATTAATTGTATTATTTCACCTATCATGTGTAACAGTGCTTCCTGGGGAAATACCATCTGGCTTCAGGACGGTTCATAAGACTTTCCTGAATAATGACTACATTGCATTTGTAAAATTAATTATTTCCTATGCTACAAGCATCAGCACATGTCAGCGTGGTTAAACAGTCAGCTTAGTGCCTGTCGAACTTCACACGTAATTGAACATGAAGGTAATGAAATATATGTGAATCATGTTTATCAAAGGTGGAACATTTTACAACGGACTATTTCATTTGATCAAAATATATAGATAGCATAGGCAGGTCAAAAAGCAAAATGTTAGTATTTTCTTCATTGCCATCTTTAAAATATCTTTAAAAAAAATCAGCTCCTCAAATAACTTAATCAAGTTCAGGATTAAGTTTCTAGCTCAGTAAAAAATCTATGAACTACTGACAAGCTTATTGTAACCAAGTATTTTCTACTTATTAATATAAGGATCACAGCCACCTCAGGGGTTTTTTTTGTTTTGTTTTTAAAAATGGCAACCTATACTTTTAGGCAGGATTACATTTCTTCTCTGGATATGTCTTCATAACATAAGTCGATTTGGACTTGCCAAAGTGGACCAAATTCCTATCAAGTGTTTTTGTCACATTCAAGGTTTTAATAGGCACCTCCAACTAGAATTAATCTACATTTTCCCCACCAATTGTTGAAAGGTTCACAAAGCAGTTCTTATCATTTCATTAATCCTATTTTATATTAGATCATAAAAGGGTGCATTACACGTGTTGTTTTATGACCACCCAGCTGTTCCTTAAATGGTTGTCTTCTTAATTATACTTGAGCTTTTGTTTCTTGAATCTAATAAAAACACGCTTTTAAAAAATCTTCGTTATTTAGGACACAAGGAAAAAAGAACAGGAAAACTACTGCCAGTACCCAGGGGTGAGAGTGAGCATCTTGTCTTAAGTGCAGTATTTCAGCACTGGTGGGGGACTGTCTGCACCATCTGGAAGGTTCTTTCCCATCCTGGCCCATGACCACAGGAGTAGGGTTTGTTGTTCTTCACACTGGGCTCAACTACAGGGCTCTAAAAATACTCCGCGAGCAGCCTAAAACCAAGTAACAATTTATGTCAGCCTGAGCAGAAAAAAATGCTGATATGAAATTTCCCGCCCATGAACTTCCTAGGGGAGAAGTCCTAGAAAACATGTGTGTTGTGGTTGATCTTTTGGCAAAGCCAGTCCTCCAACTGGCTCCTGGAGACACAGATAGTATAATTAAGTAACTAAAGTTAACATCTCCCAAGAAACTCATTTTCAGCATCAGGAGAAAGCTGATCACAGTACCTTGCTGAAATCTTGTATTTTATCGCCCCGGTCCACCTCTGCTAGAGGTGCTAATGAACAAAGAACCAAAAGTCACACGATACAGAGGAGACTAAGAATTTGAAAAGGAAGGGCTTTGATCCAACAGAAACCTGGGTGAGCTATAGTTTAGGCATAAGCACTGTCGTAATCAGGAAAAAAAAAATGTGGACCACATTGACCTGAGTAGAAAACAGCAAGAAAAAAAAAATTTTTTTAATCTCTCAAATACAACTGAAAAGATGATAAACTATTAAGAGCTGGAAAAGATCGTAAAGATCATTTTTATGGCAGAGGAAAACTAAGACCCCAGAGATAAGTGACTCGCCCAAGGTCACAAAGCGGTTAGTCACTGAACAAGAACCAGAACACAGATTCCCTTACTTTCAGGCCAAGGTTTACTCACCAAGGTCCCACACCTTCCTGAAACTTGATTTCAGTGTGTTCTCTCATTCCTCAAAGGGCTGATAAATTTTAAGGCTGATTGAAAATATCCATACACACGTAGTCAAATGAATTAAACCATGGATTTCTTTAAGGCAAATGGAAACAGGAAGAGACATATTTTTCATTCCCCATATCACAAAGCCCGGGTGGGCAATCATGGTCCTAAATCCATTTGGAGAACACACTAGATTGGATCTATGACCAACGCCTCATATTCCCATTTTTCACACGGGGGCGAGAAGCTACATATTTTGGTTGGTTAGTTCCCCATCTCCCTTGCAGACTTCAGCAGAGAGCGATTTGGCAGTTCAGACAGCTGTCTCCAGCTTGGTTCACATATAATCTGCAGCCTGTCCTGGGTGGCCAGTAAGCAAATCAGCCATGAAGACTTTTGTCTGAAAATTCAAATGGCCCGATACCAATGGTACGTGACTCAGTGTTAGCAGGTAGCAGAAGTGAATCTGATTTCTTTAACTCTCTGAATATCCACTGGCCTCCGAGCTTTTACAAATATCACTCAAAAGCCTACTGTTGATGTCACCTCAAAACCAGCAAGCAATACTGAAGACAGAATTCAACCCCTTACTCAGAATCCTAAGGACACCAAACGGGGCAGGTCCGGCAGAAAAGCCACCGAGCTCGAACATGTCAGGGGAAAGAGTCTGTTGTTCCTTTGTTGTTGTTTGTTCGTTATTTTGTTTTCATGGAAGACTCAAGAGTACCGTATAATAACAGTAAGAATCACGGGTACCTCAGGGCTTGCTTTTTTGGGGGTCTTCATTTGTTGTCAAGCATCTGAGAAAAGGCCAGAGAATTTCTCTGTTTACCTGGTTTCTCCAGGCCACGTGGGGAAGAAAGTATTAACACTCTTCACTGAGAAGGAAGGTACTGGGAAGCAACGGAGCCGTGAAACCCCCACCCACACACACCCACACCCACACCCACACATCCCATCACGGTCAACATATCTAAGCTCCAGGCCACCCTTACTAGGTTACTGGCCAGCGGAATAACTGTCTGTTCCATTTTGGGCCGATCCTTCAACCTTACTCACACAGCAAAACTTCAAAGCTGGGATCAATATAGCAAAGTACCATCTCTCACCCAGATGCAGGAAGCTGAGAATTTTTGGAAAAAATTCTTGCAGCCACTCACCTCCTCCAGCGCGTGCCTTGAGTCCTAATGGGGGTAACGAGGAGCCATGAATTTTTTTGGTAACACTTTTTCCCCCTTCCCCTCAGGGACCATACTGATCCTTCATATGACTCCCATTCAACCAACAGGTGACTTCACCTCCTACTCGCCCATCAGCCACGATCAAAGTTCAACTCCCCACCCTTCTCCCTGTAGGCATTCACACCCATTCCTCACTCCAGGACTCCAGTTGGAAGTCCTTGTCCTGTTGGTGGCTAGCCTCCCAACTGTGTCCTTGACCCTGATCTCACCTAGAGGCTGAGATAATCCCCACCCCCTTCCTTTTTTCAATTTTTCTTCACACTTTTCTGTATGCAGGCCATAAACTTGTTCAAAGATGGGCATTTTTCTCTCCAGGTCTGTTCTTATCTTACTACACTTCTCAGGCCCTACTTGGCAGTCCTGCTCTCCTCCCCACTACCCCCCCCGCCACAACTCATGCATATGCACAGACACACGCATCCCACAGCATCCCACAACAGACGGAGAAAAGATACCCTGCTGCTAAGATCACAGCACTGCGTTCTTGCTCCGCCCTGCTTCTCTGAGCAGGCTTGGTTTTCCATCTCAGGTCCCTCAATTTCCTACCTGCCCCTTGAATCGTAACACCCTGGGGGCATCGTTCCCAGGTCACAGCTCTTCTCGCTCATCCCAAATGATTCCACCTACTACAACATGGTATCAACAAACAGCTCCCCTCCTCGGGACATCTAGATCTGGACCTATTCGCCCAGACTTCACCTCCATTTCAGAAAACCATGTTCAGCGATTTGCTTGGCACTGACTGACACTGCCATGTTCATGGGCATCTCAATCTCAGAGAACGTTCTTCCAAATCTGGTCCTGTACTCTCTCTGCCTTTCCCCAGCACTGGGGTCACAGTAATCCTTGAATCCCTACTGCATAACACTGTGTTTGGGATTTAATATGTACTTACTGCACTGAATAAATAAACTAATTAATTACTTCTAATATTATAACTTCCTATAAAATTAGCATTTGGGGCTTGTGAACTGATAACATGATAGTCAATGGCACAGGATACAGGATATAGATTTCTCCTGCACCCACCTTGTCAAAGGGGGGGGGGAATTATCCATCAGGAAGCATGTTTACCACTGTATTATACACTTGTTTTAGAAACTAATAGCATTTAGTGACCAGACTACAGGACCTTTGTGACCGTATTAATTCCTGCCTAACACAAGGGACAAGTCCAACTTTCTAACAGGCAGAAGCAGAGAGGCTAAATTTACTCTGGAACAACCTGGTTTGCAGTTGAGAAGTTGATGCAATTAAGAAACTGTGTTTATACACTTCTCAAGAAAGGATTAATGGGGTTACTATTTTCTTAGCCTAATGAAGTAGCTTTTCAGTTCCAGAATTACCCCACAGTCCTTTCCAACAACAGAATTCTGTACTTCTTCAGTTATTGTTAAGCTTAAACAATTTCTCTACTTCTGTTTCATTCCTTAAGTCTGCCGGTCAAACTTGGCTAATTTCCTTTATTTATTAAGCCCTTATTGTTTTTAAGTTAAATGGTCCATTTACTTATCATTCAGTCACGTTTGAGGCCTTTCATCTCCCACTGAGAACAGACTGTGTCCCCAACAAAAATCTTCAGAGTAATCAGAAGTAGGAAGGAAGAGCAAATTTCCCGGGTCAGCCTCACATCCGGTCAAAATCAGGACCCTTCGAGCTCTGTGGGGACACTGACCATGGCTCTAAACGGTATATGAATCTGGACAATTACAAATGTACGTTTTTGCTTTTTGCTCATACCCAAGCCCTGCTAGGGGCTCGCCTCAAATTGAATGGCTTCTTGTATTCAGGCAGTTCCCAGCCCATGTCCTCACCTCATTAGAATGTCTGTATCCTCTGGTCTTGGAGAGTTCCCTTTACCTTCTTTTGTATCAGACAAAAGATGGTAATTTACGTCTAATTAACGGAACTGAGTCATAATGAGTTCTCGTCTCTTAGACAGCATTTCAATGCCCCAAATAACCAGTGAGATTGGGTTTTCTTAGACTCCCTCCAGCTTAAGGTTTTACAACACAACGCTCCTATTCAGGCCTTCTACTTTGCATACAGTCAGAGGGCTGGAGGTTATCCACACTGTGGAATTCTTTGGCTAGTTATGCCCAGAGTG